>NC_088390.1:20292500-20917500 GCF_037993035.2 Macaca fascicularis | reverse complement strand
AGTTGCTATAGTGATTTCTCCCAAAGTTTATATCAAGTTTTCTAGCTTCAATTTGCAGGGCTTTAAGAAAAGCACAGTGTTTTATTCCTAGTGATTCCAAGTCAGAAAAATGTGCGAAAATGTGAAAACATGAGCTTGGAGACTTGTAGCCAGAAAAGAATTCAGGATTTAGTCCCACTTGTAGACAAATAATAAAAACTGAAAAGCAATGGACAGGGCTAGAATATAATAGTGGGTATACTATAGTTTTTTTCTCAAACATAATTTTTCTCTCTCCAGTTCCCCATTTCTAACAAAGACAAATCACAATAGGACCAATTTATTCACAAAACAAGTTTTAGTTTTGTTATAATTGTCCTGATTGTTTGAATAAAGTACAGAAAAAATGGTGGCTGGCCATTCTTTTAAGTTGGCCTTGCTGGAACTTTTTCATAAGGAATTTCAGCTTAGACTTTTTAAATCCTCTAAAGGCTAGGAAGCCAAGCCAAGGGTTTGCCATCACACTGTGCCTGTAATGCCTGTACAAATTCAGTGAATTCCTCTCCTGATGAGGTCCCAATATATCTTGAGGTTCTTGGGCCCATCAGAAAGTGACATTCTTTACTTACTGCAAGGTCCAGAACCTTATAAGGGAACTGTGTAGACAAGGTACCAGGCCAGTCTTTCCACAAGGATTTTTATTAGCTCTACAAAATCAACTTTAGTTCTTCTAAAAAGGATCGTCATATCTGAAAATATGCCATTCTAGTTAAAACCTTGGTAAAATAACCAGTGTCTCCAATTGTGTCCTGTTATTTAAAAAAAAAAAAAAAAAAATTCTTACTGAACTTATGCAAGTAACTAGATTGACATAAATTAAAAATACTTACAAATAGTTTCCAAATTCTGGAGAAGTCTGGTAGAGAGAGAGATTGAATGTTTCAATTTTGTTCAATTGTTCAAAGCTATAGATAGCTTAAGAGAAAAAAGTTTTCTTGACTCTGGAAAACAAAGCATAAAAAGAATCCACAATGTTTCAAACCAAAGAGTCAAGAAAAAAAATTTCAGTCCTCTATCAGTTTAGTCCCACGTAATTAACTCTTGTTCTGCTTAATGTTGGGTTAGCAATCTTCAGGAATCCATCACCTTTTCTTATCAGAGTTCTGGAAGTTTTTGCCTAGTTCAATGATATGATATCCAAACTTAACAGAAATATGTATCCAAGAGTACTTGTCAAGGTCTTTGTTTTAAATTTCCTTGAAGGAGAAGCGAGCTTTTGAGTATAGTAAATCATAAACTGCTTTCTGAGAAGAATAAAAGTAAAACAAAAATTGTCTGTGGATGAAAAAAGACTTAAAATAGCCATGGTTAAAAACACAATTGACAAGGAAATGTGGTTATTTCTGTGACATTCGGCAATTTACTATAATAATCATAATTATTACTGATTACATATACCAAGACATATCAGAATTTCAGTAATCCCATACCATTTTGGAACACATATTAATGACACATTTTTATAACTACAACTGAAAGAAATTTAAATACAATTTCTTATTTGGCCAGTCTTTCCATATGATTTTTCATACGAAAGAAGCCTAATATGTCCCTCTCAGACTTCCAGAAGTTCTTCCCGAAAAATACTTAGTTTTATAATTTGAAATTAGATTTTGGGAAGTTTTCCAAATATCAACAGTTCAAAACAGGATTGATAAAAACAGGACAGATAAAAAGAAGATGGATAAAAATGCTTGATAAAAATAGGATGGATCACAAGCCACTATAAAGTAATAGTCATTCATTAGTGATGATTATTCCAAGTGGTAATGTAAAGATTTTAAAAACCAAAATCTTTTACTCTTTGATAGAAAGGAGACTCTGTTTCTCAAATAATCAAAAGATGTAATGAAGACAGCATGAAGAAAACAAAATCCATCTCTCCCCTCTTTTATGTGCAGTTTGCTTACAAGGTAAACAAAAATCATTTACTAATTCTTATGAATACTACATGAAAATTTTGTTTAAAAGAGAAAATCAAATTCTACCTTTGCAACAGTGTATTAATGCTAAAGCTAATTTTAATAAAATCTTATAAATAGATCCATTCAATCTCGGTTTTTATCACACAAGACAAGATTTTCATAAATCTTCTATAACCTCTTGAAATTTTTCTGTTTTCTTTTTCCCCCAACTATCCATTCAGTTTTATGATCTTAAAACACCTAACAGAGACAGTACAAATCTGTCTGACTAATTAGACCCAGGCAAACACGTCTAAATTAAATTCTAAAGATATTTCTGTTTTATTTACTTTTCTTTTAATGTATTTATTTGTTTTTAGAGACAGGGTCTCGCTTTGTTACCCAGGCTTGAGTGCAGGGGTGCAATCATAGCTCACTGCAGCCTTCAACTCCTAGACTGTAGCTGAGACTACAGGCATGCATCACCACACCCAGCTAATTTTTAAAGTTTTTTTGTAGAGATTGGGGTCTTGCTATGTTGCCCAGTCTGGTCTCAAACTCCTGGCCTCAAGTGATCCTCCTGCCTCAGCCACCCAAAGTGCTGGGATTACAAATGTAAGCCACTATGTCTAGCCCTTCTATTTTATTGTAACAACAACATAAAAACTATCCTTATGGCTGGGCATGGTAGCTCATGTCTGTAATCTCAGCACTTTGGGAGGCTGGGACAGGTGGATCACTTGAGGCCAGGAGTTCAAGACCAACCTGGTCAACATGGTGAAACTCCGTCTCTACTGAAAATACAAAAAAAAAAAAAAAAAAAGACCAGGAGTGGTGGCATGTGCCTGTAATCCCAGCTACTTGGGAGGCTGAGGTATGAGAATTGCTTGAACCTTAGAGGTGAAGGTTGCAGTGAGCTGAGATTGCACCACTGCACTCCAGCTAGGTAACAGGGTGAGAGAGTCTCAAAAAGAAAAAAAGAAGAGTAACTTTTTTTTGGAGACAGTCTCACTCTGTCCCACAGGCTGGAGTGCAGTGGCATGATCACAGCTCTCACTGCAGCCTTGATTATGCAGGCTCAAGAAATTCTCCCAGCTCAGCCTCCTGAGTGGCTGGGACTTCAGTCCCATGCCATAACACCTGGCTAATTTTTGTATTTTTGTAGAGACAGGATCTCACTTTGCTTCCAAGACTGGTCTTGAACTCCTGGGCTCAAGTGATCCTCCTGCCTCAGCCTCCCAAAGTGCCTGGATTACAGGAGATTGTACCATTGGATCTTTTTTTTTTAAACAAAGGTACCTCCCCAATTGGCTCACCAAAACCAATAAGGCTTAATCAAGATTATGACTTAACCAAGGGCACACGAGGCATCTCCAGAGAGATGCACAGCAGTCCTCACCGGATACAGAATCACCTCAAAAACAGCTCAAAGAAGGGAAAGTTTTACTAGCCACAAATGGGGTACAACCCACATCTGCCAGTCATATCTCCCAGGGTCTCAGCCTTTCAGCTGACCATCTATACACAAAAGCCTAAGAGCCCCGTGTAACCCCTCAGACAGGAGATGACAGAAAGCCAAAAGTCATCTATGGCAGGGGAAAGGATCAATGACAAGTGGGTACACCACAAAGTCAAAAGTCACACAAATATCAAACAAAAAGGGACTGGCTTCCTGACCAGGGCCTGCACCCAGGCTGCGGCAGTGAAAGTGTGGAATTTCAACTACAAGACTGCAAGGTGGGGCCAGGCGTGGTGGCTCATGTCTGTAATCCCAGCACTTTGGGAGACCGAGGTGGGCAGATCATGAGGTCAAGAGGTTGAGACCATCCTGGTCAACATGGTGAAACCCCGTCTCTACTAAAAATACAAAAGTTAGCTGGGCATGGTGGTGCATGCCTGTAATCCCAGCTACTCAGGAGGCTGAGGCAGGAGAATCACTTGAACCCAGGAGGTGGAGGTTGCAGTGAGCCGAGACCACGCCGTTGCACTCCAGCCTGGGCAACAAGTGAGAAACTTGGTCTTAAAAAATAAAAATAAAAAAGAACTGCAAGATGGAGTGGCCGGCACTGCAGACCACACAGGGGACCCAGGGCAGGCAGTTGGAGCATATGAAGGATTTTAGCTTTGTTTCAGGTCAGACTTTTGCTCTTTAATCTCGTCAAGAGAATTTCTAAGGCAAGCCATGACACTATTACGTGTCTTTTAATTTAATCTTCCAGTGAATATAAATAAGGCAGTTGTTTAGAATAAGAAATCTCTGAACTATTTTTTTGTAATTTAGAGGTCTTTCTAACTTAAAGAATCCATCTTTTAGCTGCTAATGACTAGAATTTCCAATGATGTACTTATTCTAATAGTAACTCCATCCCACAGCCTCTTCATGGAAAGCCCCGGATGTGATTTTCCAGGTTTAAAGTAAGTTATTACCATTTAAGAAAGAATTGTTTCCTGAGGAGGGCACAGAATAGACAGTTCCAAAGATGCCTCCAGTAAAATTCACTGCTAGAATAGACTCAGATAGCAAGAGACTTTTTTTAAATTTTAACTCACAGATTTTACTGGTTGAAATAATAAAATAAAAAATTAGCTCCTTAATTCCAATTTCTTGCCTATTTTTTTCTTTCTTTTTTAAAATTTAATTTAATTTAATTTAATTTAATTTAATTTAGTTGTAAGTTCCTGGATACATGTGCAGGACATGCAGGTTTGTTACATCGGTAAACATGTGCCACGGTGGTTTGCTGCACCCATCAACCCATCACCGAGGTATCAAGCCCCGCATGCATTAGCTATTTATCCTGATACTCTCCCTCCCCCACCACCGACAGGGCCCAGTGCGTGTTGTTCCCCTCCCTGTGTCCATGTGCTCTCATTGTTCAGCTCTCACTTATAAATGAGAACATGTGGTGTTTGGTTTTCTCTTCCTGTGTTAGTTTGCTGAGGATAATGGCTTCCAGCTCCATCCATGTCCTTGCAAAGCAAGAGACTCTTGTTGCCACACCTGGTTAGGATGGTGTTTGTGTGCACAGTGCCTCTGGTGACCCACATGTTTCTGAGGGACACTCATCACAGACCCCTTAACCCATGACACTGGGCAGCTCTCCTAAGATGGGACTTTCCCAGGACTAACCAAGCAGCAAGGGCCAGACCACAAAAATCCCTTACGGGTGGTACTTCTTATTAAGACAAACTTCCCCAACAGCTGTACACATTCAGAAAAAAGTGTGCTGCCTAAAACCTTGTGTCTCAGGTTCCCAGGCATCTTCAGACTGAACACCTAATGTGACCCAAAAATCACACCCCAAATGGCGGAAACTAGAGACAGTGCTCCCACTTGTCACAAGTCAAACTCTCCAGGGCAGAAAACAAGATGACAGGGGTCCTCATCTGGCTTCTATTTTGTTTTTTGTTATTGTTTTGAGATGCAGTCTCTCATTGTGTCACCCAGGCTGGAGTGTAGTGGCGTGATCTTGGCTCACTGCAACCTCTGCCTCCTGGGTTCAGGTGGTTCTCCTGCCACAGCCTTCTGAGTAGCAGGGATTACAGGTGCCCACCACCATGCCTGGCTAATTTTTGTATTTTTAGTAGAGATGGGGTTTCGCCATGTCAGCCAGGCTGGTCTTGAACTCCTGACCTCAAGTGATCTGCCCACCTCAGCCTCCCAAAGGACTGGGAGCCACCACACCCAGCTTGGCTTCTATTTTGAGGACCCACGGCAAAGTTCGAATGCCCATCTGATCACAACCGCAGACTGGCTGCTCTTCACGGCCGGCCTAAACAAGGAGCTGGCAGGATCTTCAGCCCGCATTCTACCCTACAGAGCCCCTCTTCAGGACAGAACAACACAAGAAGACCAAGACAGAGGAGAAGAATCTTCCTGGAAGGAAGGGCATTAAACAATATGAATATTCACTGTGCAGAAGCTCTTTAGTTTAATGAGATCCCATTTGTCAATTTTGGCTTTTGCTGCCGTTGCTTTTGGTGTTTTAGACATGAAGTCTTTGCCCATGCCTATGTCCTGAATGGTACTACCTAGGTTTTCCTCCAGGGTTTTTATGGTATTAGGTCTAACATTTAAGTCTCTAATCCATCTTGAATTAATTTTCGTATAAGGAGTAAGGAAAGGATCCAGTTTCAGCTTTCTACTTATGGCTAGCCAATTTTCCCAGCGCCATTTATTAAATGGGGAATCCTTTCCCCATTTCTTGTTTCTCTCAGGTTTGTCAAAGATCAGATGGCTGTAGATGTGTGGTATTATTTCTGAGGACTCTGTTCTGTTCCATTGGTCACTCATAGGTGGGAACTGAACAATGAGATCACTTGGACTCGGGAAGGGGAACATCACACACCGGGGCCTATCATGGGGACGGGGGAGGGGGGAGGGATTGCATTGGGAGTTATACCTGATGTAAATGACGAGTTGATGGGTGCTGACAAGTTGATGGGTGCAGCACACCAACATGGCACAAGTATACATATGTAACAAACCTGCACGTTATGCACATGTACCCTAGAACTTAAAGTATAATAATAATAATTAATTAATTAATTAATTAATAAAACAATATGAATATTCACACCAAAAAGTACACCAGAGTCGCTGCAGCCAACACTGTTCACACAGATCCTTTCCCCCACTAATCAATATCTTGCAGAGGAAAAACAACTGATTTTTACCATCTGCTCACCCGGACTCCACAGAGACACCGGCCAGGAGCCTGGCTGGTAAGAATTTCTTATCCTTCTGCCAGCTCGTCAGGTCCTGGTCCCCTGACTGAAGCTTCCAGAAGAGCAAAGCAGCTTTGGTATTCTGTTCAGGGCACCAAAACGGTAGGAGTCCAGGGAAAACCTCCCCTTTGCCCTTGAAAGGTTCACTGAAAAATCAATTCACAAACGGCAGATTAACTGGAGAAATGGCATGCGCATTTATTAATGTGCACATGGAGAAGAACCAGAGCGATGATCCCAACCCCGCAATGGTGTGCAGAAGCTTATTTACTGCCTTGAGGTTACAGAAGGAACAGGGGCTGGGATCATGGCAGGACGGGTTAGGGGAGAGGGAGGAGGAGGCCTGGCTAGCAAAGGTGGTCGCAGAATGCAGATAGAACCACACAGACAGCAGTCCTCAGAGAGGATAGACGGTAAGTGTTTCTTTCTGATGGTTAAACATGTCAGACTCTGAGCGACTCCTTCCTAGATCCAGACAAGGGAAGGCTTCAGAGGAAACTTGCCTGCGCTGGTACGGATTCTCTACAGATGCGAACCTTCCCCTCAAAAGACAGCTTTGCAGGGCTGCTTCTGTTTGCAGGCCCCTCTAAACAGCCATCTCAAAATATGTCCAAGTATATTGTGGGGTGAATTATTTTGGTTTCCTTCAACTACATCCTTACTACTTAGTTCAATGCAATTTCTCTTAGCCATGAACTCTCCAAGTCTTTTTTTGCCTGAAAAGGTTTTGATTCGATTCATAATCTTGAGTGATCGCCATGTCAGGAGAGAAATCTTGGTTGACAGTTATGTGTCCTTAGTATATTAAAGAAACCTGGCTCGGTGTAGTGACTCATGCCTGAAATCCCAGCACTTTGGGGGGCCAAGGTGGGTGGATCGCTTGAGCTCAGGAGTTTGAGACTAGCCTGGGCAACATGGCAAAGCCCTGTCTCTCCAAAAATTACAAAAATTAGTGGGGTGTGGTGATGCATGCCTGTAGTCCCAGCTACTCAGGAGGCTGAGATGGGAGGATCCCTTGAACCTAGGAGATGCAGGTTGCAGTAACCTCAGATCATGCCATTGCACTCCAGCCTGGGCAACAGAGTGAAACTCTGCCTCAAAATAAATAAATATTTCCATGGTTATGTGACTGTTGAGATATCTGCTTTGCCTACATTTATTTCTCTAATTTTTCCTATCTTTTATTTTGATGTAATTTCAGACATTTTAAAAGTTGTGACCTGGCATGGTGGCTCATGCCTGTAATCCCAGCACTTTGGGAGGCCGAGACAGGTGAATTGCTTGAGGTCAGTAGTTTGAGACCAGCCTGGCCAACGTGGTGAAACCCTGTCTCTACTGAAAATGCAAAAATTAACTGAGCATGGTAGCGGGCCCCTGTAATCCCAGCTACTCAGGAGGCTGAGGTAGAAGAATTGCTTGAACTCAGGAGATGGAGGTTGCAGTGAGCTGAGATCACACCACTGCACTCCAGCCTGGGCAACAGAGTAAGACTCCACCTCAAAAAAAAAAAAAAAGTTGCAATAGTAGTGCAAAAAATTCCATTTATGTTTCCTTCAGATTCCTCTCATATTAACATTCGACTACATTTGCTAAATGCTCTTCTCTTGGTGCAGATGTAGAATGTATATTTTCCTAGACCCTGTGAGTCAGTTGCAGACATGATGCTCCTTTACCTACAAGTATTGAGCATGTGTTTCTGAAACCAAGGGCGACTCTTACATTATCACATACAGTGATCAAAAACAGGAAATCTTCATTGACACAATACAATTCTCAGACCTTCAGATCTTCTTCAGGTTTTGCCAGCTGTTCCAATATTGTGTTTATAGGGAAAGAAGATCGTGAACCATGCCTTCATTCAGTTATCTCAACTGGAACTGTCTGCAGCCTCTTTGATTTCTTGATATTGACATATTTCAAGATACAGGCTAGTCATGTAATAGAACGTTCCTCCATTTGGGTGCCTGATACATCCTCACATTGAGAATCAGGTTTTGCACTTTCAGCAGGAACACTACAGAGGTGATGCCGGGCTTTTTCAGTGCCACCACTAACAAGAAACATGAAGCCAGTTTTTCCCTTGCTGTGAGGGTCAGGTGGGCTTTCTCCCTGGATTGCAACTGCCTGGGCAAGTATGTTTTATAAAATTATTCTTTCTCCACTATAACCTTCTCCTGTTTCCATTTGTGAGTACAAACTATCTTGTGGGTGGATACTTTTGAGATTCTGGGTCTCTTAAACATCAGTTTTGGTTGATTTACTTCAGTGTCACAACAATACTTCTGCATATTATCTACTTTCATTTATTCTTGGCATTTATTATGGTTTTGGAATCTAAAGATCAATGGTTTCCATCAGTTCCAGAAATTCCTTAGCCAGTATCTCGTTGAATAGGACCGTTCTCTCATTATCTGCATTCTCTCCTTTTGTAATTATTGTCAAGCGTGTTTTGCATATTCTCATTTCCATTCTCCAGTCTCCTGATGATCTTTCTCAGTTTGCAAATCTTTATTGCTATATATTCTGACAATTCCACATATGGATATTCTTATAATTTCTATCAGCATCCGAGGCTAATCTGTTGTGTTTTAATTTTTAACTTCCCTGATTTCACTATTCACTTCCAGAAGTTTCCCCTTGGTGTTTCAAGCAAGCCTGTCTTCTGTGATGGCAACGTGGTATTTTCTGGTGACTTCAGTCATTCTTACCTACTTTTAATCCTTTTAAACCTAGTTAAAAGATTGTCTCCTTCCATGTTCCCTCTGAATGTTATCAGTTTCACATTGCTAGGGTTTTTTGAGGTGTAATTGACAAAGTGAGGGGTGATTGCTTTATTGAAGTATAGTTGTCAAAGATTGTATACATTTAAGGTGATGTGATGGTCACAGTGTGATGTTTTGATATATGTATATATTGTGAACTCATTACCACAACCAAGCTAATTAACACATCTGTCACCTCACATAGTAACCTTGTGTGTGATGAGAACCTTAAGATATGCTCTTAGCAAATGTCAAGTATTATTAACTATTATTAACTATGCTGTCATGCTGTGTATGAGATTCCAGAACTTATTCATCTTGTAACTGGAAGTTTGTGCTTATTTATTTATTTACTTATTTACTTTTGAGACTGAGTCTGGCTCTGTCACCAGGTTGGAGTGCAGTGGCGTGATCTTGGCTCACTGCAACCTCTGCCTCCCAGGTTCAAACGATTCTCCTGCCTCAGCCTCCTGAGCAGCTGGGATTACAGGTGCGCACCACCATGCCCAGATAATTTTTGTATTTTTAGTAGAGATGGGGTTTTATCATGTTGGCCAGGATGGTCTTGAACTCCTGCCTGCCTGGGTCTCCGGAAATGGTGGAATTACAGGTGTGAGCTACCACACCTGGCCAGAAGTTTGTATTTTTTGATCAACATGTCCCCATCCCCTCCACTCCCAGCCCCCAGCCCCTGACAACCACCATTCCCCTCTCTGCTTCTGTGCGTTCAACTTTTTTAGATTTAACATCTAAAACAGGAGGTAAGGGAGATTGTGCAATACAGTCCACCCTTGAACAATGTGGGGGTTGGGGCTGCTGACATCCCCACACACACAGTCGGAAATCTGTGTATAACTTTTGACTCCCCAAAAACTTAACTACTGGTAGCTTACTGTTGCCTGGAAGTCTTATATGTTAATGTAAACCACTGATCAAAACATTTTGTATGTTATACAAATTAGACACTGTGTTCTCATGGTAAAGTAAGCTAGAGGAAAGAAAAGGTTATTAAGAAAATCATAAGGAAGAAAAATCTGTTTACTATTCATGAAGTGGATCATCATAAAGATCTTCATCCTCATCATCTTCAGGTTGAGGCAGCTGAGAAGGAGGGAGAAGAGGGGTTAGTCTTGCTGTGTCAGGGGTGGCAGAGGCAGAAGAGGTGGAGGAGGTGGAAGGGAAGAGGCAGGAGAAGTAGGCCCCTTTGCTGTAACTTTTTTTTTTTTTTTTTGAGACGGAGTCTCGCTCTGTCGCCCAGGCTGGAGTGCAGTGGCGCGATCTCGGCTCACTGCAAGCTCCGCCTCCCGGGTTCACGCCATTCTCCTGCCTCAGCCTCCCGAGTAGCTGGGACTACAGGCGCCCACAACCGTGCCCGGCTAATTTTTTGTATTTTTAGTAGAGACGGGGTTTCACCGTGGTCTCGATCTCCTGACCTTGTGATCCGCCCGCCTCGGCCTCTCAAAGTGCTGGGATTACAGGCGTGAGCCACCGCGCCCGGCCTTGCTGTAACTTTTTTTTGAGAAAAATTCATGTATAAGTGGATCCATACAGTTCAAACCTGTGTTGTTCAAAGGTCAACTATATCTGCCTCTCTGAGTCTGGCTTATTTCACCCAACATAACATTCTCTGGGTTCATCCACAGTGTCAGAAAAGGCAGGATTTCCTTCTTTTTTAGTGTGAATGATATTCTATTATCTCATTATATGTACATCACATTTTCTTTATCCACTCATCCATGTATGTACATTGAAGAAGTTCAGGAAATTCCTTCCCCTCACCCAGAATATGCCAATTTGATGTGTTGATTGCTTCAAACTGAGGGCAGTGGTGGAGAAGCAAATGCAGGGAAGGTTTTCTCTAGACCTCCCTTACCTGTTGAAAGACAGATCCTCCAAAGGGAGCTCAGTTGGCATGAATCCCCTCCCTGGGGATCTCATCAACCAGGGAAGACTGGCTCATGTCACATCAGCCCAGACAGACCTCTTCACGGCTGTCCCTTTTTCATTCTTCATTCTTCTGGGGGCCCATTTATCTTTCCCCAAAATCATTTACTCTGCCTTCAGTCCTCTTTGTCCCCTCTCTTTCTTCCCTTTGCAGAAAAGTACATAAGCTTCCAGCCTCACTAGGTGTTGGGTTTCACTTTTCTTTCATGTGATGCCTCCTGTCCCCAGAGGGAAATTTGTAAGCCTATTCTTCTGTTAATCTGCCTGCTGTCCATTTATTTCATAGACTCAATTATTGAACCCTCTGAGGGTAGAGGGAAAGCTTTTCCTCCCCACAACACCTGGGTTGATTCAGTATTTCAGCTATTGTGAATATGCTGCAATGAGCACGGGGATGCAGGCAACTCTTCAACACCCTGATTGCATTTCCTTTGGATATATACCCAGTAATGGAGTGGCTGGATCACTTGGTGGCTCTATTTTTAGTTTCTCGAGGAACGTCCATACTGTTTTCCACAGTGGTTGTACGAACTTACATTCCCACCAACGGTGTACAAGTGACACTGTACCGTGGTCTGCTATACCCTCCTTTTCCGGCTTTGACATTTTTTTCTGTAGTGCACTACTCAAATGAGTTCCGTGGCACGCCTTGTTCCTGTTTTCACTGGAACATACTGCATGCCATGAGGATTGTTTCTTTGTAGAGGCCTGGTCATACTTGGTTGATTAGCAGAAGGATCATCTGCCTTTTAGAAGCAGATGTTTGACTTCAAGTATAAAATCTTCTGTAATTACTGATCAAATTAACATCTCCATGATACTCGTTAACACTTTTCTTAAAATGTCTTTTGTTTCCTAACACTTTTTCTACATTTTTGCACAAAAGTATCTCATTTTAATTACTCTTAATTTACTTTAAATCTGGAAGTGAGCCTTCTTTTCAACAGTCCATAAATTTTTTTTTGTTATTTTCTCTTTTTTCTTGTTCATATTTTCCCAACATTGTCCATTATATATTTCCTTATAGTTAAACAGATTTATTTCTCATTAATCTTATTTGTTTTATATTTTAATCAATGTATCTTTTATCATTATGAATTTCTTTTTTTTCTTACTTTTTTTTTTTTTTTTTTTTGAGACAAAGTGTTATTCTGTCACCCAGGCTGGAGTACATTGGTGCTGTCTCAGCTCACTGCAACCTCTGCTTCCCAGGTTCAAGCGAATCACCTCCCTCAGCCTTCTGAGTAGCTGAGATTATAGGTGTGCACCACAACAACCAGATAATTTTTGGATTTTTCATAGAGACAGGGTTTCATCATGTTGGCCAGGCTGGTCTTGACCCCTGGCCTCACGTGATCTGCCCACCTTGGACTCCCAAACTGCTAGGATTACAGGCGTGAGCCACCACACCTGGCCATTTTATCATTATGAATTTTTTTTTTTTTTTACAGATGTTAGTCTTGTTCCACTTTTTGTTTACTTAGCTTTTTCAGTTAAAGTTAATTTATTAAAATGTTAGATTTCTTAGGAGATGGAAATCTTTGGAGGTTTAAAAAAATTAAAATTTCTTATTATTCTCACAAACGCACCTAAAACTATACAGCTACACATTTTTTCTCTTAGAACAGCTTCTGTTGTATTCTGAACATCTTATGTTGTACTTTCAATCCTAGATACCTTCCCATTTATGTGGGAATGTCTTCATTAATCAGAAGCACATCATTTCCAGGTGTAAAATAATTTTGCCTTTCTTCTTATTATTATCTAACATAGGATGACAATTTGGAAAATTATTCGATATTTTTCTACGGTTTTAACAACAATTTGTTTTCCTGGCAGTTTTACCTTATATGAAAGTAATATATTCTTTTTATTCCAGTCAAATTTATTTGGATATTAAAATTAATTTTGTAAACTATTGCTGTAATCTGAATGCGTCTCCCAAAATTCATGTGTTGGAAACTTAACTCTCAATGCAACAGTAATAGGACGTGAACAAAGCCTTTTGGGAAGTGTTTAGCTAGGTCACCTAACACCTCCAAAATTAGTGGATGGATTAATGACATTAAAGGGCTTGCGGGAGTGGGTTCTCTCTCTTCTGACATATGAGAAAGCAGTAAGAAGACCCACATCAGAAGCAAGTGCCTTAATCTTGGACTTCCCAGGCTCTAGAACTGTGAGAAAATACATTTCTGCTCTTCGTACATTACCCAGTCTCAGGTATTCTGTTACAGCAGCACTAAACAGACTTAAAAAAATTACATTATTCACATTTTTTATATTCTAACTTATTTTGCTTATACCTCACCTGCTGCTTCTGGGAGAAGTATGGTTTCAAGTTTCTCAAAATAAATGTAAATGTATTTCCCTTTGTAAATTTATTAAATTTTTATTGATATATTAAAAACTATGATTTGATATGCACAAGGTTCATCATGATTATATATTTATGTGGGTTATTTATCTTCTTTCTTTCTTTATTATTTATTT
This sequence comes from Macaca fascicularis, assembly GCF_037993035.2. Lineage (NCBI taxonomy): Eukaryota > Metazoa > Chordata > Mammalia > Primates > Cercopithecidae > Macaca > Macaca fascicularis. The sequence continues at coordinate 20,903,633 of NC_088390.1, read as the reverse complement.
ATTTATTTTTTTGAGATGGAGTCTTGCTCTGCTGCCCAGGCTGGAGTTCAGTGGCACAATCTCAGCTCACTGCAACCTCTGCCTCCTGGGTTCAAATGATTCTCTTGCCTCAGCCTCCCGAGTAGTTGGGACTACAGGTGTGTGCAACCAATCCCAGGTAATTTTTTATATTTTTAGTACAGATGGGGTTTCACCTTGTTGGCCAGGATGGTCTCAATCTCCTGACTTCATGATCCGCCCGCCTCAGCCTCCCAAAGTACTGGGATTACAGGCATGAGCCACCTCTCCTGGCCGGTTATTTCTTTAATCAATGAAAATACAGAAAAATGTTATTGTCTTCTGATTTTCACCTTAAATTCTAATTTGTTTAATATTAATATTGTTATGTCTTCATTAATTTTATTTCTTTATTAAAAATTCTTTATTAACAAATTTAACTAAGAACATTTTTCTAATCAGTTACTACTTTTAACATTTTCAAAGAGTTATGGTAAAACTCTACCTTATCAATTAGGGTCCAAAAGTGCCAATTATGGCTGGGCATGGTAGCTTACACCTGTAATGCCAGTGCTTTGGGAGGCCAAGGTGGGAAAATCACTAGAGGCCACAAGTTTGAGACCAGCCTGGGGAACATAGTGAAATCCTATCTCTACAAAAAATGTAAAAATTACCCAGGTATGGCGGCACATGCTTGTAGCCTTAGCTACTCGGCAGGCTTAGACAGGAGGGTCGCCTGAGTCCAGGAGTTCAAGGATGCAGTGAGCTCTGATTGCACAACTGCTCTCCAGGCTGGATGACAGAATGAGACCTTGTCTCTTAAAAAAAAAAAAAAAAAGCAAACATGTCTCTGTTTGCAGATGACATGACTGTATATTTAGAAAACCATATTGTCTCAGCCCCAAAACTCCTTAAGCTGATAAGCAACCTCAGCAAAGTCTCAGGATACAAAATAAATGTGCAAAAATCACAAGCATTACTATACACCAATAACAGACAAGCAGAGAGCCAAATCATGAGTGAACTCCCATTTACAATATCTACAAAGAAAATACAATATCTAGGAATACTTTTTACAAGGGACATGAAGGACCTCTTCAAGGAGAACTACAAACCACTGCTCCAGGAAATAGAGGACACAACCAAATGGAAAAATATTCCATGCTCCTAGATAGGAAAAATCAGTATCGTGAAAATGGCCATAGTGCCCAAAGTAATTTATAGATTCAATGTTATTCCCATCAAGCTACCACTGACTTTTTTCTCAGAACTAGAAAAAACTACTTTAAATTTCATATGGAACCAAAAAGGAGCCCATATAGTCAAGACAATCCTAAGCAAAAAGAACATAGCTGGAGGAATCATGATACCTGATTTCAAAATATAATATAAGGCTACAGTAACCAAAACAGCATGGTACTGGTAACAAAACAGATATATAGACCAATGGAACAGAACAGAGGCCTCAGAAATAACAGCACACATAACCATCTGATCTTCGACAAACCTGACAAAAACAAGCAGTGGAGGAAGGATTCCCCATTTAATAAATAGTGCTGGGAAAACTGGCTAGCCTTATGCAGAAAACAGAAACTAGACCCCTTCCTTACACCTTATACAAAAATTAACTCAAGATGGATTAAAACTTAGACATAAAATCTAAAACCATAAAAACCCTAGAAGAAAACCTAGGCAATACCATTCAGGACATAGGCACGGGCAAAGACTTCATGACTAAAACACCAAAAGCAATGGCAGCAAAAGCCAAAATTGACAAATGGGATCTAATTAAACTAAAGAGCTTCTGCTCAGCAAAAGAAGCTATCATCAGAGTAAACAGTCAACCTACAGAATGGGAGAAAATTTTTGCAATCTATCCATCTGACAAAGATCTAATATACAGAATCTACAGAGAACTTAAATAAATTTACAAGAAAAAGTCAACCCCATCAAAAAGTGGGCAAAGGATGTGAACAGACACTTCTCAAAAGAAGACATTTATTCACGCAACAATCATATGAAAAAAAGCTCATCATTCCTGGCCATTAGAGAAATGTTAATCAAAACCACAATGAGATACCATCTCACACCAGTTAGAATAGCGATCATTAAAAAGTCAGGAAACAACAGATGCTGGAGAGGATGTGGAGAAATAGGAACGCTTTTACACTGTTGGTGGGAGTGTGAATTATTTCAACCATTGTGGAAGACAGTGTGGCGATTCCTCAAGGATCTAGAACCAGAAATACCATTTGACCCAGCAATCCCATTACTGGGTATATACCCAAAGGATTATAAATCATTCTGCTGTAAAGACACATGCACACATATATTTATTGCAGCACTATTTACAATAGCAAAGACTTGGAACCAACCCAAATGCCCATGAATGATAGTCTGGATAAAGAAAACATGGCGCATATACACCATGGAATACTAAGGAGCCATAAAAAAGAATGAGTTCATATCCTTTGCAGGGCCATGGATGAAGCCGGAAACCATCATTCTCAGCCAACTAACACGGGAACAAAAAACCAAACACCGCATGTTCTCACTCATAAGTGGGAATTGAACAATAACACATGGACACAGGGAGGGGAACATCACACACCAGGTCCTGTCACCTCCGGGGAGGTGGGGGAAAGGGGAGGGAGAGCATTAGGACAAATACCTAATGCGTGCGTGGCTTAAAACCGAGATGATGCATTGACAAGTGCAGCAAACCACCATGGCACATGTATACCTATGTAACAAACCTGCACATTCAGCAAATGTATCTCTTAAAGTAAAATTTAAAAAAATAAAATTTTAAAAAAGCAAACAAAAATTAGTTGAAATTAAACAAAAATTTCAATCATGTAAATTGCCGTGTCATATTATTAATTTTTAAAATAGTATTTTTAGTCTATAAAGTTAAAACTAATTATACTAAAATTATACTGTACACAACTGATGATACACTGTGCAGAGAACTGAGGCTGGATGGAGGACGGAAGCCTTTCACAAATCTTTTGTCCAAATACCTATTATTGTGGATGGCAGTATTACATTATTTTCTGTACTTTAATATTTCCTGGAACTAATGTTATTAAGGCTACTTGCAGGATTCCTTTTGAATATCAATCAACATGAATTTAGGGTAGGGAACTGACTAGAATATTCAAATGCTTGTTCTAACTCTAGGGAGTTTCTTCACTTTCTTCAGTAATCACTGGTCCCTATTAGCAGCCTAGCACAGTTCTAGAGACACAACGCTAAAAAACGTCTCCCTGCATAGAGGTTACATTTTAACTGGCATCAATTTTGTCTGTGAATCATTATGTATTTGAGCACCCTGAGATATCTCATGTCCTAAGTAAGTGACAGTTATTTGCATGCATTGATGTTTATATCTGGAGGATTTACACCTCATTCAATTGGTGCCTTCAGGAGAATGAGGGAGGCTTAAGGGCACCCTGTGTAGTTTGTTACAAAGCAAGAGGTCATCAATATACCACACAAGGTGGGGGTCCTGGGTGACACCCACAGAATCCACATCGACTTGAAGGATTTGAGAGAATACTGAGGGGACCCACAGTGTCCCTGAGGCATGAAGTCTGTGGTAATTGTAAATGCAAAGAGAAACCGTGGGTGAGGGAGCAGTGCGATCCCGGAAGAAGTCAAGCAGAGGCCATGACTGTGACCCAGGCGGCGTCAGCGGGAACTGAGGTGGGGCGAGTAGCCGGATAAGGGACGCAGGGTGGCGGGGAAGTACAAACGCTTGTATGGCTCTTACATTTGTACAAATAGATATATTTGATTTACATCTGAATACAACTTGCCTTCTTTCTGTATTGGTAAGATTGGGGTGTCATTGGGTGAACTGGTAAAAATAAGTAAGCCTGGCCAGGTGCGGTGGCTAACACCTATACTCCTAGGACTTTTGGATTGAGACGGGTGGATCACCTGAGGTCAGGAGTTCAAAACCAGCCTGGCCAACGTGGTGAAACCCTGTCTCTACTAAAAATACAAAAAATCAGCCGGGCATGGTGGCGTGCACCTGTAATCCCAGCTACTTGGGAGGGTGAGGCAGGAGAATCACTTGAACCTGGGAGGCAGAGGTTGCAGTGAGCCAAGATCGTGCCACTGCACTCCAGCCTGGGCAACAAGAGTTAAACTCCCACTCAAAACAAAAAAGAAAAAAAGAAAAAAGAAATAAGTACACCCCACTGTGAAAGCAAGTCTCTTGCAAATTTAATTCCTCACTCTGCATCTCCTGAGAGGGGAGCTGAACCACAGATGGGAAAGGCTTACTCCCTTTCCATGCAGTGTGTGCAGGTTCTGCACTCAGTAGCAATCCAACCTCATTTGCATGGGAAGCCCAGAGACTAACTGGGACATCTTTTATTTATTTATTTATTTATTTATTTATTTATTTATTTATTTGTTTATTTTTGAGACAGTCTCACTCTGTCACCCAGGCTGGAGTGCAGTGGTGTGATCTCAGCTTACTGCAACTTTCACCTTCCCGATTCAAGTACTTCCCTGCCTCAGCCTCCTGAGTAGCTGAGATTACAGACGTGTGCCACCGTGCCCGGCTAATTTTTGTATTTTTAGGGGAGACGGGGTTTCACCCTGTTGGCCAGGCTGGTCTCCAACTGCTGACCTCGTGATACACCTGCCTCGGCCTCCCATGGTGCTGGGTTTATAGGCGTGAGCCACCACACCTGGCCAGAACATCTTTTAAGATGGCATCAACTTTAGAAGAATTTAAATCAAGATGGGTTTCCATGAGAGAGAGTAGGAAGGTTGAAGCTTGGTCTGAAGACAGAAATAAAAATGGCTTTCTTATTCCATTGTGTGGTATCATTAAACTGACATCATAAATCTCTACCTAAAAGGTTTGCTGCTGAAGAGTCAGAACCTAGAAAGATGTGGTGGGTGTTAAGAGGGCCTACAGCTACTGGAGTGGCCCGAGATATGGGCAATGAAATTGGTTACCCAGAGACTGCAACAGCTTTAATAGAATCAGAAGGAATAGGCAGAGTTCATTCCCCTCAGCTGATAGTAGAGAAAGTTGCACCCATGTCAGTTTTGAAATCCAGTTCCTGATCCTCCACTTTAAGAAGTAGAATCTGGAATGAGACTGAGAATCAGCTGACCCCATCCATTAATGGGGTACTGTCCCATGGAAAGGGAAAAATGAGCTTTGAAGGTGTTGGCTTCTAGGGAGGGTTTCTTCCTTTCTTTTTTTCAAGTATGTGACAGCAGTTTTTCAATGCCCCAGCTTGTTGCAATATCTGCAAACTTCCAAAGGCAAACTAGAAAAGCCCCGTGGCTGACCAAAAGTACAAGAGGACTTTGCATCTCTCTTAGAGGCCTGTCTTTGTGTCTGCAATGATTCAAGCTGTAAGGCCAGGGCTGTTGGTTTCATTTCCTTTTTTCTCTTTTCTTGCAAGCTATTTTCAAAGAATTGTGTAGCTGCTTCTATTGTATCACTCAGAGACTGACCAGCCCAACCAACATTTGCTCTTTAAATCAGGAAGAAGATTTCTAACCAGAGCAGAAGTTAGAAGATTTCTATGCTTTGGACCTTCAAGCTGTAACGCAGTAGGCCTTTGGAAACTTGCATCAGTCTCTCAACAAAAGCCTTGAGGTGCTTTTCCTCCTTTTGGATATGCGATTCAACCTTAGACCAACCCACCTTAGGAGGAAAGCCTCTCATACCACACCTTTCAGGCCGTGAATATCAGCATCTAGCTGAGCTGGCTCCTTGTCATTAGCAAGAGGATGGGGGAGGGGATCCAGCCACCTGTTTCCTCTGTGGCGGGGGGTCCCCAAGTCATGTGGCCTGTCTTGTAACTGCAATACGATCATGGGAGGCAAGCATACCCCCAAGTAGCCAGTCAAGGTCCCCATAAGGGGGGTGATAGATGGCTGCTCATCTCTCCAAATCTTCTCTAAAGTTGGTAGGATCTTCTGAAAGTAGGAGCAGAATGGGTTTTATGGTTTAAAAGGCCCACTGCTGTCCAGGGATGTGAATTCTTTGAGGAGGGGGTTATTGCACAGGGGGGTCTGGAGCTGAGGAGGTCTGATGACAAGACCCTGGGGTGTAGGAGGGGGCACAAGGCACAAAGCCAGCCTCACTGCGTGTCCCTGGAGCCTGTGCCAGGTCTACTTCCCGGCTGCCAGCTTTTCCACAAATGCCCCGTGTGCCTCGCACTTTCAGATCAGGCTGAAAGCTTTCGGTAGGTCACGCCGGGAAAGGGAGGTTAAGCAGGCAGCTGTCTACAGGGTTTGGGGGAAGGTTGGGGGAGTCACAGGATTTTGCTGAGGAGGGAAAGGCCGAGGAGATGGGGCTGGGTGTTGGGGAGGAGGGTTCAGACTGGAGATCTAGAAATCCATTAGATTCTCTGGTGGGATCAGGGGCGAGAGTTGGGGGTGTTGAGGGTATAAGTGGGTGGAGAAGGAGGATTATGGTGGGAGCGGATTTCAACTTCTGCTCTAGGTCAACTTTTGGTTCCTTAATTTTGTTAAGGGATGTTTTAAGACTAATCATAGAACATTCTGTGTTCCTCAGTCAGTGTGACCTTCCCATAGATGCCGGCAGACCAATTGTTTAGAATGAACACTCTCTAACATGTTTTAAATACAGATCCATCTCTGGCCATGGCCAATTCGGATCTGCACTGGTGCATATGTTCCAGTAGCACCTTAATCTGCCTTTCTAGGGAAAGACCAGGAGGTAGCTTTCCATCGTTACCGGAACACAAGGGGTGCTTCTGCATTGGGTGCAGAAGAGGCAGCCCACGATCCAAAAATTCACTCTCAGAGATGGATGAAGAAAGCAAAGACCTGCATTGCCACGTGCAGGTAAGGAGAATGCTTGTGCAGCCCATGCCTTCAGTCTCCCATGGAAGCTGAGACACCTTCAGCCTCAGATTCACTCACTGTGACACGGGGCAGGTGATGGTGGAATGGGAGTCTCCCAGCACTAATCAGGGCAACAAGGATGAGATGAAAAAAGCCCTTACGAATTGGCGTCTTACAACACAACTCCATGGAGCCTGACACATACAGAGAGAGAGAGAGTACTGCCCGGGTCTCATGTGTCTCGGGTCCCCAGTCTGGTGAGAATGCTGCCTGACACAGAACCACACTCTGTGCCCTTCAGATGGCAGAGACCAGTGAAGCATCCTCCTTGGTCACACAGTCAAGCTCTCAGGACACAAAGCAAGGCGAGAGGGGAGCCCCATCCCTTTTGTTTTTTTGTTTCAGGGACCCACAGCACACTTTGCTTAGGCAGACATGGGTCTGACAACCACCACAAACCCAAGTGCCGGGGACACAGCAGTCTTTGAAGGACCTGTGCCTGTGTTCTCTACCTGACACTTCCTCTCCTTATGACAAGCAGCAGAAAAAGACAGAGAGAAAGGAAAACAAAGACCATCTCTGAGATCAAAAGGATCAAATAGAAATCTAGAGAACTCGTAAAAACACTAAAAGTCGCTTTTTACGCAAAGAACTAGCTCACAAATGTTTTCTCCTGTCAATCCCAATTTAGAGAGAGAAAAAGACACAAATCTAACCATTCTCACCTAGATCAGCCCACAGCAGAGACCCGGAAGGCTGGCAGTAAGAACCCTGCCTTTGCCGGCTTGGGTCAGAGGTCCCGGGTCTTAGCTGCAGTAGCTCCAGAATAAGCAGTGTCCCACCCAGTGAGGGAGGGCCCTGGGTTCTGTGCCATGTTCTGCAGGGACCCGGAGATCGCCTCCAACCCCACTTAGCACTTTTATATGAGTTCCTCAGCTGGGTCTAGAAACCAAATTGAAACCAAGCACATTAACAAGAGAAAAGCAGACACATTGTATTAGTATTAAAGGTACATGGGGATCTTCCCAAGTTAGTGAAGTCTCAAGAAGCAGCCAAAGCAAGATGCTTTTGTACTTTTTAGACAAAGAATAATACATTTGAGAAGAAATGACAAGGCCAAGCAGAATCTGGCTAGGGGCAGTAAATTTCCAGGGGAGCCTCTAGGTGATATGCGGGAATATAAAACCAGTGTACGACAAGGCTTACTTCCTGAAGTACATTTACTCGGGTCCATTGCTGCCCCCAGTCCCCAGTCTCTGGGGCTAAGGGCTCTCTTCTCGCCCTGGTGTGGGGGTGCTGCCCCCAGAGGAGTCTTTATGGCTTGCTACATGCAGGAAGAGGCAGGTCAGCTCACCCTTTCTAAAACTACAATTTCTCAATGTTTTTAACATAAAATTATCGATATACCAATTTGGCATATTTTGGGATGGCACGTCATTCACTCCTTCAAAGGAAAGGTGGGCTGGGGAGGTGCAGGGTCACGTGAGGATGTGGTGAAAGACACAGTGAGGTATGGATGGAAATGGGAAGAGGGAACAGGCAAGGAAGGGGTGAAGAGAGAGAGAGCCATGAGCCGTGGGTCTGGAGGCAGAGAGGCAGGCACTGGTGCAGGTGATAAAACCTCACATGAGGGTTGACACAGGTCAGGGGGAAGGTGAAGGCCACTGGTGAGGAGACCGGAGGTCAGAGGTGACAACTCCACAGATCCCAAAGGTGATGGGAAAGAGCAGCGTCTTCCCCAACTCCCCACACAGCAGCATGTTGGCTCCCAGGGATATTCCATCACCACCCTGGGCAGGGCTCACACTTCTGACACCCAGACTCTAGAACACTCCTCTGTCCCCACCCAGGGCACATCCCTGCCCTAGAAGTTCTCCCTCTCATGTCTGGCAAATGCTGCACAGAACCCTGGAATTCCACGGGGTAAGTTAGGAAGAGGGACAGCTGAAATGAGGAGGTAATCACCTTTTCCAAAGAGAAGTTCAGCCCAGTACCATCTTGTGCCCCTGGGCAAGCTCTCTGGGCTGAGAGAACAGGAGTAGGGGCTAAGTTGGGCAAAGGTATAAGCAAGGGACATCCCAGGAGGTGTTGTAGAATATTCCACTGGGACACCCTTCCAGGATTAGACCTTGAGACCTGGAGATCCCAGGCAATTAGTATTCAAGGTCAAAGGGCCAGTGACAGGAATAGGAAGGCCCACTGTGTCATTCACAAAGCACTTCCAAACCCATCACCCCAGGTGACCTTCACAACAACCCCGTGAGATTTGCAGGGCAGGGGCTCCCACAAAGGAGGAGTCGGGAATGTCGGGATTTTAACATCTGCAAGTCAGGACCAGGAAATGCTGTCCCAGCACCAACCTATATTCCCTAGGCTTCCTCCCACACCACAGCTTGGGGTGACTGCCACTTTGTGGGCAGAGACCCTCGCTTTCAAATCCCTACAGGGGGCTGTGCAGGGGGGAGGACGAAGCCCCCTCCTCTGACTGTCTCCTCCAAGACCCTGTTTTCTGAGGAAAGTCACTCTGGGAACTGTCGGCCTCTGCAAATGGGGGCCTGGACCTCAGGGAAAGAAGATGTGAAGGTCATGCCTGGCAGGGACCAGCGCTGGAGATCAAACCTCACTTTTCAAAATTCCCAGCTTGCCTGTCCTCCTGCCACTGCATTAGTGTTGACTTTTAAAGGAGCAGCAGACATGAATAAGCTGACTTTCTTCTAGGTTAACTTCATGAAGATTATTAAAGTGATGAAAATGTCCTATTCGCCATAAAGCTCCAGTGAATACAGTTTTCTGCACATGCTTATCAAGGAATCTTTCAGCCAGGAGCCCTCTGCTGAGGAACAGTGCACAATCTCAGCTGGGATGCACATGTCTCTTCTGGAAACAGATGGAACACGGTCTGATCAGAGTCTTTCGTGGGTCAGCATTGCTCCAGGCCAGCCCAGCACAGTCAGGAGCCTCGGCCCAGGGGCGCCCAAGAAGGGAGGGCGGCTAGTGCCCAGGTGCTGGGGGCCTGCTCTTTTTGGATGCTCTTAATTCTGTTAAGAAGCCAGTCCATGGCCCCAGCATCGTGGTGTTTGGGACTTTACCCTGGCATCCTGACCACACCCAGGTAGCTGGGTGTGAGCACTGGAGAGAAGCCCCAGTCCCCACTTCACCTCCCCCTGCTCCCACCCAAGCAGGCCCAGCCTCCGTCCCAGCTTCCAGGCCCCACCACCCTCCTGCCACTACCTATTTTCTGTCTCCAAATTTACTTCACTGTAAGTTCCTTTTCACTCTGTCCATGACCCAAACATTAGCAGGGATCCCCTCAGAGAAACAGACTTGGATCCCAACTTTGGAGGTCTGAAGATCTCCAGGATTTTTATTTTTCTAATTCTCATGTATTAAAACAAATTTTTTTGAAAATATAACACATAGATGGAAAGCACAAATATCTTAAGCCTGCAATGCAATGGATTTTCACAAACAGTACACTATGAGAGTTGAACTCAGCCAGAAAATGGTTCGCCCCAGGACCCGGAAGCCTTTCTAGGGCCCCTTTCAAGATGCCACCTATGCCCCGCCCCCCACCACACTCTCCTGACTTGTGATTTTTCCAGGCACAATTTTATACTTTTCCTGTGTTTTCACTCAACTAACATTTACAGTAATCCTCTGAGATAAACAGTGCAGCATCCCCCATTGCAGATAGGAAGCTGGAAGCACAGACACCGGTTATTAGTCAGGTGCCCACTGCTAAGGGCAAAGCCAGGGTCCCATGTGGAAGCTCCCTGCAGAGCCACATTCTCGAATCATTGAACTGCGCTGTGAAAAGCCCTTTGGCTGCCTGGGCGTGGTGGCTCACACCTGTAATCCCAGCGCTTTGAGAGGCCAAGGTGGGATGGTTGCTTGAGTCCAAGAGCTCAAGACCATCCTGAGCAACATAGCAAGACCCTGCCTCTTAAAATAATAATAATAATAATAATTAATTAATTAAATTAGTGGGTGTGGTGGTGCATGCCTGTGGTCCCAGCTACTCGAGAAGCTGAGATGAGAGGAAAAAGAAAAAAAGAACAATCCCTTGGCAAGCAGGAAAAACAGCCCAGTTCAATACAATTGGGTGTGTGGAAGAATCACCACCAGCCTCCGGGTAGGCTAGGCAGAGGGTTTCGCACACACTCTAGGAGTCCTGTCCCCTGCACTGTGGTTGGAGCCTGTGAGGGGCTGTGAGGCTCTGAGCAGGAGACAGACTTGCCCAAGGGCCACAGACAGGGAGGAGTAGGGTCTAACGTGAGTACAAGACAGACTGGGACCGTCGTTTATCTCTTTACACAGGAACAGGAGGAACTGGAGGCAAGGAGGGGCTACATGAGATGCAGTCCCCTCCCCGCAGGGGCCAGCTTGGCGCTGGATTTGTGGTTGGTTTTATAGTGACTTGAACCCTGGGACTGCGGCAGGCAGGGCCAGCTCCCTGACTGCGGGAATAGATCTGTCCCGTGAACCAACAGAAGCTGTCTGAGGAGGGGAGGAGGGCTGGGAGGCCAGCCAGGCGGGGATGGGTGACGGGGTTTCTCACCTGTCCTAACAACCACAACCACCTTTCTGGCCTTAGAAAGAGGCAACAGGGAGTGCGTGTTCTCTGAAGTTCTTCAGGGCTGGGGAACTGCCCTTTTTTTTTTTCCAAAAAACAAACAAAAAAAAATGTTGGACCTTTCATTGCTTCATAGAATTATCTTTATCTTGGGCAAGAAAGTGAAAATTATGCATAGTTTGTTTAAAATAGTAATATTTTAAGTCACTCAAAATAAGAAAAAGTCAAATTTCACAATAAAAAGATCCTGATTTACCTGAATAAGACTTGAAAAGTGAAGAACAGGCCGGGCGCGGTGGCTCCAGCCTGTAATCCCAGCACTTTGGGAGGCTGAGACGGGCGGATCATGAGGTCAGGAGATCGAGACCATCCTGGCTAACACGGTGAAACCCTGTCTCTACTAAAAAATACAAAAAACTAGCCGGGCAAGGTGGCGAGTGCCTGTAGTCCCAGCTACTCGGGAGGCTGAGGCAGGAGAATGGCGTAAACCCGGGAGGCGGAGCTTGCAGTGAGCTGAGATCCGGCCACTGTACTCCAGCCGGGGTGACAGAGCAAGACTCCGTCTCAAAAAAAAAAAAAAAAAAAAAAAAAAAAGAAAGAAAGAAAAGTGAAGAACAATTCCTTCTACCTGAGAAGAGTGTTGACCAGAATCCACCTCGGTGACCCTCTAGAGCCGGCAAGGCAGCAACATCCCCAGCGCACCTGTGACTGACGACACATCTCACCCAGCTGCCGTAGGGATGTCAGAGACACAGGATACGGTGCTGGAAAGGGAAGAAACATCAGTGCAAACGTAGATTTCAGGATTTGGAGCATGGAGGCAAGTGGCCTCTCCTGGCATCCCCGCTTGGGGCCATGGCGAGGAGGCTCTGCAGTCTTCCAGGAGGACTGGACCACGGAAAGGAAATATCCAAGACATAGATTCTCTGGGAACACGGGCGATTCCAAAAGCACCGAGGAGTGTGCCCCAGAGAAGCAGTCCACTGGGTCCATAGTAAAATCTCATGGCATAGCCAATGTGGAGACCAGAGACTAAAAGTCTGTAACATCCTTGGAGTTCACGGACCTCGAAGCCAAACACGCCAGCCCCACGAGCCTCTGCCATGCACCACGGAGAGCTCGGGGCGGGCTGCTAAGGGTAAGGGAGGCTTCTGCCCTGTCCAGATGTACGAACAGCTGGGTTTACAGATAATGGAGGTGTCTATGTATGTTGTCATGAAAATATAAGACAAGTGGCACCAAATATGATTTAGCGGTCCCAGAAATTCAGTGCTGTGTGCTTTCTGCATGACATTAATTTTAATTATTTGTACAGAGGAGAAAATTTAAAACTTAAATGTCTTACCATTGCTAGAAAAATAAAAGATTTTTCCCTTTCAGTTAGAAATCTTGATCTCTGTGTTTTTCTATGGATCGATTCTCCAAGTTTGTGCAAATACAGTCGGTTTTTCTTTCTAAGTGCCCTTGGTTATGAACTAAGGATGTAACCAACTCCTGTTTATGGGTAAAGGGATGAGGCAAGAGAGATCCAGCAACAGGGTGTGTTTTGTTTTTGTTTTGTTTTGTTTTTTCAATTTTTGGCAACATTTTTCTTCGTGATGTCAGAAGTAGTGAACTCCCTGGCTAGGGTTTCACACATGGGCTGTTCTGATCCACCAAACACCAAAGGGCTGGGGAAGAAGTGATTTGCACATGGATAACCTGTGTCATCTACAACATGGAACAGAGGGTCATCAAAGTGGTCTGAGTCACTTTAATATGTGGCTGGAGAGATGCGAGAACAACAGAAAGAGCCTTCAGGAGGCATACCCCCGCAAGGTCAGTGAAGCTCAGTGCAGCTGCGGGGTGTGTGCGGGGTGCGGGGTCATAGGACGACCAGGTGACCGGGCTGATGGGGAGGAGAAATGCTCTGTTGGGGTGTTGTCTCTGTCACCTCTTCAAGAAGCAGCACAGTCTCAGGCACATGCTCCCTCCTGCTCCCCGCCCCGCACCCCCCCGCCCCACCCCACCACCGACCCACTGCAGCTCTTCCAAGATTCTTCCCTCCATTCTGGGACCTCCCCTTCCTCCTGAGCCCCTGTGGCCTCTTATCTTACTCCTTCTCCCCAGTTCTTTGTACCTCCCTCCTCTCCCTCACTCACCTCCCCTCCTGTGCTAAGCCCCTACTGGTTCCCCCTTCCCCACTTCACCTCCACTCACACTCCATCTTCACCCTCCATTCCAGTCCTTCGCTTCCTCTCTCCTCACTCTGACTCCCCCGGTAAACTCACTTCCCATCCCCCCTCTGTCCATGTCCCTACCTCAGTTTACCTCCCTTCCCCTCTCCTCACCTCCCTTGGATGCACCTGACCTCTCCTGCCTTCCTCCCCTTCATTCATGTCCTTTCCTTCTCTCTCCAGTTCCATCTCCTCCAACATGCTCCCTTCCCCCTTTCCTTCAGCCTCTGTTGACCTCTCCACCCTCCGGTAGTCCCCCTGCCCTCTCCTACCAAGGCCATCCCTCCCAGCCGTCCCCGCCCCTCCTCATCTCACCTCAGTTGGCTCCATGTGCCTCAGCTCCCTTCCCCTCCCTCTTCCCTGCCCTGAGAGCCATCCGGGTTTTCTTTCCAGTCTCCCTCTGCTCCTGTGCTTTCTTCCCCTTCCCTCACTTCTCCCGCTCTGTCTTCTCCTCAGTTCCCCCACCCTGCATCTCTGCACCTGCCCAGTTTCCCCCATCTCCCCTCCATGCTCCCTTCCTCCCGTTTCCCTCCCCAGCTCCTGAGTTGGACCACCTTAGATCAGCGCCCTGCCCTGTGCCTACCCCTGCCTGCTGCCCACCCTCCCTGCACACAGCTCACTCCTCCCTCTGGCCCTCCTGCTGAGCAGGCGGCTCCCCCACTGCCCTGGGCCTGCCCACCTTCCCCAGCCCCGCAGTCAAGGCTCTCCAACTCCACACCAGGGGGTTGAGGGCAGAGATGCACCCTCTCCAGGGCTCCGCTTCCTTCAGCGGGTCCCAGCTCCGCCATCCCGGATAAGCTCCATGGCCCATCCCTGCCCTGGGGGCGACACCACAGGGACCTTCTGCCCACCTTGTCAGGCTTTTCAGAGGCCTCGGAGCTGTGGTCAGGCAGGCGAGTGGGGAGCAAGCCAGGGATTATAGATGCAGAGCCTGGGGCAGTCCCGGCAGGGGGCGCTGTGTTCTCTTTTGACCACTTCTGTGACCTTGCCACTTGAACCCTCCAGGGCCTGTGTCCTCACCTCCAACGCGAAGATCAGGCTGGGCCATTATTGCAGATGTGCTGAGTGTTGACGAAGGGGCGTGTCACGTGTTATTACAGGTAGCTGGTGTTCCGTGAGCATTTGGAAACGACGCTCTGTAAAACACTGTGAACTAACCGCAGAGCTGGGCACACCATACTTCATGATCTCATTTTATACTGACGTGTTCATCATCGTGCTGTCAAGTATAGTATTCTCCGGCCACATCATTTGTTAGTAGTTTGACCTGCATCGGGGGCAGTGTCACCCTCCCTGCTGCTGTGCTGATTTCAGCGGGAGCCGCCGGGCCAGAGCAACCCGCGCGCCCCCTGCTGACTAACCCGGGAACAGCCCGCGTCCTGCCCTGAGCCTCCGGATGTGGGCGGGACCCGGCCAGGGGCGGGGCCAGGCGCCTGCGGGGAGGGGCGGGGCCAGGCGCCTGCGGGGAGGGGCGGGGCCAGGCGCCTGCGGGGAGGGGCGGGGCCAGGCGCCTGCGGGGAGGGGCGGGGCCAGGCGCCTGCGGGGAGGGGCGGGGCCAGGCGCCTGCGGGAGGGGATCCAGCCCAGGATCTAGCAGTCACTCGGGGCAGGACAGGGCCAGAGTTCACACCCCTGGCTTAACCTACACGTAAATTTTTTTAACGTGCAGGTGTGTTACATAGGTATACATGTGCCATGTTGGCTTGCTGCACCCATCAACTCGTCATTTACATTAGGTATTTCTCCTAATGCTAACCCTCCCCCAGCCCCCCACCCCCTCCCCCAGAGGCCCTGGGTGTGTGACTTTCCCCACCCTGCCTCCAAGTGTTCTCATTGTTCAATTCCCACTTATGAGTGAGATCATGCGGTGTTTGGTTTTCTGTCCTTGTGATAATTTGCTGAGAACGATGGTTTCTAGCTTCAATGTCCCTGCAAAGGACATGAATTCATCCTTTTTTATGGCTGCATAGTATTCCATGGTGTATATGTGCCACATTTTCTTAATCCAGTCTATTATTGATGGATATTCGGGTTGGTTCCAAGTCTTTGCTATTGTGAATAGTGCCGCAATAAACATACGGACCTACATGTAAATTAACCAGTGTGTGTCAGGCATAAATACTGGCCAAGAAGAAAAGACAAAGTAGGCGGGGGCGGCTCCAGGACAGCGATGACCTGGGTTGCTTCATTCTGCGCCTGGGGAAGAACAAAGCCACTTGGAGATTAACGCCATGACAAGAACAAGGGATGACACGTGTGCAGTTGTGGGTTTCATGTTTACTTCCCACGCCTCTAGAGGACTCGGCCACCTGTTCACACATAAACCAGTGCCCAGGGCCCCGCTGCCCTGTGGGGGCTGCATCTCCCCCATCACCCCACCGCCTGCTTAGCTCCTGGCCTGCCCCAATCATCCTTTAGTTGATGAGTTGGTGACGCTGCCCTCTTTTTCCTCCCTACACCCTCTCTCCTCTCCCCCAGGTCCTGCTCGGCCTCAGTCTTCGGTCTCTCTGCCCCACCGGCCCCAGCAGCCCCCGGTCTCTTGGGTCCCCACCTGCATGCTCCCGAGCTCCCCTCCAAATTGAGTCTGTCCTTCACAAGGCTGGCCCCCTGCAGCCCATCCCTCACCTGGGGCACCAGGGCCGTCCACTTCCTCCACTCTCCTCACACCCTCAAAGTGACTCAGGGCTCCCCTGAGCAGCTGGGCTGGAGTCCTCCCACCAGCTCCCCCAGTTATACCTACTCCCCTCCCCTCAGACCCAGCCCCCGCCCCAGGTCTTCAGCCCCTTTCATGGACGTGGCCTCCTAGGCCTCTCAACACTCACCTCCCAGCAATCCCTCAGCCCTGCCCTCCCCAGGCACCAACTTGGGACCCCACAGAGGCAGACACACCTATTCCCACTTGGGCTCATGTCACCACAGCTCACTGGGGATGCTGAGCCTGTGAGCCCAATCTTGCTCCATCCCTCCAGTTCCTTTCTCCAATCCAAGTCCTCTCAGACCTGCAGTGTCACCCCAGGAGCCATCTGGACACCCAAGGCACTGCCTAACGGAGATGGCCATGCTCTTCCCTGCAGGGATGGACAAGGGACACCTGCAGTGTGCAGGTCACAGTCTGAACCTTTGGAATGGTGTGGCAGGCTGTGCCCTGCCAGGCACCCCACCAGGGCCCCTGAATGGTTGCTCCCCATCAGTCACAAGGAAGACCCTTGATGATCATCCCTGCTGCCTCTGAGATGGGCCCGGAAAGGCATGAGCTTCTCAAGCACCTGGGTCGCCATCTGAGAAATGGCAGTCGTGATCAAGTCAATCTCTTGTGCCCCAGAGACACTGTAACTCCCCAGTAGAATCCCAGAGGGGTTGAGTTCACCCTGGGCAACATAGCAAGTTTCCATCTCTACAAAAGATAAAAATGTAACCGGGAGTAGTGGCGCACACCTGTAGTCCCAGCTACTTAGAAGGCTGAGGTGGGTGGATCACTTGAGGCCAGGAGTTTGAGGCTGCAGTGAGCTGTCATTTTGCTACTGCACTCCGGCCTGGGTGACAGAAGGGAAGGAGAGGGGGAGAGGAAGGGAGGGAAACGGGAGGGGAAGGGAGGGAGAGGGGAGGGGGAGGGAGGGAGAGGAGAGGGAAGGGAGGGAGAGAAAGAGAGGAAGGGAGGGGAGGGGAGGGAGAAGAGGAGGAAGAAGAAAGAAGGAAGAAGAATTCCAGAGAGGAAGGAGCCACCGAGGGTATCCCCACACTCTGTGCAAGCATTTATCTGCCTGAAACATGCATGTGTGAAACTCACTGTAGGCAGCACAACCAAGACGGAAAGTTAGACCTGAGAGCAGCCTCTGTGGTCTTTGAGAGGGACCCAGGTGATGACCAGAGGCAGGGAAGCTCCGTGGGAGGGAGAAACACAAGTAGATGGCCTTCTCTGTGACTTCCAGCCTGGGGCAAAGGGTGCTCAGTCTCAAGATGCCCGGTAGGGGAAGGGCTCATGTGGGAAAAGGGAAATCGAAAATCCTGCCGCCTGCACAGCACGGGGAAATCACCCGAGACTCCAAAGTGTCATTACCATGATGTCTGTAGCATAACATCCACATCGCTGTAACATCCACGGGGGCCTCCGTAACACCACCAGGCTCTGGAATCGGAGAGCAGAAGCTTCGCAGCTGGAGCTGAAGTGGGTCTGAGTACAGGCTAATCTCTATCGCGTGGCTTACTATTATCCCTCCTTTAGGGACATGGTCATTTTAAAATATTTTAATTTGAAATAATTAAAGAACTTATAGAAAACTGCAGCGGCAGCATCATGGGTGCCTGCTCCCTTCGCCCAGCTCCCCCAAGGCTTCTAGTTTTGTCACGTGTCCCCATCACCATGATGGACTCGGCCTCGCTGACCAGCCCCAGTGGACGGCACCAAGGGCAGACAGGATCACACACTCTTTGCTCAAAGCACTCCGTGACCCTTCCTGCCCCACACACCCTCTCCATGCTCCCACATTCTCTGCCCAAGGGTCGCCTGGCCCCCAGGCCCAGCCCACCCCCTGCATGTGTCTCCTTCCACTCAGGCTGTGGATCTCATGTATTGCAAATGTGGTTTTAAACTTTGAGAACAGCAATTCCAGTTTGCAGAAAGTGAGGATCTATGCCTTTGCAGTCATGCACACGTTCATATTTTAAATACAGGCCAATGAGCTGCTGCCTAGTGTGCCTACCAGAGACACACCTGTTGTTAAACTACAACTGGATTTACTGTTCCATTCTGCAAGAATGTGCCATGGCGCTGCGGAGGGTATCGTGAGAGGCTAGAAAGAGCCTTGCCACAGGCTGTGTTTGTGTGCCAGCTGGCCAGGGGTGGACTAAGGGGAGAGGGGGCTGGCTCTGAGTTGAGCACTGTCAGGAAGCAGGAGGAGGTACGTATACACTGGAATCTTCATAAACCTCATCCCCCAGGAGGCCTGCCAAGAGCAGGACAGGTTGTCACCAAGGCCAAAGCAGCAGTCACCATGTGGGCTAGGAGACGACACGGCTGGCACTCCTGGCCTGAGAGACGCTGCCATCTGTCTGCATTCAGACAAGATTCTGGAGTGGCTTGTCTTTGTCTTGATGGGACCATCTGGGGTCTTGCCTGCTGCTGATGTCCTGAGGAATGGTTTGTGTTCTCCAGGAGAGCCCCGCAACCTCACTGAGGGTGCCAGCCCAGCTCCTGGGACACAACCACCCTCCTCCTTCTCAAGCTTTAATGAGAAACGGGCAGGAGGTGGCCGGAGAACCATAGCCCGTCTTCCGGGGTGCTGGCGGCGTCTGCTTACAGTTCTGGTCTAGGGCAAAAAGAGAAGGGAAGGGAAAATCTCTCAGAAAATAACGGAACCATAGTGGAGCTGCCGGCGACATGAGCAAACTGGGCTGGTGGCATCCAGGGCGTTAGCAAAGAAAAAAGCACCCGTGTCCAGGCAGCCAGGAAGCCCAGCCACTCCCTTAGGGCCGCCCCTCTCAGTCCCTCCCGACACCGCCCCCGCCCCGCCCCAAGAGCACACCCCGCGCCCCTCCCTCGATCCTCTCCCCGCTCGGCTCCCCCCTCCCGCGGCTGCATCCCTGGTCAGTCCCTGAGACCGTCCAGAGGTCAGCCCCCGGGATCAGGCTTGCAGTGTTGGGCCGCCCTCCTCACCAGGTGCCGCCCTGGAGAGGGCGAGGGCGCAGAAAGGGCTGAGCGTCCCGGGTCCCTGCGTGGCCGGACGATACGTGAGCACATTCCAGGAATAAGGACACGAGAAGAATAGGCATGTCTACCGTCCAAGGCACTTTGCCTGAAATCCCGTGGCACTGGAAAAGCAGTTGAAACAAAAACAAAGTAACGCTGGCTTTTACGCTGCAGATAAACGGAAAAGCGGTGTAGGACGGGAGTAGGAGGGCTCCGTGCAAGCCAGGCGCAGCCGACCCGGGATTTGCCTGCGCGTCCGACCGCACAGGACGGTCGCCAAGTCCCAGGGAAGCCCCCTGGGCTCGCGCTGCAAACTCAGGCAGTCTCTGCTCCTGCCTTACGGCTCTGAGGGCACGTGCTCCTCCGGGGAGGCTCAGCTTCCTCCTATTTCCCACTTCCTCATCCGGCCCTTAATACGCTAAAGACTAAGGGAAAGATGTTCATTACCAAAGTGGGTGCTCCCCCTAGCGTAGCACAGAACGCAGCTCTGTCCTCACTATTGAATTGGAATGATAGTATTTTTAGTATCAAAAATTAATACCAGAAATCTATTACAGTTCATTTTCTAGAGAATAAGGTTAGCAAAAATAATATAGATTTGTTTCTTAATTTCCTTATGACACACATCACTGGTTCATGTGATAACGTATGGATTCTCACCTGGAAGACACACGAGGAATAAAATCACCCATATTTTAAACTACAGAATGATGAATATTCAGAGGAAACTTGCGGAACAATTAAAATTGCAAAATCAGAGCCGGGTGCGGTGGCTCTCGCCTGTATTCCCAGCAGCACTTTAGGAGGCCAAGGTGGGAGTATCGTTTGAGCCCAGGAGTTCAAGATCAGCCTGGGCAATATAGTGAGACATCATCTCTAAAAAAATAAAAATAAAAATAAAAAATAAAAAATTACATAAAATGAAATGCATACATTGAAATGCACACAATTATTATGAAAATTAAAGTTAATATTAAAAACATGACATGAGCCACAAGATTTACATTAAAATAGTCTAGTTGACAATAACTTGAATATTTAAATAAAGTCCTCTTTATCTCTAAATAATGTATTTACAGTCTGCCATTATATAAGTCATTTAAAATTCAAATGAGGACACTAATCAGTATTGACGATTTCTTCAGGAATATCAAGTGAATAATAATGATTTTACTTTTTTGTTGCATTTTGTTTTTGACATAAGATCTTGTTCTGTTGCCCAGGCTGGAGTACAGCGGCAGGATCATGGCTCACTACAGCTTCTGCTTCCTGGGCTTAAGCAGTCCTCCTACTTCAGCCTCCTGTGTGAGTGGGTCCACAGATGCGCACCACTAGGCCAGGGTAATTTTTTATTATTTATTTATTTATTTATTTTTTGGTAGAGACAGAGTCTCATTATGTCACCCAAGCTAGTCTTGAACTTCCGGGCTCAAGTGATCGTCTCGCCTCAGCCTCCCAAAGTGCTAGGATTACAGGCATGAGTCACCATGCCCAGCATAAAGATTTTATTATGTGGAAATAAAAGGACATTAAAATATAACTTGAAATAACCCATTTCCTTGCAAATGTTTTATTTTTCCACCAGTTAATCAAACAATGCCAACACTAGACACTGTCACATTCTTTGTTGAACAAACAATACCTCAAATAACTTCATACACATACTACTGGGAAACTTAGCATTTTATTAAAATGTTGTTTAAATTTCATATTTTATCAAAGTCTAACATATTAGTAATAATATATTCTTTTTATTCAACTTTAAAGTTCTATTCAACAATAGCAATTTATAATTTTATATTAATCAAATGTCATTGATACAGTTTAATAATTATTTTATAACTTAGCATTAATTAAACCACCACAGAAGGTATAATGTTCATGATATTTTAATTTATAGGTTTAACTTACACATACATAATTCAACATTAATGGCTTCCTTAATTACTCTACCATTCATATTGTAATTCTATATTATCAATTAGAGTTGCCCTTCTATGTTAATATTAGACGCTTTAGCATCTGTCAGTTCTATCAAGCTCTTCTCACTGTTTCTTCTTTGAATTCCAGACATGACTGCAGTCCTCTCTTCTAAAATCTGAGGGCTCTCGCTGGCTGGGTGCTGCTGGAAGAACTATAACTTGGTTGTTACCTCAACCGTATTTTATTTCAAATGTTTTAATTAAAAGAAGTTTTTAAAAATGTGGAAATCCCTGAGAATATGCACTTCTTTAAATACAGTGGGAATAGGTATGGATGAAGTCTGTTTCTCCTCTTTTGATCCAGGGGCACTTCTCAGAACTCTTCCAAGTGCCAGATCCTGGGCCACTGGCGGGCTTGGCTCCGGCAGCAGTTCAGTTACCCCATCACGACTGGGGCACCAGGGGAGCCCCACAGGTGGGCGAAAATTACCGTAGACTAAAACCTAGGCAGTTTAACACAAGCAACCAGCACCAACATCATGGTACTTGATCTTCCGACTTCCTGCACTACCAACTCTATGTCTCATCACATTCTCCTCTGGCCTCTCGGCTCCCAGCATTCACGAGCACGCATGCTTCAGCCTCTGTTTCTGCTGAAGCCCTTTCTTCATACACCCTAGAACATAGAACACAGGACACAGACAGAGACTTTAGTAGGAATATTGACATTTAAAAACTTCTCAGAGATGCAAAAAATCAACTACATGAAATATGGCAGTATGTTAAGGCTTTGTGAATAAAAACACAATAAAGAGGGGGTGTGTAAAGCTATTTTCCAAACATCCTTCCAAACCAAGGCTTTTGAGGGAACAAGTCCTCCCAGCAGGTGGCAGGATAGGCCCAGCAGTGTCTTCAGCCCATTGCTGTCATGAGTTAGGAAAGGCTGAATTCTATTTTACATGCAAAAGAAAACATTTATTTAATTAAAGATTCAGGCTACAATACAGTTCTTCATAAAACACTAAAATATTGTGATTATCGATATTTTTCTGTTGCTTTGTCTCACGAAAGCGCGATTTGCCTTTGTGAAACCTGAAGTTTCCTATTCTATCAGTGAGAAGGTGTATCAAGTGGATAGTCCATCCAGTGTATCCAACATCAGCTACAAAATGTCTCCCTCTTCCCCAATTTTGCCTTTTTTCCCCTTTGTCATTCTTGAGTCTCTGTTAGTGCACTGAGGAAGTGAAGACGTGTACTTAAAGAAATGCCAACATCTGCTGAAGATCAGATTCCATATTTTGTATTTCAGTTGATGTAATGATTACTTTAGTTACAATGACTTTAGTTGATGTAATGATTCTAATGAACAGGAAAGATTTTGTTTCCTATTTTAAAAGATACCATTAAATCACGCTGAATATTTTTCAATTTATTATGGATGTGTATTCAAGGGGTTGCCATTTCACCTGCTTCATCTTCCCTCTAAACCAATCCTAAGACATACCTAAGCTGAATTCATATTACATGAAAGTTCATCACATGATGTCCTACTAGGTCAAAAAGTATAAAAACTGACGTTATGGAGAAAGACTTCATTGCAACCAGGACAGAAAGACACTAAGGCAAACAGTGCTCAGAGTGGCGTGCTGACAAGATCTCTGGTGGGAGGCCATTGCCTGGACACCTGCTGGGCTTTGTCCTGGACACCATTCGTTCACTTCAGCATGTTTGGTACCCAGGGTTCCTTCAGGTACATCAGTATTCAGTGGCGTGCCCAGAAGTCACATGACTCTCATGTTGGGGGTGCAAAGTCAGACTCAACTTACTTTGGGAAGTTTTTTTGGGTGCAGGCTGTGTCAGGAAGCTTCCTGGCAGGGAAAAATCAACAGCATCAGCTAGGATGGAAGTACGTCAACTGATGATGACCCTGCACATGTGGCTTCATTAGCGATGCATCTGCCAGTCTCCAAAACAGTGCAGATTCAATGCAATCCAGGAGGAAATTCACTCACGTGACCAGTCAAAATGCAACTAACAATTCACGGTGCTTTTCAGTTGTGGAGACCTTTCTCAGTCTTCTGTTTCCCAAAGGAAAGCTGTGTCTTCAGAAACAAATAAACTGATCAAGAGATACTTTCAAATGTTTCATGTAAAATTGTTTCTTATCTTCTAGCTACAGGATACTTTGTGACCCAGAGAATGCGCCACTCTCTTGCCTGTGCGTGGGGCTCATCCGCTCCCAAGCCATCCAGGGTCTCTGGGTGCTATAATTCAGAGGGTCTCTGAGAGAGCATGAGGGAGACTGTTGACATGAATGGTTTTCTCTGTTGGCTACACCTGTCTTACAGGGAGTTCTATGCGTCATTCAATACCTTTATATATTACACTTCAGGACATTCCAGGTCTCATGCAAATCTCGCAGAGGAAATTTTCCAAGGATTTTAGGCCCTCCTCTCCCATTTGGGAGGTTTTGTTGATTTCTAACTTCAGAATGAGGTGTTGGAACATGCCACGTTCTGGTTTCCATGGCCATGACAGAGTTGGACGACAGGGGTGACCACAGAGTCACAGTCCTGAAAGCACTGCACAATAAGAATGCAGAGCATCTACTCAGGGTAGAGGATGGTTACAGAAACACGCTCAGCTTGTCACGGCAGGTACAGTGGGCATGGGAAGGGGGCACGGGAAGTTTGGCTGGTGTCTTCAGGGGCACCCCCAACCTCCACCATGATACCAAAGGAAGATGTAACTGACCACTGGGAGGAGGGCCCCGCATGGTCCTGCCCTGTCCTCTCCAATCTGGTTGGTGCTTTTGCTGCTGCAGAGCTCCTGTGAGGCAGGGTGCCATGCAGCAGCAGCACTGAGGACGGCGTCCCCAGTAACAGCCTCTCAGATGTGTGTGAGGCACATGTGCAAGGTCAATGGCAGGCCCGGTGCTATTACATGAGCAGCTACTTTTTACAATTATTTTAAAACAATATATGGCAACATTGGGAAGCTGCTTTCCTTTAAAATGGTTCAATGTTTTTAGTTTGGACAAGACATGACTAAATTAATTTTCACATGATTGTGCTCAGGCACAAGCTCATGCATGAGGCGTGACCAAAACTAGTTCTGGAAAGATAAGACCAGTCTACAAGCCAAGGGCACACACATGATGGGGGGCACCTTTCGACGGTGGGGACACAGGAGGAGCATGCTGAGAAACCCTGTGAACCGACCTTCCCACCGCCAAGGTTGCAGCCTCCACCACTGCAGCTCTGACTCACAGTTTACATTACTGAAGTCAAATAAAATATAGAGATGAATCTCTAAACTTAACACTGATTATTTAGGAAGCAAGAATGGCAATGTGGGGCATACTCACAGATCGGGTGGTCTTCAGTATGTTCCAAGAACAAATATAAAGTTGAGAGTTTTTATTTTAAAATTCATGTGGAACTAAAAAGAACCTGAATAGCCCACGGGCAATTCCAAGCAGAAAGAACAAAGCTGGAGGCATCACACTACCTCACTTCAAACTGTATTACAGGGCTACAGTAATCAAAACAGCATGGTACCGGAACAAAAAGAGGCACATAGGCCAATGGAACAGAATACAGAACCCAGAAATAAGGCCGCAGACCTACAAGTATCTGATCTTTGACAAAGCTGACAAAAACAAGCATTGGGAAAGGATTCTCTATTCAATAAATGGTGCTGAGATAACTGGCTAGCCATATGCAGAAGATTGAAACTGGACCCCTTCCTCTCACCATATACAAAAATTAATTCAAGAAGAATTAAAGCAGAGGTCCCCAACCCCTGGGCAATGGACTGGTACCAGTCTGTGGCTGGCTAGGAACCAGGCTGCACAGCAGGAGGTGAGTGGCTAGTAAGCAAACATTACCACCTGAGCTCCACCTCCTGTCACATCAGCAGTAGCGTTAGATTCTCATAAGAGGGTGAACCCTGTTGTGAACTGCACATGTGAGGGATCTAGGTTGTGCACTCCTTTTGAGAATCTAACTAATACCTGATGATCTGAAGTGGAGCAGTTTCATCCCGAAACCCACCCCCCCGCCGCCTACTGCTCTCTGTGGGAACATTGTCTTCCACAGAATCAGGCCCTGGTGCCAAAAAGGTTGTAGACTGCTGGGTTACAGACTTAAATGTAAAACCCAATATTGTAAAAACCCTGGAAGACAACCTAGGCAATACCATCCTGGACATAGAAACAGACAAAGATTTCATGACAAAGACAACAAAAGCAATTGCAACAAAAGCAAAAATTGACAGATGGAATCTAATTAAACTTAAGAGCTTCTGCAGAGCAAAAGAAACTGTCAACAAAGTAAACAGAAAACCTACAGAATGGGAGAAAATATTTGCAAACTATGCATCTGACAAAGGCCTAATATTCAGCATCTCTAAGGAACTCAAAGAAATGTACAAGAGAAATACAGCCCCATTAAAAAGTGGGCAAACGACATGAAGAGACTTTTCAAAAGAAGACAAACGTGGCCAACAAGCATATGAAAAAAACTTCAATACCACTGATCATTAGAGAAATGCAAATCAAAACCACAATGCGACACCTTCTCACACCAGCCAGAATGTCAGAATGCCAATGATTAAAAGTCACAAAATACAGAGGCTGGAGAAAAGGGAACACTTGTACACTGTTGGTGGGAGTGTAAATTAGTTCAGCCATTGTGGAAAGCAGCGTGGCAATTCCTCAAAGAGCTAAAAACAGAACTACCATTTGACTCGGCAATCCCATTTGGGATTTATATACCCAGAGGAATATAAATCATTGTACTGTAAAAAGACATGCACACAAATATTCATTGCAACACTGTTCACAATAGCAAAGACATGGAATCAACTTAAATGATCATCAATGACAGATTAGATAAAGAACATGTGGCACATAAACACCATAGAATACTATGCAGCCATAAAAAATGAGGCCATGTCTTTTTCAGGAACATGGATGGAGTGGGAGGCCATTATCCTTAGCAAACTAAGGCGGAAACAGAAAACCAGATACCACATGTTCTCACTTACAAGTTAGAGCTGAATGATGACAACACATGGACACAGAGGGGAACAACACACACTTGAGGGTGGAGGGTGGGAGGAGAGAGAGGAGCAGAAAAGATAACTAATGGGTACTGGGTTTAATACCTGGGTGATGAAAAAAATCCGTACAACAAACACACAAGACACGAGTTCACCTATGTAAATTGATAACAAGCCTGCACATGCCCCTTCAAACCTAAAATAAAAGTTTTCTTTTAAAAGAAAGGTGAGAGTTTTATTAGAGAAATGTTAGGTATGGCTTGGAAAGAAAGCACATTGGCTCTGGAGAAGCTTCTGGGAGCTGGCGAGCTCTGACTGGTGAGTGACAGCCGGAGGAAAAGTCTTCAAGTCAGGGCAGTGCGTTTGAGGAAACTGGTCCTCGGGTTACAGCGGGCCTTTTCAGCAGCTAGGCTTGTGGAAAATTCAATTCTCAGAGCAGATTCTCTTGGTATGACTAGTGCTCTCGTCCTGCAAGCCTGTCCCCATGCCATGAGCACCCAGTAGACGGTCCCTCAGCGCCCAGGACCATGGGGCTTCTGCGTTGTGGGCAGCAAGGACTTCAAGCATCCTCTCCATTTCCGGGTCACCCCCGGAAGCAAGGCTGCCATAGCTAATTTGTGTATCGGAGTTGTAATCACAGCCGTGGACTGGGGAAACACCAGCCATAGGGCACACTGGGAAGCTCAGAACAAAATCAAACACCGTGCAGATGACATGACTCTCATGGGAGCCAGATCTGAACATAAAATCTGGTCTCTGGTGACAGAGGAAGAGGAACATCATCCGCACAAGATGAACTTAACCTCTGCACCCCAGGAAGTCCTGCACATAGGAAGGGCCCAGGTCCGAAGCGCCATGCCCTTCACTACCTCACTGGCCTCCAGCACTGCCACCAGGTTATCACGAGTCAGTGCGACCACCCAGCTGGCCTCTGCTCCACCGAAAAATCTCCAGCTTTATCCACACCTTGCAGTCAAAGATGGTGCCAGGGGTGGGGTAGCTGCAGCCCCTCAGAGCAGGCTCAGCCTCCAAGCAGTCTCTCATTGATAAAGAACCTGAAGTTTACAAGACACTTCCAGAGAAACAGGAGTTATGCAGATATTGTGCTTTTTGAAGGTTTGTGGTAATCGTGAGTCAAGCAAATCTGCCGTCGTTTCTCCAACAGCATGTGTTCACTTCCTGCCTCTGCGTCACACTCTGGTAATTTTCACAATATTTAAAACTTTTTCATTATTGTTATTTATGTTATGGTGATCTGTGATCAGTGATCTTTCATGTTGCTATTGTAATTGTTTTGAGGCACAAACCACGTCCATATACGATGGCAAATTTAATCAATAAATGTTGTGTGTGTTGACTGGTCCATCAATCGCCGTTCCCCATCTCTCTCCCTCTCCTCGGGCCTCCCTATTCCCTGAGATGCAGCAATATTGAAATTAGGCCAGTGAATAACCCTACAATGGCCTCTAAGTGATCAGGTGAAAGGAAGAGTCACACATCTCTCACTTTAAATCAAAAGCTAGGAATGATTAAGCTTAGTGAGGAAGGCATGTTGGAAGCAAAGATAGGCCAAAAGTTTGACCTCTTGTGCTAAACATTTAGCCAAGTTGTGAAAGCAAAGAAAAAGTATTTTAAAGAAATGAAAAGTGCGACTCAGTGAACACAAGAAAGGTAAGAAAGCAAAACAACCTTATTACTGAGCCGGAGAAAGTTTTAGGGATGCGGAACAACTGTAGGTCAAAGCCTCATCCACAGCAAGACCCGAACTCTCTTCAATTTCATGAACCCTGAGAGATGAGGAAGCTGCAGAAGAGAAGCTAAAGTCTAACAGAGGTTGGTTCATGAGACTGAAAGAAAAAAGCTGTCTCCACAACATAGAAGTGCCAGGTAAAGCAGCGAGTGCTGATGTAGAAGCTGCAGCAAGTTCTCCAGAAGATCTAGATAAGATCATCGATAAAGGTGGCTACACTTAACAACTGATTTTCAGTTTAGATGAAACAGCCTTCTATTGAAATAAGATGCCATCTAGGACTCTCATAGCTACAAAGGGCAAGTCAATACCCGGCTTCCGAGCTTCAAACGACAGGCTGACTCTCTTGTTAGAGGCTGATGCAGCCGGTGACTTTATGTTGAAGCCACTGGTCATTTACCATTCTGAAAATCCTAGGGCCCTTAAGAATTCAGCTAAATTAACTCTGTCTGTGCTCTGTGAATGCAACAGGGCCTGGATGACAGCACATCTGTTTACAGCATGGTTTACTGAACATTTTAAGCCCAAGATTGAGACCTGTTGCTCAGAGAAAAAAAAAGATTCTTTTCAAAATATGACTGCTTATTGACAATTTACCTCATCACTCAGAAGCTCTGATGGAGATATACAAGGAGATTAATGTTGTTTTCATGGCTGCTGACACACATCCATTCTGCAGCCCATGAATCAAGGGGTTGTTTTAGACTTTCAAGCCTTGTCACTTAAGAGATATATTTCATAAGGCTATAGCTGCTATAGATAGTGATTCCTCTAATGGATCCGGGCAAAGTAAATTGAAAGCCTACTGGAAAGGAGTTACTGTTCTAGATACTGTTAAGAACATTCATGATTCATGGAAAGAGGTCAAAATGTCAACATTAACAGGAGTTTGGAAGAAGTGGATTCCAACCCTTATGGATGACTTTGAAGGGTTCAAGACTTCAGTGGAGGTTACTTCTGATGTAGTGGGAATTGCAAGAGAACTTAGAATTAAAAGTGGAGCCTGAAGATAAGACTGAATTGCTGCAATCTCATGATTAACCAATGAAGAGTTGCTTCTGATGGATGAGCAAAGGCAGTGGTTTCTTGTGATAGAATCTACTTCTGCTGAACATTGTTGAAATGACAACTAAGGATTTGGAATATTACATAAACTTAGTTGATAAAGCAGCAGCAGGATTTAAGAGGATTGACTCAAATTTTGAAAGAACTTTTTTCTGCGGATCAAATGCTATTAAACAGCATCGCATTCTACAGAGAAATCTTTGGTGAAAGGAAGGGTTGATCAATGTGGCAAATTTCATCATTGTCTTATTTTAAGAAATTGCCACAGGCCGGGCACAGTGGCTACACCTGTAATCCCAGCACTTCAGGTAATGGGAGGATCATTTGAGGCCAGGAGTTCAAGACCAGCTTGGGCAACATAGAAGGACCGCATTCCCACACACACAGAAAAATTTAAAAATTAGCCAGGCATGGTGGCACGTATCTGTGGTCCCAGCTAATTGGGAGCCTGAGGCAGGAGGATTGCTTGAGCCTGGGAGTTTGAGGCTGCAGTGAGCTGTCATCACACCACTGCACTCCAGCTTGGGTGACAGAGCCAGACCCTGTCTCTAAAAAAAGAAAAAAGAAAAAAAAGAAATAGCCACAGCCACCCCAACCTTCAGCAACCACCGCCCTGATTTGTAAGTAGCCAACACTGAGGCCAGGCTCTGCAGCCAAAAGATTACAACTTGCTAATGGCTCAGAAGGTCATTAGCATTTTTTAGCAGTAAAATATTTTTAATTAAGGTGTGTACACTGCTTTAGACATATGCTATTGCACACTTCATAGACTACCATATAATGTAAACATAATTTTTATATGCACTGGGAGACAAAAAAATTTGTGATTTGTGTGAATCTCTTAATTGTGGTGGCCTGGACCCAAACCTGCAATATTTCCAAGATATGCCTGTGGCTTTTTGTTCGTTTGTTTTACCTTTCTCATGGTGCTGAGTGTGCCTGCAGTTAAACAGCCCCTTGTCTTCATTCCCAGGATCCAGCTGAAGAGGTGTGTCATGCCATCTTCCCACCCCAACCCTCCCCTTCTAAGGAACCCCCACACCTGCTCCGTCTTCCTGCTACGGTCTCTGAGAAAAGCCCTTTCATCTTTCAAGAACTACAAAAGTAATTCTTTAAGGGAAGAAAATGTGAGGAAGCGATCCATATAGGAAGTTAGAAATATGTACATCAATCAATTCCTGTAAGAAAAATGTATAAAATACCCTTTAGTAATGAAAATCTCCTACATTTGCTACCGCAAAAGGGAGAATTGTATCTTTTTAAAATGTGGGTGAAAATAAAATAAAAGTATTCATTAGTGAGTATTTTATGCCAGTGAAATACATGCTTCTAAATAGAGATTACAACTGAGGAAGAAGACCAGGCAAAGTCAAAAACAACTAAGAAAAACAAAACCAAGAAATCAAATGTCTCAACGGTTAGGACAAATGGAGGAAGAGAGCTTGTCTTGGTCTGTTTCATGTAGCTATAAAAGAACACCGGAGAGTGTGTAATTTATAAAGAAAAGAGGTCTGTTTGGCTCACGGTGTGCAGGCTGCACTGAAAGCATGGTGCTGGCATCTGCTCCGCTTCTGGTGAGGCCTCAAGTGGCTTCTGCTTGTGGGGGAAGGGGAAGGGAAACTGACCTGTGCAGTGGTTACATGCTGAGACAGGAGGCAAGAGAGGGGGAAGTTCAGGCTCTTTTTAACGACCAGCTCTCCTGGAGATTAATAGAGCTCAAGAGCGCACTCACCCCTGAGGGAGAGCATTAAATCCATTCATGAAGGATCTGCCCCCATTAGGCCCCACCTCCAACACTGAGGATAAATTTCAACATAAGATTTGGAGAGAACAGATACCCAAGCTGTAATAGAACTACCCAGGAATGAACTTGGGCAGGAACAGGAATAAAGATTCCCCATTGTGGAAACACCTGCACAAGGTGGCCAGAAGTGAAAACATTGAGAAAGTCCAAGCCACCAGGGAAATGGAGTGAGGTTCTAAACACATTAATATAAAGGGCAGGGTGGGAGCTTTGCCATTGAGGAGACCGCCAGACAGATTCCTACAAGCACCTTTGTAGTGGTAAGCACTGCTTTGCTGTGTAAACCATTCTTGATCAACATCCTAACTTGATCTCACTCCCACCTGCCTTACCTGTGGAAAACCCTTTTCTCCTTCAAGACTCAAAAAACTGTGCTTTCATTGAAATGGTATTTGTAATCAATAAAGGGCAAAAATTAAATACTGCATAACTAGATTCATGAAAACAGAGTACATAGAACAAGAGCATATTCAATGCAGGCAAAGCATCTGTTCACAGATTTGCTACTGTGAATGGAGAAAAATGAAATACAATTTTTTTTTTTTTTTGAGACGGAGTCTCGCTCTGTCTCCCAGGCTGGAGCGCAGTGGCGCGATCTTGGCTCACTGCAAGCTCCGCCTCCCAGGTTCACGCCATTCTCCTGCCTCAGCCTCCTGAGTAGCTGGGACTGAGTAGCTGGGACTACAGGCGCCCGCCACCACGCCCGGCTAATTTTTTGTATTTTTTAGTAGAGACGGGGTTTCACAGTGTTAACCAGGATGGTCTCGATCTCCTGACCTCATGATCCGCCTGCCTCGGTCTCCCAAAGTGCTGGAATTACAGGCGTGAGCCATCGCGCCTGGCCTAAATACAATTTTTTAAATTGGCAGTAAAATCAAAAGTTTATTATAATTAATACTAGTACAAAAAAAAATTCTCAACCTGTGATTCTCAGAGGGATCTTAGAGAAATAGAAAATAACAGTAAGGGCTCACCTTTGGTGTCAAAAGGACAGCCCCAGAAAATCATACTGCTTGGTGAGTGGACACTGTTTCCCTCCCAAAATGCTACCTTTCTCCCAACCCACTCTCACCTACCACCAGCTGTCCCTGAAGAGCACTGGTGAGGATTAATTGCTCTTCTGCATTTGTACCAGCAGTGCTAAACAAACAATGAAACAGACACAAAGTTAAAGCTACCTGATCCAAAAAGGACAGAAGCCTAGACCCCAGCCCACTGACTCACTCAGTCTCTAAGAGTCCAGCCCACTGACTCAGTCTCTAAGACCCCTTGCTCAAATCTTCAATCAACAATGGAGATCGCTGTGAGCTCTTCTGATTCCAGATGATAAGACTCCTCCCTTTAATTCCTTGATATATTCAATTATGTAAGTAAATTGAATATAAAAATCATTGCATTAGAGTTCATTGTTTTTATACAAGATCCAGTGTGAGATCAATGTTATACTTCCATTTTGTCACATTTATGGAGAACTGAGAAGAATCACATTATTTAAAATCCTAGCAAATATGTATAATTCCTTTGGATAATTTTAAAGTGATAGGATTGAATCACACGTGATGCAATTGCCTGGGTCTCTTTTGTTTTTAGATGTATTTATCTCTCACATTGTGAATCTCATATTTATGTGAATAATTATCAGGAGATTTTATTTTTATTATGCATATTTAGTATAAAATGATCGTACAGTGAGTAGTGTGTAAAGTCAAAATAAAATGCCATCCATCACCTCTGGCTCTCATTCCAAGAGATAGTCGTTGGCCATTTCTCGTGCAAATTTCCTGAAGAGTTCTAAGTACATAGAAGATCTATGTACACACACTTAACCTATCCAGGAGTTTGGTCCTCAGTCTTCAGTCATATCCTTTTATGAGATTTATAATTAGTCCCACTGTTTCCGTGGAACAAACTCAACCATGACAATACCTGCATGTCTTTCTATGGACTTGTATGACCGTCATACCAAGAATACTTCTAGGAATCCCAAGTCCTTCCTATAAGATTCTTCTGCTCCGCGTGGTTTCCACCAGGGATGCATAATGGTTTTCAGTGGTGTCTGGGCTGGTGGTAGACCTGGATGGCTGCACTCGGGCCTTGGAAGTGCTGCCCCCAGAGCACCTGCACCTGGCCTCCAGCCTGCTGGTCTCAGGTGATCGGACTTCTTCCATGGAGGCTCAGAGATCATGAAAAGAAAGCTCCAAGAGACAGGCAGGGAAAGGTGCCAGTGTCCTCAGTCCTGGACCAGAAACCATCAGGTGAATCTTTCCCTGCCCTTCAGTGGGCACAGCTGTCTCAGATCCCGCCGTGTTTCCAGTTGAGGGGACGTGACCCCCACCCACCGGCAAGAGGATTGGACACTCAACTCATTCAGCCTTGACTCATCCCGGGTCACACTGACTCAGCCAAGGCCCCCGTTTGCCCCGCCAGGCCTCCAATTTGCCACCTGCTGCTCCCCGACCGAAGCGAGGCCTCCCTAGCCTCGGTTGAATCACTGAGGGCAGTCATTTGCATCCTTGGACACAGGCCCAGGCAGAGTCGTTTAAACACCCACCACGGTTTCCGCAGCCACCAAGTGCCTAGGTTGGGATCCCAGCCCTCAGGGTGGGCCACATCTGGTGGACTTGAATGTTCTATTGACCCTCACTGCCCCCTCCCACCCTGACCAGGCTTCTTCTATACACCTGGGGTGTGGTCTGGGTTTGAGTCTGAACAGGCCCTGTCCAGGGAGAACTGTAGGGGTCACCCCGTGGTCCTGAGCTGTCTCATTTTTCCTTTCCTCCTGCAGGTGGCCGACAGCAGGACTCCCTAGGGTCTCCGCGTCTGAGCTGCAAATATTCAAAGATGCTTTAAGGACCATTTGTATTCACGTTTTTCTTTCTTTCTGTCAGTTTCAAGACTTTTTAAATATTAGCGAGATTAACCTTCTATCTGCTGCAAACACTGTCTCCCAATTTTTTACTTGTATTTTGCTGTCATTTATGGTGTTTTTGGCCACGTAAAAAGGTTTCGTTTAGTATTTATGTATTAATTTGCCAGTTCATTCTGTGAGTGCATCAGATTCTTTGAAGCATAATGATAAAAGCGCCCAGGTTTTCACAGCATTACTCATGTTCGCATCTAGTTCTTACATGGTTTCGGTTTCCACATTTAAATCTCCAATCGATTGGAGTTTGACCTTGTGTGACACGTGAGATGTGTACCCAATCTCGTTGTTTTCAGGATGGCCATCTAGTTTTCCCAGCACCATTTATTTAAAAGTCCGTCTTTTCCTCAGTGATGTGACATGATGCCTTTATCATATACCGGATTCTCACACACAGCTGGGATATTTCCAGGCTTTGTAGTCATGGGTCTGCTGGTCTATTGCTGTGCTGTATATGATGGCTTTAGTAGAGAGACTTTCTAGTATATTTTAGATCTGGTAAAATGTGTGTGTGTGTGTGTGTGTGTGTGTAGATATAGATATATATAATTGAGTTAGCTGCCTTCAACCCCGGTTCATTTTTTTTCAAGGTGTTCCTGGCTCCAGTGGAAAGGAGAAACTTAGTCTTTTTGTATGTACTAATTTGCTCTGGGGACCCTCACATCCCTGTTGCTTTGTGATAGCTTTATGCCTAGCAATAGAAAGGTTTTCTTTGCACCCTCTGGAACCTTTGTAAATGCTTTGCGCTTCTTTTCTTTGAATATTTGGCAAAAGAATCATTCCAATGACTGCTTTGTAGTCAGTGTGGTGTTTGAAAGGTTTGTGTGCTGTAGATCCAGGAAACCCTGATAGCGAGGCTGTGACAGAGTGTACTTAATTTGCATTCAACTTTCTTTTCATTCCATTCCTTTGTGAGAAAGGGTCTAAAATGGATCTGTGATATCAAAGCCTGTGGGTGGGCCATCGGGTGCAATTGCAGCCTATGCAGCGGACTGTGCCCAGTGGAAATGTTTCCTAGGAACTCACACTGTATTCCCTGTTCCATGCTCTAATTATATGCTAAATTGTGTGCCTCTGAGCAGCAGGAACCCTTGGAAGGTCAAGCGCCCCCTCCAGGGCGGCAGCACCTCTGCCTGAAGACTCAGAGGCAGAATCTGAGGGCAGAGGCAGCAGCAGGAGCTGGGTTGAGGCCGAGGCTGCTTACCTAACCCCATCATGAGAGTAGGAAGAAAATGCGCTAGGAATCTCTTAATCCCACTATTCATTATGACCCTCCCTCCCTCCCACACCTGCAGGGGCTCCCTGCTGCCTGCAGAGACAAGTTATTCAGGGCCTCACCAGGAGATGACTTGGAACCCCTGGGGTCCTGCTGAGCCAGGCCATTTAAACCACATACACTGAAACTTCCTGCTTTTCATCCTTTGCTCCCAGCTCCTCTCCACAACCCCACTTGTCCCGAGACTCTCTCCATGGGACACAGAGGCTGGTTTACTCCCTCCCATCTATGAGTTCTCTTAGAATATCTTTGTGTAAACAAGGTCTCTGTAACTAAATCCTGTTTCCATCTCCCTGCATCAGTGTTCTCTGGCTGGGTGGGCGGAGCTCCTTTGGCTCGGTCCTGCTGATGTCCTTAAAAGCCTCAGCCCATGGAGTCAAAGCCTGGGGCCAGCGGCTGCAGGATTCTAAACACTGTGGGCGCTCAGTTGTGGGGCTGGCTGTGGGACTGTGTGATGGCAAGAAGCATCCAGAGGTGGATGAGGCAGGGATGGGAGGAGCCATTGGAGAGATGGGCAGGACAGCGACCAAGTTCCCCAGGAGAGGCAAGTCTTAGGAATTCAGGAATTCAGCCCCCATGACCGTGGTGAGTGAGGAGGAAGAATGTGGAATTGCGAGACGGGAGATAAGGAAGGCATTGGCCCCAGCCCTGGAAAGCCGTCCCTCCTCCTGTCCTGAAAGCCGACTTCTCCCACCTGGACGTGTGTGCAGTCTCCTCGGGAGGCCCCCAGAGCATGGCTGTACTCTGGCCTGCGCCCTGCCCCATGTAGCACGTCCCTCTTGTCGTTGCCATAGTCACTCTGCAGTCGGGCAGTGGCTTGTGGGGCGTCTCATGCAATAGATGCTCACTCCATTAGGACGAGTACAGTGTCTGTAAATTCCTGCCTGGGTTCCCCTTCCTGTCACACATGCAGAAAGGAAAGTCGTTCCGGGGACTCCGCAAGATTCTCTAATTCCAAGAGAGTGCCCAGGAGCCTGGGAACTTCTAGGCAGGGAGGGGAGGCCAGGAGGCTGACCATGGCCCAGTCAAGTTATTGAAGAGTTTTGAGGGTTCTTTATAGGTTCTGGATGTGGGTCCTGGGTCAGATTCCCAGCCTGTGTTTAGTCATTTCATCCTCCTAAGAGGGTCTTTCATAGAGCACGAGTTATTTTGATGACTTCTGATTTATCCGTTTCGCTTTACAGATCACGCTTTTGCGGTCAAATCTTTACAGATCTTTACCTAGCCCTCGATACCTAACTTTTCTCTTAGAATCCTTTTCCCCTAAAGTTTTCCAGTGCTGCGTTTCACATTGAAGTGTGTGATCCACCTCGAGTGAATGTTTGCACAAGGTGAGGCTTCAGAGTCTAGGTCAAGGGCTCTCTTCTCTGCCTGCCTGCTTGCTGTGCCTGTGATGTGCGATTTCCCTACTTCCATGTGACAGAGAGGCCACCTTTCCTCTGACGAATTGCTTTTGCACATTTGTCAAAAATCAGTTGGGCACTCTAATTTGGGTTTCCATTCTGTCCTGTTGATCGAGGTGTCTGTCCTTCTGCCTATGGGCACACTATTTATTTGCCGTATAATAAGTCGAAATAGGGGCAACTTTATTCTTTTTTTTTTTTTTTGAGTCAGAGTCACGCTCTGTTGCCCAGGCTGGAGCACATTGTTGTAATCTTGGCTCACTGTAATCTCCGCCTCCTGTGGTAAAGCGATTCAGCCTCCCGGGTAACTGGGATTACAGGTGCGTGCCACCACACCCGGCTAATTTTTGTGTTTTTAGTAGAGACAGGGTTTCGCCGTGTTGGCCGGGCCAGTCTCCAATTCCTGGCCTCAAGTGATCTGCCCACCTCAGCCTTCCAAAGTGCTTGGATTCCAGGCATGAGCCACCTCCCCTGGCCTTGTTTTTCAAAATTGCATTAGCTTTGCCAGTTCATTTGCCTGTCCATATGAGCTTGTTTTAAAAGGCAAGTATGCCTACTTTCAGGCAGGGCTGTCTTGTGGTCGGGGGAAGGTGGTGGGCTGTGGGTTAATTTCCATGTCTCTAGCATGGCATTAGCTCCTTCCAGGGGCTGGAGAGCAAACGTGCTACTGGAAGACCTGTGGGGCTCCCTGTGCTCTTTGCCCCACCTGGTAACAGCTTCTCCTTCCACTGCCAGGTGTGCCGGGGCTCTGCTCTTCCTGCCTGCCACTCAGCCTCCCTCCCTGCCGTCAAGACACAGGCTGGGCCAGGAGTGCTGCGTTCCCACACACGGGGCGGGCAAGGGAAGCTCGGGGTCAGCTAAGGCTAAGCTAAGAGTCGCGGAACAGTTCTGGTGACCCCAGCCTACAACTGGGGTGGATGTGATCTCGGGGCACACGTGAAAGCAGTTCTCCTCCCAAATATTCAGTCATGGCCATTGTTCCTCACCCTTCTGAACTTAGAGCCTCGAAACTCCCAAATCTTAGCTCCATGTTTGGGATAGGTAAAGGTTCTGGTCTCTTTTTGCCCTGGAGACTGAATAATAGAGGTGTGACCGTCTGGTTCCCGTGCAGCCCCGGCACCCTGGTGACTGTGCAGTTTGGTAGAACAAGGGCGCAGAAGGACTGACAAGACCAGGTCCTGACACTTGTTCTTTGATGGGTCTTCTCACTGTCTAAG
This sequence comes from Macaca fascicularis, assembly GCF_037993035.2. NCBI lineage: Eukaryota > Metazoa > Chordata > Mammalia > Primates > Cercopithecidae > Macaca > Macaca fascicularis. The sequence goes on along the minus strand of NC_088390.1, from coordinate 20,865,886 downwards.
TCCCTGAGTGCTTGGGTTTGTTTGTTTGTTTGTTTGTTTGTTTGTTTTGTATTGGTTTTCTAAAGGCAGTATTCACAGAGACAAGTGAAGAAACCTGGGATGACCATGGGTGTCCCACGCGGCTTCAAACCCCCTGCCAGGTGCTGGTCAGTTTCCAGAAGTCCAAGCCGGCTCTCTGAAACAGCTGAAGCCAACCTTTTCCCCCAGCTCCAGGTCCTGGGATATTCTAAACTTCCCCCAAACTCAGCAGAGAGAGGAAAACACACTGTCCTTCCTTGGTGAAGAAATGCATCCATTCAGGAAGGCTCAGTGTGACTGGCGGTGAGAAGGAAGGCCATCATTTTGCTGGGATTGGGGATGGAGAAGCACTTTCTGGGTGACTCAAGGGAACTGCCAAGCGTGAGCAGGTCCCATGGCCCTTCTGCTCTGGTTCAGGCTGTCAGGGCCTGGCTGGGAAAACATTCCCTAGAAGCCTGGGAGTGGGTAACTGCAAGGTTGCTTGGTTTCTCGGACGCTGCCTGTGACCTTCTTACTGTGGAGCTCTCTGATACTCGGGCACACAGAGGTGCAGCCCTCTGCCCTCTGCTGTGCTCGGGGAGGTTGGTGCCCTGTAATCACAGGGTGGCTCTGCCTGGGCCCTGAGCACCCCCTTGGGTGGACTTCCATGCCTTGTGTTGGCTCCAGGCATGAGCCTGTCGTCCTCTGGAGGCTCCAGGCAATGGCTCACTTGTCTCTGGGTGTCCATATGCCCTTTGCCCAAGAGAGAGCTTTGATGCTCAGTGGGCCTGGGCTCTGCCCAAGGCTTCGTGCCATGGGTGGGTTTACCCTTCCTTCTCTTCAGCACAAGAAAGCACTGACACTAAGTTCCTCTTATTGGATCCCATGGCAGGAACTGGGGTGCAGGACCTGCCCATCTTCTTGGGCGAGGGATCTCGAGTCCTGCATGCCTGTTTCTCTGCCCACTGCTAAGGGTCTCTTTGGCTGCTCTTGAATCGATGACAGACTCTCGTCCTTTTTGCTGCTCTCTGCAGCCTGCGGAGCCTCTGCCAGCCTGTGAGCAGAACGAGAAGGGACATTCTCACAGCCTGTTCGCCACGGAATCCAGGAGGCAGGTCCGTCTCGGTGAGTTTGAGATCCTGAGAGAGTGGGATTAAGAATCATGTGATCGGCCGGGCGCGGTGGCTCAAGCCTGTAATCCTAGCACTTTGGGAGGCCGAGATGGGCGGATCACGAGGTCAGGAGATCGAGACCATGCTGGCTAACACGGTGAAACCCGGTCTCTACTAAAAAATACAAAAAATTAGCCGGGCGAGGTGGCGGGCCCCTGTAGTCCCAGCTACTCGGGAGGCTGAGGCAGGAGAATGGCGTGAACCCAGGAGGCGGAGCTTGCAGTGAGCCGAGATCCGGCCACTGCACTCCAGCCTGGGCGACAGAGCGAGACTCCGTCTCAAAAAAAAAAAAAAAAAAAAAAAAGAATCATGTGATCAACAATCTTACATGCATTTTATTGAGATCTGTCTCATTTCCATGTTACTCACTTTTAAAATTGATTGATCCTGTGTATAGTGTAGTTGGAAAACTAAATAAAAAATAAATACATACATACACACATAAAAATTGATTTTAAACATACGGTCTTCTGATCCTTCTCCACTGATCTCAAATAAAGAATTCTTTTCTACATGGATTTCTAAATTGTGGGGCACGGAATCTCAGCTGTTCAGGCACATGCAGGCTGCATTCTGCAGGGTCTAGCCCCTGAGGACAGCTCCTGTGGGTCCCACCAGCCTTGCAGAGGCCAGCAGCACTATCCAGCCCAGCCCACCAACAGGGAATGGCATGGCCCAGAGACTCCCGCAGTGGGCAGGTGGCAGGGGGCAGGGAAACTGGTCCACAGCCTGCACTGCAGTGTGGGGCCTCACCCTGGAAGCCTGATCCATGCCTAGCAGGTGCTCCCTGCTCAATCTATTCTAGACTACTGCCCTGCTCAACCTCTGCCCTGCTCAACCTGTTCTTGACTACTGATGTTTAAATCTCCCAAGAGTTCCCATCTCTAGGTCTTTCCATCCCAATAATAGATTTAGAAAAATGGGAGTTGGGAAAGGAAGATGAAAGCCTACTGCTTCAGTGGACAACCCCTGGGTTTCACACATTACCTGATTTGGGTACATGTTTTTTCCAAACTGGCAAATGCGGACACCACCGAATGCAGTGAGATGGCAGAAAGATGATCCCAACGCCATACAAATGAAAAAATGGAACCAAAGCTCCAGGACTCACTAAAATTCAGGAGAAACCAAACAAAATGCTTCATTATCTGAAGCTCTCACAGTAACCTCGGGCACCTGAGCAGAGAATGTGCTCTCGTGACTAGAGTTCAGGCCCACATCACAGAGCGGCAGGATGGTCACGAAGCATCCTGAGCTCAGGGAGGGGATGAAGGAGGCAGGTGAACCCTCCCCACCATCCAGTCCAGCAGATCGCCCAGTCCGCCGGGCCACCAGATCCTCATATCATTTGTCACTGGAGAAACAAAACTCAAATGAGATAGCACTTCACACCTACTAGGATACCTGTAATGTTTTTAATGGAAAATAACAAGTGTTGGCAAGGATGTGGAGAAATTGGAACTCTTGTATATTGCTGGTGGGAATGGAAAATGGTGCATCCGCTGTGGCAAACAGTATGGAGGTTCCTCAAAAAGTTAAACATAGAATTACCATATGGCCCTGCATTTCCACGCCTAGGTATAATCCCGAAAGCATTGAAAATAGGGACTCAAACAGATACTTGCATGCCAGTGTTAATAGCAGCATTGTTCATAACAGCCAAAAGGGGTAAACTACCCAAGTGTCCAGCATCAGATGACGGAGTGCGTCAAATGTGGTGTATACATACAATGGATTGTTATTCAGCCGTAAAAAGAATGAAGTCCTGGCCGGGCGCGGTGGCTCATGCCTGTAATCCAGCACTTTGGGAGGCCGAGGTGGGTGGATCACCAGGTCAGGAGATCGAGACCATCCTGGCTAACATGGTGAAACCCCGTCTCTACTAAAAAAAATACAAAAAAAATTAGCCGGGCGTGGTGGCGGGAGCCTGTAGTCCCAGCTACTTGGGAGCCTGAGGCAGGAGAATGGCGTGAACCCTGGAGGCGGAGCTTGCAGTGAGCCGAGATCACACCATTGCATTCCAGCCTGGGCCACAGAGCGAGACTCCATCTCAAAAAAAAAAAAAAAAAAAAGTCCTGATACACACGACTACGTGGATGAAGGATGCTGAAAAAATGATGCTAAGTGAAACAAGCCAGTCACAAAAGGCCACATGTTATGTGATTCCACTTACACAAAACAGCGAATGTCTTAGTCTGTTATGTGTTGCTATAAAGGAGTACCCGAGGCTAGGTAATTTATAAAGAAAAGAGATTCATTTGGCTCACAGTTCTGCAGCCTGTACAGGAATCATGGCACCAACACCTGCTTCTGGTGAGGCCTCAAGGAGCTTCCACTTGTGGCAGAAGGGAAAGGGGAGCCAGTGTGCACAGAGGTCACAGGGCGAGACAGGAGACAAGAGAGAGAGGGAGGAGGTGCCAGGCTCTTTTTCACAACCAGCTCTCCTAGGAACTAGTAGAATAAGAGCTCTCTCACACTAAGGGAAGGCATTAATCTATTCACGAGGAATCCACCCCCATAACCCAAATACCTCCCATTAGGCCCCATTGCCAACACTAGGGATACATTTCAATGTGAGATTTTTAAGGGGTCAAACATGCAAACTACAGTACATAGAATAGGTGGATTCTCCCCTATTGAATGCTACCAAACATTTAAAGAAGAATTAAAGTCTATCCGTTCCCCTCCAGGTGGCTGTCTTCACAACATGGCTTTTCCTCCTTCAAGACCATCAGGAGAAGAGCCTGTATCTTCGCATCTATGGAAATCGTCTTTGTCATGTGATGTGCCATAACCACGGGAGTGACATCGCATCACATCCCAGGGCCACTGCTAAGGAGAAGGGTGAAGACCATGACCCTCATCTTCAAATTCTGCCCTGCCTGGCTTCCACTCGTCCTCTTCTAAATCCATTTTAACTCATTCCTTTGGTGCCTGTTTTTACTGCCTAAATTTTGGCAATAAAGGGAGGAATAAAAACACATCTTTTTTTCTTCTTTTTTTGAATTCTCATTACATCCACACACAAGAAATGTGTCACATGAAGGAAGTGTATTTAGAATACCAGTTTTCCTATTTGGTTCATGATATTTTTCCAGGGTAAAATTGCCAACAGAATTTGGAAGCCCAAAACAGGACATGATATAAATTAATGCTGGTGATCTGTAAATTATATTTTATTTCATAAAATGGTAAATTTTCCCCTTTAGTCTGGTCAATTTTATGCAATTTGGCACCACATTTTATAAATGTATTACCCTTTTGAACATTTACTGAACTGAATGCACAAAGAGAAGTATAAAAGAAAATCTGGAAGCACTTGTTGGTTTTATTTTAAGGTTGGAAAAGAATATAAAATGGAATGCATGTATTAATTTTGGCATGGGTATATTCATTTCCTGTGGTTGCTGTAACAAATTACCATAAACTTGGTGGCTGAAAACAACAAATATTTATTCTCTCACAGTTCAGAGGCCAGGAGTCCTAAACCTGCCTCACTGGGCTGGAATCAAGGTGTCAGCAGGGCCACGCTCCCTCCACAGGCTTCAGGAGACCCCGATCCTAGCCTCTTCCAGTTCCTAGTGGCTGCTGGCCACCTCCACCCTCTGCCTCCGTGGTCACATGACCATCTCCTCTTCTGTCTGTAGTAAAATCTTCCTCTGCCTCCCTCTGATAAAGACACTTGTGATTGCATTTAGGACCACCAGGGTAATCTATCATAATCCCCCATTTCTCAAGACCTTAATTTAAATCACATCTGCAAAGATCTTTTTTCTGTGTAAGGGAACATTCCCAGGTTCCAGGGGTGAGGGCCTGGATAATTCAGGGGCTGTGATTCCACCCACTGCAACGTGTCTTCTCTGACCCTGCTTGAGTGTGCCGGCCAAGGACTGCTGCCTTGTCATCCATTCGTATTAGCGTCTGCAGCATTTGGCAATATGGTGTTTCTATTGAGAGAAAGTCATAATCAAGTAAAGTTCTTTTTTTTCCTTTGCCTCAGAGAGAAAAATCTCCATTCCACTATTTTCTCAGATGAGCTGCTTTTGGAAGGCAGGGAACATGGCAGCATCAGTGAATTCCACAAGCACTAACCCATTGCCACATTCCTTTGATATAAAGTGGCTTCCTGAGTCAGAGCAATTCTGGGTGGGACACCATGATGGTGAAAAGCTCTGTGGTTAACAGATCATACTGCCATGGAAGCATTACAGGCAGAGAAGATAAGCCCATATTCAGAGTAAGTGCCTCTTCCAGGGAGAATATCTGGCTGCCCTCTTCATCCTGGAAGTGATCAGATGCAATCAGTCTGCCACGGGGATCCTGGGAAGCGGTGTCACCTCTGGCTTTTCCTTGGCTTGTAGATGGCGTCTTCTCCCTGTGTCCTCACATGGTTGACCCCTCTGTGCACACCTTCATCCTAATCTCTTCTTATGAGGACATCAGTCTGGTTGAATTAGGGTCACCCTCATCACCTCACTCCACTTTAACTACATCTTTAAACAACCCATCTTCAAATGCAGTTACATTCTGAGGCACCGGGTTAGGGCTTCAACATATGAATTGCAGGGACACAGCCCATGGCATGAGGCAAACAGCTCCCTGGCATTTGGTGGGCGAGCGCAGGAGGAGCCAGGGGTGGCAAAGTCTTTTGATAAGTGGGGGATGATTCAGATGAAAGGGACAGAAAATGCAATTTAGAAAGTGGAGTTCAGGTGCAGACTCATCGCGGGAGCTGCCCTGCGTTCTCGGGTCGTGCAGGCTGGCATCTAATGCCAACTTTCTCCTGTCCATCAGCGCCTGTAGCCTCCACGTCCTCCTCACCCATGGTGGCCTCCACAGACCCCACTCAGCCCCTTCCATCAGCACCACCTGCTCCCCATCTATCACTTCTTCCTGGGAGAGCCCCACTCTCCGTCTTTTCTAAGCCTGCTTCATAGTAAGTGGCTGAAACCTGTGGGATAAACTCCCATGAGGTTGTAGATTCTGCTGCCATAAATGTATGGTCTGACCATTGGTCAACTCCAACACTGTGTGGGAACTGTCCATCCGTCCGTGCGTCCATCCACCCATCTGTCTGTCCATTCATCCATTACATACAAATTCGGTAAGTGCCTTCCTTATGAGCTAGAATGTCTGTGCACAAAACAGACAACGTTGGCTGTGTTTGGAGCTTACATCAGAGATCTCCAAACTTTTTCTATAAATGGTGAGATATTAAATATTTTAGGCTTTATAGGCCATATGGTCTCTGTCACAGCTACTCAATTCTGCCATGGTTTTGCAAAAGCAGCCATCAACAGTTCATGAACAATTCATGAAATGAGTGTGGTTCTGTGCCAAAGGACATTGGGATTTCATTTCACGTTCACGCATCATGAATACTATGCTTCATTTAAAAAGCACAAAGGAAGCCTTCCTTTGACCCTAAAGAGCCATGTTATCTGCACATTACACTTGCTTTGATTCCTCCTGTTTGTGTCTTCATGCTGCCATTGTGGGTACCTAGCACACTGTCAAATAAGGCTTTATTGCCTCTTAGCTCACGTAACAAAAATACTTCTGTCTTGTAAGTTCCCTTGTTTAAAGAGAAACGCGCTTCATCTGATTTATATGTATCAGTCTATTCCAACTTAATCTGGAGTCTTAAAAATTAAGGATGGCCAGGTGTGGTGGCTCACGTCTATAATCCCAGCACTTTGGGAGGCCTACGTGGGAGGATTGCTTGAGGCCAGGAGTTCAAGACCAGCCTGGGCAACACAGCGAGACCCTGTCTCTAAAAAAATTAAGGATGCATTTTTTGAACATATACTTTACTATTTTAGAGATGACAGTTTTACTTTTGTCTCTTAAATACTGATGAATCGATGTTTAATTGTTGCCAGAGTTGAATGAAGAGCCCATGTTACTGGTGGTGGTGTCAGTTGTTGCAACTAGTTTAGACACTGCTTAATCACTTATCTTCCAAATGTCATTCTCTTTGCTTAGCAAATGTATTTCTGTGAATGTACAATGAGTAAATAATGAAACATAAAGGAAAAAAGACAAGCTTAAAATGGGAATCTCAGTAAAATATTCATTCTGTTTTGTTATTTACTGCCTAACCTGACCCCACTGGACCTTCCATGCTTTTAAAGTAAATTTTTGTGATTTTTCTACCCTAATTTGAATAACTTCACTGTGTCCTCTGATATCTCGTTGCTGGAAAAGATATTTGGCAGACTGAGTGCTGGTAAAAATAAGACTTCACTGTATTCATCAAGGATGTGTGGGCCTGCTACAGATCCTGGAGTCATGTCAATTTCACAAATGCACAAGAGCCAGACATCAGTGCCTGGAGTTGAGTCCCTTACGGTGTTCCCCAGATGAAGCAATATATCCCGATGACTAGCGTTTTCCTGGCCTCCACGGGTTCCGGTTGGGATCCCTTGCCTAGATACATTCCAGGAAAATGGCTTCAGGGTACAATTATCATGAAAGTTTCCCCTTAAACCCAAACAAGCAAAAATAAAACAAATAAAAATATGGAAAAGTTGATGTATGTGCTTAGTCAAACAGTCAAAGAGCAGGAAGTATTCTCTTCCCACGTTAGTGTTGAGATTCACATGGTTTGGCCCTTTATATCACTTGAACATCATGAAAATGGCAATACTGAGCCCAGAATCTAAGACTTACAATTAATAGTGGGGTTCACTAATGGCTCCTTTTGGGGCCATGACTTCCCTCTGCCATTTTCTGAGCAGAGTGCCTTCACTGCAAGCCCTCACAGAAAAACCCTTTTGAAAGGCAGACAATGCAACATGTGCCACATCCCAGTGTAGGTCAGCTGACTTAGGACTCGCAATGCTTTCATGGATTCTATCCACGTCAGCACCAGGATTTTCACTGCTGAAACCAGTTCAGGCAAACACACACACACCCAGGTCACACAGGGAAAAACACAGTGGAATACACACACACACACACACACACACACGACACAGGATGGCTTCACGGCCAGCTAACCCAAACTCTCCCAGGACTCATTTGTGGCTCCAAGTTTTCTGTTACCCCAGAAAATAATAAAAGTGACTCTAGCTTCCCTTTCTCCAGTCACCCGCCCCAAGTTCTCCAATGCAGACCCTGTTCCTCCCTTAGCATGAATGTTCCGGAAACAGATGTGGCTCCACGCCCCAGCTCATCTGCATGTCCCTGCACCACCATTTCCCAGGCATGACCATGGGAAAAAGTGCGGGCCACAGCCGGTTCAGAGCAAGGGGGACGGGACGCTGATGAGAGCTGCCCAGGCCTGGGACTGGGCTCTGATTTTTGTCCTTTTTAAATGTACATTCCTGCTTCTTGTCCATAGCTCTTCACTGGCCAGTCTCCCCAGTGGAAAGGCAGGGGCTTTTGATTTGGGTCATTTCAGCCAAGGGCCAGCCAGGGGCTGGCGAGGGCCTGGGGTGCAGAATCACTATGGATGTGTATGCTATGTAACTCAGGGTAAAGTGTAACTTGGAAATAAAATATTCCGTAAGTCAGGAGTTATTTCTAGTCAGTAAAAAAAAATTCAATAATTAATTTTGCACATTTTAATGAAAATACAGTCAATACGAGCCATCCTTCATAATCCCTGCAGATGGTCTTCCTCAGGCAAGCTCAGAGTTTCCTGTTTTCTCTGTCCTCCTCCTCCCCGCTCCCCAGCACACATCCTACTCCAGATGATAAGCACTGACAGGCCTCTTGAAACCCTTTACCACCTTTACATGGCCCACATCACCTGGAGAGCACCCTTTTCCCAACTCAGGAAATGGCCCGGGGTGCACAGCAGCCCAGCCTGCCTTCCTGGGTCCCTGCCAGGAGGGATTTCTGCAGCCACTTGGGCAGCAGTGGCCGCTGAAGGGATGTGTGGAGCAGGGCACTGAGCTAGAGGAGTCATCTCTGACTCCAAAGAGGACATAAGCCAATGCCAACGCCATAGATCCAAGATCTAGGAGAATGCCCCAAAAAATCAGGACAGGCTATTCCATGCACTCGTAAGCCACGACATCTGTCTGCACTTCTGTCTGTGTCCACCTGAGAGCTACCCTGAGCTCCATCCATTCACTTACGCATCTTTCAATCTTTACGGCATCTTTCTGTCTACCTGTTGCTCAATTAGTGGATATTTGTCTCTGTCTCCACTTTCTGTCTGTTAGTCCACTTCTGTTTCTCTGCCTTTCTGCTCATCCAACTGTCTCTTTTTATCTGTGTGTCAATCTTCCTGCCAATTTGCCTCTGTCATTCCCAATGCCTCCCACCCCCGTGCCCTCCCCCAACCTCACCTTGCCACATCCTCGGTGTCCAGGTGTCTGATGTCTTTAATGTCTCAGTTACTCGGCTCCGTCCACAGCTGGTGACTCCCCAGTCTCAACCTGCAGACCCAACCTCTCCTCCAATGTGTCTGAAATCCAGACAGGTTGGTGGCTCTACATACAAGGTTTTTGTGGCAACTTCTTTTTCTTTCCCCCTTTTAAAAAAAATTTAAGGTGTAACTTACCTATACTCGTCCTTTGCTGTGCACCATCCTGTGAGTTTTGACAAAGTGCACATATCCACGTAGCCGTGATCAAGACGCCAAGCCCCAAAACTGCCTCCTGTCCCTCGTGGTAACCACACCTCCACCCCAGCCCCTGGCAGCTATGGATGTGTTCCCTGTCCCCCACCCCGTTCACAGCTTCCATGGACACACATGGGACCCACAGCAGGATGTGGCAAGGCCTGGCTCCTTCTGCTCCTCCGCTTCCTTTGGGACACGCTTGTGGTGCCAGGTGTCAGTATCCTCCCTTCTCCCTGCTCAGGACGCTTCCATCTCGGGGTGGGCCACGGCTTGCTTGCCCCCTCACCAGGTGAGGCACAGGTGGACCACTTCCTTGTTTGGGTGATTACTGGTAAAACTGCTATAAACATCCACTTACAAGTTTTTGTGTGAACATGAGTCTCATTTCTCTTGAGTAGTACCTACTTGGCAAATGGTGGGATTGTCTGACAAGTGCATGTTTATCAAGAAACTGCAAACCAACCTCCAAAGTGGCTGTGCCTTTGTTTCCATTTTAAAGCATCCAGAGAGGCCATCACTCTCCGCAAGCTTCTCCTCGCTAGTCCTGCCCATCCACCTGGCTGCTCCCACCCAAGTCCACAGACCAGCCTGGATGCCGCAGCGTTTCCTCGGGCCCCTTCTTTGGCTGCACATTCAGCCTCCTACCCTGGCCCCAGGGCCCTCCTCCCTGGCCTGCTTCCTACATGGCAACAGGAATGATCCTGAAAAGTCAAACATGTCAGGGGTCTTTCTTGCTCCCATCACACTTGGAGTCAGCAGATCCCAGCCCAAACCCCAGCCTATTCCTCCTCCCTGGCTCTAACTGGCCCAGCCCCAGTGGCCTTCCCTTTCTCCTCCAGCCACAGAGCACCAGTCCAGGGTTGCCCTGCCTGGGAAGCTTGTCCCCCAGATCATGGCAGCAAGAGAGGAAAGCTGGTACTCAGGCAGTGCCCATGTGCCGGGCACTGCCACAGGCGGTTGCCTACTTCTTACCCGTGGCTTTATGATCATCAGCCCCATTTTACACAGGAGAAGACAGGCGCAGAGAAGTTAGTGCAACCAAGGTCTTCAGAGTCCTCAGTTGCCCTCTCTGAGTGGCTCCAGGACTGGCATAGGGTCATGTCCAAGAGGACCCCTAGCTTTCATTCCCTGCTGTTCACTTGTCCATGGCATTCATAGTGTTTATGGCTTCTGGGCCAAGCACAAAGGGAGTGCCCTGTATCGACCATGAAGTGAAACCCACGACCCACCATGGCAGCCTCCAAACAAGTGCAGGGTGAAGGCCTTGGACTGTCCTGGTGCTCCGTAGACAGCACCCCATCTTCCCTCAGGCCCAGAGGACTTGGGGGCAGGGGGTTGGGGTGGGCAGGAGTGCTCTGACTCTGAGGTTCAGTACCAGATTCAAGAAATTACTCTGGCCCAGCCCAGCCCCTGTGGCCTGAACTCCCTCAGGGTCTGGGGTAAGCCTCGGGGCACGTGCATTGGGAAATGAGAAGCGTTCAATCTCAACGGCACCTCACTCTCAGAGTTTTGCAATTTCTTCCTTTACAGACAAGGGTGAGCAGTGCCCAGTGATTGCTATCCTGTTGCCCACAGATCAGGAGGCATTCCCACGCCCTGTGACGTTGCTGGCCCCCTTGCGAGGGGCTGCGTTCACCAGCCAGGGATGCAGGGGCCATCAGCATGTCCGTGAGGAAGTAGGGCCATTGGTATACCACCAATGTATTTGTTCATATTTTGATAACTGCATTTCAATAAAACAGATTTCCTTGGAAACTCTATGTGTTTTACTTTTCGCTTTTTGAAATGTTATTCTGACAACACAGTGGATCCCGGTCAGTGGGTCCCTAATCTGAGGCTGGAGTTGCTTGTGTGGCCCACTCCCCAGCACCTCTGGCATTAGCTGTGCAGAGGAGCCCCTGGGACCCCTTGTGGACCCTGTCTCTTCCTGCTCCCGGTCACTGGTGGTTACCTCCCTACCCTGCCCTGCAGCAGGGTCCCCGGCACCCCAGGGATGAGCCCACACTGCACCGACTCTGGCTTGGAGGTCCTTTTACATCTTGGAGCAGCTAAGGATTTACTGAGCGCCTACTGGGTGCTGGCGCTTGCAGTTCTGGGGGCTGGGATCCAGCCATGGACAAAGCAGAGCAAAAAGTCCTGCTATCAAGGGCTGACATTCCGGGGTAGGCAAGGCAGCCACGATGTGGCTATGGTGGAGGCCAGGGAGGGTCTGGGAACAGGACTGAGGCTGGGCCCTGCACAGGGTCCTCAGGCTCTCAGTGACCCGCCCACCCCAGCCAAGCCTGCTAACTCCCACCACAAGGCCTTTGGTTGTGCCTGTCCCTCTCCCTGGGAAGCACTTCCCCGTGTGCCTGGCAAACACCCACTCATCCCGCAGATCCCAGAGGAACTGTCACTTCCTTTGGGAGGTCCCCGGTCCCTCCAGCCAGGCCTCCCTGCCTCGGACGTAGCCCCTGCATGTGTCCCGCTGGAGCCCGGGACCACGATGCTCTGTATCTCCTTGCTGCAGTGGACATCGCTGGGGCCACCCAGATCCGGATCCTGGGAGGAGTGCCCGTCTCCCCACTACCCTTCTCTGGAGAATAGTCCTGGATCCATAGGGGCCACCTCCTCTTCCAGGGTGGCTGCAGGCGAGGGGTGGCTGCAGGCGAGGGCTGACTGATGAGCGCAACAGCCGTCCTCGCCGCCCCCCCCAACTCCACCTAAGGAGGACATCCCCTTGCCCCTCTTCACACTTCTCGGAGTGCCAGACAGTGATGGGCTCCAGTGGCACCCACATTCCTCCTCAGCTCCTTCCTGCCCGGGCTGCTCCCCTCTCCCCTATCCTTCCTCTGCACCAGAATCCCCACTTCTAGAGGACTCGGGCCCAGACTGTTGCTCACCATCTGCTGGGCCTGGCTTCCTTCCCACCTGGCCCCTGACGCCCACAGTGGTGGCTCATAAATACTTGTTGAAGGAATGAATGGAGCTCTTGTTCCGTAGAGGGAAACTGAGGCCCAGTGTTGGCCAGTCATAAACACTTAAGGGCAGAGTCCAGAAGCCAGGCCATCCAGGTCCCAGTCCAGCTATGGGTGAAAGGGGGGCCGCCTTCTATGTTTTCTTGGCAGCACGGAGGAGAAAAGCGGGTGGAGTACTCAGAACCTTCCATGGGCTCAAGTCGCCTTCAGCACAAAAGCCCTCACCGGCTCTGTTCCTGGTTTCCAGTTCCAGCTGCCCCAGGCTGGGCTGCTCTCCCCTGGGCGTGGCCGGTGGCTGGGCCCCAACCAGGCTGGGTCAGCAAAAAGGGGGCCTCAGGTGGCAAGACCTGTAGAGCCCTCTGTGTGGGAGAGACGCCTGCAGGGCCCACACTCCCCATCCAAGCACATACGGAGCTCCTCCGTGCCCTGCTCCTGGCGCTGGGCACCAGTGGGGAACGAGAGACAGTCCCTGCCCTGCAGAGCTCGCAGCCTGGTGAGGGCAGCAGACAGCAAGCCTCGGGGTGACGGCTGCCTCCGGAGGGAGCATCTGCCATCCCTCACACTGGGTCCAGGAAGCTCTAGACTCGAAAATTGAGGGGCTGGATCTGCTGTGACCCGAGGGGAAAGTGTCAGGCAGAAGGAAGGCATGCACGAAGGTCCTGGGGTGGGGGGACATGTGGAATGTCAAGGAACTCAAGGGACAGGGTGCCTGCAGCAGAGGGGCAGGAGCGGGAGGGAGAGCAGGGAAGGGTGTGCTGCACGGGACGGGCTTGCAGAGGTGAAGCGGGCGGGGAGCAACTGGGATTTTATTCCCAGTACTGGGGAGAAGCCAGGGAGGGTTTCAGGCAGGGGGCTGCAAGACCTGATTCTGGTTGTAAGATCACTCTGGGCTGGGGGCGGTGGCTCACGCCTGTAATCCCAGCACTTTGGGAGGCCGAGACGGGGGGATCACAAGGTCAGGAGATCGAGACCATCCTGACTAACACGGTGAACCGCCGTCTCTACTAAAAATACAAAAATCAGCCGGGGGCGGTGGCGGGCGCCTGTAGTCCCAGCTACACGGGAGGCTGAGGCAGGAGAATGGCGTGAACCCGGGAGGCGGAGCTTGCAGTGAGTGGAGATCGCGCCACTGCACTCCAGCCTGGGCGACAGAGCGAGACTCCATCTCAAAAAAAAAAAAAGAAGATCACTCTGGTGCTGGATGAAGAGTGAGCTGAAGGGGGTGAGGTGTGTCCTTGGGGGCCCCCACTGCTGTTGGGGAGCACATGGACAGCTCTGATCTGGGCTGTGATTCCTTCCGAGTTGTGGGGGTCCTCCCTGCAGACTGGTTTTAGGAAGGGCAAAGTGGAGATGAGTCCAGGGCAGGCTCCAGCTGGGGCATCCCTCCACTGGCCGAGACCACAGCCCAGCCCTGGTCACCAGCAGGTGGAGGCCCTGAGGTGTCCAGTGCCCAGCAGGGTGGCAGCATCTGGGTCAACTGACCCAAGGGCCCAGGGCCTGGCTTAGATCCCAGCTTGAGGAACTATGCTGTGAGGGCCTCGAGCAAGTCCCTTTGCTTCCCTCAATGAACCTCCTCTAAAACATGTTAGCAGGGCCTCTGAGGCCTGCTGAGAGGGGCCAGCTCAAGATCAAGGGCGGGGCCCGACAGACCTCAAACTTCAAGTCCGCAGACGCTCAATGAACACTCACAAGCTCTCCAACCCCATGCCAGCTCTACCCGTTTTAAAGCAGATTCTGAGTTGGGCTCACGTCATCCCTGGAGAGGCAGGGAAGTGCACAGAAGTCATGCAGACCTGGGGTTAGGCCTGGGCTGTGTGTTCTTGCTGTGACCTTGAGCCAGAGCAGCGCCTCTGCGTGTCCCTCAGGAAGGCAGGCAGTGCCAGTGCAATCTGACTTAGCAGGAGGCAGGCACCGAGGAGCACTCACTATGTCAGGGTTCTTTCTCCTTCTTTCCAACAAATCTGCCAGCTGGCCATTCTTATGAACACCCCCTTTTTGCAGATGGGGAGACCGAGACCAGAAGGGGAAAGTAATTCACTGGCGGTCCCCCAGCAAATGAGTGGCCTGGATTCTGACCCAGCGTCCTTTGCGGCATTCGCACAGCCAGGACAGAGCACCTAGAGACTCTATGATAAATATTTGTTGAGCACCAACTGGGGCCAGGGCCTCATGCCTATCAGTCAGGGCCGTGGGAATGGCCCGGAGGTCTTGAGTGGAGTGGAGACAGATGCCACCGTGTTTTGGCCCCAGTTGGCTTAGATTCTGCTACTGGGGTCCCAGGAGGGCTCCAGAGTCAGACAGGAGGTCCCCACCAAACCCAAGCCACCTCCAGGGTCCCCCTGTCATCCCAAGTCCAACCCAAGGGAATTCCCACTGGGAAGCCTTCATGACCCTCTAGGCTCTGGCACCCAAGCCCCTTCTCCACGTTCTGCCATGCACGGCACCATCACCCGGGAATGACTCGGGCAGGGGATTCTTATCTGGGGTTGTCTGGAATCATCATCTAAATCCTGCAGGAAGAGGGTTCCCCGAGTCCTTTGCTGACGCAGAGGAGTGGAGAACTCTCCACTCACATAGTTTGGGAAGGGAAGGAATTCTCTCCCCACAAGTCCTTACTGAAGACCTTGGAGATCTGAGCCTGAGCTTCAAGGTACAGATGAAAGTCTAGTTTCCAAAAAATAGGCCATGTGTGTTCCCCCACCCCACCCCAGGCTTGTCTCGTCACCTCAGTGGAGACACCAGCATGCTCTGAAACTCCTCAGCCCCTGCCTGCTACAAGCTGGAGCAGGGCTTCCCCTCCTGGGAAAGGAGTTGCCCGTCTCAGGTCAACTGAGGAGGTCAACTGGGGCTGGGGAGGGCGCTGCTGTAACAGCAGGCACCCAGCACATCTTTGCAGAAGGAAGACAAGGCGGGAGGCTCGGCCCCGCCACCTGGGAGGGGTGACATCATGGGACAAGCCCTGTGTGCTTGCTGGAGACCACTGGGAGCTGTGAGGAGGCTGAGTTCTGTTTCACCTCCCAACAGCTGCCGCCATCACCCATGCCCCACCCTCACCCATGAGGAAGCCCCAGGAACCCCCAACCCCAAGGCAGAGGCTGAGGAAGCCGGGCGGACGCCCAGCACGCTGTGGAGCCATGCAGGGGAGCTTCAGAAAACACATCCCGACACAGGGGACCTCAAAGAGATCAAAATGCATTTAATGTGGTCTAGTCTCATCGCCTATGTCTTTAGATACTGCTATGTATTGAAAATAACATGAAAATTCTCCAGTTTCACCATTTAAAATAATTTGACATTCTCTGACCTCACGCAGGGCAGACACCCTGTACAGGGGCCTCCCAACAGTGGCTCCTCCCCGCCCCCCAGGACCCTCTGGGCGGGGACCAGGCAGCACAGCACCAGCAGAGGCTCAGGGGGCGGCCACCGTGCTCTGAGCAGCAGGCACAGGCTGCGCACAGACACACACTCAAGTACACGGGTTCACATGGGCACACACACAGCCTCCTACACACAAGCCGGATGCACACGCTCACCTCCAGGTGCCTCATCCTGGAACACAAGCTCCGCTCAGGCGCAGACGTGCGTAATCAGGGCAGAGGGTCGGGGACCGTGGGGTTCAACTGTGCCAGTGCCCACCCTCATGGGTAGGTGCCCACCCTCACAGGAAACTTCCACACGGACACACCTGTGGGTAGACAGACACAAAACCACCTGCATACACACACACACGTATAGATCACATATCTATATTACTAACCCAGTCATACACGTGAAGAGCCGAGTGGGCATGTGTGCGCCACACATGTATGCTATGCAGGCTCACACAGGCACATGCCTCCACACACACACTCCCCAGGGGCCAAGTCTTCCTCGCTCCTGGCTCGTCCCATCCGCCCTCCCGCTTCAAGTGCACTAAAGAGGGAGACTATTTTGGTCTTTAGCACAAGCAATAAATAAATAAATAAATACAGGGGAAGGAAGAAAGAGGGCAGGAGAATCAAGCATCTGCCTGCCTTTGGGGAGACGAGGTGCTGGGGCTGCTCTCCTGCAGGGTGGGGGCTGGGAGGCAAGGGCACAGACCTCCAAGAGGGCCAGGGGGTGGGCCTGGGGCCCCTGGACTCAACTCTGGGTCAGGGGAGCAGAAGGCTGGCTCACTGGCCCTGGGAGGGCACAGGCCCCTACACCAGCACCAAGTGACCAGGGTCACCACTGTCCCTCAGCATGGCCATCAGGGAGGTGAAGGGTCAAGCTCTCCGCTGCCAACTTCACCCCAGCACCCAGGGCTAAGGCTGAGAAAGCCCCTCAGGCTTCGGGGCCAGGCCTGGGAGCAGGAACCGGCTGAGGCACCCCCGGCAGACCCCGAGAGGAAAGAGCTGTCTCGACGGAATCTTCTATGCCAGAAATGAGTGTGGGGCTGAAGCTGGGGCAGGATGCTGAGTCGGGCCTACTCCAGGGTGTAGGGGCCAGGTGTCTTCACTTCCATGGCCCCAGACCTCAGGGCTGAGTCTTCAGCCGCTGAGGAGCGGAGGAGGTGGAGGGAAGAGGCAGACGCCCCCACCGCAGGCCCCCGGCCCCTCTCTGCCTCCCGCACCCCAGCTGCTCACTGCATGACCCCCTCTGCTCTCTGCCTCAGCTTCCCCACTTGGGCCAGAGTCCTTGGTGCCTTCTGGCTCTGAGCTGTCTCCGGGGCAGAGTTGGAGCAAGAGACACATCCTTTCTGATTACCAGCTTCTGGAGAGGTCCGACTAGAGAGCAGTTTTTCTCCGCGGTCCTGGGAAGGGCCTGGCTCCATCACAGACCTGACCCAACCAGCTACCATGAACAAGATGGAGTGGCAGAGCCAGCGGTGACAACAAGGGGACCCCAAACCTCTTCCTGATGAGGGTGCCACAGTGCCTCGACCTGGGGGAGGGTGGTGGAGGAGCGACCCCGGAAGCCTCGGCAGGAATTCTGTTCCGTGGCTGGTTTCTGATTCAGCTTTGAATGGGCGTGGCACTCCCCGGTCATCCCAGTTGATGGGAGGGGGTGATGATTCCTCTCCTTTCCTAAGATCTTTCCTCTGCCATTCAGCGCTGACCAGGGCCTGGCTGTGCCCTGCCTGGACTCCGCTGTGCTGCCCCAGGTGAGGGAGGGACACGACGTGGTCCTATGGCAGGCAGACCTGGCCCCTGCCACCTTCACAAGGCAGACAGAGGGGCTGGAGGAAATTCAGCAGTGGAGGTACGGGCGGGGAGGGGTGGGACAGGGTCGGGGAGACGAGCGAGCCCAGAAAGAACAGGACAACCCGGAGTCTCTAAGGCACGACTCACACTCTGGGCCCGGTGGGGACAGGGCTGCCAGCTTCCTCCTAGCCTGGGATCCCGACTTCCCTTCCAAGGAGCCATCGCGGCCTATGGCTCCTAACCACCCCTCACTGTGGAAGGGGTGGAGGCCTGGACAGAAACGGAGAGAGAAGCAAAACAGGAAAATCGAGGGTTGGGGGAGGAACCCTCGAAGGTAGGTCCCATGCCTGGCCCTGAGACGCATCTCTAAGGTACAAAGTCAAACTCTAAAAGCTCAAACCAGTTTCTTCCCAGCCCCCACCCACCACCCCAATGACAGTAGAAAGCTTTTCTTATGATCATTAACATGGTCTTGATTTTTCTATCACAAACAGAGCCTAGCTGGTTCGTGAGCTCGACGAAGTGCGGTCCCAGAGCACCCTGCTTGCCCAGGGACTGCGGTGCCCACACACACAGGGAGAGGCCAGTCCCACCTCGGGGAACCCTCTGGAGCCTCCAGCCAGCTGCTGCATCCTGGCAGACCCATGGAATTCTAATTGTTCTTTTTGCCCCCTATGAATTAAAAAATTTTTTTCAATTGCATGGTAATTTTTTTTTTTTTTGTAAACAGTCTCACCCAAGCTAAGGTCGAGAAAGCTGAAACCCGGTGTTTCTCCCCAAGTTAAAAACCAGCAAGGAGCACCGCAGCCGGACAGCCTTGGACAGCAGAGGCTGGGCCCACCGTTGAGCTGAGCTGCTTCCCCGCAGGCTGCAGCTCCATCTTCAGGCAGAAGCCCTGGCCCCTGTGGCCTGGACCCCCAGGAGGCCACTTCTTTGCCCTGAGCCTGCGATAGCCTCTGAGGCCGGGGGCTGCCACTCTGGCTGCCCCCTCTCCGGCCAACCTTCTGAGGCTGTTGCAAATAAACATAAAACGACTAAAACGCTACTGAGTCTGCAACCCAGGGCACCGGGCCCGTTCTGCTCAAACCTGGGGCCCCTGAGCGATGGCGGGGCCTCTCCCCGGCTGGGGGTGGATGCTGCATGTTGGCCAAGGCTGGCTCAGATCTCTGACTCCCTTCTGTAGGGCCGCTGCTCCAGGGCCCCGCTGCCAGCCTGGAGTCTGTCAAAGTCATGCCTGGCCTGGGGGCTGAGGCCGTCCCGGCTTCGGCCGTCCTGGTCTCCGTCCGCCTCATCCTCCTCGTCACGGCTCAGGAAGGCCAGTTCGTTCTCGTAGCAGAAGGAGTTGGCACTGGGCAGCAGGAACTTATTCTCCACCAGATCCTTCGCGCTACAGCGAGGCGTAGAGGGCACCTCATAGGTCTTGTGGAAGTGCGAGTAGTCGATCTTGTACTGGTTCTTCTCCTCAAAGAGCACGGGCTCGAAGCGGTGGCCCCACAGGATCTCGTTGGCCAGGTAGGAGCTGCGGGCCTGGGTGGTCATGGCTGTGGCCTCCACCATGCCTTCCAGGATGACCACTATCTCAAAGTCGTCTGTCTCCAGGTCCTGCCGGCTGATGCCGAACAGCGGGCTGGCCTCGTCAATCTCGTGCAGGATGGTGATGGGCGACACGAGAAAGATGCGGTCCAGGCCCTTGTCGAAGCCCACATCGATGTCGATCTGGTCCAGCGGGATGTACTCGCCCTCCTCGGTGACCCGCGGCTTGATGAGCTGCGCGCGCACATGGGCCTCCACGATGTGGCTCTTGCGCAGGTTGCCCACGCGCCACATGAGGCAGAGCTTGCCGTCACGCAGGGCCACCACGGCGTTGTGGCTGAACAGCAGCGTCTGCGCCCGCTTCTTGGGCCTCGCCATCTTGGCCATGATGGCACCGATCATGAAGGAGTCGATGATGCAGCCCACAATGGACTGGGCCACCACCATGAAGACGGCCACCGGGCACTCCTCCGTCACACAGCGCAGCCCGTAGCCAATGGTGGTCTGCGTCTCGATGGAGAAGAGGAAGGCCGCCATGAAGCCATGCACCTGCATCACACAGGGCGTGCGGCCGCGGCCCTCGGCCGGCTCCAGGTCACCGTGGACCACAGCGATGACCCAGAAGATGACGCCGAACAGCAGCCAGGAGGCGAGGAAGGCCAGCGAGAAGATGAGCAGCATGTAGCGCCAGCGGATGTCCACACAGGTGGTGAACATGTCAGCCAGGTAGCGCTGTGACTTCTCGTCCATGTTGGCGAACTCAATGTTGCACTGTCCGTTCTTCTTGACGAAGCGGTTGCGGCACCTGCGCCGCGTGTGCACCTTGCCGTTGCCGAAGCCGTTGGCGCCTGACATGGTGACCAGGTGCAGCCCGTCCTCCTCCGATGACACGATGCTGTAGGGGTTGGCCCGGCTGGCCGCGGTCATCCCGGGGGTTGGAGGACCCTGGCTTGCCCCCAGGCTACCTCCAGGCAGAGCGGCTCCTGCAACAGAGAGGAGGGCATGTCTGGCTGGGCTGGTGGCTCCAGGCTCCTCCACTCCCGTCCCAGGGCCCCCGGACATGACTGGAGGACACTTCCACCCTGATTGACCCATGAGTGCTCTGGTCTTGCCTAAGCCAGCTCCCCACTCCACCTTCCCAGTGCAAGTGGCCACCCACTTTGTCCCCCCAGCAACTCCAGCCAGAAACCTCAGCTCCACACCTCACTCCCACACCGAGGGCTCTGAAGAGTCTATTTAGGATCTGACCCTTTCTGCCACCCTCAAGGCCTGAATCTCACCAGTGCCTGCCCAGCCAGTTCCGGGGACACCATGCCAGCCTCTCTGCCTCTACCCGTGGCCCCCCAGTCTCCATGCCAGCCATGGAGAGCCTATGGAAGCTGAGTCGGTGCCTGTCCCTCCCCCGCTCAATGCCAGAGGCTCCCCAGGACATGCAGGACCTGCACAGGGAAGCCACTGACCCCTCAGACCTCACCTCCCAGCCTCCTCCAGCAGATTCCCCTTCCGACCACAGCCCCTGGCCCCAGGCTGTAACTCAAATCCACCCTGGACACCCTCCCCCAAGACATCCTGCCACTGCCTCACCACCTTGGCACCAGAGGTCTCCCTGTGCCCCAGGTAGACCCATGTCCCATCCCCGCTATAGCCACCGCACTGCCCTTTCTGAGGGCACAATGGTGGCAGCAATAACAATGTAGCCGGGGGCACTCACCCATCAACCCCACCCTGAGACCACCACTCCCCAAGGGCGGCACGTTTTCTTTTTCTTTTCTTCCTCTTTGTTTTTTTTAAGACTGAGTCTTGCTCTTGTCACCCAGGCTGGAATGCAATGGTGCGATTTCAGCTCACTGCAACCTCCGCCTCCTGGGTTCAAGCGATTCTCTTGCCTCAGCTTCCTGAGCAGCTGGGATTACAGGCCTGCGCCACCACATCCAGTTAATTTTTGTATTTTAAGTAGAGACGGGGTTTCACCATGTTGGCCAGGCTGGTCTCGAGCTCCTGACCTCAGGCGATCCACCTGCCTCAACCTCCCAAAGTGCTGGGATTACAGGTGTGAGATGTTTTCTATTTTGTTTCCTGTTGTCCCTCCTAGGGCCTAGAATGGGGCCTGCCACCCCTGTCACCACCCACTTTGAATACCCCAAGCTGGGTCCCACCACCCTCCTGATACCCACACGCCCCAACCTACAGTGTCCACCCACATGCCATGCTTGCAGCCTCTTGGTCACCAGCAGTGCCAAGGAGGGTCAGATCTGGCACCCAGACATGGGCGCTCCCTGGCTGACCTCAGTCGAGGGCCCTCCCCAGCCCCTGCTTCCCATGTCTCTAAGGAAGATTGCAAGGCTACCACCCTGGCATCTGGGCAGTGTTCAGGGGTGTCACCTGTTCCCAGGACCGCCCTCAGCTCACTGCAGGCAGCACCTGGCTCCAGGCCAGCCTACTGCACATTCAGGCACCCCCAAGACAGGCTCTGCAGCAGGGCATCCATGCCAGCCAGAACAAAGCCTGCTCTCAGCCACCGACGTGTCCACACCCAGGACACTCACTGCCCCCACTAAAGGCCCCACACTGGCCTATCAGTGACAGGCTAGGGCATCTGCAAGCTAGGGGCTATGGCACCGCCTGGCCCGCAGCCGCATCTGGATGGCCGCCTGCCTCGGCTAGGCTAGGCTGGAAGCAGGGAGACCTGGGCCTTCCAGCACTAGCTCCACACTGAGAAGCTGGACAGGCCCACCCTTCCCCGCTCACGGGGACCCAGCACCCCCAGTCCCAGTCCAGTCACACCATGACCTCAGAGCTAGACAGAGCCTTGCCCCTTGCATACCTGCAGCCACGTTACTCAGTTACGAAGACACTGAGGCCCCAAGAGAAGGTCCTAGGGGGCTGGGACCACTGCGGACCGGGCGCTGCACACAGCCTTCTGCAGGCCTCTCAAGCACTCCAGGGAGGGGTGGGCCACCCTGCTTTACAAACAAGGACCTGGAGGCCCAGAAGCCAGAATGGCCTTGCCCCAGTCCCACAGGCAGGAGGCAGCAATCCCAGGATTCAGCTCCGGTCTGGGTGACCCAGCTTCTGGCCACGCCCACACTAGTCCCGGCCTCAGAGCAGGCGCGGCCTCTGACCTCTGCTCCAAACACCTGAGCAACAGGTGACGGTGGAGCCGCCTGCCCAGCCAGGCTGTAGAACACTCCCGAGGGCTGCACCGGTTGCTGAGCCCCGAGCTGGCCAGTCCGAGCAGCACACAGCAACTGCCACCTGAGAGAGATCCAGGGAGAGCAGGCGGGGTCCTGAGCGCCTCGGGGAGCAGACCCATCAGGAGTTGCTCTCAGATCATCTTCTCAACAACCCGGGGGTGCAGGTTCAGAGAGGTTAAGTGACTCCCCCCAGGCCACACAGCCATTAAGCAGGACAGCTGAGATTTAAACCACCTCTAGCGCAGTCTCCCACCATGGGCCCCCAAGCTCTGCGGGCACCTCTCCTCACTCTGCCATCCTCCCCCAACACCGCTGCAGCTGACCACCTCACCATGACGCTGAGGAGCTGGGACGCAGGGCCGGATTGGTGGACACTGCTTCTGCCTGGGCCAGGAGGTGGGGAGCCGGTGGCAGGGGGGACCCCTGAGGCTGTGCTGGGAAGGGGGCTCAGACCCAGATTCCTGGGAGGCAGCCAGGGCCGGGGCACTCAGACGCCGGCGTGAGGCCACCAGCTGACAGGGGCTGGATTTGTGTGGCCCAGGGGCCTTGAGGGACTTCCAGCGGGTCATGGTTGCTCCAGCCCCTGCTCGGAGCAGCTCAAAGCCTGCAAGGAACAGAATCACAAGAATCAAAGGCCAGAGAGCCCGGTCTGCACGTGCTCCCAGCAGCTGGCGGCCTCGAAACTGGCCAGCTACCAGACTGGTGAGGGTGCTGCCACAGCTCCTGGCATCTCTGCCAGGGCTGGGCACCCCGGACCTGCCCAGACGGTGTCGCACAGGCCTGGAAACCCCCACTTCTGTTGACATTCCTCTCTGTGTGGTTTTACCACACAGAGACCATCAACAAGGTCAAGTTCACGCCCCACTCCCTCATTTCCCAGAGCCAAAAACTAACAGACACTTGTCCCAGGACCCTGGAAACTGAGCAGAAGAGAGAGTTGAAGCCCAGAATGTCAGTCCTCAGCCTCACACAGCCCTGCTCTGCCGTGTGTGCGTGTGTGAGAGAGACAGACACCCTCCCCGGGGGTGCTGGGAGCTCCCCTCACTGGGTACTTGGTGAATCCAGCACCATGAAGACAGATCCAGAAGGGGACCCTGGCATAGAAACCCCAGCACCACAAGTTAGACAATGTCCCAAGAACACTCCTGCATAAACACAGGCGTGGCAAGAAGTTACACAACCATGCGGCCTTTAAGGACGCAATTTAAAAAATATAGGACAATATCCTCCACCAGGGACACATAGGCCTTTTTGGCTCCTGCTCAATGGGGTGCATATGGTGAAATCAGACAAGACATGAAATCAGAGAATTTGTTTTGCTGCAAGAGGGCTTTTAGCAAGCAAGGAGGCCGGCTCCCCATTTCACAGATGGGAGAACCAAGTCCAAAAGAGAAAAAGAGACTTGTCCCAGGTCACAAAGGAATTCGAGGGCCGGGACAAGGTGCTCACTCCTAAAATTAGGATTGTCTTTCGCAGACACCCAGGTTGGCCTTCCAGGGTCCCAGGGTCGCTGGGAGGGGAATGGGAGAGGGGTGCTGGGGTACACTACCTGAGCTAGACAAGGCGGTTTCAACACCAAGGGGCAGTGAAGCAAACCCAGCAGGCAGAAAGCAGGCAGTGGGGGAGAGCACAGGCCTGGCAGACCCCCGGAGATCCCTGCTTTTCTGCTGGCCACGGTGCCTACAGACGCAGCCTCCCAGCGACCAGTCCACTTGAAGAATGGACCAGGGCCTGGGCTGGGAGCTTTTAGAGAGGATGCCAGATGGCAGCTGCCACGTGACCTAAGGGTAGGGTCCAGGAGTCACCGGGAGGTGCTTCCGGATGGAGCTGGATGCCCCATGCCCACTGCCCTGAGGCCCTGGGCTTCTCAGGTTTCGGTGACATCCGGGAGGAGCCCAGGGCGAGGCCTGGACTCACATTCCCAGACACCAAGAAAACACTGACCGGAAGGGAGAGTGCAGGGGCCTGCACCACCCAGGCTAAGACATAGGGACTCAGAGTGGGAGGCACCAACAGCCCCCATCCCCCACGCAGAGACTGTTCAGCTAGCTGGGGCGCCTCCCGAGGCACGAGCACAGCACTCAGTATCTATCAAGTGCTTACTATCTGCCAGGTGCTCTTCTAAGAGCTTTAATAAACTGATTCATTTACTCCCTACCATCACGCTGTAACTAGTATCCCCATTTTCCAGATGAGCAGACGGAAGCTCAGAAAGACTGAGTCACTGTGAAGGTCACACAGCCTTTCAGGAGTGAAGCTTCCAGACTAGGCTGTGAGGGCAAAACCAGTGCCCCACAACACCAACACTGGAGGCCTGACTGTGTGCGTGGCACTGCCATCCTTTTGGTCCCAAGCCCCTGCAATCCCAGGTGGTAAAGAGACATAGACTGCCGCAAATCAGCACTCAAAAGCACAGGTTCAAGGGCCCTCACCAGCACTCCGACCCACAGCCATTCACCCTCATTCGGAGACGGGGCACTCGACCTCATGATCGAGCCTCACCGTTCGAAGACCCCTCAGAGATCGCTCCGGGCAGGGAAGGCTGGCACACGCCCCCCGCCCAAGGTGCCTGCTCCAGCCTCGCCCAGGCAAGCACCATTCCTCAGCCACAGAGCTTCATCCACTGCATCCAGGGCAGCTCAGAATCTTTCCTAATCAAGTCACCATTCATCAGATGCAGCACGGGGGCCTGGAAAGCCCAGCCCTTCCTTTGCAG
This sequence comes from Macaca fascicularis, assembly GCF_037993035.2. Classification (NCBI taxonomy): domain Eukaryota; kingdom Metazoa; phylum Chordata; class Mammalia; order Primates; family Cercopithecidae; genus Macaca; species Macaca fascicularis. The sequence continues at coordinate 20,840,580 of NC_088390.1, read as the reverse complement.
ATGGGGAGACTGAGGCTCTGAGCCAGTGAGAGGCAGGGCTGGCTGCAGGGTTTGGGGCTCTCCCTCATGTCAGGCCCTGCCCAGGGTGTAGGATCACAGGGAGGCTAGGCTGGGCACAGGCAGCCAGGAGGGGCACTCCTGGGGGGCACTGCCAGAGTCAGGAGTGGGGGGCAAAGATGTGCTGGGCACCCTGGGGGCAGTGAGGAAGCTTGGCTGGATGGGGGAAAGCCCAGGCTGATGTGGAGGGGAGAGGGAGAGTTGGGGGTTGCATTCCTATGTCTCATAATCTTGGAGGAAGATGATGACCTCTTGTGCCCAATCCCCTTTCCAGGCCAAACTTCCCCACCAGAGACTCAGCTGGCCTCTGTCCACCAAGCTAACCCATGGCCCACAAACATTTGGGTCCAATGCCATGCCGGCTTCCCATGCCAAACGCAGGCTAGGCCTGAGGAGAAAGGTAGCAGCAACACATCACTGTGTGTGGGGCATGGGGTGGGGGGTGCCCCGCTGGTATCTCAGGCCCTTGCCACCTCAGGCCCACCTGTCTCAATTCCTACACCAACCACAGTGCTTCTCTGCCCAAAAGCTGTCTCTAGCCATGGGCACGCTCTGCCATTCAGAGGGCAGGCTGGGGAGCTGATGCTGCCAGGACAGCTTTTGGTCAGTGACTGACAGGAACAGGTGGCTGGGCCCTGGCGAGTTGCCCCTGGGAGGGGCACCACTTCCCTGGCCTCCGCATGGGGCTCCAGTGCCCCAGCAGTAACTGTATCAATGACATGCCCTTTATCACCTCCTTCTCTTTCTCACCTCATTTCCTTACTCCTGAGATCACCTCCCAGGAAACTACTTGCGCTGGAACCTTTGTCTCCTGGGCCTTCCTCATAGGGTCTCTGGTAGCCTCTCCACAGCAAAGGCTCCTTAACCCTGGCATCCCCTCCTGGATGCCCCAGACATCAATTCTCCTCCTCCTCCTCCCCTGGCCCCCTTTAGGGTCCTCTAGCACTGGGCTTTTCCCGTTCAGGCCAGAAGCTACTTCCCAACTCGTGTGAGAGTTGATCTTGCCCAGGCCCTTCTCTGACCAAGCTCAGAGGCCCAGAGAGGCTGATGCAGGTACTAGCAAAGAGGGGCACCCAGGAAATGCTCCCCAGCCAGATGAAGGGTGAAGGACTAAGCGGCTGAATGGGATGGATGAGGAGATGGGTGGAATAGTGATTTAATTAACAGGTGGGTGGTCGGGCAGATGGGTGGATAAATTGGATTGACAGATGGGTGGGTGGACAATACGGGTGACCAGATAGATGGACTGGCTAGGTGGGTGGAAGGGCGAGTGGATGGATGGTTGAGCAGATGAATGGGTGAGGGAATGGGTGAGGAATGGATGGCATGGGCAAGGGAATGGGTGGAGGGGTGGAGGCATGGCTGGGTGGATGGAAGGCTGAGCAGATAAATGGGTCGGGGAATGGGTGATGAATGGATGGCATGGTGGGTGGAGGGGTGAAGGATGTGCAGATGAGAGTCTGGTGGAAGGAATGCTTAGATGCACAGGAGCACATCAATGACTTCACTCTTACCTCTTGAGTTCTGTCTTCTACGTAATGGTGCTGAGTGGGCAAGGTACTGTCTTCAAGGCTGAATTAGTAGTGGCTGCCATTTCCCAGGCACCAGCTAGAGAGGATCCAGTCACTAGAACACCCTAAAGTTAACAGAGTAAAGCCAAGTTACTGCAGGAGGCGCTGCTCTTCCCAGAGGGGCTCACAAGTAAGACATAACCACATGAACCCACATTTCTGCTCACTTCCCCGGGGCTCCGCAGGAGGTGGAAGAGACTCTGGCCTGCTCCTTTGATGCCCCACACCTTCACAGCATAGCAACCATCCAGAACCAGAGAAGGGCAGAACAAGATGGGGTGTCAGAGAAAAATAACAGCTGACAATTATTGAGTGCCTATTGCATGCCAGACACTATAGTAGGCAGTTTACATACATCATCTCACATAATTCTCACAATCCCACAAGGTTGGAACTATTGTTGTTACTATTCCAGAGAAGTAGGTAATGTGGTAATTCTCCTACTATCACAAAGGAATTCAGGCCCTCAGCCTGTACTCCTATCCACCACCTGCAGAGCCTTCCCAACACCAACCTTGGAGCCAGTTGTGAATAGCTGGGTAGGTGAATGAATGAACAGATGGATGGATGGATGATGGATGGGTGGGTGGATAAATGAATGCAGGGATGAGTGGGTAGGTGGATGGATAAATGCATGGGTGGGTAGATGGATGAATGAATATATGGGTGGGTGGATGGATGGATGGGTGAATAAGTGGTTGGGTGTGAGGGTGGATGGCTGGATGGAGGAAAGAATGGATGAGTGGATGAATGGGTGAATGGATGAGTGGATGAATGGATAATAGGATGGATGGATGGATAAGTGTGAAAGTAGATGATTGGATGGATGGATGAGTGGAAGGGTAGATGGGTGGGTGACTGAGTGGATGGGTAGATGAATGAATGGAGGGATAGATGGGTGAATGTGTAGATGGATGGATGGATGGATGAATGGATGGATGAGTGGATAGATGGGTAATGGCTGGGTGGATGGATGGATAGATGAATGGGATGGATGGATGGATGGATGGATGGATGGTTGGGTGGATGGATGGGTGAGTGAATGAATGGATGGGTAAGTGGAGAAGTGAATGGATAGAGGGATGGCTGGCTGGATGGGTGGGTATATGGGTGAGTGGGTGGATGAACAGATTAATGGATGAATGGGTGATGGGTGCATGGATGGATGGATTTTTGGGTGATGGATGGGTGGAGTGGATGAGTGTATGGGTGGATGGATGGACAGGTGGATGAGTGTATGGGTGGGTAGAGAAATGAATGGATAGAGGGATGGATGGATAGATGGGTGAATGGATGGGTGGGTGGATGGATAGATGGGTGAATGAATGGGTGGGCAGATAGGTGGGTAGATGGATAGATGGATGGGTGGATGGGTGCATAGGTGTGAGGGTGGGTGATGAGTGGGTAGATGGATGGATAGGGTGTTTGGGCGAGTGGGATAGATGACTTGATGGATGAGCAGGTGGGCACATGGCTAACTACATGAATGGGCACACATCAGTAATTTGCCAGAGACTTGCCTTGGGTGCACACACATCCTGCATGGTCCCTGCAATCCCCAAGATGCAATTTCCCCACCTGCCAAAAGGGGTACCCTGCCTTCCTATCCAGTGTGCCGTGAGAATCAGAGAAGAGGATGGTGGGAAGGGGCTCTGAGGATCTCCAAGGTAAGCCACCTGACATGCAGCTCACCTCCCCACCACCCAGCCAGGGAATTCATGGGGCCTGCCCTTTCCAAGGTTACAGCCAAGGCTGGTTTGTCACACTGGTTTTTCTGGCTGGGATTAAGCAAACTGTTGGTGAGTCATCCCCACCTCATCAGCCTCCTGGGACAGGTGACAGTGGTTTAGAGGCACATAGACCTAGATTCAAATCCAAGCTCTGCCCCTCATAAGTTGTGTGACCTTGGGTGAGTCACTTCTCCTCTCTCAGCTTGTTCTGAAAGGGGATGGCCTGCCTGGTCTCTAGTGGCCCTTCAGTCCCTCTTCATCCTCCAAGTCCCCCAGTCCCTAGCCCCTGCTTCCCCCTCCCTCATCATCCTGGGAGCAGATGCCACAGGCCCGCACTTTGCCTCTCTCAGTCATTCCACTCTCAAAACTGATGGGGACACAGAGGTTCAGAGATGGATGGGTGGATGGACAGACAGGTGGATGAGCTGCAGAGGTTCAGAGAGGTTCTGTCACAAGCCAACGTCACACAGCTGGGAACCTCCATGGCAGGGACTTGGGTCCACGCCCTTCCTCGAGTGGGCCAACACTGTGCCCGGCCCTGCATACTCGGCAGCTGGCTGCAGTCATCCCGACACTCACAGCCCTGCCTTGGAGAGGGACAATTCTCCCCTCTGGGCAGATAGCGAAACTGAGGCTGAGAGAAGCTAAGTCACCTGCCCAGTCACCTGGAGCTGGAACTCTGAGCAGTGAAGGTGGATGTTGCCACAGGGCCATGGGAAGCCAGGCAGGGGTGGGGGCCAGAAGCGTGGGCAGCAGCCTCTCCCCACATCCCGCTGGTCACCTGGCCTGTACCAGGCTCTCCCAACCTCGTCCCTCACTCCCTACTACCTGGAAGGGGCATTCTCCAGACCACAAGTCCAGCTGGATTTGTTCTTATCTAGGAGGAAGGCAAAATTAGCTCTACTCTACACAGAGGGTACTGAGACATGGGACAGAGAAGCGACTTGCCTGAAGCCACAGGGCAGGGCAGGACCCTGTAAACAGGAGCCAGCTTTCCAGACGCCCCGGCCAGAGCTCCCACCACCTGCAAGGGCCACGGCAGCCACCACGTGAGCTCACCCTGCCAAGTGTAAGTCCCACTAATGTTTCCCGGGGTTATGGTCACAATCCTGGATGGGGAGGTGCGCTGCGGGGGCACTGCTTCCCCATGACCATGACTGAGGGCCAACAGGCCGGGCTGGCCCACAGCCTCCCGCAGGGAAGGGCAGGGCCTGAGCTGAGGCTGGGGCTGAAACTGCCCACGGAACAGGGCAAGGCACTTCCCCTTCCTGAGGTTCAGCTTCCCCTGAAAAACGAGGCTGGTGACGCCTGCCAGGCCTCCCAGAGGATGTGCCATGAAATTGAAGGCGGTGACGAAGGTGCAGGCCAGGCACTGGGCCTGGTCCCAGCGGGTCTCTGGGAGGTGGCAGCTGTCACCCTCCCTGGAGGGGTCTGGCGGCCCCCCAGCTCACTGGGGCCTGAGACTCCTCATCTGCAAAATGAGGAGACCCCACACACCTCAGGAGACTGTCCTAAGGGTAAGCCATGCCCTGGCTTCGGTGTCTGGCCCGCAGAGACTATGCAGCCGTGTGGGTCCTGCAGGCGTTCACTGTGACGGGTGTTCCTGACACCACGCGGGCACCGAGAGCAGAAACAGGCTTCCCAACCAGAAGGAAAGCTGGCTGTGCCCAAGCCTCCCTGTGGCCTGCTAGATGTCCTCAGAAACCCCCCGGGCCCGCAAGGAACCACAAGACACACAAGCCCCCAGGACAGGATCTACCTCGCTGTTCGATGCCCAAGATGTGCCTGGACCACAGAGGATGCTCAGAAAGTGGAAGCTGCAGGAACCTTGAGTGACACTGACCCCTTAGGCCCCTCACATTCTTTGGCATAAAGATGGGGGCTGGACGTATCGACCCCAAGAAGAAGCTGCACCAAGTGGCCAGAAAAGGCAGATGTCCACCCTTGAGCCCTGAGGTGAGACCGGGTCAGAAGATTCTGGCCCCACAGGGTGGACGACAGTCACACCAAACACCAGGGAATGTTTCTGACGGTATTTTTATCTTGAGAACATCCTTCTTCACAGAGGGTGGGGGCAGGAGGGAGAGAGGATGTCCTTGGCCCCAGGCCCCTGGGAGAAGCAGGGAGCAGAGGCCCCGCAGCAGCGCCCTCTGCTGGTGTGGCCATCGCAGACACTGCCCCTGGGCTCCGGTAAGTCCCAAGAACAGGGGAGACCTGGAGGGTCTTGGGGCCCTCCTGGAACTCCTGGTTCTGCCCCAACTTGCTGTGTGACCTGGGGCAGGGCTCTGTCCCTCTCTGGGTCTCCCTCTTCAAGTCCTCACTGGGCACCAAGGACTTGAAGAGGAAGCACTGGGAGCCTGCCTTCATGGGGCACCCTGCCTCACAGGGCAGACGGTGAGAAGTCAGCAGTCACAACTCACTGGGCCCTCAGGAGCCCAGGGGAGGTGTCTAACCCAGTGGCAGGAGGGGTGCTTCCCAGAGGAGTATCTGCCAGTGGGGAGGCAGCAGCAAGCAGCAGGGGAGAGAACCCCGCCTGAGACCAACCATAGCACAGTGACACAGCTAAGAACAGCTCAGGTCACCCTGGGGGGTTGTGGGGAGCACCAGAGTCCTGCAGTCTTGGTGCAGATTCCAGCTCCATTCTCCAGGCACTGAGCCTTGGGCAAGGCCCTCCCTGACTGTCTGCAAACCAGGGGGCTGGCCCAGCTACCCCACAGAAGCCCTGCCAGCCCTCCATTCCAGGATCTAAACTATTCGGGGTTTGTGGGGAAGGTGCTAAGTGATGGGCACAGCCTTGACACCGTCCTATCAGGGAAGCTCAGCGTGTGCAGGCACAGAGGCCGAGGCAACCCAGGAGGCCTTGGATGTCATATTAATGAGCCCAGACTTGATCCCAAAGGCAATGGGGAGCCCAAGGGCCATAAGAGAGCTTGAAACTGTAAGAGTTCTGGGGCAACCAAGGCATGAATTCAAATCCTGTCTCCATCCCTTCCTTTGTGGCCTTAGGCAAGCCACATAACCTCTCTGAACCGCAGTTTTCTCACCTGTAAAATGGAACTAATTGTAGCACCTATCTCATGGGGTTTTCATGAGTGAATACACGGAGACTGGCCAGCTGGGAGCTCCCTGTCCGCCCCCCCTCCCCTCATCACAGCTATGAGGCTCTGCCTCACCCTGCAGAGTCACAGGCCCCTTTAGGGCCTCAGCTGGACCCCACTCCAGGCAAGAAGGAATGATGGGCAGGAACCCCAGCGGGAGGCACAGGTCAGCAAAGGCGCCCTGGCTTCTGATGTTCATACAGCTGTAAATTTTCCAGCTTCAACTTAATTTGAGTCTCAGACATGTCCTGAGCAGCCAGCATGTGCACAGGAGAGCAAGGACCCCAGGTAAGGACACAAGAAACATCCTGGGACCAGAAAGACCACCAAAGGAAAGGCTGGGAAATTTGCCTACGTAAAAATATGTATGATGTTGTCAAAACAAATCATAAGTAAAATAAAAGATAAATAATAAGTGTTATTAAAAAGAACCCATGTGCTTAATATATAAAGAATTCTTATAAATCCAAAGAAAAAAGGACACAGTAGGGATGAGCAGAGAGCTAGGGTTGGGCTTCCAATGTCTGTGGAATGTCCCACACCTCAGCCTGAACTGTCCCCTCACCATGAAATGCCTTTCTCTGTCTCTCAGAATGCAATGCATCCTCCAAGCTCAAAGGCTGCCTCCTCCATGAAGCCTTCCAAGATTTCCCCAAGTCCCTTGCTCCTCCATGAGTACTCCTAGCGTGTTTCTTGAGCCCCTAAGACCCAGTACTTGGCTTCTGCTCACTGCATCAGAGACGTCCCAGGTGAGGTGGCCCAAGCTTCTTTGAGAGAAGGAAATGAAGTGCAGAGAGGAGCCATGCCCAAGGTCACCAGGCTGAGCCAGAGCTGGGCCTAGCACCCAGGTGTCCTGCGTCAGTCCCTCTGTACTCCAGCCACCAACCCTGCACTGAGCCCTCCAAGCCTGTCTTGCTCCCAGCAAGGAAGTCCCCAGCTTGGGAGGTACATTGATCTATTCACAAAGGGCCAGCCAGGATGAGGGCCTCAGCCCCCCCCATAACCTGACTGCTCTCTGTAGGGGAGCACATGACAGTTGCTTCCTTAGCTTCCTTCTTTTGGTTCCCTATTTTGTAAATCTGGCCTTATTTCAGGTACAGAAGATTCCCTGGGAGGACCTGACAGACTCTTAGGGCTCTGGGGTTCACCCTACCATGGGCAGGAGGCTGACCTCAGAGATGTGGAGTCCAGGAAGACAGGGTAGTGCTTTCCAGAAAGCCTATCGCTCTGCCCCAGGCCCCATCTACAGCTCAGATCATGAGCGCAACATGGCCTGGCTCTGCTGCCAGAATCACACTCAGCATTGACTCACTCGCTCGGCGGCGGCTGCCCAGCCTCTACTATGCGCTGACATCGTGCTTGGGGGCCCACCTGCTGCTGGGGCAAGACAAACCAAAAAAAAAAAAAAAAGGCTGGGGAAAAAAAAAGAAATTGAGTAAATCCAGAGACGGGTGGAGACTATTCCAGAGGTCAGGGCAGACTGTCTGAGGAGGTGACATCTGATGGAGAGCTGGTGAGAAGAGAATGAGGGAAGAGGGTACTCCTTGAAGGGGGAACTGTAGCCACAAAGGCCTTGAGGCTGAGGCCGGGGAAGGGCAGTGGGGCTGGAGCCGAGTGTGCCAGGGAGGTGGAGGAAAGGGAGGCAGGGACAGCAGATGGATGGCGAGACAGAGGCACACGGCTCAGAAAGGGAGCGGACTTGGCCGACGACGCGCAGGTTGCTGGGCAGATGGGAGCACCTCTTCATCGACGGTGCTCAGAGGAAAGGCTTCCCATCCCTTGCCTCACCACATGCCAGACGCTACCCAAGGCCCTCTCTTCCCCATTCTCCCTCAAACTCCTATGCATCCTTCAACACCCATTTCCAAACCCATCCTTTGTGCTTCCCTCTGTCTTGGACCAGACCATGCTGGGTACAGCCTGTATTTCTGAGTCCACCAGGCCAAGGGTCTCCTGAGGGTAGAACATGGGTCTGACTGTGTTGAGGGGCCTCAGCACAGAACCTGGTCCCTCGGGGAAGTTAAGGGATTGGGAACTAGGATTCCGTCCCTGGGCTCCAAGAGTGCACTCCTTAAAGTCTGCATCACAAGACGCCAGGGAGCGCTGCAGCCCACCCAAGACCACTCCAGCTTCAGCACACCACGGGACCGCCCCTGTCCCCGTCCCCTCTGGGGGGACCGCTCCTGTCCCTGTCCCTTTAGTTTCCCCATTTGTCAGATGAGAGGCCCCAAAGCTTACAGGGTGTCTCCACCTTCCTCCCTTATGAACTGCTCACAGCAGGGTGGTCCCTGCAGGGGGAAAGCATGGCTGTCACTCTGACCCCTGCTGAGCTCTGAGCTCGGCCCACAGGGCAGGAAATGTCAGCTTTCTGCCAGGCCAGCAGGAGGGTTCCAGCTGAGCCTGGGGGTGATGGGAGATCCTCTCTGCTCTATGGCCTTGCTGGGGGGACTCACAATGCCTGACCTGGGCACTTCACCCACATCGGCCAGGTGTGGGGGCCTGGGGATGCAGCTGACCCCGACCACCTCTCCCCCACCATGGCTGGGACACTAAAGCTTAAGTCACAGTCGGGATGCCTGCCTTGGTCCTCAGACCCACAGAAGGCTGCCCAAGGACCCTGGAGGCAAGGCAAGGGGGCCGGGCAAAGCAGGGGCAGCCTTTGCAGTCCCCGAGACAGTGGAGCAGGTTCCCGGAGGTCCTGCCGCAGGGTCCAAGGACAGAAGCCAGGGCTTTGTGAACTCGATGGAGGAAAAATCATCAACTTGCCCGCCTTCAACCTCTCTGTGAAATGTATGTTGGACACACCGAGCCCAGGCTGCCCCCGGGCCCTATAACAATGCAGACTGCTGGAGCTGCACGGCTCTCCTCCCCGCTCCCACGGAGTCGGTAGGACGGCTGCCGCCAGGTCTTGCTAGTTAAGGCGCTCATATGCAACAGCATGCTAATTACTAGATCACACATTTTAAAATAATGTTTTGATAAGTACTGCAACACTTACTTCTAGTTTCCTCTGTAGCCCTATATGGGTTCTCTCTTGCATTCAAAAGTGTTATTCTGAGAAAGAGGATGTCAAAGGCATACCTAGCACACGAACAGCTCAGCACGCTGATCTGACGGAGAAGGGCGGAGCATCTGGCAGCTCAGGGCCAGGGCCTTGTCGGGAAAGGATAGGGCAGCCTGACCCCTCGCCCACCCACCCAGCCACTTGTTCATTACCCGTTTATTCCACAACCAAGTCTCTCCTGATCACCAAACCCGTTTGAGGCTCTGTGTGGGGTGTAGCATGAAAAAGGGGGTCAGCCCTGCGCCTGGCTCCTCACAGATCGGGGGAGACAGATATCCCGGGAGAAACTGGAGAAACACAGCAGATTCCGGCTGCAGGAGGGGCTGTGTGACCACCCGGGAGGAGGGACTCGAGGCCGGCTGAGGGGCAGTAGGGCTGCAAACAGGAGCAGGGCCCCCGTCAGGACACAAGGCAGGGTGTGAGGAGACAGGAGGGAGGGGCAGGGAAATGAGCTCTGAGAGGGGACAGGGCTGGGGCAGGCCGCTCAGAGGCCAGGAGCTTGGTCCCCACCCCCAGGTCGCCTCTGCATGTGCAGCCCACCCAGGTGGGGTGGGGAGCCCTTCAGGCCACAGGGAAGGGTCTGGACAGCATCGGCTGCACTTCTTCCTGCACTTCCTCTAGTACTAGGTAGCAGGTGGCTCTGCATGGCCTCATTTCACAGTGAGGAGACTCAGGCACCCCACAGCTAGAAAGTAGCGAGCAGGGCCCCACAGAGGCTGTTCTGACCCCATGCCGCCTTGCACGGACCTCTTACTGCCACACACGCTTTCCAACCCCAGTAAACTGGGACTGCGCAACTGCTGTGCGTCAGGAACACCCGTCACTGTGACACATGCCACTTCCATTCACACCAGTTTCTTTTGATAGAGGCAAGAAACTGGGGCTCGGATAGGGTGAGTTCCGTGCCCAGGGACACGCAGCCAGTCCATGGCAAAGCTGGGATAGAAATTCAGGACTTCCAGGGCTGGGGAAATAGAGACCTAGGACTTGACCATGCACGTTGGCCCTGGTGTCTCTAGGAGACACCACAGCCTCTCCAGGTACGGCTTGGACCACCTCCTCCAGGAAGCCTTCCCTGACTATGTGGTTCTTGCCTGCCTCTCTCCCATTCCTTTGGTGGCAGCTAATTGATGATGTGAGGAGGCAGGGGCTGTGGGAGTGGTGGGGTAGGGCCCTGGTGCCTGGCCCCTGTTTGGTCCCTGCTGTGCTGTGTTGACCTGGAGCTACGGTCTTTCTCTGAGTTGGGTTCCAGCAGGACATTTGTCCCAGAGCAGAGGTGTGACCAGCAATGTCTGCTCAGAATGCAGGTGGGTGGCTCATGCCTGGAGCAGGAAGAAAGGACCTACTTTGTGCATCTCTTGACAACCCCAAGAGACATGGCTAGGGACTATCCTTGCCCCAAGAGGAAGAAATAAGCTCAGAGAGAGAATCCAGAGCCCCAAGGTCACACGGTCGGCCAGCATCTGGGGGCCAGGCGTCCTGGAAAGGGCACATGCACCCAGTCACTGGGGTGCAGGGCCAGAAGCGGGCATGGGGGACGCCAGCTTCGCTCTATGGGATCTGAAGATGAATGCAGCTGCTGCCACCTCCAGCCTCCTGCCACATCTGCACGGCTTGGGGTGGGTAGTGCAGCAATGCTGAGCGGGTGCACAAATTCTCACTTCCTAGCGTGGGTCCCAGCTCCTGCGAGGGCTCCACCCCCAAGGCACACCTTTATGGAGTCGTTACCTCAGTTTCCACATCTGTGGAATGGGTCTAATCATTCTGCCTCCCCGGTCCAGCAGACGTTAGTCTATGCACAGTACCCAGAACAGGTCCAGCACACAGTGCTATGTGCTATGCACACTACACACTACGTGATACATGCTAGCATATGCCTGCTCTCACCACCACAGCTCTGTAAACGCATTTTTGCTGGCAACATGTCACATGTGTACACAGGTACACGACCTGTGGTAAGGGTGTGTTCTATTCTAGTCCTTTCCCCAGAAACAGATCTTGAGTCAAGGATGTAGGAGTAGGGAGTTTACTTTGGAGGTGACACCAGGAAGCACCAGGAAGGGAGTGGGGACTTGAGATGCGGACAGGACGGCAGCCAAAAATGATTGCATAGATGAGCAGGTCACCACTGAGGATACCTGGGCTCCAGCCTCCTGGGCATAGAACACACCTCAGAGTTATCCCCAGCAAGGAAGCCCTGTGCAGGGATAGCCCAGCATGCTGTGGGCAGTGGGGGCCGTAGAGGTCTGGCCTGGCGTCGGGATGCTGCTGGCCACGGGGGCTGCCAGGCGGGGGAGGACACGTTCATTCCCTCGGCTGCACATGCAGGAGGCTCCAGTGGCCAGAAGAGGCACTGGGCAGGGCCTCGGGTGCCAGAGAAGTGTGGGGTATAACCAGGGAGCTCCTGCATGGGCACATATGGGTGTGTGCAGTCCACCTCCGTGTGCCTCCAGCGTGCACACAGACTCAGGCCTGCATCCTTCCTCAAATGATGAATCCATGCCCACATTTGTGTGGGGCTGTAGACCCGGGGGTCTCTGCGTGTCTGCTCTTGTACACATATGTACATAGGTGTGGACACACACACACACACGTCCAGGGCTATGTCCCTCGCCCAGCCCTGGCAGTGGCCGCAGGGTGGCAGGGATGGTCTGGTCACCTTGGCAACGGGGCAGGAGCAGCTAAGTCTGGGACAGCCTTGGTTCAAAGGCAAAAAACCAAACCGAACCACTGAGCACAAAGAGGCCGAAAGAAGAAAAGGAGAAGGGCGGGGTGGGAGGGGGCAAGTCTTGGCCCCCAGGCTCTGCTCCTGGTTCACCTGCCAATCCCTGCTGTGCCCTGTGTCAGTCCCAGCTGAGGGCTGCCGGCGGAGCTGGAGGGGGCGGGGCACAGTGTGAGGCCCTGAGTCAGGCCGCAATGGCTGAGTCCTCCGGCTTGGGGTCCTTTCCCAGAGTCATGGGGGAAGGCATCCCAGACATCAGGCACTCTGCAAACCAGTGGACTCTGGGCCACACCCTCACAAAGTCATCCTCTCTGGACAATTAACGCACTAATTGCACACACTGCCCGTGGCCAGTGCATTAGCCCAGCTCCCACAATGATTTATTCAGGAGCTCCCATCTCCTTCCCGTCCCCAGGCCAGCTCATCAGCCTCTGCCGGGCGGGGAGGACGACCCACAGACGCTTCCCTAGCCTTGCTCGAAAACATCGCGTGCTATTTATATTTCATCAGACAAGAGTGCACGGGGATGAAACTGCCGGTGATCCGCTCCCCACAGGCAGCCGGGCGCTGAAGCCCCACACGGCAGCGATCTCAGGCAGGAGAAGCTGAGGCCTCCTGCATTCTTTGGGGTGGCCCTTGCTCAAGAGCCTGCGGCAGGAGCTGTGATTGCAGCTACAGGGATGTTACATTGACTACCTCACTGCGCCCCGAGAAAGCTCTGCAGGGAAGAGTCTGCTATTATCCCCATTGGGCAGATGAGCAAACTAAGCTTCAGAGAAGCGAAGTTTCTTACCCAAGGCCAAACAGCCTATAAGAGGCAGATCTGGGGAACAAGCCCACGCCTTTACTGTCAAGCATCTGGCCTCCCAAATTCAGTCCCTGAGCATCCCTATGAGGATCTCTGTTTTACAGATGAGGAAACTGAGGCCCAGAGAGCTAAACGGACTTGCCCTGGCTCACACAGCTGGGAATGGAGGCCAGGCAGATGACCGTGATGGACAGTGTGCTCCAATCTGTGCTCTGGGAGACCACCTTGAACTATGACCCCTGGCCAGAGCCTCCCAAACACCTGCGTGCATCCAGGAAGCCTCCCTGGGAGGTTCTGCGCAGTCCATGCCCACGGCTGCCTGAGGCCATAGCCACGGTGGGCCACGAACCTGATGCCTTAGCCCCGCCCCCAGACGCTGGGTGGAGGCTCAGCTTGGCCGGCTCTAGTGACTCCAGGGGTCCAGTGGTTAGAACAGTGATCACTGTGAAGAGCCCTTGAATCATATCCTCTTGTCATCATCCTCACAGAGAAAGGGCCCCTCACCCCAACCAGGATGGCCCTCCCCATCAATCGGGGCTGATATCCACCCCCGGCATCCCATAACCGCTGGTTCCTGAGACTGGTACGTACTAAGCTGGCTAGAACCCCGGCCAGGCACGGGGGTATCTCTGAGCCTCGGTGTCCTCATTTGTAACATGCGCACTGATAGCCCCTTGGAGGACTGGGATGGGCATGCCAAGGCTCACTGTCCGGCACAGACCTGTGCACAGCAAGCACCAGGCAAGCAGAAGCCGTGGTCGCCATCAACATCATCTGCAAAGCAGGAGGAGACCTTTGCAGCGAGCTAGCTCTGTGACTCCCTGGCTATGTCATCTCAGATTCCTGGCTGCCCCTCTCTGAGCCTCAGTTTCCCTGCCTGTTAGCTGAGGATTTCTCAAGGTTGTAGGAAGAACAAGGAGTCCAGGTGCATGTAGCACTCAGCTCTAGCCTCAGCAAGTTCTCGAGAGCCCAGCTAGCCCCTCACCCCCATTCCAATCCTAAGGCCAGGCAGCCGGCACCTTGGAATGACCCCTGGCCCCTGTCTGCTCCCAGGGGCCCAGGGCAGCCACCATAACAAGCCTGGCAGGGACCCAGGTACAGCAGGGCTGTGGCCCAGCCGAGAAGCCTGAGGACATCCTGGGCTGGCTGCAGAGGCTCAGAGCCCAGAGAGGGCAGGCCACGCCTGAGCCACACAGCAGGGCAGGCAGGGCACGGCAGTACACGCTCTGGAAATGGCCCTGCCCACCAAGCAGAGGGGCTCCAGCCACTCCTCTGCCTCAGCTGAACCCCAAATACTCTTCCCTTCTCCCCAGGCCAGTGCACAACCTCTATCTGACCTCTGTCACTCAGTCGTGGTGAGACCTTGGGCAGGTCATTTCACCTCTCTGGCATCAGTATCCCTATCTGTAACATGGGGGCGATATGATGTAATTGTCATGAGGATTAATGACTTCATAAAGAGCTTAGAGCCATGCTTGGCATAGAGAAATATTATATTTATATCACCATCCCTGTTATCATCACGTCCATTATTTCCTTTTTTTTAGAAAAAGTCTCGCTCTGTCGCCCAGGCTGGAGTGTAGTGGCGCGATCTTGGCTCACTGCAACCTCCACATCCTGGGTTCAAGCGAGTTTCATGCCTCAGCCTCCCAGAGGCAGGTGCCACCACGCCTGGCTAATTTTTGTATTTTTAGTAGAGACGAGGTTTTGCCACGTCAGCCAGGTTGCTCTCGAAATCCTGGCCTCAAGTGAGCCACCCGTTTCGGCCTCCCAAAATGCTGGGATTATAGGCATGAGTCACTGTGCGCTGTCTTTTTTTTTTTTTTAAGACAGGATCTTGCTCTGTCGCCTAGGCTGGAGTACAGTGGCTTGATCAGAGCTCACTGTAGCCTTGAACTCCTGGGCTCAGGTGATCCTCCTTCCTCAGCCTCCCAGGTCGCTAGGAATACAGGTGTGCTCCAGCAAATCCAGCTAATGTTTCATTTTTGTAGAGATGGGTCTCACTATGTTGCCCAGGCTGGTCTCGAACATCTGGCCTCAAGCAATCCTCCTGCCTCAGCCTCCCAAAGTGCTGGGATTACAGGTGTGAGCCACCTTGCTCAGGTGTCATCAACACTTCTGTGCCAGGCACTGGGTTGACGCAGGACATAGCCCATGGATCCCATGTGGTCATGGTCTGTGTCCAGACCTGCCACCCTCAGCGGTCCCTTAGCACTTCCAGGGACCCGCTTGCTGTGGCCCCAGCAGGGCCTGGAAAGAATTTCTGGAAATAAGATGAGCAATTTCTAATGGTTTACCCCTGGCAACACTGAACTCCCAGCAGTTCCCACCTCCAACGCCTCATGCCAGGCTGGTCCCCTCCCCGGGTGCCTATGCCAGGGTTTCTCTCTGTCACATCCCTGACCACACCAGACAGTCTCTGTCTTCACCTTCCCCACCCTCTGCCTGGAGTTGAGCCTCCAGTCCTCATTCATCTCCAGAATCAGTGCATCCCCCAGCACAGGGCAGGCACAGAGCCGGGGCCCCGTGTCTGTTTTCAGAACAGCAACAGTGATCTATGATGAGAGCTCAGGATGATTGAACATTTACTATATGATGTGTCAGACTCAGCTCCTGAGTACCATACAGTCATGCCTCGATTAACGATGGGATACCTGCTGAGAAATGTGTCATCAGGCAATTTCATCACTGAGCGAACATCATAGAGAGATTTACACAAAGCTAGATGGTACAGCCTACTGCATACCCAGGCTGTGTGACGGAGCCTGTGGCTCCTAGGCTGCAAACCTGTAGAGCACGTACTGGACTGAACACTGTAGGCAACTGAAACACGATTGTAAGCATTTGTGTATCTAAACATAGTTAAACATTGAAAAAGTACAGCAAAAATACAGCATAAAAGATAAAAAGTGGCACACCTGTATACCGCAGCCCCTTAGTGATCTTATGGGACCACTGTCATACGCACCCTCCGTCATTGACTGAAATATCATTAGTTGACACGTGACGAGATCCCCATGAGATAGATATTATAATTTTACAGATGAGTGCACTGAGGCCCAGCGAGGTAGCCTTCACTGGACAGTTCAGGTAGACCACGGCCCAGACCAAAGCCCTTGTTATTCCAACCTGTCCTCCTTTGCCTGGGTCCTGTGGGTGGGGCATAAGAGGCCAGCACTAGAGACCAGCAGTGCCCTGAGTGGCACCCTTGGCCCCAAACTTCGGCCACATGCTCCATGGGCCCAAATGAGTGGCCCTGGGAGGATGCGCTCAGCCTCAGGCCACTGGCCAGGTGTTTGCCCTACTGCTCAGGGTGGAGGCGGGCGGTGAAGGCCTGGGGACTTGGGGCTGGTGTCAAACACATGGGATTGAATGGTGCCTTCCAGGCGCCTGTGGCTTCATCTGTAACATGGGCCACGAGGGGACTAAGTGAGACAATCCCAGCGCCTGGTACGGAGCAGGTGCTCAGCAATTGTGGAACCATGAGGTGGAGCCCCAGGACCCAGGGCCTGCCAGGCAGGCTGCCCTCAGGCCTCCACCCTTTGCTGGCAGCTTAACCTGCATGGGGAGGGGTCTGAGGCTCCCAGAGGGGCATTACAGGGTTAGCTGGATAAATGACCAGCAGGCAGTGCTGGCCTCGTAAGCGAGAGTGGAAACATACCAGAGGCAGAGGGGAGGGCGCACGCAGAGGCCAGGGGCTGTAGAGGCTCTAGCCATGGGGCAGGGTATACAGGTCAGCCCCAGGGTGCAGCCAACCTCAGGGACAAACTCAGACTGTTTGAGGGCCTGAAGCAGGGCCTCTGAGAGCTGCCACATCAGCCAGAGCCAGGCCCCTCTACTGTGGCTCAGGAAAGCACCATGGGCCCCAGAAAATTCCCTCCACCTCTCTGAGCCTCGGTGTCCCCATCTGTAACATGGGGACAAGCACAGAAAGCGATGAGTCAGCACCCGAAACTCCTAAGCAGCACAAGCTTCTGACAAACGTCCTTTCCAGTAGGGGAGGGCAGGGGAGGGCAAGGGAGATTGGTACGGCCGTGCAGGGAGGCACACGGACTTAAAATTCCAGCCCAGGCCTGGGAACAGCCTCGGCCCCTCCCCAGAGAGTGGGGGACTGGGCAAGAAGGGGCAGAAGTTAGGAGCCCATCCTGTTCCCAGACCCAGGGACACTATCCACATCTTCCTGCCCTGGCCTCCCTGACCCCCACCATCTGTCCATCTCCACACACACCCCACCAGCCCTGCCTACGAAATTCAGACACAGCTACATGGCCTATGCCCGCACTCACACCACCAAGGTTGCCCCAACCGTGCTGCCCACACCCACCTTCAGGCCTTCCATCTGTCTCCACAATCCACCTCCCCATCTATACTGCCCAAATGCTGTGGCCACCATCACGGACCACAGGTGTCTGCCATTTAGACAACCCATCTACACAGCCAGTCTCAGGCCTCATTCTCTGAACCCACTTGAGGAGGGTGGGGGTCCATGAAACCCCCACCCCACAGAACCAACACTCCCAGGCCAAGGGAACCTGGCGGCTTGGAGCCCCTCCAAGGGCTCCTGGTGGGGCTCCTGCCGGTCCCAAGTGCCAACAAGATGATTAAGGAGTGGGGACCAGCTGGGCCCCTGCCCCCTGCCTCGAGCAGCTGCAGCCTGGTGGGGCCAGAGGCAGAAGGCCCCTGTTGCAGGGCGTGTGTCCCTGTCCACCTTTGCTCCCTGCTGCAGCGGCCAAACTTGTCCTTTCCGGGGAGCCCAGCCCACCGAACTGGGTTCTCGGAACAAACACAGCCGGCTTCCATGACCCACAAGTGAGCACACACTGAGCACCTACTATGTGCCTGGACCTCTGGGAAGCCCTTGACACAGCACCTCCAGTGGGTCCAGTGGTCCAGTGGTGCCGTGTGCAGCGGGTAGGGCAGCTTCTTATTCCCACTCACACCTGGGGACACTAAGGATCAGGAAGGCTCTGCTAGAGCCTGGACCACCTCCCTCAAAGTCACTGCAGCTCAAGAGAGAGGGAAGGAAGTTGTCCAGGAGCCCACAGGCCCCACCACCACACTCAGCATAAGTCACCCGGTTCCACCTCAACCACAGCCGCAGGAGGCAAGACAGGGATTCCTGTAGCCACTTGCAGATGAGCGGCCCCGGCCGGTAACCTGGAGCCGTGCAACGCCCCACAGCGGGGAGGCCACCTTGCCAGACATGACCCCATGCTTGGCCCTCCCACCCACTGGCCAAGGCAGACCTGGTGGCAGGGGAGGTCCTCGGCCTGCCCCCCTTCCAGTGACAAGGAGACTGGGGTGAGGGGACCACAGGCTCAAGGAAAGTGGGAGCCCAGTTCTGGCCACGTAGGATCCAGGTGCCCACAGACCCCAGGGGAGATGTCACCTGGGCTGGTGGGGGAAGAAAGGCCTGGGCTAGACATGAACCTGGGGCTGGAGGAGGCCAGGTGTGCAAGGGAGCGAGTACGGATGGGAAGATGCCTGGCCTCCGGAGAAGAGGTGGAGGAGGAAGAGGAGGAAGAGGGCTGGGCGGAGCGCGCAACGCTGGCGTTCCCAGAGGGCAAACCAGGTGACTGGTGACCCTGTCCTAAATGTTTCTGAGGCATTGCAGGGGACGGCCGTAAGGAGAATCTGGGGAGCAGCAGGACAGTCTTGTGAGGAGGTCTGTGGTCCTGGGGTACAGCAATAACGCAGGCTGGAGGGGGACAGGGAGGGTGCCCTGGAGTCAGAGTCTCTTCCAAAGGTAACAGCCCCTGCAGAGTTTGCTGGGGCTGCCGCAGGCCCAGCCACTTCACCTCTAGGTACATGGAGAGACCTAGAAACCGGCATCCAGGGGAACCTGTGTTCCATGTCCATGGCAGCACCGTTCACAGGTGCCAAAGGCCGAGCAGCCCAGCGTCCACCACTGACAAATGCTCAGGCAGAGTGTGTCCATCCACACCCGGGCATCCCTCAGCCATAGCAAGGAAGGTGGTGCTGACGCACGGTGCACCATGGCCGAGCCTGGAGGACATGACGGAGATGGAGAAGCCAGCCGCGGAAGGTTGCCCGTGCAGGCCCCCACGCACACACGACGTCCAGATTAGGAAGATTTACAGCCACAGCAAGTGGTTTCGTGGCTGCCAGGGGATGGGGAGGGGACCAGCAGTGACTGCCAATGGGACAGGGCTTCCTTTCTGCATGGTGGAAAGGCTTTGGAACTAGACAGAGGTGATGGCTGCACGACATTGTGAATGCACTAAATATCACTGATTTGTTCACTTTTAAATGGCTACTTCCATCTTATGCGAATTTCACCTCCAAGAAAAAAAAAATTGAATTTCACCTCCAAGAAAAAAAATTGGGGGGAGACACACAAAGGAGATTTGAAACCAACCTCCGCCTGACAGATCCAAGCCCAACGCCTCCCAGCAGCTCAGCAGAGCCACAACCAAACTCTGGACCAGGGAGCGGGAAGAAATACTTATTGTTACAAGAAAGGAGGGAAGGAACGAAAGAAAACCAGAAATGCTGCTGCAGCCTCCAGACCCTGCAATTGCTCCCCCTCCCCATCCCGGTGCCCCTGCCCCTTGGTCAGGCTCCATCCACCTCTGGCCACCGGCCCTGCTTCCCTCGGATGCCCTCCCAGCTCCCGCCCTGACTCCATGCGGGTCTGGGCCCCTTTGGAAGCGAGTCCCTGTCACATGGAGTCTATGGCCAGTGGTCCGCTGGCACCGCAGCTCTGTGGGGCAGGACTTTGTCTTGTGCCTTGCAGCATCCTGGGGCCTGGGGAGCAGTGCCCGTCCCGGTGGGCCCTTCATTGTCACCGTCGGAAGGATTCACTCCCAACCAGGGTGTAGTGCAGGGTCCAGCAGAGGGAGGGAGACTCAAGACAGTGTTAGCCTTGGGTAGGCAAGAGGGGTGGGCCCTGTTGATGGGTGACAGTCCATCATGGGGAGGGGAGCTGTGATGGGCATGAGTTGAAACTCTCTTTGATTTTCTCAGTGAAAGAGGTGATCACCATGCTGGTGGGGAGTCAGGGACCTTTGAGGGAGAAAGCCAGGCATGGGGCAGGAGTGGGGGCCTGGCGGCTGGGCCCAAGGAAGAGAGAGTGGGTTCTAGAACGAGGCAGGAGGAGGAGGGTCCGGGACCAGCACCCCAGCTCAGAAGCAGGACGTGCAGTGAGAGCAGAGGCAAGGCTGATGGCCAGCCCTGAGCAGCAAGCCCACAGTTGGACTCGGGGTTTCGTGCCCTTTAAGTCTTGCTCCCTTCATGTCACAGGGAGGGCTAGGAAGCACGTGGCTGGGGCCCTCCCTGCCTAGGGCCCAGGGATGGTTTTGAAAGGCTCTCTAAGGGCTCCCCTGAGCTGAACACTGGTGCTGAGGGACACTGGTGCCACAGCAGCCCCCAAACCCCCGCGGGGCCGGGATCCAGGGCCTCTTCCCCAGGAAACCGTCCCTGCCCCACAGCGGCACCACCCTCTGCAGAGACCTCCACTCAGCCATGGGGCTCTGAGCGAACAGCTGCTTCCCCCTCAGGACTGGGGTTCCCCGAAGTTAAGTGAATGAGTGAGTGGGCAAGTCATCGACTTACTCCCCAAGCAGCGAAGCTACCACCACAACCTGTGGCATCACACAGGACCCACAGATTCATGGGAAGCCTGAGCTCAGCCAGGGGGCAGGGGCTCCGGGATGCGGCGCACATGGAGACAGGCCGTTTCACCTCCAGGGAACAGGCGAAGCGGCAGGCCCCACCCTGAGAACAGGGTGTCTCCCTGCCTGTGCCCCCAGCACACAGCAATGCTCAGGCAATGGCCTGTCCTCCTAGCTTGATCTGGAGGCAAGAAAGAGGCGCCTGGACCAGCCATGCTCTGTGGCTGAGGTCACAGGTGGGAGGCAAGGCTCTGGGCAGTCCCTCCCCTTCTCCCAGCCTCCTTTTCTCCACCTGTGAATGGCAGGATTCAGACCCCGTCATCTGGAATTCTGAAACAGCCTAACGCCTGGCCGGGCAAGCTCCCCGCACAACTGCAGTTTAAATGGGGTAAATTTGGCTCCATTTCTCACAGTAGGGAAATGAGGTTCAGAGAGGTGATGCGGCTTACCTCATGTCACACAGCAGATGGGGGTAGGAGAGCAGCCCGTGCCACTGCAGGCCCCCAGTGCATGCCCAGCGCTGCCATTCCAAGACAGAGACATTTCAGTGGCAAGATACCTCCTGCATCCCGGGCCCGGGACGTCTCTATCTTCCCTCATGAGGGAGCCCAGCGGGGCCTTCTTCAGAGAACCGAGGCTTCCCGATTGGGGTTCAAATTCGACTTGGCCACCGCCTCCCCCAGTGGCCCCATCTCTCAAGCCCCACTCCTTGCCTGGCTGGGACATTTTGAGAATTAAGTGAGATAATGTTCGGGAAAGCACTGAGCACAGCGCCTGGCACCAGCCGCCGCCGGGTAAGCAGTCATTTTCATTATTGTTTCTGGGTGCCAAGCCTCAGCACGACGTCACACTGCTTCCTGAGAAATAAAGGCACCCGGTGACACCACAGGCTGCTGGATTCACCACCGGGCCATTCGTATTGCTGGGGCTCCCAAATTTCCTAGTGGCAACTGGGAGCCACAGGAGGGGAGGGCCAAGGACACCCAGGTTCCCTTGGGCTAGGGGCATTACAGCGATCCCACCTACACCCACCTCCAGAGGGACTAGGGCGTGGCAAGGGGGTCACAGGTGTGATCCCAGCCCCTCCCTCCAGGCATTGAGAAGCCCCACTCCGGGGTTCCATGCACAGGCAGGAACACTGGCATGGGATGGGGTATGGCAGGTCCTCCCGACGCCCCGTTCAGGCGTCTGTGAAGCGAGGCTGCTGCTCCCCATCCTTGGGTGAGCCGTAGAGACCCAGGAGGATGAGAGAGGGCTGGCCCGTGGCCAGGGCATCCCACCCACTCCCTGAGAGCTTCTCTGCCGGGAAGGATAAGGTCAGGAAACACCCTCCCTGCAGGAGCCGGCAGCTGCCGGAAATGGAACTACAACAAGAGGTTTTAACTTGAAAAGCCACTACACCTCTAAAACAAAGGAGACGCCAAGCAAAACGATGGCAGCGGGGGTGCCATCTTCACGGCCAGGACTAGTGGCCTCAGTGGGAGGAGTGGAAGGTAGGGACCCAGCGCACACAGACTCTGCCAAGGGGGCGACCCACCAGCACGACCCTCTGGGGGCACAGCGGTGACACCTCAAAACCACAAAGGCACAGCCCCTCGAGCGAACAGGCCATTTCCAGAACTTTCTCTTGGACAGCCGGGGCCGGAGGACCTCTGTGTCCAGGTACTCCAGCAGCATTACATCACTGACAGCTGAGGGTGGGAGGGAAACCTAATAGTGAGCGAATCAGTGAGGCAGATTGACTAAGCAGAAATTCAGACTCCTGCGGGAAATACCAGTTAGATGTTCAAACCAGTTGTTCACGGATATAACAATACAAGGTGTCATCTCCCACACCCTCCGACAGGGGAAGGACCATTCAGAGCTCCACTTCCCAGGTGAGGAAATTGAGACACAGGGCAGCTGGGAAATGGGAAACCCGCCCGAGGATGCACTGCTGGTAGCTGATCCCAAAACACCTCACCCCAGCGCTCGATGTCTCCAAAGTATGGTTCTAAAACAGAGCACGTGTCCTTTTTTTTTTTTTTTTTTTTTTGACGGAGTCTCGCTCTGTCACCTGAACTGGAGTGCAGCGGTGCGATCTCGGCTCACTGCAAGTTCTGCCTCCTGGATTCACACCATTCTCCCGCCTCAGCCTCCCAAGTAGCTGGGACTACAGGCGCTCGCCACCATGCCTGGCTAATTTTTTTTTATTTTTAGTAGAGATGGGGTTTCACCGTGTTAGCCAGGACGATCTCGATCTCCTGAACTCGTGATCTGCCCGCCTTGGCCTCCCAAAGTGAAGAGCACGTTTCTTAAAAGAGAAAAAGGATGCAGGGTGGCGTATCTGTGTTGGCCATGAGTAGTGGCTGAATGGTGCCCTCCCCAAAGACATGTCCACACAGAACCTGTGAATATGACCTTATTTGGATGAAAAGAGCCTTTGCAAATATAGAGTTTGGATATGAGATCATCCTGTGTTATGGTGGACCCTGAATCCAATGACAAGCATCCTTAGAAGTAGAGGTCCTGGTGCGGTGGCTCACACCTGTAATTCCAGCACTTTCGGAGGCTGATGCAGGAGCACTGCTTGAACCCAGGAGTTTAAGACCAGCGTGGGCAACACAGTGAGACTCAGTCTCTACAAAAAAAAAAAAAAAAAAATTAAAAATTTGGCCGGGCGTGGTGGCTCACACCTGTAATCCCAGCACTTTGGGAGGCCAAGGCAGGTGGATCACAAGGTCAAGAGATCGAGACTATCCTGGCCAACATGGTGAAACCCCATCTCTACTAAAAATACAAAAATTAGCTGGGCGTGGTGGTGCGCACCTGTAGTCCCAGCTACTCAGGAGACTGAGGCAGGAGAATCTCTTGAACCCAGGGGGCAGAGGTTGCAGTGAGCCGAGATCATACCACTGCACTCCAGACTGGCGACAGAGGGAGACTCCATATCAAAAAAATAATAATAGTTTAAAAAAATAAAATAAAATAAAAATGTGCCAGGCATAGTGGTGCACATCTGTAGTCCCAGCTACTTGGGAGCCTAAGGCAGGAGGATCACTTGAGCCTGGGAGTTCCAGGCTGCAGTGAGCCATGGTTGACAGAGCGAGACTGTCTCAAAACAGTAAGAGCAAGAGAGAAGAGAGGGAGAGAAAGCACAGGGAGAGGAGACCATGTGAAGACAAGAGGCAGAGACTGGAGTGATGCCCACAAGCTGAGGAATGCCTGGACTGCCAGGAGCCCCCAGAAGCTGGGGGAGAGCCCCAGAACGGCTTCTCCCTCAGAGGCTCCGTGAGGAACCAGTCCTGCAGACACCGGTTTCAGACATCTGGCCTCTAGAACAGATGCTGCATTTGTACTGTTTTAGGCCACCCAGTCTGTTATGGTGGCAGCAGCAGGAAACCGACACAGGGTCTCACTGGCTTGCCGCCCTCTGATCCCTGCCTCTGCTTTCTTTACTGGACTTGGTTGGTGGTGCTGCCAGACTCCCGCCCCAGTGCTCCTTCCACATCTCAGATGCAATGATAGGCGTGTGGGTTTGCCCAACCCACTTTCTCTAGTGTTCTCATTTCACAGGGGAGGACACTGAGGCTCCCAGGGCTCCTGCTCCTCACCCACTGTCCTCCTAGTCTCCTCTCTATTAACTGCCTTTGATCTGGGGCATCCCCACCCAGCGGCAGCGGGTCCTAAGGCCACCAAGAGCCTGGTCATGGGCCCTGGAGCTGCAGTCAGGGCATCTGCCGTGGGATGGAGGCCAGGACCCATGGGTGGCCTGGAGGCTGTGCTGGCAGGACCCAGGCCAGCCTCCATCCCACAGAGGAGGAGGGCAGCAGGGTCTCCTCTGTTACACAACCCCCAGGGAGGGCCTCAGCCACTCCACGGTTGCCTCCTAGGGCACCGCCTCCAGTGGTCTTCAAGGCTCCCAGGGCCTGGGGAGGGACCTGGCTGCTCCGGCTGGGCAGGTGCTGCTGACAGCTTGCAGCCCAGCAGGCCGAGGCGATGGCAGGGCTGAGCCTCCGGCCACACGGCAGAGTGGGGATCAGGGAGGCCAGGAAGCTGCCCTGTCCTGCCTGCAGTGCCCAAGCCCAGAGGGGAGGAGAGAACAGATGCCCAGACACGAGAGTGGACTGCCTCCCCGTTTCACAAACAGGGAAACTGAGGCTCATAAAAGAAGGGCGTCAGGTTTATCTGATCCCCACAGACACTGAGACAGCTACTGAGAGTGACCACAGACTGGTCACTCTCCCAGTCAGTGTATCAGATCGTTTCTAATAAGGGGCCCCGGTAGAGCAAGGCGGGACCATCCTGCTGCGTCTCAGGCCAGGTTCCAAGGAACGACAAGGAGGGGACAGACAGTGAGATGCGGAAGCTTGGAGACAGGTCAAAGTGACATTCCCCACACAGAGGCCTGCCCCAGCCTGAAGACAGTGAAGGAGCAAGTGGCCCTGTTTCCAGGAGGTCAGGGCTAAGGGAACAAGAGAGGCAAGGACCCCAGCGGGACCAGCGGTGAGCACTTCCTCTCCGAGCTCCAGCGTGTCTACTCCGCCCTGAGTGGGAGCCGGTTTGCCCGGAGGTCCCGAAGCCCTAGGGGGCTTGACTGCAGCAGGGGCTGGGCTGCGACTCCCAAGCCCCCCAGACCCTCTGAGCTCTGGGGATAGAGGCAGGGGATCTGGATTATCCTGACTCCCAGAGGGATCTGAGGGAGGAGACACCCAGGCGAGGACTTGGATACCTCTCCTGGTACTTAAAGCACCAATCCTGCAATTCCAGGATCTCCGTCTCAACGCCGCTAAAATGACAACGAAAAGAACCCATGACTCACGGACTTCGGTGGCTCTGTGCATTCAGATGCCACAAAGATCCTACGGTCCTAAGACTGAGTCCTCAACCCACGCCCAGGAAGACAGGATGAGACCCCTGGGTCCAGTGGGCACGGGCACCACACAGCAGCACGCATGGTGCAGGGGACACCATGACATGTATGCAATGATCCCACATGAATAAAAAAACAAAGGCAACTTAGATGTTAGCACATTTCTATGCCTCTATTTACATATTCACGTCTGCATAAGCACTGAGAAACCCAGAAGGCTCTCTAATGATGGTCACCGCAAGGACATGAAGCTTTGGGGGTGGGGGAGGCAGGGGGTGAGAAGGAGAAATTCACTTTTCCCCTTGCAACCGTTTATCACTTTACTGTGAGCACATAACACTCTTATAATTAAAAACTGTCATATTCAACAAAATACGACAATGTCTGTGATGGCTCATGTGTTTCTTGTCTATTTCATCCTGCCCCACCCACTGAGATGTCAGTCCCCCAGGGCAGGGGTCTTGTGCAGGCCACATCCCCAGCCACCTGCTGAGCTCAGGAATGAGGCCAAACTCCTGCATCCTCAAAGCCCACCACGCAAATACCTGACCTCTAGGACCTCTGGGATTCTCTGGGAAGGATGGAGGGGATGGAAAGAAAGGGACACCCAGGGGACAGGCTGGGGGTGGCTTGTGAATGGGGATCCCCAGGGCCAAACAGGTGGCTATGACCCCTGAGTTTGCCCCTTCCAGGCCCTATTTCTACAAGACCCAAGACTGTCAGAAGCCCTACTTTTGAGCATCCCCAACCTGCCCCAGATCCCAGCACCCCTGAAAGCCCCAGGTCTCCATCTGCCTCTGCCCTCCCTGTGATCAGGCCAGAACCCGCCCCCTCTGGCCACGCCAAGCTCCCCTGGGCCTTCCCTGGCCTCGGTAGCCCCCAGGCCTGAATGGAAGCCTGACTTGGCCTGGAACCAGAAACCCCGAGGCAGAGGGTCGGGGCGGGGGCGGCTCGGCTGCTGCCACACAGAACGCCAGCTGCTGGCAGCGATTTATTTTTGCTTTAAGTGCTGGAGAATTGCAGGCCTGGAGCCGCCAGCTCGGGCCCGGCTGCAGCTGGAGCAAGTGGGGCGGGCAGGGGCAAGGGCACGCCTCCGGCCACCAGGCCACCCCATCCCCCTTGACCTCTCCTGCCCCCGGCCTTTCAGCCTCTCTATCATACACATCCCAGTCTCCACACACTCCCTTCTCCCCGGCCCTCCCCTGTCAAGTCCCCAAACAGCTGCCTGGAGGCTTCAGGGACAGAGGGTCTGTGGCCTCAAGGCTGCGCCCCAGCCTTCCTCTGGGAACTGTGTGACCTCAGGCTGTGGGGACCCTCTCCGGCCTCAAGCTGCCCACTGGGGTGGAAGCAGGGAGGGCTGCGAAGTATCCCTGCCGCCAATCCCCATGTTACCTGGTTTCCCTTTCTGCCCCCACTCCCCAAGTGAGCCTCAGGAGACAATTCCCCACGTCCGCACACCTGGCCACACACCTGGCCAACCGGGCACACCTGGCTGAGGCCCAGGACCAGAACCTGTCTGCTCCCCACAAAAGGGGCCGCCAGCCCTGTCTTTTCTGAAGCAACGTGGACATTCAGAGGAGGAGGGACAGGCTGTGCTCAGGCAACCAGAAGGCATTCCAGTCTCTATAGTTGCAGAGGTGATCACTGCTGGTCACTAAATCCGCTAGAGTTGATCATTGCAAATCGCAAACATTTTTAAACATTTTAAAACCTGGGTGTCCTGTTCAAAAAAAAAAAAAAGCCTGGAAAGGAGAGATGAAATGCACTGACATGAAACTCAATGACCATTGGGAGTTTGGAATGCTTAACTGGGCAAGAAACAGAGTCACTGTCCCCTCCCTGCCAGCCCCACCCCCTCAGTCGCCCTCCACACATGTGTGCTGAAGGCAGGAGAAAGGATTCAGCCACCAGCTGAGATATGAGAGGCCCCACACCCCAGGCCTCAGTTTGCTGGGATCTGCAATGGGAATGGCTTGTGATCCTGGGAAGGAATGGGGTGGGGACGTCGTGAGCTGAAGCAGGCCAAGTGCTAGGAGACACAGCAGGGCTTGGAGCTTGAAGCAGTGAGGCTACAGATACAAAGCACTCCACCCAGAGCGAGGGCCTGAAGGAAGCCTCATCTCCCTCCCGCTCAGCCAGACAGAGAGACGGCAGGCCAAAGACTCAGAGAAAAGGTCAGAATCCAGCTATGTTTACCGACAAGCGCCACAGTTCTTGGACAGTGACCTCTCTGAGGCTCAGTTTTCTCATCTGCAGAATGGGCTGATAATGCTGGCTACCATTGCTACCAAGCACTCACTGCATGTCAGGCACCAGGCATGGCGGAAGCAGCCAGTTCACTCTCTGTGTTTACTGGGCGCCTGCCATCTCCTGCCTACCGCTTAGGCACTGGGGACACAGCTGTGGTAGAGCAGGTCCAAAAAGAAGAGATCCTATTCCAAGGGAGAGATGGACAGTAAACAAGATCAACAAATAAAACATATTGTGGCAGATAGCATTAAGTTTTACAGAGAAAAAATAAAGCAGGAAAAGGAACATGGGGGAAAGGGAGGCTGCAGTGTCCTACAGGGGAATCAGGGGAGGCCTTGGAAAGAGGGTGGCATCTGGGCAAGACACGAAGGTGGTGAGGGAGGGGCCATGCTGAGATCTGGGGAAGAGCATTCTGGGCAGAGACAGCAGCACATGCAAAGGTCCTGAGGTAGGAGTAGGCCTGATCTGTTGGAAGCACAGCAAGGCAGGCAGAAGGGTGGCCCCGGGGAGGAAGCAAGAGTCCTGGAAGTGAGGCCAGACTGTGCAGGGCCCTGAGGGTCCCAGGGAGGAGTGTGGTGGGAATCAACAGAGGGCCCTGACGCCCAGAGTGCACCAGGCACATAGTAGGTGCTCAAGGAACAATGGCCCAGAGTGGCTCTGGTAGAAGCCTCTACTCCATAAGCTTTTTTGTTTGTTCCCTGGCCCCTCTCCAAGCCTGAGTCCTTTAAAGAGGCCTGGGCTGCAGGTGAGGGCAGGAGAGGGAGGCTTTGGCTGCCCAAGCAGGAGGGAAGGCTCAGTCTAGGTGGGTGGGGGTAGTCAGGCAGGATCCAGGAAGCTGTGCCCACCGATCCTAGGACAGCATTAATGGACAGCCAAGGCGAAACTGCTCCCTGGGGCAGCTGAGAAAGGGGCTTCCACTCCTATCTGGCCAAGCAAATGGAACCATGTCCAATGATGCATGGCTGCAGGCTAATTAGAGGGCTGGGCGGGGATCCCCAAGGTCCCCACAGCCTCATGCTGCCACTTCAGCAGCCAGGCAGGAAGGGGTGAGCGATGGAGCACCAGTGGTGGTGGTGGTGGGGATTGGGGGACTCTGAGGATGCACCAGGAAACAGGAGGCCTGCATCGGGGCCCACTGGCGTCTGGGGCCCACTGCTGCAGCAAATCACTGCCCTGCCCTGGGCCTGCTTCCCCACATGCCCAAGGGCAGGTTGGATGGGGAAATGACGAGTTCCCCAGGCTCTGGCTCCACAAATGCTCACAACGCCTCCTTCCCAGATACCCCTCTCCACACATCCATTTCTACTGAGACCAGCCCCTCCCCACCCCCAACTCCCAGAGGCACACTCCAAGTCTCACATTCCTGCTGCCCCATCCGGGGCGTTCTCGGGAGCCCGTCCCACTTCACAGATGATCAACTGAGGCCAGGAAGAGCGACGCCATCTTGGGTGCAACACCTGTCTCTCTTGCCCCCCTGAGTCTGTCCAAGAGTCTCCTCTGAGAGAGTGAAATCCTTGAGGGCAGGGGCTGGGTCTCCCCATATGCAATGTCCATTTATTAAGCACTTCTGTATGCCTACTTTGCACAGGGGCCACAGCTAGGCAACAGGGCCTGGGGTCTCCAGCCCCAGAACTCAGCCCCCACAGCTCTCGCCAGCACAGCGAGGCCTCTGTGGCTGGAAGAAGCAGTCCAGACATGGAATCTTCGAGCATTTACTGAGCACCTACTGTGTGCCAGGGCTTCACTAGGTGCAAGGAATACAGCTCCCAGGAGCTGGGATGGCACGCAGGCCCCAGGCCCTGTGTGGGACCCGCCTGGTGGTAAGGCAGGGAGAAAGCTAGCCTGACAGTCAAGTGCCCCTGAGCCGCGCGTCTGTGGAATGGGGGAAGGTGCAGTTCTGTCCCTGGGAAAGCACCAGGGCTCTGGGTCTGAGCCCTACAGGCTGGTGCCTCTGGTGCCTCCCTCGGCCTCCAATCCCTGTCTGCACAACAGAAGCTGATGCCACTCTCTGCACTGGCAGGCCATTAGGAAATTAAGTCAGCTGACCCAGGGCTGGGTCCTTGGCCGGTGCCCAGCGGGGACTCTGGTCCTGCCCCGAGCTCAGCACCTCAGCAAACCCACCTGCCTCTGCCAGCCCCCCCCCACCCCCAACCCCATGGTGCCTCTGAAGCTCTGGCCAACCTGCACACGGCCCAGTTTCAGGCCGGCTCTCTTTTATCTTCAGCCTTTCCCTGTTGCTGTGTCCCCATCACGCTGCCAGTTCCCGGCACAGCCATCCCGTGGGGCTGAGCCCCTGCCCACTGCACCTTCCATGTGGCTGGCCAAGCCTCCAGCCCTCCTGCTGCCCATGAGCTGCCCCCTCCCTGACTCTCCTCCGTGCCAGCCTGTGGCAGGGCTCCAAGGGCAGGCCCAGGGGAGGGGCAGGTGTGCCCATGTGTCGGTCACAGTAAAGCCCTGGCCAGGGCCCAGCCACAGGCACCAACTGCACCTGTTGGAGGAAGGGCCCTGCCCAGACCTGGGCCTGGGAGCAGGGGGGTGAGGGTGGCCACTGGGTGGGCACCGTGTGTACCAGTAGCCTTCTGCCTAGGGACCTGGCGAGGGCCACAGAGGTTGATGACAGTAATGATGCAGTCACTTCCGCCCCAGCTGTATGCCAAGGCCTCCGGGTGCCATGCTTGGTACTGCCAACTGTGGCCCAGAGTACCGGAGGCCTGGCTGGGCAGAGAAAACTGCCCATAGGCAGAACCGGCCCCAGTGCTGCAGAGCTGCAGGTGCTGCTGCTGCTGTTACTACTGTTATCACTGCTGTCATTATTATTTTGCTGTTGCAGGGTCACTCAGTGTTACCTTGTCCTGCTTCAAGGAGACCCAGGGATGGGGACACCATGGCTCTGGGGCAAGAAGGCTGGCGGGGTAAGTCCCTGGCCTGGAGAGAGCTTAGGTGAAGGCATCTGTCCAAACCCAACCTACTGCGTGGCTTTAGGAAATACCCCTCCGTCACTTCCCAGGCATCTCTTCCTTCCAGCACAGTTGAGGCACAATCCTGGAGGGGTCCTCTCCGGGGCAGCCTGGAAACACTATGGGGGTTTGACAGGCTAGCTGCAGGGGGAGTGTCCAGAGATGGACTGACAGCTCCGGTCCTGCCCCTCCCAGAGAAGGCTCCACCCCTTCAGTGCTGGGGATGGGGGGTGTCAGCCATGCCCTCCCCTGGGAGGGGAAAAACGAGGTGATAGAGGACTTGGAGTCCCTACCTACCAGCTCTGGGTCAACAGCCCGCATTTACAGACTGCCTACTGTATGCCCACAAGGGCGCTCCAATGGAGAAGAGAGGTGTCCCTGTGGCCCAGCACTCTGGAGCCACCCTCCTTGTCTCCAGGATGCTCGAGTGAGTGCCCTCCCCCCTCACTCCCTGCTCTCTCTCGGGGGGCTTGGCCCCACCAAATGGCAGGCCCAGGGTCCCCCTTCCTAGAGCGGCCAACCTCGGGTCCCCTGTCTGGTCGGGGGTGCCACCAGAGAACTGAGGGGCAGACTTTGCTGAGAAGTCTCTTGGGGGGGGGGGGTCCCAGCGACACTGAAGGGCTCTTCTTAGAATACAAGAGGGATACCCCTCAAAAAGAGAGCAAGCCTCCGGTGGCGCCCAGGGCTGAGTTGCACCTCCCCTCCCTGACCCTCGCCCGCCACAGGGCGGCGGTCCAGGGCGGAGCTGCGCGAGGAGGGGCCGCGGAGGTGCAGCGCAGCGCGAGGGAGGCTGAGGTCCAGCCCCGCGGCCAGGGACCGGCCCTCCTCTGGCATCTCAGAGAGGGCGAAGGCTAGGCCCAAGGCTAACGCCTCCCGGGTTCGCACCTTCCAAAGGCGGCTGCCGATTTCAACGGCGTGTGGGTGCCTCGGCGCTCCAGGAGACGGAGCCTGTGAACCCGGGTTTGGGGGCTCAGATGTGGGGGCCAGGAGGTCCCCCAGGGCTTCATTGCAGGGCTCGAACCTGGGTGTAGAGGAGCAAAAAAGAAACTAGAAATGGCCACAGGCAGCGCGGCACTCTAAGATGGGAACGCCCCCTGGGAAATGGGGAGGGGGAGGTCCCAGGTGCCGGCGAGCCCAGGCTGTGAAGAGGCAAGAAAACCTCCCAGGACAAGACCGTCCCCAGAGAAACACTTTGACCCCCATTCCGATCACAGGTTTTAAAATATTCACATGACATGAGCACGCTGGATCAAAACCGAGGCACAGACACTCGCTTGGGCCTCAACTCCCATCTGAACCCCTCAAGAGCGCCCCACCCCAGCTGCCTCTGCCCAAGAGCCCCTGATTCCCGCCCCGCTCCCCCAGAGCACCCGGAGAGGCCATGTGCGCGCAGGGTGGACCCTGGCCCTGAAACCCTGGGAGCTTCTCAGCCAGCGGCCATCCCCTCGGAGATCAAGGCCGACTTCTAAAAGCAAAAGGGAGCCTCGACTTGGCTGACTTGCTGGCGTGGAATCATTTCCAGAATATTTTTACTCCATTACAGCACAGGAGGTGAGAAAGAGACACGACTCCAAGGACCCGCAGGTCTCTGACGGGAGGCATTCTCCGGGCGGCTCATATAGCCCGGGCGCCCATCTCCGAGCCCCACCTCGATCGCGGGGTCTCCGGGAAGGTCACGCGTAGGACCCGTGCCGCGCGCCAGAGTGCTTCCGCACGCTCCCTCCCGAGCCCCCTCGTGCAAACCAGCCAGAGGGGAGCCGAGGGCTCCTCAAAGTTTCCTGGAGCGCCCCCCAGGACGAAGGTTAGCCAGGAGCAAAGTTCCTTGTGGTGGTAGCCGGAGACATGGCAGGAAAAGAAAAGCTCGCAGTCAGCATTTCCTCCGATGTCTCACCAAGGGAGGAAAAAAAATGAAAACGAGAGGAAGAAAACACCCTCCCGCTCCACCTTCCCTGTTGCTGCACCACCTCGTGCTCGCTCCGGGCCGGGCTAGAGGCGGGGGGCGGCCTGAGGGGAACTGGGGCCGGGTCCGGGAGGGACCATGCGCCCGCGGCCGCGCACTTACCTCGGTCAGTGGCCCGGGCGCGGCGCGCTCGGCGTCCTCCCAGCTCCGGGCGGCCGTTCCTGGCCCCGGCAGCTGCCGCGCTGGCTGCATCGCCGCCGCTGCCGCCACCGCCTCAGGGCAGCTCCCGGGGGCGCTCCATGCCGAGGGGCACGTCTGTCCGCAAAGCGGATCGCCCTGGTCCAGCCACGGGTCGGGGGCGCGCGCCTGGACGGCGCCCCCGGCCGCTGGGCGCTCGCTCGGGCCGGGGCGGCTGGCGTCGGTCCCTCGGTCCGGCTGTGAGCACTGCCGGCCCACCCCCTCCCCCGCCGGCTGTTATCTGATCTCGGGCAGGGCCCGGCGAGCTCCCCTACGCCTGGGCGCCCGGCACCTCCGCTCAGGCTCCGACCGCGCCAGTCCCCCTCCCCCGGCTACTGTTCCCAGGGAGGCGGCATCAGTGGCGGCGTGGCCCGGAGAAGACGAGGAGCGAGGAATGGAGGGCGAGGAGGCGGCGGGAGGCAGAGGCTCGGCGCGCACCCAGCTCAGCGCCTCGCTCCACCGGAGCTCAGCTCGGCAACTCCTCTAACTCTCCGCGGAAAGCACGCCCGCCCCGCGCCGCGCAGCGCCGCGCCGCCGCTGCACCCGCCTACCATGGCTCTGGCCTGGCCCGGAGCCCCTCCTAGTCCCGGGCCGCCCCCTACACATACACCGCCAGCCACTTGCGCACTGGGACGCGCGCGCGCGCACACACACACATATACACACACACACACACACACACACAGAGGCACGTCTTCCCGGGGACATGCGCGCACACACACATACACACACATGTAGGCACGTCCTCCGGGGGACACGCGCGCACGCACAGGTGCATGACGAGCACACACACAGGCATAAACATACAGGATACATGCCCCTATATGCATGATGTTCGCAGGTGCACAGGTGCACACTCGCTAGTGTGCACATGCAGGAAGGCATCTGCACGTGTGCATACGCACACACAGGTCTAAGCTTGTGCATTCCCACAGAACCCTTTCCCCCTGCACACCAGGCACGCACCCTCTACACACACCATCCCACCCTAATAGCATTTTTCTCCTCTCCATCTTGAGCTGTTTGGCTTCTCCCATCTCCTGCCTTCTCTGTGCTCGTCCCTGGACCTCTGACCTCTCTCTGCTGACCCGATCCCCATGTGACCCCCTTCTCTTTCGAGCCCCTGTCTCTGGAGACTCAGGCTTTCTTCCCAACCTGTCCCCAAATGCCCTGCCCTCCCAGCCTTCTGAGGCCTATTGTCTGGTCCTCATATCTCTGAGCCTCCCGCAGGGGCCAAGCCTTTCATCCTGGCAGACAGACCTGCTCGCCTGTACACTGACCCAGGGAAACCCCATTTTGTCACCAGTCTGACCCCCAGCTCGGCCCTAGGGCCTCAGAATTGGGCCGAGGAGGCCAGTCTGTGCCCAGAGCATGAGCCTCAAAGGGCTCCTTGGCCCCCTTGGCCTCCAGCTTCCCCTTTAATGTGAAATATAATTATGTGTCTGCACAGCAGGGAGACTGGCTGCAGGATTCTAACCAAGGAGGACGGCTCTCTGGCCCGCGCCCAGATTGCTGGCGGCTTAGAGCAGAGTGATCTGCAGGCCCCACCAGCCCCAGGATCCTGGCCCCAGGCAGCGGTGGGTGCAATCCAGCCCAGCACTCACCGACATCAGTCTGCCCCGGGTTTGAATCCCACCTCCTCAACTGACTAGCTGTGGAGACAGCTCACTTCACCACTCAGTGCCTCCGTTTCCCTGTTGTCAGTAGAACTCACTACACTCATGGAGCTGTAGCAAGGATTAAATGAGATGAGTCTATCTAAAGTGCTTAGCACTTGACCTGGCTGGTAAAACAGCCAGGCGGAGCGCTCAATATGTTCTGAGCTCTGTGCTGCAGACCCAGCTAGAATTATTTCATTACCACTGTGGCCCCCTGGGATAGATAAGCTCCTTGGTTCCATTTTACAGATGAAGGAACTGAGGCACAGAGGGGTGGTCACTTGCTTAATTACAGAGCTACCAGATGATGGAGCCAGCACTCAAAATCAGGTGTGTCGCCAACTTAGGGCTGCAGTGGAGAAAGAAGGGGCGTCGCAGGAGCCTGCAGCCCCCACCCTGCCCTGCCTGGCACACTGTGTCCTGGTTTCCTCCTCCTCCTGGGAGAACAGCCTCTCAGGGGACCAAAAGCTCTCAGGAAACTTCCTCCTTCTCCCTCCAAGTGACCAAGGAGGGAAATGACTCAGCTCCCCACCTGCCCCTGCTCCATTTCCCAGATGGGGAAGCCCAAGTCAGCTGCGGAAGAAGCCTCGAACCAGCTCCCGCCCTCAGAGGTCACTCAGCTGTCCCAAGAGGAATGGGGCCTGAGACATCCCTCCCTCGAGGCCTTACTCTGGGGGCCCAAAGAGGGGCAAGGAAATGGACGGGAGCACCTCAGGTCTCCTCTGGGTCTAAGATTCTGACAGCTCCTGGGACAAGGAGCTGTGCCCAGGGCATCCGCAAGCCTGGAACAGCCCAACACACCACACACACACACATACACACACACACACACACGCGCACATACACACACACACACGCACATACACAGGGCCCCTGCCCAGGGGCGCGCCACCCAAGATGGCCAGTGTGAGTCAGGCCAGGTCTCCGCCCCTCCCCACCCCCGCCCCCAGAGCCATTATCAGACCCATTTCACAAAGAGGACAAGTGTCTTGCCCTAGGTCACCCAACAGGGAGGCCAGCCTGAGTCCCTGGGCCACTCCCTTGGGTTCCACATCCCACCCTCCCAACCCACTTGCAAGGTCAGAGTTCAATTCTTAATTGTAGTTGCAACCCATAAGCAGCCATTAAGGGCCTCTCAAAGCAAACCCCCTCTGCCAGGCCACTGGGCACCAGCCTCCCTCCAGGACAAGCTGGGACACAGAGATATAGGCACATGTCTCTCTAAGCAGCTCACACATCTGCCCCAGGGATCCCCACGTGGGCAGAGGGGCTCACAGCCCTCCCGGGATGCTGCCTGAAGCCAGAGCAGGGGACATCCTGCCCCCTATAGTCCTATAGTGTCGAGAGTGGCTGGGTGAGGCCAAATGGACTGAGCCCAGTGCCAACACTGCCCAGCAGGGGACCTGGGACACGTCCCCTGCTGAGGCCCCGCTTCCCTCTCTGTAACATGGGGGTGATAGCGACAGCCGAGGCCGTGAGAGTAGTAACTCCCTGGCACAGCCATGGGAGAGGCCAAGGAGATGAACAGCAGTCAGCTGTTCCACCACACACCCACCTTCCCAACGCGCCGAACTGTGTGCCCTGCACCTGGCTTTCCCTTGATCCCAGATTCTTTCTTCCCCTCCAGGATGGGAGCTTCTCCAAGACCGGGGAGAGACTGAGGCTTGTTTGCAGCCCAGTCTCTCCCAGCTTCGGGTGGGCGTGTTGGCTGTTCAAGACGCCTTTGCATATCTATCTGAGTGTCCTCGGAGCCACAGGCCCAGGAGACAGAAGAGCTCCTCAGCTCATTTGGAATCATGCCTTTGTTTTGAGGAAAGCAAGGCCCAGGGAGGGGAGGTTGCCACTGTGACCGCTAAGCTGTCCGGGGCAGGTGTCCCGAAGGCTGGTTTTGCTGCCCTGTGTGTAGGAGCCCCAGAGCTGCAGCCTCTTGACAGCAGCTGCCAGCTCTTGTGGTAGTCACATCTTGACGCCACAATGCCGATGCGCTTGTGGGAGGCACAAGTCCATCACCGAGTGAGATGTGAAAACCATACGGCCCTTCCCCGGCGGCTTTGCTCGTCCCACAGGCAGCTGCACCCAGTGCCCCCCATAGTCCCAGCATCTCCTCCCGTCCAAAATGCCTCCTCCCGAGAGCCCACTGAGACTTCCCCTGCCCACCCTAGACCTTGGCCCGGCTTTGGCCCTCACGTCCTCCCACTATCAAAATGTAAAATGAGCTCTCAGCACGGCCAGTTTAACCCTTCTAGGAGCGATAGCAAAAGTCCCTGAGGCCCCAGACACCGTCCCCGTCAGCCACTCTCATCCAGGCCCTTGGACAGCAGGAACCTGATTCTGTCACTGGGCCTTGGTGCCTGCCTCCCCCTCAATCAGGAGCACTGTCTCTCTGAACTGCCCTGCCTGCAAGGGCAGCTGCGACGGCACGGCTGTGAGAGGCCTGCCGACCACCAGGACTCATCTGCTGTGCCCAGCTTGCTTTCTTCCCGAGCTGGCCACTCTCTAAGGTGTCTGGCTCACTGTCATCTCCTGCACCATCATGGCACCTCCATGAGGGCGGGAGCGTGTCCTTCAGGCGTGTCTGCAGCCCAGGACCTCGCACGCCGAGGGCTTGCAGGGAGTGCAGAGCAAGTGCCAACAGACCCGGCTCAGAAACGTCTCATCCAGTCTCATCCATGAGGGATTCTGCCGCCCTGCTCTGCGCAGCTTGGCTCTCATAGCCGCTCCCAACTCCACCTGCACCATCACAGAGCCGCGCCGGCCCCTGCAATCACAGGCTGTCTGTCAACACAAGCCTTGCCCCCTCCTCTAGGCAGGTGGCCAGGGTCTCACCCTGCCTCCCACCCCCACCCACCATAAAGCCAGCAGGAGGACCTGTGCTGGCTGGTTCTGGGGATACGCACTTCTGGTGGGGTTGCTTTCCACCTGAGCCGGGTCCACACGCTGGCTGGACAAGGCAGAAAGAGGCTCTGTCACTCAGGCAGTGAGCCACAAAGCAAAGACCAGTTCCAGCAGCCCTGCCCTCAGCCCAGTCTCTTCCCTCAACACCTTTTGTCACTAGACACTCCGATGATACTAACAACAGCAAAGGTGACAAGGGCCAATGCCCACTCTCCACTTGCCATGCACCAGGCTCCAGGCTAAATGCCGACCTGCACCACAGGCCACAGGCAGATGGACAGAGACATGATGCCCGGATGGGTAGAAGCACTTGCCCAAGAGGACGTGGCTGCCCCCAGGAGCATTGTGGGGACATGACTCAGACCCAGGACACAGTCACACCCACATGCGCACGTGCATGCACACACGCCCCTCCCCCTGCCCAGGTGCCCGTGGGCCCCTGGCTGACCCTGCAGCATTGATCCGAGGCACACAGAACTTCAGTAACGGTTGGCGGCCCTGGAAACAGGACACTGAGTCCCTCCTGCCCCGTCAGGAGGCAGGCATTGATCAGCTGGGCCTGGAGCTGACCAGTTGACTTATTTCCCGTGTGCCCGTGTGCGGGCTCCGGCACTCCCGTGGCCCCGCCCTATGATGGAGGAGCAGCTGGGAGGAGGATGCGCTCACTGTGGCCAGGAGGGAGCCACCAGGGCCAGAGCTGAGGCCAGGACGTTTAGCCATGTTCCATCTGGCATCTCCTGGGCAGGCCTGGGTGTCAGGGTTTCTGTCCTGGCTGAGAGACTTAGAGGCATGCTGGACGCTGGTCCAAGTCCTCCCATGTCCAAGCTGCTCTTCTGAGAGCCTTGTTCGCAGGGTCTCCCTACTCCTATACCATACTCTCCACCATATGTTTCCTGTGGGCCTGGGGCACCCCCAGGGCCCAGGGGTGAGTGAGTGACCCAGGTCTGGCTGTGAGCATCACAGCAATGGTAGAGGGATGGACACGTGATTGAAACCAGCCAATGAGAATCAGTCCTAGGACTTTTACTGGGTCTGCAGGAAAGCAGGAGCTGTATTTCCCAGGGCTTTGGGGCTGGCCAGGGGCTCCAGGGACAGCTTTGTCCCCAGGTAGGGTGAGTCTGCATGAAATGAGACCCACCCAGAGAAAGCAAAGCTGAGATACTGCGAGAAACAAGGTTCTGGGCTGGTGTCTGAGCCCCTTAGGTCCACCCGTGGGCTTTTTATTATAAGCCAAAACCATCCCTTTTTTAATTTAGGAAATTTCTAACAGCCTCAAGGGGCTGCTGGTAGAGGCAATAGATGTAAAAAGACCAGCAAGTCCTCCAAAATGCCCCTCAAGCTTTCTGAAGCTCTCTCTCCTCCTCTAAAACGGGGCGCACGAGAACCCTGCCTGGCAGAACCATGTGGGGACCATACTCTATGGTATGTGAGGGGAGCGTTTCATCCCTCCCTGCCTGTAAAGGGACAGAGCTTCCAGGAAAGCAGGCAAAGCCTGCAGGCCCCAGGAATAAAGGGCAATAAAGAGAGGGAGGGAAGTGGCTGCAGCATCTCTCAGAGTTAAAAATAGCTTCCCCAAGGAGGCCTCCCCGCTGGGATAATCCGGCCAATTATCAGCCCCTCTCCACCCTGGTGGGCACTGCCTGCCTCCTCCCTGTCCCCACGTGGGGCCATCACTCCACAGATAGGGCCTCTGCCCCAGCACCAGCCCCGTGACCCTCCTTCCTCGTGGGGGCAGGGCTCCAGCCCTTGGCCCGGGGCCCCTCTGAATTGGGCTTGACTGAAATAGAAAGGTCGATCTGCCAGTTCTGACAGCAGTGTGAACTGTCCAAAACACACTGTCCCCCAACACACACAGAGAAAAAAACGAATCAAGAGGCAGCGTGGGGCCTGTTGCACGATTCTGTTTATGTTAAGAAAAACGACAGATATATTTGCATTAGCAAAGAGAAAAATCTGGAAGTTTGGAGGCAAATTGGTGGTGGTTGTGTCCTCCTGGGACCTTTTCCTCATTCACTGTGGTGCAGAGGACAGTGTCTAGACCTGTTTCCCCAGGGTTCTGGGCTCAGACCCCCCTGGTGGGATCCCGTGCCTCCCATCATTGGCGAGAGACGTGGGCAAGCGCTCAGCCCAGCCTCGCTGGGCCCTGAGGAAGGAGAGTCGCTTGCACTTTGGGTGTGTGGGCACATCGTACGCTTTCAGGGCTGTTTGTTGGCATTTTGTACAGCAAGCATTTATTGTTTCAGCAATTTTTTTAAGTCAAGTTATTTTATAAATGGAATAAAGCCTGATGACCGGGCACTGGGGCTGGGCAAGGCTTCCCAGAGCTGGGAAGGCTAGAAGCCAGCCTTGAGGACCTGCCTCACAGCATGGCCCCTGGCTCTGGGGCCTCTTGAGGCCTCCATTCCCCCACTGTCCCCTATCCTTGTGGTCAGGCTGAACTCAGAGCCTGGTCAGAGCCTGGTTCTAGAACTCATAGAACTTCTAGCTGGACTGCGGGTGTGTCTGGTCTAGGCTTCCCGAGAAGTTTGCAGTTCTGTGCCTGGAGTTTAGCAGACCCTGGGAGTGACCCTCTCAGGGTCTCTGTCTGTGAAACAGGCTTGCACTTCTGAGGGCTCAAGCCAGCCCTGTGCCCTGGACCTCAGTGTGCCAGGGTCTGGTCTTCCAAGGGGGGGGCACTGGGAGCCCAGTGTGGGCTGGGGATGAGTCAGGGCCAAGTCACCTTGGTCCTAGGAGACCAGAGCCACAGGAGCAGGGCTGGAAGGCTTGTCAGGCCAGGGCAGCCTCCGTGGGCGCCTGGCACCTGGCCTCTGGCCCTCTGGGGCAGGGCTAGAGGGCTGGCTTGGCCTGGCCACCTGAGGTTCATTCTCAAGAACCAGCTGGGGCCAGACCCCTCTTTATCGGAGCACCCACAGCCTGAGCAGCTCTCAGGGACGGGCCAGGAAGGAAGGAGATGATTTATGGGACCCAAGCCTTTGTCTTCTCCCTCAAAGCCTCGGTTTCCTCAGCTATAGGATGGGCGTGATGTCCTGCTGGGAGGCTACTGCTTCACTATTTACAGTGCCCAGCGCCAGGTAGGCACTCACATCATCCACTGGAGGGGTGAATCAGTGATACAGACTCCCAGGAGATGACACGTGGGAGGTGACCCAGCACAGGGGCTGGCGCACACTGGGTGCTCTGTGGAGAGGCCTCCTCCCAGCCTCGCTGGATGCCCCACCCTCCCAAGCCAGCCACTCACCTCCTCTAGGCACCCACAGCCTCCTGGGCTTCCCCACTACAGCTCCCTGGGGACGCTCTTCCTCTCCGATTCTGCCCCTTCCTCACACTGGGGCTCCTCAAGGGCAGAAGGAGGCTCTTCCCAACCACATCCCACCTCTGGCCCCTGCACCTTCTTTTCCACCCATGCCAGCACCATCCTCAGCCTCCGTACCAGCCTGGGGGCACCTCCCTGCCCATAACCTAAACCCTGACGTTTCAGCCGCAATCTGGGAACAGCTGGTCAAGCTAAGAAGACACATCGCCTTTTATCCTAGGAGTTCCACATCTAGGAATTTATCCCACGACACCTGGGGACTCACCTTGAAATAGCAACCACCTGCCCAGCATCCCCAAGGAGGCAACCATGACAGGGCATATGGGTGCAGGGGAGCAGCCCCCAGCTGTGAAGGAGCCAGGCCAGGCCCAGGCTCCATAGGCCAGGGCAGCTGCCTCTGGCCTCGAGAAAGCAGTACCCAGCCCTTGGTAGGTGCTCAAGAAGTATTTGTTGAATGAATCTAGTAGGAAAAGTGCTCTAAGACAAAGTAAAAGGCACAGTGCAGAAGAGAGAGTCTAGTTCACTGAATGTTTAAAAGGTGGCATATGTATACACACACACGCACACGTGCGCACACGCACACACACACGTGCGTTGGTAGAATATTCTGGAAAGATGCCAGAAACTGGCCACCAGGAGGGCAACTGGGAGGTTAGAGGGAGGAGGAGGGGACCGAGCTGTTCTCTGTAGGGCCATTGTATCTTTAGACCATGTTCAAAGATTTCATGTCTCCTCAAATTAATTAAAAAGCTGAGAGAAGGGGGAGGCTTCCCCTCCTATGGGAGGCTGGACCAGACATCCACCCTTCTCACCCGTCCTGAACTCCTTTCCCGCAGGGTTCCCTCCCACTCCCAGCTCCCGGTACAGCTGCTGAGCAGGCCCGACCCCATCCTGTCTGTGGTGATTAATAAACATGCCATGACGGCCTGAATCTTGCAGAAGCTTCAGGGAGCCGGCTGCCTCTCCTGGGACAGCCTAGCCCCGTGGCCCTAGACCAGGAGGACTTGCTGGTATGAGGGACACGTGCAAGACTTCTCAGCAGGTCCCTAGGACCCACCTCCACACTCTTGACCATGCTGTCCCCTGGGTCCCGAGTGCCCACGCTACTCCTGTCTTGGCCCATTTAAATCCTCACCCTAGGTTTGGTGCAGGTCCATGCTAAGGAATTTGGTCCCAGGGCTGGAGGAAGCCCTCTCCCAGGCTGGCCCATCCACAGTACGGGGGCAATTAGTATCTACTCCATTTAAAATCCATTAACCTACCTAGAAATGGGGATGATAAATATAGAACCCATTGTAAATCTGCAGAGCCCAGCTCAGCCCCAGGGAATGTCCCTCTGTGAATATAGAAATTGAGCAATGACCGTTTCGATGGGTCAAACATCCATTAAACCCCACCTGTGTGCCAGGCATTCTAAAGGGGAACAATACAGCCTCTGGGGTCAGACCCGCTTGGGTTCAAACCCTGACACCATCGCTCACGAGCCGTGTCACTCTGGGCAAGTCACTTAGTCTCTCTGTGCCTCAGCTTCTTCCTCTACAAAATGAGGACCACAACAGTGGTTGCCTTGCAGGGCTGGGTGAAGGTTGCATGAGGGATGCCCTCAGCCCAGTGTCCGGTGGCTGTTGCTCATCGCTGTCATTTACTGTGTGTGGCGCTGCTGAGGCTGCTGCTGCCACTGTTCCCGGCAGAAAGCTCTAGAGCTGGGAAATGCCAGGACGGAATCAGGGGTCCGTGCGTGGGAACGGGGAAGAAGTGTGGGTCAGCCTCCAGCTGAAATGAGGCCTTTTCTTCCACTGTGGACTGGGACGGCAAACCCCAGCAGCATTAACGCACCTGAGGCTGTCACCAGCAGAAGCCACAGATATGTCCACATCCCACTCTGGACTGGCAGACGCCTCCAAAGGTCTTTCACATTTGTCTCTGGGTCAAAGTTACAGATGGGCTTAAACCTGCCTTGCAATCGTATCATCAGCGCAGCCATAAAGGAAGGGAGCACACAGTTCACCCTATCGCAATCGTGCTATTTAACAATTTTAGTAACTGGCTTCCTTTGGAATCCTGGGTGTTGTTGGATGCATTAAGACTCGGATTCTGCAGAGGGGACAGGAAAGGGCTGGACCCCTCAGGAGGATGGCAGCAGGCGGCGCTGGCCACTGACCCTCTGCTCGCTCCAGCCAGTCTTGGCCCTGTCACCATGGGCAGTGGGGCGTCCTCTCTCACAGCCTTGCACATCCACCTGTACAAACTCCAGCATCTCTACCACCCTTCTAGGAGGTCAGACCGAGAAGAGGATGTCTGAGCCCTGGGCCGGGAGGCGTGTCATGGTTGGCGGTACCTCTGTCCACCTCATGTCCTGTGGAGGCCTCACGCATTCACCCCCAGAACCTCGATTTCCAAGTCTGCCTTGAGAGTCCTCCCACCCTTGGCTGCAGGGGTCACTCCCTGCCCAGCCTCCTGGCCGGGTCTTGGAAGCCCTTGGCCACCCCAAAATCTCCTCCAAACCCACCATCTCCGGCCCCCTGATGCTGGCGTTCAGAAGCTGAGGAAGGCAAGAAGTGAAAACAAGACCTGGGGTGGGGCCAGCTCCTCCCTGCCCGGCTCCCCCGGCCTGAGTAGGGGGAGGCAAGATGGTAAAGAGGATAGGGGTTGTCCACCTGCAAGGGGCTCTCGAATGCCGGAGGTGGGGGGCGTGGAGAAGGCAGCCCCTCCTCATATCCCCAAATTTGGCAGCACAGCTGAATGCAGATTCCAACATCCCCTGCCTCTTAGGGAGACCCCCAAATCTTAGGTGTTTCAACTCATCCCTGGGACCAGCACGCTCCATTCTCCAGGCAGCCTTTCCACCCAGATCTCCATTCCCCCAATTAGAGCACTTGTTGTCAATTTACAAATGAGGGAAACTGAGGCACGGAGCCATTAAGTCCAAGGTCACGTAACTGTGAAGTGGCCAGCTACAAAGAAGATGGCCCGGAGTGCCTCACTGCATTCCCTGCTGGAGGAAAGCACGTTCGGGGCCCAAGTTCCCCAGCTCTCTGCGTCTAAAGGGCCCGGCAGCACAGCCAGAATGGGAGCATGGAGTCCTCGGGAGGAGAGAACAGCGAGAACAGAGAGATAGTGGTGGGAGCCAGGGAGGTGTGCTCAGTGGAACCAAGGCCTCTTGGAGGCCAAAGCTCAGCCTCTTTTCAGCCGTGGTGCAGAAGAAAGAACAACCGTCTTACAATCCTAGCAGGTCAGAGTGAGACGCACTGCAGAAGGGGCCTGGCCCACATGTGCTCCTGGGCTTCTAATGCCAATCCTTGTCTAGGTCTGGTCGAGGCAGCCACCAGCTCCCTGAAGCCTCCACAGGGGGAA
Source organism: Macaca fascicularis (assembly GCF_037993035.2). NCBI lineage: Eukaryota > Metazoa > Chordata > Mammalia > Primates > Cercopithecidae > Macaca > Macaca fascicularis. The sequence continues at coordinate 20,796,480 of NC_088390.1, read as the reverse complement.
ACCAGGGGTGGCTGGAAGTGGGGAGGCAGGGCTGAGTCCCCAAAGCACCCAGGAGAGAGGCTATTTCCTTGCATGTGGCAGCCTTGGGGAACCAGTTAAAACTGGCTCCCACGAAACGAGGAAGGTAGTGAGCACTCCATCGCAGGAGGTGTACAAGTAGCCAGGACCCTGTGTCCCTGAGCAGCAGCCTTGGGTGTCTGGGTGGGGTGCTCTCGTCAGCTTGCCCTGAGTGGGCTGGAGGAGGGGGTCGGACAGCAGAGATCAGGCTCGCCTAGGCACGGCCACGAGGTCAGTCCCAGAGTCGGGCACCATAGTCCCGGGATCTCTCCTGGGCCTTCAGCCGAGCCAGGGCTTAGACAGAAAATGGGTGCAGTGAGGGAAGCAAGATGGGGAATTTGGGGCTTTGTGTCAGCACATAACTCCCACTGGGAGAGGCAGGCTCCCCCTCCCCCAGGCCCCCATTCCTAGGCAGGGCCCTTGCAGCCTCCCCAGTCATAGTCCCCGCCCCCAGCGTTGTCTAGGGAGGGCATTGGGAGCTTGAGAAAGGATTTTTATTGTTTTGCTTTTGAAACAATTTCAGTTTCCACCTGGCTGTGCCATGCACACCCTAGGGGTTCCTGCCTAGAGAAAAACTTGGGTCAACAAACTGTTTCCAAATGGAAAGACAAAGTTTCAAATGTCAGCCTGGACAGTGGCACAAGCTGCACGGAGCCTCTGAGTGCAGCCCCTTCCTGGCTCATGCCTCTGTGTCCATCCTAATCTCCTTGCATGTTGGAGTCTGAAGCTCAAGTCTGGGGACTCAGGGCTCAGACAGAGGTTGAGGGAGGAGCTATCTGTCTGCCTGGGCCATATGTGCTCCTGAGCACCTAATGCCAGCCTTTGTCTAGATCTGATTGAGGCAGCCACCAGCTCCCTGCAGACTGCACAGGGGGAAACCAGGGGTGGATGGAAGTGGGGAGGCAGGGCTGAGTACTCAAAGCACCCAGGAGAGGGGCTGTTGCTTCCTTGCACATGACACCCTTGGGGAGCCAGTTAACACCCTCCGCGCGAACCCTCCCGTGACCCTAACTCAGCCGCAGTCTCCAGGTCCCCCATTACCTTAAGATCTTATCTCCAGTCCTTCTTCCTCTCATACCTCCTTGTTATTCCTGAACACACCAAGTCCTGACTACCCCAGGGCCTTTGCACTTGCTGCTCCCTCTGCCAAATACTCTGCTCCCAGATCTCTGCATGGCTCACTCTTCCACCACCCTCAAGTCTCTGTTCAAATGTCTCTTCTCAGGGAGATGACTTTTCTGGAAATCTTATTTAAAACTTGCCTTCCCCACCCTCTCATCCTTTCCCCAGCACCTCCCCTGTGGCTAGCACTTTCCATCCACCATCTCACCATGCGGCCCCAGCTTCCCGTGAGCCAGTTCTGATTAGGTCACCAGTTTTACCTGCAGGCCCCAGGCTGAGGCAGCAAGGCCTACATCTGTAGGGCTGGCCTCTGCACCACTGCTCTTGTCTGGAGCACAGGCCCTGGGAACCAGGGGGCCGGCTGGAAAGGTCTCCCCTCGTCTCTGGTGAATCACGCCAGCTGCCCTCCTGCCCACACTGTCTTCCCTGTGGATGGTGCTACCAGCTGCCAGTGTAGTATGTAAGATTGTGGGTGCGTGGTTCCCCATCTCATTCCTCTGGGGCCAAATGTAGCTGTAAATATTATATTGAAGCCAAGAGATCTTCCCAGAGGTCTCCTCCCCAAGAGGCAAGCCAGTGGGTGCTTTAGAGATGCCCATACAGGGTGCCTGTCCTCAGGATATGCCTATATATTTGGGGGAGACCCTATACTGAACAGCAAGACAGCTAAGGGCTAAGCTCACCTGAGTACAAATCCGGCCTCAACCTCCCTAAGCTATGAAGTCTTATTAAGCCATTTCATCACAATAAGACTCAGTTTTTCAATCTGTAAAATGAGAAAAGAAATGTCTCCCTCAAAATGTTGTAATGAGAATTTTAAATGAGATTGATTACATAAAGCCAGACAAGGACTACAGAAAGTACTCAATAAATGATTTATTAGTATTATTATCATAATAATCCTAGCCATCTGTACACCCATTCAATCATCAATTGATCCTACCATCCATTCTTTCACCCATACACACAGCCACTCATCTAGCAACACATTTGTCCATCTATCCACTCATCCATCCATTCACTCATCCATCTGCACATCCATCTATCTACTTATCCATTCATTCATCCAATCATCCATCCATCCACCCATCTATTTATTCATCCATTCATCCAAACATCTGTCCACCCATCCATCTATCCATCCACTCATTCATCTGTCCACTCATCTTTTCATCTATCCATCCATTCATCCATTGAACCACTCCTCCATCTGTTCACTCATCTATCCACCCATTCACTCATCCATCTATCTGTCCGCTCATCCATCCATCCACTCATCCATTCATCCATCCACTTTTATCCATTCATCCATTTATACATCCACCTGTCCACTCATCCATTCATTCACTTATCCATCCACTCACCCATCTATTTATCTACCTATCTATCCATCCACTCATTCATCTGTTCACCCACTTATCCGTCCACTCTTTTAGCCATTCATCTATCTCCCATCCATTCATCTAACTAACCGTTCATTCACACTCATCCATCCACCCACTGATCTATTCATCCATCCACCTATCTATCCATTCATCCACTCATCCATCCATTCACCCATCCATCCATTCATCCACTGTTCATCCACTCATCCATCCATCTGCACATCCATCCACTCATTCATTCATTCATCCAGCCTTCTAACAATTCATCCATCTATCCATTCATCTATTCATCCATCCACTCATATATCCATTCATCCATCAATCCATCCATCCATCCACTCATCCACTCGTTCATCTACCCATCTATCTATTCATCCATTAATCTAACCATCTGTTCACTCATCAATCTATCCATTCATTCATCCATCCACTGATTCATCTGTCCTCTCACCTTTCATCCATCCATTCACTCATACATACCTCCATTCATCCATCCATCCATCCACCCATCTATCCATTCATCCATTCATCCTTCCATCCACCCATCCATCCATTTATCCACTGTTCATCCACTCATCCATCCATCTGCACATCCATCCATTCATTCATTCATCCAGCCATCTAACAATTCATCCATCTATCCATTCATCTATTCATCCATCCACTCATCTATCCATTCATTCATCAATCCATCCATCCATCCACTCAACCACTCATTCATCTACCCATCTATCTATTCATCTATTAATCTAACCATCTGTTCACTCATCAATCTATCCATCCATTCATCTATCCACTGATTCATCTGTCCTCTCACCTTTCATCCATCCATTCACTCATACATCCATCCATTCATCCATCCATCCATCCATCCATCCATTCATCCATGCATCTTTTCATGCATTTGTCCACTCATCCATCCATCTTATTTATCTGTCCACTAATCTATCCATCCACTCATTCATCTGTTCACCCATTCATCCATCCACCCATCTATCCATTCATCCATCATCCATCCATCCATTCATTCACCTATTGATCCGCCCTCCATCACCCACTTATCCATTTATCCACTCATACATCCATCCATCTCTTTATTCATCTCTCTACTCATGTACCTCTCCACTCATCCACCTGTCTGCTCATCCATCTGCCTATAAGCTTCCTTTCTTTGTTATTTACAGCCTGGGCTTTCTCACTCATCTCTCACTTCCAGAGACTTTTCTAGCATCTGATCCCAACCTTCTTAGTACGGCTCCCTTCTCTGCCCCCCATTGTGGACACAGTCAAGCCCAAACTTCAAACTAGCTGGGTATTCACCTTCTACACTGGACCCAGAAGAGGCCTCAAGGCTCATTTGGTAGAAGAGGAAAAAGGAGGGAGTAGGGCAGCCACCCCCGCCCCCCCAGCCCTTACTCTCCACTCCAGGCTAGCAACCTTGGAGCAGGCAGCCTGCCCTGCAGGTAATTAATCAATAAATCAATCATTGAAGTGATGTTTGTTAGGCACTCACTGGATGCCAGGCACTGTGTCCACTACTGGAGACAAGATGGTAAACAAAATAGAATCCCCACCCTCGTGCAGGTGGCGTTCTAGTTCAGGAGAGAGAGAACGAATAAGCTGAGTGAGGAATTGGAGTATAAGGTAGTATGGAGAAAAACAGGGGGAGGGGTTACACTGTTAGGTTGAACCAGTAGTTTCACTGAGAAAGACCTGAAGGAGGTAGGGAGGAGGATGGGGGGACACCACCAGGTAGAGGGAACAGCGTGTGCAAAGGCCCTGAGATGGGACTGGTGTGGGGAGCTCCAGGGAAAGCCAATGTGGCTGAGCAGAGGGAGCAGGGGCCAGAGGGGTGGGAGCTAGGGTGGGGTTCGGGGGGCCTTGAGGCCTTGGGGAGCCATTGCTTTTGTTTCTGGAGAGAGTGGATCCATGGGAAAGTTTGACGGAAGGGTGGCCTGAGCCAATTTGGGTGTCAAAAGGCAGAGGAGAGGCCTCTGGAAACCCCCTGGCTCCACTGCAGGCCCTCAGGGTGGCTGGTGCTGCACTTGCCCTCTTGGATGGTTCCTGGAACGTGTCTGCCTCTCCCACCAACTGGAGGTGCCTAAGGGCAGAGAGTGTGTCTGCATCCCCAGCACTCAGCAGGGGCTTGGCTATGGAAGGCAACAGGAAACATTTGCTGAGATGAAGATGGGGGAGGAACAGATGATAACAACAAGAGAATCTGTGAGTAGAGGAATGAATGAGCTAGTGAGTGACTGAGGCCACAGGCCGGGGGCTCCCTCCTTTTCCTCTTCCCAGGCCTCTGGGAGCCCCACTCTCCACCTGTTAAATTGTATAATGCCCCTGGGAAGACAAAAATCTGTACCTGGGAAGACAAAAATCATGTGTTCAAAAGTTAGTTTGAAATTTAACAGTTTCAAAGTAAAATAGAAACACCAATGTCCTGTTCTGCTTTGCCTCAGCCCAGGGTCGCCATGTTGGGGGGGCTGAGCTCTCCTCAAAGCACCTAGGGGAAAGGACCTGATCTCTATCCCACTGCTGTGGACACCTTCATTTCAGAATTCCTCAAGTTAAGCCCAGCCTCCATTAACGAGAAGCGCTGACCGAGTGGCCTGGCAGGGGCTGATTTATGCAGGGACGAGCTGGGCACTCCCTGCTGGGGTGAGGTAAACACAAGGGCTTTGCTGAAGAGGAAGCAGTTGAACCAGGCCATGAAGGAGGAGACGGAAGGCTTTTCAGCTCTGAGCAGAGACGAGGTGGTGGCAAAGCAAAGGCAAAGGCCTGAAGGCAGGAACCTGGCTGGATGAGCATGGGGCAGGGTCCTGGGGCAGCAGGCAGGTCACAGGAGTTCCCCAGGTGAGCTGGGACCTCATCGGGAGGGCTGTGGGGAACTGTGGCAGGGGGGTCACTGGGTCCTGACCCCGATGGAGCTGAGTGTGGGTCCTTCCTTTCCAGCGCAGCCCTCTCCCTGTACTCAGCACGATGCTCACAACCAGTCCCCTTTCTACCCAGCAAGGAGAAAGGGTCCTGAAGCTGAGGGGAAATTTCCCAGGGTCCCCTTCCTGGAGGACCTGTTGAGGCTCCAGCATCCTCCTGCCCAGCAAAGCCTGAAATTCTCGCACTGGTGGCTCATTGTGGGAGCAACTTGGTGGGTGGGAGCACCACAAGAGGCTTGAGGGGCGGAAGACAGCACAAGTGAGGAACCCACTCCTCAAAACCAGGAGAAAGAGCCCGTCCCACCGTGCCACAGTCCTGCGTCAGCACCACACACCTGTGGGCACATGCACACACACGCACACACATGCATGCACACACACACATATGCACACAGACACACACACATGCAGGCGCACACTTCAGTTTCAAAAATGCCTGTGGCTCTCCCTGCACGCTGCAGGCTCATTACAAAATAATTGAGCGCTTGTAATACTGTTTCTCCTTGAGGATCCCAATTAAGACATCACTTCATGTTCTTCCTCCCCTGAAGGCGGTCTCTAATTCCCCTCCCCTCGCGCGCAGGGCAGGCAGCGCTAAAAATACTGTTCCAGGCACACTCTCTTTCTGCCACGCCTTCCCCATGCCTTCCCCCTCCCCACACTGACCCCACCCAGAGGTCAGGCGCCCCTAGGGGAGGAGGACCTTATCCCTCCTTCAGTGACCTGAAACAAGTGACTTCATCTAGGAAGTGGGGAGAAGAATGGCATCTGTCCCATCAGGTCCTCAGGAAGGAACAAATACACGTGTGGAGCACTTAGTGCGGGTCAGGCTGAGTCCGGGCCCTTCACCGCCTGGAATGTGTTCCGGGTGATAGAGCTCGCTTTAGGGTGTGGCTCAGCCCAGATGGTGCGTCCCCCGCTGAGCTTTCCGCCAGTCTCGAATGCCAGGGCTAAGAGCTTCTAATTCTAATTCTAATTCTAATGCGGAGAGTCTGATTCTGAGGTGGACGAGATTCTGACTCCTGGCTGCTCAGATCTCAACAGATGCAAGTCCCTCGTTTGCTACCTCCACCTGGTCGGAGCCCCCATGGTTGCTCACCAGGACTCAGGCAGTGGCCGCCCCCTGCAGGCCTCCCTGCTGCCCCTGTGAGCCGCATGCACAGCCAAGGAAGTTCTGGGAGACGAGTCAGACCTGAGCCCTCAAGGTTTGGCAGAGCAGTGAGAATCTATGACCTCCCTCTGCCACCTCCCACCTCACTCCCTCCCCCCCAACCTCCAGGGCTTGCTAGCTTCCGTCCCCACCTCGGGACCCTTGCACCTGCTGTCCCACCGCCTGTGACCTTCAGTCCTTGCCCTCCACTTGGCAGGCTCCTTTTCACCACCCAGGTTCAGCTCAAAGGTCTCCTGTAAGAGGCTTCCCCAAACCCTCAGACTACAGCAGCCACCCCATGCCAGGCTTGTGACGCCTGCTTCGTCTCCTGCACAGCCCTTTCCTTCCAGAAATCGTCCCACTGATTGCTTTCTGTGTTCACTGTCGCCTCCTCTACTGGAGTGTCTCTCGCTGCTGTGTTCCAGGCTCTGGCATACAGTGAGCACTCACTAAATATCTGTTAGTGAATGAATGAATTCTGCAACCAGGAGAGCCTAAGGTCTTGGCTCTCCCACTCGAGGTCAGATACTTCGTTAGCTCTGCAAACAAAAGTTTGTTGATTGACTGACCGATGGGGCACAGCTCCTCTGTAAAAAGCAGTTCACGTACACCAGGGGAGTCAGAAATCAGCAATGCAACCCCTTCTCCGCAAAGACGACAGAGGCACCTGACTCGCTGGCCCCACAGCTCACACACCTCTCCACTAGCCATCACCACCTCCCTCCAATATGGGTGAAGCCCTTTCAGTGGGTCCAGCCACTTACACCTGCAGGGGCTCACTTTCCTTTGTCCTCCCCAGCTCTGCAAGGGTCAGCTGTAGCCCCGCCCGGGCTGACTGGAACTTGACACGTTGACCTTGGAGGGGGTCTCTGAGGCCTGCAGGGGTAGGTGAAGAGGCAGAAGCTCTGCTGAGAAGGGCAGGTCCTGAAAGGAGCCAGAGTCGGGGCTGGGAAGGAGGAGCAGGGCTAATGGGTTGCTAATGGCCCTGCAGCTGGGCTCTGGTGACCTCTGGCTCCCTAGGGGCCTGGAACAGTGCTAATGGGGCTGCCCCTCCCACAGCAGGCCCTTCTCTTCTGTTCCAGGTCCGCTAGGCTGTTAAGGGGTAAGTGGCAGGAGAGAGGGAAGAGTGATCAGCCCCCTCCATTATCCCCACCACCTTGGCCCTCCAGGCAGCTCAGGGAGCCCAGAAACCAGCCTAGAATGTGGGGGAGGACATCGGCACTCCATTCCCTCATTACAGGCGGGGAGCTGAGGCTGGTGCATTAATCTGGTCCCATTCACCTTTTCCCCTCTTGTTCCCACGTTCATGGTTTACTTCTCCTCTCTGGACTCAAGCCCCTAGGCACAGGCCCCAGCTGGCAGGGAAGTCCAGGAAGGGCACAGTAGGCACAGTGCCCAGGGCCCACACAACTTCCAGGATCCTTGGTGGGAGCAGTGAGAGCAGAGACAAGATAGTTTCAGGGCCCTGAAATCCAGCTAAGTCTGAAGTTTGGGTTTGTATCTGTGAGCAATGGGAAGTGAAGAGAGGGTTTATGATGGGATGGTTGGGATCAGATGCTAGAAAAATCTCCAGAGAAAAGAGATGACTGCAGAGGCTGATGTAGTAAATAATGGAGAATGGAAACAGAGGGAATATGAGTAGATGGATGAGTGGGCAGATGGGTGAGTATATGTACACGGAAATAGACAACTGAATGGGGTTAGCAGGAGTGCTAAGAGGGATGTACAGCGGGATGGATGGATGAGCGGATGGTGGGTTTATAGATAGATGGATGAATTGATGGATGAATGGATGGGTGGGGGATTGGTGAGAGGGTGCATGGATGAGTGGATGGGTAGATGAATGGTGGGTGGATGAATGAATAGATAGACAGATGAATGAATAAGTGGATGGGTGGGTGGGTAAGATGGATGGATGTATGAGTAAGTGGACAGATAGATGAATGGGTGAATGGATGGGTGGGTGGGTAGATGGATAAATTGATGGATGAATAAATGAGTGGGCGAATGGATGGGTGGGTGAATTGGTGAAAGGGTGGGTGGATGAATGAATGGGTGGATGCGTGGGTGGGTAAATGGATGAATGAATGGATGGACGGACGGACGGACGGACGGACGGATGGATGGATGGATGGATGGATAAGTGGGTGGTTAGGTAAGTGAATAAATGGAAGGCGGCTGAATAGATGGATGGATGAATGGATAGATGAATGGATGGATGGGTGGTTGGTTAGGTGAGTGAATGGAGTCATAGGGATAGATAGATGGACAGGGGATGAATGGGTGACTGGATGACTAACAAATTATATTTTTCTCTATTCCAGTGAAGTCATAGAATATATTTTTTCATGTTTTTGTTTGTTTGTTTGTTTGTTTTGAGACGGAGTCTCGCTGTGTCGCCCAGGCTGGAGTGCAGTGGTGCGATCTTGGCTCACTGCAAGCTCCGCCTCCCGGGTTCACGTCATTCTCCTGCCTCAGCCTCCTGAGTAGACGGGACTACAGGCGCCTGCCACCACGCCGGGCTAATTTTTTGTATTTAGTGGGTTTTTTTGTTTGTTTTTAAATGGAGAAATGGACTCATTTAGGCCAAAGTGCCCTGCATGCTTGAAAGTCGTAATGTGGCCCTGGGGAAGGCTTAGCCGCCCTCATCTAATGACCGGCTAATGCCCTTGTTCTCCTCCCTTCCTCCAGCCTTCCTCGGCCTCCAGGAGGTCTCAATTTCCCCACCTCCAGGCTTTTGCCCAGGCTGTTTCTTCTGCCTTGGATACTCTTGCCAAAACTCTTCTCCCCCAGGAAGCCCTCTGGAGCTGGCTTAGAGTCTGGTCTGGACCCCCGCAGATGCTTGGTCTTCTGTTTGAAACAGCCTCTACCCAGACTGTGAGCTCCGGCGGTGGGAGACAGGGTGGGGCGGGGGTAAGCGGGGAGGGAGTGGCGGTGGGGAGCCATCATCTCTCCACACAGGCAGGAGCCCTGGGAAAAGGAAAGGACGGCCTCAGTTACCGCCGTTTCCCAGATCCCGTCCATGTGTGAGGTCCCTCATTATCGCCTCTCACCATCCCACTTTCCAGATGAGGACCAGCCACAGGTCAGTAAATGGCTAGACCTTTATTCAGCAAGAGCGGCCTGAGGCTCTGGAGGGGTAGGAGGGGGCCCAGGGGAAAGGCTCCTAGAGACGGAGCCCAGGACCCAGCAGCTGCAACAGGAATAAAAAGGGTGTTACCATAAGCGGGGTGCAGCAGCCACTGCAGCTCGCCCCTTCCCTTCTCTGGGACTTTGGGGCACATCCTTAACTTTTCTGAGCCTCAATTTTTTCATCTGAAAAATAAGGTCAGTTATCACTCAACCAGGAGTCAAGAGGGATAATAGTGAAGGACATGCAGGTGCTCGTGGGAACATCCATGACTGTGGTTGTCATGCCTCCCAAGCTGGCTTCTTGGCTCCCCTCAAATCCTGCCAGCAAGGTCAGTCTCGCTACCCGCCTCACAGTGGCCTCAGGTAGGCCCAGGGCCTGGAGGTGGGACCTGTCTGTGGTGGGCGCGAACAGAGCACCAGCATTGGTGGTGGGGGTTCAGGGTGGTGGGAATTGACAGCTGGGCCAGCTCGGGCAGGGAAAGAACAGGGAAACCGGGCCAGATGCGGCGGCATTAACCCACGGGCAACAGGACACAGCCATAACTTCACCAAATGCCCTCGAGGGGCCCTGGGCTCGGCTTGCGGGTGGGGATCCACTGTGAGAAGAGGAACCACAGGCTCGCTGGAGGTGTTGGAGGCGGGGCAGGAAAGATGGGAGCCAACTTCCATTCATTCATTCATTCCTTTGCTGAACACTTGCTCTGGGCCAGTCCCTGATCTGGGCATTGGAGACATAACAGGGGACAAAAGAGACAAAAGCCCCTGTTCTTGTGCGGCTGATCTTTTTGTGCAGGAGACAGACAACAAAAATGGAGATGCGTAAACTTGAGAGGAGGCAGCTTCAGGCAGAGGTCGGGGTATGAAGGTCAGGGTAGCAGGGTGGAGAATGAGGCGTGAGTGCTGCTTAGTTGGGGAGGTCAGTGAGGGCCTCTCCAAAGAGGGATGTTTGACAGGAGACGTGAAAACTGGTGCAGAGATGGAAAAAGAGTGTTCCATTCTGAGTGGGAGATAGGTCAGCAGGCGCAAGGCTTGGAGGCAGGACAGAGCATGGCCGCTCACACAGAGAGCCGAGAAACAGAGCGCTGGCCCCGAGTTGGGGAGAGGCTAAGCCGGATCATGGGGCCCTGAGGGCCACAACGCAAGGTTTCAACTTTATTTTTTTGTTCTATGGGGAGCAGCTGGAAGGTTTTAAGCAGGGGCAAGATGGTCTCTCTGGTGGGTTTATTTTTGTTGTTGTTTTGTTTGTCTGTTTGTTTTTGAGATGGAGACTTACTCTGTCACCAGGTTGGAGTGCAGTGGCGCAATCTTGGCTCACTACAGCCTCCGCCTCCGGGGTTCAAGCAATTCTTCTGCCTCAGCCTCCCAAGTAGCTGGGATTACAGGTGCATGCCACCGCACCCAGCTAATTTTTGTATTTTTAGTAGATACAGGGTTTCACCATACTGGCTAGGCTGATCTCGAACTCCTGACCTTGTGATCTGCCCACCTCAGCCTCCCAAAGTGCTAGGATTACAGGCATGAGCCACCGCGCCGGGTAGGTTTATTATTTTTTTAATTAAAAAAAAATTTTTAATTAAGATACTATTTATACAATGGAAAATTAACCATTTCAAAGTGAACAGGCCAGGTTCAGTGGCTCACGCCTATAACCTCAGTACTTTAGGAGGCCGAGGCAGGAGGATTGCTTGAAATCATGAGTTTGAGACCAGCCTAAGCAACATAACAGTATTCTGTCTCTATTTTTTAAATGTATTTTTAAAAAATGAATCATTTAGTGGAATTTGTTATACTCAGAATGTTGTGCAACCACCACCTCTGTCTAGTTCCAACACATTCTCATCATCCCAAGAGAAAACCCCGTCCCCATTTCCCCTCCCTTCAGCCCCTGGCAACCACCAATCTGCTTTCAGTCTCTGTGGATTTCTCTGCAAACACGCTGGCACTTTTGCCCTTTGTCTTCTCCACTAGAATGTTGCTCCCCCGGACAAGGATGCTCTGGGACCTGCTCACCCCCAGTGCTCAGCACAGTGCCTGGCACACGGTAGGCACTCAGCGACCTGGTGGAACGAATGAATTTGAGAATAGTTGTCCGCTGACGTTTCCTGTGAATGAAATCCTGTATGTGTGCTCTTGTGCCTGGCTGCTTTCACTCAACATGAGGCTCATCCACGTTGTAGCACAGACCAGCATGTCCTTCCCTGTGACTGCATGATGCTCTGCTGTGTGGACAGACCGTGTTTTGCTTTGCGTCCATCAGGTGATGGACGTTAGGATGTCTCCACCTTTGGCGACGGTGTGCAGCCCTGTGTAAACATGGCTGTGGTATTGTTTGTTTAGACACCCGTCTTCATTGCTCTTGGATGTACACACCTGAGAATGCGATCGCTGGGCCGCGTGGTGACACAAATGTGCCAGCGTGTCCGTGGAAAATGGGATGGAGGGAAATCAAATTGGATGCAGGGTTGGGGTGACCACCCAAGCCGGGCATGCTCTTCCCACACCAGCTCTAGGACGTGATCCTCTCACAGTGGGGAGACTCGGGGCTGGAGTCTGATGCCAGGAATGGCTTGCTGGAAAGCCCCAGAGTTTGGAGCATGGTGGGTGCTCGGTCACCCCGGGAGCCAGAGAAACCCCGCTTTGAGAAGCCTGCAGGCCCCAGAAACAGATGGCTCTGTGGGCTCCTGCTGCCCTCAGGTTTGTCTCACCCCGTGCAGAGGACAAATGGGGAGACGGATGCTGGGCAGTGGAGCTGGTGGACTTGTCCTCGGTGAGGATGAGCCAGGCCCAGCAAGTCAGCAGCCCGAACATCACAACACAGTCACAATAAATCAACTCTTGCTCATCCCACTGCCTCTCCCCTCCCCGCCAGGGCGGTGCCGTGAGCCTCAGGCGAATTTCCTCCCCCTGAGGCTCTGGGGTTCGAGGTAGCTCACCCTGCTGGACATCCAGGAGGGCTGCCACCATTTCCCAGAGACTGCTCTGTGGGCACAAAGATCTGGGGCCCGTCCTCTGATACCTGAGGTCCTCCATGTCCCCTTCTGTGAAATGGGAGCAAGAATCCACCCCCGACCACCTGCCGAGGGGCTGCAATGGGGGAAATGAAAGCCCAGTTCCCCGAAACCGTGGGAGCCTGTCGCATCATTGCACCTCGCTGAGCCTCAGTGTACCCAAATACTCAGCAGAATTGGACCCATGGCTTCTCTGTCCCTCTGGCCTGTCACCCTGAGCCAGGACAAGCGCCCTCCACCCAGGCAGGGAGAAGGCCTGGATGGCAGGCAAGGCGAGGCCCAGCCCAAGCCCAAAATAGCGCGGGATGGCAGGATGATGGAGGCAGTGCCGGGCAGCGACTGGGTGGGTAATTGATTGCCCTATGCCGGCCATGAATTAAACATTGGCCTCTGCTCCATCCGGGTTCATTATTTGCTGGGGGGACAGGCCTCGTTTATTAGGTTCGCCTCTGCTTGTCTCCTCCTCCCCTGGATGAAGAAGACCCTGCCCTTGGCTCTCCCTCTTCCCTCTCCTGACTTGGCTCCCCAGTGCCCAGAGGACAAACGGAGGCTCTGGGCAAGATGGCCTGTCCGTGTCCCCTCCCACCAAGCCGGCAACCCTCTGCTCCCTAAACCCGCCCTGACTTTCATATCTCCCTGCCTTGGCCTGTGGTGTTCCATCACCCGGAACCCTCTCTCTCTTCCTCCCCTGGGGAAATCCTTCACTCACCCCATGGCCCAGTGAAGAAGCTCTTTCAGGAAGCTTTGCCTGTCCTCAACACCAACCTGGGGGGCAAGGGGCCCCGCCCACCCTGGGCGTGGTTAGTGCTGTCCCACCCCCTGCAACAACTGACCTCTGGCCTGAGGGCCCGGCTGTCTACCCTCAAAAACCACACTGCTCACTCTTAAAAGTGTAAACCAAATTCAATCTACCTGGAGGTGCCATTTTTCACCCATCAGGTTGTCAAAGACCCCAGAGTGGCATGGGGAGTGTCCCCAGACCTACTGGTGACTTTGGCTCACAGATAGCCATGTCCCTGAGCAAGGGTGCTGACTGCAGCCTCTCTGCACAACCGGGACACCACCATGGGGTGGGGTGCATAATGTGTGGGGATATCCACGCTGTCGAAGAGGAGAGATCCAGGAAAAAGGAAGCGGCAGCTCCACTGTCCCCACAGGAGACACTTCCCCAATGCATCAGGTTTGCAAAACCCTGGGTGCAGAGCAGTGTCCACACAGGCTACCTTTTCTGTTCAAAATAAGAACCACAAAAAAGGGCCCAGTCACAGAGGCTCATGCCTGTAATCCCAGCACTACAGGAGGCCAAGGCGGGAGGATCGATTGAGCCCAGGAGTTTGAGACCAGCATGAGTAATACAGGAAGACCCCATCTATACAAAAAAAAAAAAAAAAAAATTCATTAGCTGGGCGTGGGGGCTCATGCTTGTAGTCCTTGCAATTCAGAAGATTGAGTCAGGAGGATCCCTTGAGCCCTGGAGTTTGAGGCTGCAGTGAGCTGTGACGGCACCACTGCACTCCAGTCTGGGTGACAAAGTGAGACTCTATCTCAAAAAAACCAAAACCAAAAACCAACAAAACAAAAAAGAGCCACAAAAAAGATGTCCTAGCAATGCTGTGTGTACGGGAGTCTCCAGCAGGACACACAAACAATCCAGCACTGACCTCTGGAGAGAACTGAGAGGCTGCGGACGTGGCAGGGAGGAGACGTCCACTCCATGCCTGGATGCCTGTGAACATGGGGCATCCACGAAAATGAAAATGAAAACTGCCGGCCTGCTGGCCAGCGGCTTGCAGTGAATCACAAACACCATGGACGTGATTGTTGCTGGTGGAGGTCGCAGCCTCTGGATGCCTGGGTGGCGCTGTTCTCGTAGCTGAGCAGAAATGCCCGCAGCATCTGCATCTGGCACGTGCCTGGGGGCCTGCAGCCTCAACTGCCGTTTACCCGGAGACACTGATGGTGAGGAAGGCAGAGACAACGATGGTGCAGAAAGGCATCGGGGAGGCCTGTGAGCCAGAGAGCAGCCATCGGGGAGGTGGAGGAGAGCCCTGAAGCGTGTATCACCACATGACAGATGTCACCTGAAACCACCTGGATGCTGGCCAAGGCTTTGGCCTCTTCTTGCTGCCTCTGTATTTCTGAACATGCATTGCTAATGAGGTGAAGGGACTCACCCTCAGGCCTGCCACCCCACCAGGCTGGGCCAGGACACCACAGCACCCAGCATTACCCTGTCACAGCCCCAGGCTGCATGTGTGTGTGTCTGGGTGTATCTGTATTTGCACGTCTGTGTCTCTGTATCTATGCAGGTATCGATATGTATGTCTCTATTATCTATATTTGTGTGTCCATGTATATGTGTGTGTGTATGCAGATGTGTCTGTATGTGTGTGTCTGTGTCCGTGTGCATCTCTGTGTGGCTATGTGTGATTGTCTGTCCCTGTATGTCTGTGTGTGATCCTGTGTATCCAT
This sequence comes from Macaca fascicularis, assembly GCF_037993035.2. Lineage (NCBI taxonomy): Eukaryota > Metazoa > Chordata > Mammalia > Primates > Cercopithecidae > Macaca > Macaca fascicularis. The sequence goes on along the minus strand of NC_088390.1, from coordinate 20,781,218 downwards.
GTGTGCACGTGTGTCTGCGTCTGTGTGTGCCCGTGTGCGACTGTATGTGTCCCCGTGTGTCCATGTTGTGTGTACCCAAGTGTGTCTGTGCGCACATGTACATATCTGTGTGTAGTTGTGTTTGTGTCCCTGTGCACCCTTGTGTAGCTGGGTCTGTGTCCAGCTGTGTAAGAGGCCCCAGCGGGGAAGGCTGGGCTCTACCACAGGCCCTGATGAGAGTCAAGGCCATGAAACAAACCCTGTGAGCCCCAAACACCTGGTCCTAGGAATGGGCTGGACTTGGGAGTAAGTCAGTCCAGAGCGACTGTGAGGGCTCCAAGCCTGTGGGAACAAGAATGAAGAGGAGTCCTGGGTCTGGGGTCCAGGCCCCTCCCCAGCCAGTACTGAGAGGGCAAGAGAGAGCTCACAGCAGGCCCTGTTGGCTGAGCCGATCCTCTGCCCTGGAGACTGCAGGCCAGGGGTCTCCCTCTTGGCCTCCCCAGCTGCTAGGTGATGCTCAGGGCTGGGGGTAGGGACTGACCCTTCATGACACCCTGAAGCTGCCTGACTGGCCCTGGCTGTGCCTGCTGCAGAAATGATATCAGCTGACATCATTGAGGCCTCCTCGAAGCTCAGTCTGTTACTGTGGAAGAAGCCCATCAGTCCTCATCCTCAGGAAGCTCATGATTCAGGCAAGGAAAGAGGCCCACAGCCAGACCACTCTGACCTGTGCAGTCAGGACATGGCCGCAGGTGAATCAGGCAGGATCCGGCCAGGAAGCAGAAGCTCTCCAACAGAGAGAACTGGGTCTAGGGTGCTGGCCACACTGTGATAAAGGCTCCGAGACCTAAACGGGATGGGGAGGAATCCAGGATTGAAATCAGTAGGAAGCCGCCATCCCAGGCTGGAGGCAGGGAAGAAAGCAGCACGGTCACTAGTCCCAGGGGCTGTGTTCATGCGAAGGGAGCTGGAGCCTTGGCAGGGGTGTCTGGAGCCATGGGGGGGCGCAGGTGGCTGCTGCTAGGAGGCCATCCAAGGAGAGACGTAACGAGAGATGTGTCCCCTTTCCCCACCACCACCAAGCACAGAAGCCTGAGGGCAAAGGATGCTGGGAAATGACCTGAGGGTCAGAGCAGGGGGCCCGTGGGGGTGGGATGGAGCCCACCTGGCAGGCTAGGATGGGAGCACAGCCAGGCCTACAGCGGGCCCGTCCCCAGGGGCCTGCTCAAGCCACGGTCTGCTGCTCATCCTAGCAGGGGCCTGTTCTACAACAGGTACTCAAAAGCATGAGTTGCACAGTGAATGTGTACAGAGTGGGAGATAAAGCCAGGCGGCTAGGGCCCCAGATGTGAAGGAGAAGAAAAGGATGGACACTGGGTGCGTCCGAGCCGAGACCTCAGAGGCCATGAATGCCAGCTTGGGTTTGGCCAAAATCTGAGGGCTGGCACGTCCCCCAAACATTCTCTGTCTTACCATAACTAGAAAATAAATAAGGTGGCCGGGTGCGGTGGCTCAAGCCTGTAATCCCAGCACTTTGGGAGGCCGAGACGGGCGGATCACGAGGTCAGGAGATCGAGACCATCCTGGCTAACACAGTGAAACTCCGTCTCTCTAAAAAATACAAAAAACTAGCCGGGTGAGGTGGCGGGCACCTGTAGTCCCAGCTACTCCGGAGGCTGAGGCAGGAGAATGGCGTAAACCTGGGAGGCGGAGCTTGCAGTGAGCTGAGATCCGGCCACTGCACTCCAGCCTGGGCGGCACAGCGAGACTCCGTCTCAAAAAAAAAATAAAGAAAGAAAGAAAATAAATAAGGTGTTTAGCCCTAAAGCATCAAAGCCGCTGACGGTTCTTGTTTCTGTCCTGTGCCAGACAGTCTGGTGTTCATATTCCCCATTCTCCAGAGAAGGAAACTGAGGCACAAAGAGGTGGAGGACCTTGACCGAGTGACAAAGTGACCTGCCCGATATTTCAGTTAGGGGTAGCACAGCCACAGCAAGGGGTAGTGGACGCCCACCCACCCCCGACTTTCCAAAGGTGGAGAGATTGCTGCAAACTGCCAGCAACTGGTGACAAGCAGGAGAATGTGGTCGAGACCGTTCAGTGGCCTTTCAGTTCTGCCTTGTTGGGTGGCAACCGTGCTTCAATCACCAATGTTGTTCCCCAGACAGAATATAAAGAAGCAGAAACCTGTGATAATGCATGTGCCATCTGTGCCCCATCCCCATCCTCTTGCCGCGGCCACAAACCCAAGTCCTTGCAGGACTCAAGCAAGAGGGTGGATGAGGAGAATCAAGCAGTGGGGAACTGCAGGCCAAAGGGGTGGACACTCCTGAATCTAGGTTTCAATTTCTTAAGAAAGGCTGGAAATCAGGACTCTTCATGGAAACAAATCTTAGATTTGAAAATGCTGGCCCCTAGTTGGAATGTTTAAAGTATATGGAACGCATCCACGGAGGCCAGGCTGAGTGTCTAGAGTAGGGGCTGGGCCTGTGAGCTCTGCCAGCTCTGAAGCAACTTTTTCAAATGCCAAGCACACGCCAGCCACAGGGCCTTTGCACTGCTGCTCCCTGCTCTTCCTGCTGGCATCTCGTGGCTCACTCCTGCACTGTCTTCAGGCATCTGCTCAAATGTCGTCTCATCCAAGAGGTCTTCCCTGACCTTTTCTTTCCCATTTCGCTGGTTTATTTTTCTTTACAGTGCTCGCTTCCACCTGACATCTCGGTGTTGTCCAGTTCCTGATGATAGCATCAGCTCTGTCATCAGGGCAGGGTCCTTGTCTTAGGCATCCCTGGATTCACACGACCTTCCCAGCCCAGAGCAGACCCTCAGTCAACATTTGATGAATTCATGGTTTAGCACTTCAGGACCCCTGAGGCATGGCCACGGGGACACAGGGCACCCAGGACCACATGCGTTACAGATGTGATGTCTGAAAGAGAAGCCAGCTGAGGGGGTTCCCAGCCCTTCCCACCCCACAGGCTTGCTGGGAACTTTGGGAAGACCTGAACCCCCTGCCCTGGAGGCCTCCATTTCCCCACCTGTGCAGTGAGGGGGTGATACATGCCACAGTCTCGGGGGCATTCAAGGTGGCCATCATTGCCAGCTTCCTCAGTCAAACAGAGGGACAGATAGATTGATCAGCTCCATATTGAGGACGTGGCCGCAGCTGCTCTGGAGAGGGCGGGAGGGGTGGGAAGCTGAGCGGAGCCAGGGCTCCTGGAGGAAGGAAAGACAAATGCCACAGCCCCATCAATGCCTGGGGCCGGTGGGCAGGAAGGGCCGTGATCGTCCATCTGAGGGTTTCTTTCCCTGTCACCTAGGGGTCCAGAGAAGCTCAGGGGAGCTCCAGGGGAGCCCAGGCCGGGGCGAGTTCTGAACACGGCAAAGCCCTCCCCAGCGCACCCTGAGGAGGCCATCCCAGAGCTTCCCTGCTTCTAAGTCATGGAGCGGCCGAGGCCGAGGGCTGGGGCAAGGGAGTCCCAGGGGGTCCCTGCCCATTCAAGCCACGACGTTTCTTGGATGCCGTTCACCGAGGCTGGAAGTGTATGCAAGGCTGGCATTCTGCTGCAGAGTCCACTTGAGACATGTTTTCATACAAGAGCCCCACGTCCCACCCTGGATCTTCCAGGAGAGCCAAAGCCCAAGAGATGAGATGCTGGGAATGTGGCCAGCTCTCTCTGGGAGTGATATCGCTGTGTGGGACATGCAGCTACAGCACAAAGAACTAGGACCTAGGGGTCCGTGGGGGCGGGGGGGCTGAGGTTAAATCCCAGCTCCACTCCAACTTGTGGGGCGAAACCCTTTTCCCCTGAGGACCTTGATTTCCCCATCTGGAACCTGTTCACTGGGATTCTGGGCCCCTGGCTGCAGCTCCTGGTTTTTAGGGAGGGAGGAGCAAAAAGCAGCCTTGGATAGGACCAATGGGCAGGGCAGGAGCCCAGAGGGAAGACACAGACAGGATGAGACCACAAGGACTGTTGTTAAGGCCTCGGACAGCGAGAAAACAAACCCTTGAACACCAGGGACAGCAACTCAGCCATTCCGCTGCTGGGTCTCTACCCAAAAGCATCAAAACAGGTGTTCAGACAAAGCTCGTACATGAATGCCGATGACAACACTGTTCACAGTAGCCAAGAGGTGGGAACAGCCCAGAGTCCACCCACGGATGAATGAACCCACTAAGTGTGTCCACACAATGGAATGTCACTCATCCATGACATGAAGAGGGTGGCATTCCAGCACTGGCACAACATGCACAGACTTCGAGGGCACAGGAGGACAAATGCTTAGGGTTCCATTCATGTGAAATGCCCAGCACTAGCAAACCCATACAGACGGAAAGCAGCTCAGAGGTTTTTCCAGGGGCTCGGGGGAGGAGGGCACGTAGGGAGCGAGTGCACCGCATTTTCACGGGGTCTTCTTTTGGAGCGATGGAAGTGTTTTGGAACTAGAGAGCTGTGATGATTGCAAAACATCGTGAGCAGAATGCCACTTAATTTGTACGCTTTAAGAAGGGCAGTTTTAACTTACGTGAATTTTACCTCAATAAGAAGGGGTGAATCCCCCACCAGGGACAAGCAGAAAGAGCAGCCCACGCAGAGACACGACGGAGAGGCCAGGCTCTGGATCTGCCTAGCGGGAGGGAGAAGGACACCCATGCCCCTGGGGCTGCTGTGAGGGAGGAGCGCTCAGCACAGGGCCCAGAAACGGGGCAAGTGAAATATTTGCTGCATTCATTACCATCCCCAGACCAGCAGGGCGGCCCATGCAGCTCAGGCTAGCAGCCCTGTCAAGGGAGGCCCCGGGACGACCCAGGCCACGCCTGTGGCCACAGCTCCTGCAGTGGCCAAGAGCAGAGCCAGAGTTGGGAGTCAGGTGGGGTCGGCCTTCCCTCCCTGGCTAGCTCATGTCTCCTCCCTGGGCCTTACCTACCTCTGGGAAGGGGGATAGAGACCAGTCCTCTAGGAAGCTTCCAGCACCAGAACCTTTCTGCACCTGGAGTCTCTGGGGAAGACAATCAATCAATCAACCTATGGATCTACCCACAGGACCAGTGGAGAGGGAGGCAGGATGGTACATTGGATAAGCCGTGGTGATTAAGCTGACAGACAGGGGTTCAAATCCCAGCTCCTCCACCTCCCAGCCACCCCACCCTCAGGCCCCAGCTGCTCTAGCCAGCCCTTCCGTGCCTCAGTTTACCCACCTGTAAAAGTCAGGTAATAATCGCCACTACCCCATAGGATATTGTGACGATGGAATGAGTCTGTGAGAACGACGCCTGGCTCATGGAGTGGGCTTCGGAGGTGTGGACCTTTATTGTGTCTAATTCTCACTGTTGAGAATTAGAACAACAACCTCTTATCCAGGTAAGGAGAGAAAGGAGCCCTGCCCAGCACTGACCAGAATGTGAAGAGTGCATGGGCTGATGCCACCAGCTCTGTTCCCTCCTAAGACGTTGTGCTGAGCTCAGTCCCCAGAGTGAAGACCCAGAGGAGAGGCCAGGAGCGAGGGTGCTCGGGAGAGGACCGAGGAGGTGCCCCCACGCTCACTCGCGCACTCACAAACTCACTCACACACACTCAGAGTCATACACACAGAGACACAGAATCACACACACAGTCACACATACTCATAGTTACACAATCACAGTTACACATTCACTCACACACACACTCTCACAAAGAGTCACACACTCACTCGCACCTGCGGGGGAAGAGTGCTGAGTGGGCGGGGTGCGCTGGCCACGCGCAGGGGCAGCCTTGGCCCCGGCAGCCACACTTGATGAATTTTGCATCACCTTGGCTATGAATAGCTTCCTCTGCAGAGAGACAGACAGTTCAAAGGAAGGAAAAGGGCCCGAGGAGGGAGAGAAAGGGCGGAATGCACCCCAAATCCCTAACTCAGCTCGTCAGGAGAGCGGGTCGAGGCGAGGATGCAGAAGGTGGGCAGGGCCTCCCACTCCCACAGGGCCGCGTGCGTTTCCAGAGGCGGCAGGTGAGGCTGCAAGGGACCTCCCGCAGGACCCTGGCAGCCCCATTGTGCTTCCAACATCAGGCCCAGAAGGATGCAGCTGGGACGGGAGGGCATCAGGGAGCCCGCGCAGCACGTGAGCCACCTGCAGACCCCCATTCCCCAAGACTGGGGCTTCAAGGGCATTTCTTAGATGGATACACTGAGGCCTGGGAAGATCGTTGTCCCATCAGAGACTGCACACAGCAGCCTAGGCCTGGGTGAGCTGACAGGCAGGGCCGCAGAGGGGCTCCAGGGGCACGGCTAAGCTGAGGGTGGCAAGGAAACGTCTGCAGCCTCTGGCTGGGGAACCCGGCTTCCAACCCCAGCTCCGCCTCCTGTCTGGGCGGCCCTGGGCAAGACACTTCACCTCTCTGTGTCTGTTTCCCTAGTAATTAAATCATAATAATGAAAGTACCCCACTTACCAGGTGATGGTCAACGTGCAGCCTCTGGGTCCCTGCTGCTCACCAGCTGTGGAACTTTGCCTCCCACCTCAGTTTTCCCATCTGCAGAATGGGCTGCTGCAGTTCCCTGCCCTGTCGATTAGGCATAAAGCATTGAGAATGAGCCCTGCACAGCACGAGGGCCACATGAGACTTGTCAGCACTGCCAGCTTCTTAGAAAGTGACACCCAGAAACAGAGAGTCCCTTCTGGGCAGCCCCCACCTGCCATCAAGGAGGCATCCCCAAGGGTTCCAGCCACATGCCTCATCCTGCCAATCTGGCCAGCCCTGGCTGAGGCCCACGCAATGGGCGACTAGGCCAGGGAGCTCAGCGAGGGGACACCAGGTGGGTGTGTGGGTAGACGCTGGGCAGTCAGTCATGTAAGCCCAGCTGTCCTCTCTGGCCGGGCTCGGGTGAGTGGGTCTCGCCTCAAGGCTATCTCATGTAAACTGTGGGGATGTCCCAGCTGCCCATTGCCTCGCGGGAGACCCAGTGCCGGCACCACAGCCCCAAGGCTTCAGCATAGTGGTGACAGCGGCTGCACCAGGCACCTACTGCATGCACGCTGTCTCTTAAGTGCTTTGCATGCATTAACTCAATTAATCTTCAAACCCACCCATTATCTGGGGCAGGTGCCGTTAGCATCTCTACTTTACAGACAGAGAAACAGAGGTCCAGGGAGCTAGGGGAACACGCACAGGATGTGGGACCCCACCTTCATTCCTCCGTCCTCGGTGGCACCTGGCATTTCTGATCCTGGCTCTTCTGTTCCAGGGATGGGGCATCAGGGCGGGCCCCTTCCTCTCCCTGGCCTTGGTTTCCGTAGCGGTGAAGGGTCCAGGTGCACGGAGTCTCATCCCTGGTCCTTCTACCTGCTGGCCTAGAAAGTGAGACTTTCACCCTCTCTGTGCTTCTGTTTTCTCCCCTGTAAAACGGGAACGGCCCCCGCCTCCTAGGAGTAAGCTCCTAGGCCAGTGCCTGGCACTTAGTAAGTGCTCAGGAAGTGGCAGCCACGCTATTATTATTGCTATTATTATTGCTATTGCTGCTGCTGCTGCAAAGTGAGTACTCCCTAAGACCCCTGACCAGAGAGGATGGGGGTGTCCAAACATCCAGGTTCCCAGAGAGGCCCAGGAGGTGGCCTGTGCCCAGAGCCCAAGACAGTTGCAGGAGCTCATGGCCTCCCGGAGTGGAGAGAACTGTATCCGGGTCAGTCTCCCTGTGTTCTTCCCCACAGCCTTCCACCTGCCAGGCCTACCTCCATGGCGTCTCTGCTCTTCCCTCTGGCCACGCCAGAAGGGACCCCAAGGAAGCAAAGATTCAGAGAGTGAACTTTCCCTCAGGGACCATCCTAAAGATGCCCACAGTGGCCTCTTGCAGCCCTTCTCTTCTGGCAGGGCCTGGAGCCCAGAGGGTTCCCAGCATGGCAGCTAAGAGTCAGGGCTCTTCAGAGTCCCAACTGCTGTGCCCCGTTCCTGGCTTTGCTGCCTACCTGCTGTGTGACCTTGGGCAGGTTGCTCTGCCTCTCTGTGCCCCAGTTTCCCCACCTCCAAGACAGTAGATGATAGCAGCCGTAGGTGGGGTGGTTGTGGAGATTCAGGACCATGACATAGACGAAGCTGTTAGCCTGGTACCCACTGGGCTTGATGTCCTGGCTCCTGAGGCTGCCAGCTTGCTGAAGACAGCAGGGCTGCTGGCATCGGACATTCCCAGGGCCACATCTTTACTCATTGTGTGAATTTGTGCAATCCACTTCACCTTTCTGTGCCTCAGTTTCCTCATCTGCAAAACAGGCTTAATAACACCCATTTGGGGACATGGTGAGGATTCAAAGAGGTAAGCCCAGGAGAGTGCCTGAGGAACTGTGCTGTCCCTGCGACTGCTGCTGCTGCCGTTGTCACCCCTGCCATCCGGAAGACACCCACAGCGTCTGTGGCTTCCTCTGGGGCAGGCCCCACTCTGGAGGACACTGGAGGCTTCCTCTCCAGGTGACAAGGAAAAGCTGAAGGATGCGTCTCCTTTGTTTTCTTCCCAGCAAGACTGGCATGCGACAAACACGTCAGAAGGGAAAGGAAGGTCGTGAGCCTTGGGAGCCAAAGCCAGGGCAGAGCAGGGGCTGGGGAACAAGTGGTTCCCACAAAGTAGGTCCTGCCTCTGGGTCCCAGAATAGATCCCCCGGAAACCCTTCTGGCGCTTGCGTTTGGTCCAGCCTCCGTGCCCAAGCCTCAGCCACCTGCCTACGCAAGCTCACCTGCACACACACCTCCGCGTTGGGGCCTGAGCCTCATTGGCTCACCTGGGAGTGTCTCACTTACTGACTCTGTCAGAGTCAAAGCCAGTTGGCTCAAGACAGATGCCAAAGGCCAGGCATACTTGGATCCCAACCTCAGACCTTCCTCAGGCTGCGTAACCTCACCCACTGAGCCTCAGCAAACAACACAGAGCTGACAAGACCATCATGAACACCACTGGGAAAGAATCAGTGCAGACTCAAAGGTAGTGCCTGTCCCCTGTAGCCACAGGACACTTCACAACCCTTTGGAGTTTATTCCCCAAGCACGTACCACCCCATGACCCCATGCCCTTTTTTTTTTTTTTTTTTTTTTTTTGAGATGGAGTCTCACTCTTGTCGCCCAGGCAGGAGTGCAGTGGCGTGATCTCAGCTCACTGCAATCTCTGCCTTCCAGGTTCAGCGATTCTCCTGCCTCAGCCTCTCAAGTAGCTGGGATTACAGGCAGCCGCCACCACACCCAGCTAATTTTTGTATTTTTAGTAGAGACAGCGTTTCACCACGTTAGCCAGGCTGGTCCCGAACTCCTGACCTCAGGTTATCTGCCCATTGTGGCCTCCCAAAGTGCTGGGATTACAGGCATGAGCCACTGTGCCCAGTTGACCTCTTTTGTCTGTTAAGCCAAACCTTCCATTGGCTTCTAGCACCTTGGATGTGCTCCTGTCTGACTGTGTCTGCCTCCTCCCTCAGACTAGAGGCTCCTGGGAAGGAGACACCAAGTCAGATTTCTCCCTGTGGTCCCAGCACTACCCAGCATAAGGCCTGCATATCGGGGCCAGGGGAGGGGGCGGTGCTCAGAACACGTTTATTGATAGAACTCAAGATTGCTTTCACTACATCTAAATTGCAAATATGGCTGCAAGTTATTTGCAGCAACTTGCAGGAAGAAAGGAATCTATGTCCTCTCCCTCAAGTCATGTGATTGCCATGCCAGTAGAAGGCAGAGCAATGCTGTGCCAGTTCTGAGACTAGGTGTCAAGGGGCCTTGCCCCTTCCACTCTTGTGCTGGGAACTCCTCTGCCACCAGTGACCCAGCCAGGGCAAGCCCACTGGGGAGTGAGAGGCCCCCTAAAGCACCAGGGCCACCTGTCCCAGCTGAGGCCACAGACAGTGAGCAAGTGGCTGAGAGAAGTTGAGCCCAACAAAGAACTGTGAGCTAATTAAAATTGTTGTTGTTTTGTAGCCCTGAGTTTAGGAGATGTTTGTTATGGCACAGTACCTAACTGATACACACCATAACCCCATTTCACAGGGAGGAGATTGAGCTTTCAAGGGGGCAGAACTCAAGTCCTCATCTCCATTGGGGGCTGCAGCAGTGAATTAAAAGTACACGCCCAGCCGGGCTCGGTGGCTCACACCTGTAATCCTAGCACTTTGGGAAGCTGAGGCAGGCAGATCACGAGGTCAGGAGTTCGAGACCATCTTGGCCAACATGGTGAAACCCTGTCTCTACTAAAAATACAAAAATTAGCTGGACGTGGTAGTGGGTGCCTGTAATCCCAGCTCCTGAGGCAGGAGAATGGCTTGAATCCGGGAGGCGGAGGTTGCAGTGAGCTGAGATCGTGCCACTGCACTCTAGCTTGGTAACAGAGCAAGACTGTCTCAAAAAAAAAAAAAAAAGTACACACCCAGGCTGGGCACAGTGGCTCATGCCTATAACCCCAGCACTTTGGGAGGCCAAGGTGGGTGGATCACCTGAGGTCAAGAGTTTGAGACCAGCCTGGCCAACATGGTGAAAACCCATCTCTACTAAAAAATACACAAATATTGGCTTGGTGTGGTGGTGCATGCCTGTAATCCCAGCTACTCAGGAGGCTGAGGCAGGAGAATCACTTGAACGTGGGAGGCGGGGGTTGCAGTAAGCCGAGATTGCACCACTGCACTCCAGCCTGGGCAACAGAAGGAGACTCTGTCTCAAAAAAAGGAAAACAGTGCATGCCCAGAGGATGGGTAGCTGTGACTGTTTCTGCCAGCACTTTCGGTTGCATCATTAAAAGCATCATTAATAAAGACATATTGTTGCAGATAAAGCTCAGACCACGGGTACCTTCTAATTGCTCCTGACATTTTTGCGCTGGCTGTTCATTGATCCAGCTGGCAGCCTGGCCCCCACCAGAAAGTGTAAAAGGGCCAGCCAGCATCAGCCTCCTCCCCGAAATGGAGCCACAGGGAGGGAGGCTTCTCCTTTGCCCAGGAAGCCAGCTGTGCCCTGGATGGTGGCAGAAGGGAGGGAGCAGAAGGGAGGTCGGAGCCGGCTTGACTTCCCCTGTGCACCCTGCAGCCACAGCCACACCAGGCTCAGCATTTTCCGCTCATGCCATGCCTCTGCAACTGCTATTCTTTCTGCCTGGTGCACCGTTCCCTCCTTCCTTGCAAGACCACGTCCAACTCATACGCAGCCCTCAAGGCCCCTCCAAGTTAATTTCTTTGTTGCCCCCACTGTCTGTCCCCCAGTTCTAGAAAAAATCCACCTCCTCTGCGAGGCCTCCCAGGCCACTCAGCCCAAGACTGAAAGCGCCCCATTTCTCTCCACGAGCGCCCCTTGACTGTCATTGTGGCTGCTTGTTTCTTTAATGGCTGTTGGCTCCGCCAGACTGAGTTTGGAGAGGGCGGGCTGTGGGCACGGTGGCATCCACGGAGCAGAGTCTGCCCGCCAAGGGGCTCTGTGGACACGGGTGGGATGAGTGTGTAAGTAAATGAAAAAACAGCCGAACAAGCAAACTCACTCACTCACCCTCCTGAGGCTCACAAGCAGGAGTGGAGGCAGAGATCAGTGGATAAGGGACGAGGGGCCTGGAGCCCCTGCAGGCAGTCAGACCCAGCATCCCAGGAACATGGAAGCCAATGACCCAGCCATGGCACCAGAGGCCAGCCTTGCCAGAAGAGGGCTCCTGGGCTCAGATCTGTGCTGCCTACCAGCCCCACGTGTGAGCCTTTCACTGGTTACTTGCCTCTCTGTGCCTTGGTTTCCCAGCCACAAGGTGAAGGTGATGGTAGCTGCTTGGGCAATATTTGTGGAGCTCATTGTGGGTTGGTATAGAAAGTTGGACGGGAGCTGGCTGTGCCAATGTTGGTCATTGTTTTTGAGTATTTGCCATGGGCAGATGATGGGCTCACACCCGCCCCAGGAGACAGTGCTAGGATGCCCATTTTGTAGATGAGGAAACTGAGGCACAGAGAAGTAAAGGAACTGGCCCAAGGTTACGCAGCTGGTAAGAGGCAGAGCCAGGATTCGAACTGAGCCCTCACTCCACAGCCCAGGTGCTGGAGGGAGAGACAGGAGGGGCGTTGGCAGGAGGGGGTACTGGCTTCCAGATCATTGCCCCTCTCCCCCTCCCATACAGGACCATGGGTGACAAAGGGGATGGCGGGCAGGAGGCCTGCTCAATCGGGATGCTGAACACTGCTGCCCAGCAACCTGGCCATTCATCTTCACTGACCACACAGATGCCAGAGCCAGCCTCTTAGCTCACAGCCAACGAGGTTAAAAATACACCCAAACCATGTTTCTATTGACTTGGCCCTGAGTTACGGCCTGGGGCCTGTGGCTGCCTCCAGCTCAGACTCTGGAGACAGGGCGTGCCGGGCTGGCCACCTCCCCACCAGAGGGACCAGCTCACCTTCCTCGCCTAGGAAAGGAGCTGACCCGCCCCTCCCTGCAGGCTCATGGGAGCGTTTCCCAGACACCAGGCCTGCAAGAAGCTCCTCCAGGCCTGACCCTGTGGCCAGCGGGGAGCCGGCCAGGCCTAGTGTGATTCAGGAGAGGAAGAAGGGCCTTTGGAATTTGCTGTCGTGTCAGTTTCTCCTCCTCAGCTGGGAAGACCTAAAGAGGGGCCTGGATGCTGAGTCAAAATCAAAGCCAGAAGGGCCTTGGAGACCCTGGAGAGGGGGCTGAGCTTTCTGCAGCCCTCAGGGTGGGGCTGAAGACCCGGCGTGCTGGTGGGTGCATGGGGTGAGTTCTCTCCCATTCCATTCCTGGTGAAGAAAGCGGAGGCGCTGCGGTCACCCAGGCCTCCTCTAATGCCTCTCCCCCTCCACACACACACACACACACACACACACACACAGGTTCCTCATCTACTTGCAGGTGCTGCCCTGGATAGGCGCCTTTGTCACCTCCTCAACTGACATCTCCCTTCTCCCCATTAACAGAAGCCAGGCCTCATCCAGCCAGGGGCCAATGGCGCAACCTCCAGAGCTGGGCTGTCCACTGCGGCAGCGTCTCACCACGCATTCACACTTAAACAAATGAAAATGACCTATAATAAGAATTCCACTCCTCCATCAAATGAGCCACATTCTGGGTGCTCAATGGCCACCTGTGGCTGGTGGCTGTCATTTGGACAGCACAGATCTGGAATATTCCCATCAACACAGAGAGTTCTGTTGCACAGCTCAACTCTGGAGGATGACTCCTGACTGGGCGAAACCAGTCAGGGAATCCCACTCCCCAACGCAAGTAGGGGGTCTGTGGCTGCCTCCTGATGTACTTCTGAACAATGATGAAACATAAGGGAAGGCTGGGAGAGATGGACCTCCTGGTATGAAGAGACAGACGTGAGAGAAGCAGACTCTTAACACATTGGCTGGCCCCCTTGCCTCCAGCCTTTGAAGGCCGTGAGAGGATGCAATGACTGGAGCTGAGGCAGCCATCTTGCAACTATGAGGCAAAAAGCCTAAGAACAAAAACCAACACGCACAGGATGGAAGGAGCCTGGGGCTCCACCAAGCTATGGAACTAACTGCCTCTGCAGTTTTTGTTCAATGAATCCAATTTCTTTATTACTAAGCCACTGTAGTTGACGAATTCTGTCACCTACAGCTGAATACTCTCTAACTGATAAGACTACAAACCAATACCCACATTTTGCTCTTAGGCCTTTAGGTAAACTTTTACCTCTTACAGAAATGTTCCCCTTCTCATCTCTGTTCAATCTATCCATGTGTTAGGGCCCAGATCAAAGCCTGCCTCCCCCAAGAAGACTTCCCTGAACCTCCCCCACAAATCTGGAAGCAACCACTCCCTCCTCGGCCTTAGAATTGGTCCCTGTCTTCCAACCCTCAGCACCAGTGAGGGCAGGGCCTACACCTGTCTTCACGGAGCTGCGCCCCAGGCCCTTAGAAACATGTCCACCAAGTAACAGGAGCTCAACTGACATTTGGTGAATAAAAGAATAGATGCTTTATTTCAGCCTCCTCATCATGCCCTATACAACATGGTTTAAACAAAAGCTTGCAAAATGGAGCAAGTTTCTCATGGCTCTCAGAAGTGGGGAAATCAAAGCAGACGACCTGCCCAGACCTCACACCACACACCCATGTACCTTCCTGGACAATTGAGGAGTCAAATGGAGATGCAGGAGGAAAATTTTATTTTAATTCTGTGCAAAATTGACAGATGAATGGATAAGATGTGGTTGATACCCACAGTGGAATATGATTCAGCCTTAAAAAGGAAGAACACTCTGATACGTGCTGCCACATGCGAACCTTGAGGACATCATGCTAAGGCGTGAAAGGACAAACGTGACTTCACTTACATGAGGTCCTTAACTTGTCAAATTCACAGAGACAGAGAGTAGAATGGTGGTTGCCCGGGGATGGGGAAGAGATGAGAAGTTGTTTAATGATGACAGAGTTTCAGTTTTGCAAGATGAAAAGAATTCTGGAGATGGATGGTGGTGATGACTGCACAACAATATAAACGCACTTAATGCCATTGAACTGTGCACTTAAAAATGGTTGCCAGGAGTGTTGGCTCACTCCTGTAATCCCAGCACTTTGGGAGGCCGAGGTGGGTGGATCATGAGGTCAGGAGATCAAGACCATCCTGGCTAACATGGTGAAACCCCTCTCTACTAAAAATACAGAAAAAAAAAATTATCAGGGCATGGTGGCGGGCGCCTGTAGTCCCAGTTACTCGAGAGGCTGAGTCAGGAGAATGGCGTGAACCCGGGAGGCAGAGCTTGCAGTGAGCCGAGATCGTGCCACTGCACTCCAGCCTGGGCGACAGGGCGAGACTCCATCTCAAAAAAAAAAAAAAAATGGTTCAGATGGCAGATTTTATATTATGTGTTTCTTACCACAATTAAAAATTTGCAGGCCGGGCGCGGTGGCTCATGCCTGTAATCCCAGCACTTTGGGAGGCCAAGACGGGCGGATCACGAGGTCAGAAGATCGAGACCATCCTGGCTAACACAGTGAAACCCCATCTCTACTAAAAATACAAAAAATTAGCCGGGCGCGGTGGCGGGCACCTGTAGTCCCAGCTACTCAGGAGGCTAAGGCAGGAGAATGGCATGAACCCGGGGGGCGGAGCTTGCAGTGAGCCGAGATCCAGCCACTGCACTCCAGCCAGGGGGACAGAGCGAGACTCCGTCTCGAAAAAAAAAAAAAAAAAAAAATTTGCTTAAATGCTATGTGGAACTGTGATATTGTTAAATATACGTTTGATCTTCTTCCCTTTTCCTGGCATACAACTCCTGAAATCCTTGGACTCTCCAAAGTGATGTCTTCTTGCATGTGAATGATTCACTGAGGGCTGGTAGCCCCTACGTAGCTTCAGGATGGGGCTGGTCAGAGGAAAGACCAAGGCAGGATCAGTCCTGGGAAGAGGAGAGAGGCTGACGGTTAAGTTGATCACCAGTGACATTGCAATCATATCATATTACAATCAATTGTATCTCCGTAATGAAACCTCCATAAAAACATAAAAGGACAGATTCAGGGAGCTGAACATATGAAGGTTCCTAGAGGGCAGTGCTCCCCAGGGAAGGCATGGACGTTCCATACCCCTTCCCCATAACTTACCCTACACATCCCTTCAGCTGTCACCTTTGTCATATCTCTTGTAATAAACCAGTCAATATACATAAGCATCTCCCTAAGTTCCGTGATCCACTCTAGCAAGTTAAACCCAAGGATGTGGTCATGGGAACGCCAATTTCTCGTTAGTTGACCAGAAGCACAGGTGAAACAACCTGGGGCTTTTGATTGACGTTGGAAGTTGGGGGGCAGTCTTGGGAATTGAACCCTTGCTACCACACTGGACTGGGGTCTGCTTGCCAAGTGCAGTAAAGCCAAACGTCCACACTGAGGTTTCGCAGCAGGAGAAGAGAGGGCATTTATTTGCAGGGCACCAAGCAAGGAGAATGGGACAGCTCACACTTGAGACCCAACCTCCCCAGTCAATTACAAACAAGGCCTTTTAAACACAGAGGTACATTTCAGGAAAGCAGAAGTTACAAGTACAATCATAA
The DNA here is from genome assembly GCF_037993035.2 of Macaca fascicularis. Taxonomy (NCBI): domain Eukaryota; kingdom Metazoa; phylum Chordata; class Mammalia; order Primates; family Cercopithecidae; genus Macaca; species Macaca fascicularis. The sequence goes on along the minus strand of NC_088390.1, from coordinate 20,765,235 downwards.
ATCAATATACGGGGGCTACACATTGGTTTGGCCTAAAAACGTGGGATGTCTCGAAGCGGGTGCACTTCCGGGTCATAGGCAGATTCAGACTCTCTGATTTGCCATTGATTAAGGAATCTAGGCTTTGTCTGAAAACTTGGGGTCAGCAGAAAGGAATGGCCTGTGGGTGTGGCTTCTTCCAGGCCCCTCAGGAAGAAATGTAGATCAAAGAACAGCAGTGGTCAGAGTTCAGTGCTCAGCTCCCCATTATCTGGAGTCTCCATGCCAGCAGATTCCACGTGGTGGGGGTCCAGGTTTTTGAAAAGCTCAGGGTCGGTGACCGGTTAGCTCAGTTGGTTAGAGTGTGGTGCTGAAAAACAACTCAGGGACATACGTGAAGATCTTATCTTCGGTTTCTATAGGGAACGAAACACCTGACTCTAACTTCCTTGGCTATAGTTTTATGTTACTATTACCTTCTTGCTTATCGAGTTGCTTATTTACTTCTCAAGCCTAGCTGGGTACCTGGAAATTCCTCTGAAAGGACTCAAGATTTTCCTTTATCTCCTTGTGTGGGGTAGGGTGGCAGTGCTGACGTGCCCCTAAGAGGGATCTCTCCTCTGTCTCCTCAGCCTGTGGTCTGATGCTGTCTTCAGATCGATGGTGTCAGAACCCAGCTGGTGTCTGCTGCAGAAGTGCTTGCTTGCTGGTGTGGAGAAATCCCCCCAACATTTGGTCCGAGTGTTCTGTGTTGATTGTTGAGCGATAGGATAGAGAAAGCACTTTGGTTTCGGTTTTTCTATACCCACAGAGAAAGATACATATTCAAAGAGTTTGTTCAATGACTGGATACAGTTTAGACCAGAATGACTCCAATAGGCCCATCATCCGCCTGAAGAAACAGAGCGTTCCAGTCCCATGGAGGCCCTGAGTGTCCCCACCCAGCTTCAAGCCCTCTCCCCTCAGAGCAAACTCCCTTGCTTTTTACAGTTCTGAAGGTGGATTCTTAAACAATATACAGTTCAATTTTGCTTGGTTTTCACCTCTACATAAATGGAACAAAGAAAACACTAGATCGCTTCTGCGGCTCCCTCTTCTCCCTGGGTATCTTGGGGTGAGCATTTTTATTATTATCTGTTAAACTTGCATGCATGCCATGTTCTCTTGGCATGTCTCATACACTTAACAGTTACAAATAGATACACACAGTGCTAAATATAAAGTTCAAAGTCTTAAAAAAATAAAGCAGTTTAAGTGACTGTTTTCATGGTCTTCAGATGAGGAAGCCCTGTCCAAGCATATCACCAAAGACAAGCCACAAAAGAATAGACTGACACGTTTCATGACAAAACAGCTTAAAAAGCCTGTGGATTAAAAAACACCTGAAGCAGAGTAGGACGGGCAAAACAAAAACTGTGAAAATAAGGCACTGGAAAGATGAATATCTTTACTACGTGATGAGGCCCTTTCCAAATCAGACAGGAAAAGGGTGACGAGCCCCTCACTCTGGTTCTAATGGAAGTTGGTTCAACAGTTTAAGAGGGCAATGTATATCCAAAGGTGAAAGAAAAGCTCACCCTTTAACCTAGTAACCCTATTTTTAGGAATTTTGCTTAAGGAAATAGCCCGAGATGTGCACTAAAATTCCTTTACAAAATGCCCTTCACAATCCTACCTAAAATCAGGGGAAAAAATGGAAGTGACCTAAATGTTAAACAATATGGGATGGTTTAAACTATCAAAACTATTGAAATCATGTTCCAGAAAAAGTCTTTCCTTAAGTTGAGAAATAATGACGTTGTCGTAGCTTCATGAAGAAGAAGGTGGTACTCTGATAGATCGCTGATTAGAACGGTACAGTCACTCTGGAAAACATTTTGGCAGCCTTTTCTAAAGTCGAATCTCCCTTTATCACAGAACCCAGAAATTCTATTCTCAGCTCTTTACCCAAGAGAAGTGAAAACATGTGATCACACAAAACTTGTACACAAATGTTCATAGCGTCTTAATTCACAATAGCCCCAAACTGGAAACAACCCAAGTGTCCCTCAACTGTTGAATGGGTAATAAACAAACCGTGGTACATCCATACCGTGAAATACGACTCAGCAATAAAAAGGAATGGACTTTTGGCTCAAGCTCAAAAGCATTATGTTCCATTTATATGGCATTCTGGAAAAGGTGAAACTCTAGTGACAGTAAACAAATCCACGTTTAGGCCGGGCCCGGTGGCTCACGCCTGTAATCCCAGCACTTTGGGAGGCCGAGGCGGGCAGATCACAAGGTCAGGAGATCGAGACCATCTTGGCGAACACGGTGAAACCCCGTCTCTACTGAAAATACAAAAAAGTTAGCTGGGTGTGGTGACGGACGCCTCTAGTCCCAGCTTCTAGGGAGGCTGAGGCAGGAGAATGGCGTTAACCCGGGAGGCGGCAGAGCTTGCAGTGAGCCGAGATTGCGCCACTGCACTCCAGCCTGGGCAACAGAGCGAGACTCCGTCTCAAAAAAAAAAAAAAAAAATCCACGTTTGGTGAGGGCGTGGGAGGGGTGGGGTGGAAATGGAAGTCAACCGCAAATATGCAGGTGAGGTCTCTGGGGTGTGAAGGAAGGGTCCTAAATGTTTAGCATGGCAGGGGTTACACAACTGTCTCCATTTATCAAACTGACACTTCAAGTTGGTGAATTTTAAAGTCTATAAATTATGCCTCAATTAAGCTGATTCTTTAACAGTTTTTTAAAGCATGTTATAAAATAACATGGTTGAGCCAGGCATGGTGGCTCACGTCTGTAATCCCAGCACTTTGGGAGGCCGAGGCAGGTGGATCACCTGAGGTCAGGAGTTCAAGACCAGCCTGGCCAAAATGGTGAAACCCCATCTCTACTAAAAATACAAAAATTAGCTGGGTATGGTTGTGGGCGCCTGTAATCCCAGCTACTCGGGAGGTTGAGGCAGGAGAGTCGCTTGAACCCGGGAGGCAGAGGTTTCAGTGAGCCGAGATCACACCATTGCACTCCAGCATGGGGGACAAGAGCGAGACTTCATCTCAAAAAAAATTAATTAATAAAATAAAATAAAATAAAATAACATGATTGGTAGGGTCTCAATTTTGTGTAAAAAAGAAGTATACACCTGTGTTAGTCAGGACAGATTAAGACAAGCTGTGGTAACAAAACCCCTCAATTTTGATGGTTTAAGCAAACTAACGTTCATTTCCTCATCATGTCCCAGTCTAAGATAAACTGGGTAATGTCTAAGGCGGCTCTACTCCACACGGTGACGCTGGCATCCAAGCAGCATCCATCCTGCAGTTCTACCCTCTCAACATGTGACTTCCATGGTTACTGCCAACAAAAGAGGAGGATGTGAGAAGGCCCAACTCTTAACTGTCTCTACTGTGGTTGGCACAGGTCCCCGCTGCATCTGCCATCTGCCAGGATGAGTCATGTGACCTCAACTCAACAGGCAGGGAGGCTGGGAAAGGAAGGAGACCATGGATATGTAGCGAGTGCTGGTTGTCTCTGCTGTAAAATTTCCTTACAGTCACCAGATACCTCTTGCTCCCTTTTTCCTATACAGAGAACACACCCCTCTTCCCTAAGGGGCAAAAGCCTGTGCCACCCAGCATTGCCTCCAGCTGAGGGTGATGTGCAGGTCTATGTCTGTGAGGGTCCTCTTGTCCAGGGCCTTCTGAACTAAAATGACTGGTTACCTACCCTTCTCCATACTCCCCAGTACACTCTGGTGGATACCACGGGCATCCTTCCCACCTACAGCCTATGCAGACATGTCAAGATTCATAGTGAGTTTGAGAGCCCGCCGGGCACACTGTGGGGAGCCCCTACCTTGAGGATGAGGATGGGCCTTATATCAGGCCCTGATGCTTCTCAGGGGAGAAACTCCCTGTCCAGTGTCCTCCAGGGCCCCTCATTCTGCCTTTTGGGGTGTTCTCTTTCTGCCTGTTTCCTTTTTCTTCTTGTCCCTATCTGGGGTGAGATTTCCCACGTTCTCAGTTCACTTCCTGTCTCCTAGAAGGGCAAAGGTCCTAATGTCATTTAATCCCTTTTTAAGTTTCAAGTCATCAAAGGCTTTTGTAAGCCAAGCATGGGATTTCCCTGGAATCACATTCCCTTTAAACATCTCATAGGACTCTGATCTAGTTTCCTCCAGTCTGTTCTGTGTGCCTTATAGGGATGATGGGGGATCAAGGCTCCCTCTACCTTAGATGCCACTGTGTCTTTGGAGATTACCACAGCAGTAGAAGAAAAACAGAGAGGAGGCACACCAGGTCTTAATTGCTTCCAACTGGAAGTAACAGTCATCGCTGAGACTGGGAGGACTTGCTACACTCCCCTCTCATGGGTGATTACAAGGGGTTCATAGAAAGGTCAGAGGGGCTGGAAGAGTGCAGGCCCCATGAACTCTCCGTGCTAATAAATTAAAACTCCCTTCCAGGGCAGGGCCCACACTGAGATCTGACTGAGAGTAGGTGGGGTATGGTGGCTCACGCCTGTAATCCCAGAACTTTGGGAGGCCAAGGTGGCCAGATTGCTTGAGCTCAGGAGTTTGAGACCAGTATGGCAAAACAAAACCTTGTCTCTACAGAAAACACAAAAATTAACTGGGCATGGTGGCACACACCTGTAATCCCAGCTATTTGGGAGGCTGACGCAGGAGGATCACTTGAGCCCAGGAGGTCAAGGCTGCAGTGAGCTGTGATCATGCCACTGCATTTAAGCCTGGGCAACAGAGTGAGACACTGTCAAAAAAAAAAAAAAAAAAAAAAAAAAAGAACTGGGTGAGAGTAGAATCCAAAATGGACAGAACAGAGACAACAAGAACCACAAACTAGAAATGAAAGAAAGAAAGAGCAAGAGAGGGCGGGAGGGAGGAAGCGAGAAAAGGTCTAGGTAGAAAGGAAAAGGGGTATAAAATACAAGATCCTATTTTTTATCACTTCACAAAAACAACAGAAGAGGAAACTATAGAGCCGTAAAGTTAGAAAAGTGAGTCTGACCCACCCTCTTCTTCAGAGTTTAGAAAACTTATTTCATTAAAAAATGAGCAACACAGGCCGGGCGCGGTGGCTCAAGCCTGTAATCCCAGCACTTTGGGAGGCCGAGACGGGTGGATCACGAGGTCAGGAGATCGAGACCATCCTGGCTAACACTGTGAAACCCCGTCTCTACTAAGAAATACAAAAAACTAGCTGGGCGAGGTGGCGGGCGCCTGTAGTCCCAGCTACTCGGGAGGCTGAGGCCGGAGAATGGCGTGAACCCGGGAGGCGGAGCTTGCAGTGAGCTGAGATCCGGCCACTGCACTCCAGCCTGGGCTACAGAGCGAGACTCCGGCTCAAAAAAAAAAAAAAAAAAAAAAAAATGAGCAACACAAAATGACTGTGGTTAAACCCCATACAAATTATTGTAACAAAAATGAGAATGATGAACAACGTCCCTACAGATAAGGAAGGCATTCCAGAAACGCATGCCCCAAAGTACATGACCCAAAGTGTAGAAACTCATTTAAAAATGAGCCAACAGTAATTAAGAAAGTAACCAAAGTTATAAAAGAATAACAAAAGTTGGAAGACTTCAGGAAAGATGTGCTAGAACTGAATAAATAATTAGAAATAAAAGAAAAACTCTATTTCAGAATGACGACTAAACTAGAAGGAACACAAGAACAGATGAATGCAAAGAAGATAAAATGGTGAACATTTCTAAAACAAAAAAAATGGAAGACAAAGAACTAGGATTGAGAGAAAGTGACTATGTAGATGACAGGCAAACGATCTAACATATGTATAATAGTAGCTGCTGAAAAAGCAAACCGAAGCTAAAGAATCAAAGAAAGACTAAACACTACAATTTAAAAACACTTTCCTTAGATAAATACAAACTTGAAACAACATTGTGTACCTTAAAAAAGTGAGCCGGCACATCCAACAGAGAATCATATTCTATGACATGTTCTATGGATGCCATGAAGAATCTGGGAAAAGATCAAGTCACTCTTAGACAAGATGGCATGACAGAAAGAAAACAGAGAAAGAAAAAGATTAAGTCACTTATCAGGAAAATCAGATTGTCATCAGACTTACCTACAACATTACTTCATGCCAGAAGACAAGGGACTGTATGGTCACATTATTAAAGGGGTAAAGTATGATCCAAGAAAGATATGTCTCCAGCCAAACTGATGTTCAAGTATAAGAGCCATAAACAATTATCAACATGCAAAAACTCCAAGAATATTATTCCTGGGAGCACCTCCTGAGGACCCTATCAGAAAACTAGCATCAGGCACCCAAAGTGACTAGAGAAACATAAACATAAGGGCCGGTGGTGAGTATTCAACATATACAGCATATACTTACTTATACAATTAGGAGCAAACAATGGTGGTAAGGAAAAAAGTACAGCTGTTACAGTATGATTATGAGATATTTGAGTGAAAATGGGAAGAGCATATGAAAAGTAGAATAAGCTTGTTGACTGCCTTATAGTTAATAACTAGAAGTAAAAGGATATTAATTCAAATCAGGTGCTGTGGGAGAGAAAGGAAAGGGAAGAGGACACTAGCAAATTTCAATATTATTCTTAATAGGAAACCAACAGACAAAAAAAAGGGGCCTGAAAGCATTATGCACAGATATTAGTATAAAGGTAATCATTTCCGCAAAAATATGACCCTTCCTAAGTACCAAAAAAAAACCAATAAGAGATAGATAAAAATAAAAGCCACACTGAAAAACAATTTGTTGAAAAGACTTACATCAGTATAAATGTAACATAAAACAATATGACAGAACTGAGGTTAAACATACTGATTATATGGTCTTAATTCACCTATTAGGAGGAAATCAGATTTCTATATTGGCCAACAAAACAAAATTCAAACCTGTGCTTTAAAATTTCTCTGGAGGCTGAGATAGACCCTCACACCTGTAATCCCAACACTTTGGGGGACCAAGACAGGAGGATTGATTGAACTCAGGAGTTTGAGACCAGCCTGGGCAACATAGGAAAACCCTATCTCAAAAAAAAAAAAAAAAAATTAGCTCAGTTCAATGGTGCACACCTGTGGTCCCAGCTACTCAGAAGGCACAGGAGGGATTGCTTGAATCCAGGCAGTTGAGGCTGCAGTAAGCTATGATCACACCACTATACTCCAGCCTGGGTGACAGAGCAAGACCTTGTCTCAAATAAAAAATAAGTAAAATAAGATAAAATAAAATCTCTCTGGAGTGATGGCCAGAACATATTGTCTAGTGAAAAGTGTGACGTAGGGAAGTAACTCTAATATGCTACCATTTATCTAATACAGAGGCAGGATACACACTTACATGAACCATCTTATACTGAAAATGGAAAAGGAAGGGTGTTCTGATCACCTGAAGCAGCATAACAAACTACCTTTTTGGTAGGTCTGAACAATCATTTTATTACGTAAATGATTATTTGGATCTGGAATTCAGGCAGGGCTGGCTGGGTGGTTTTTCTTTCCCGCGCGGCGTCGATAGAGATCACTCATTGACATCCAGTTGGAGAATGGGCTGATCTGGAGGCTCCATGACGGCTTCACTCACACAGCAGTGTTTGGTAGGACCTCTGAAAGGCTGGGCTCAGCAGGTGGACCCAGTGCCTACGCGTGGCCTCTCCAAAAAGGGGTCTTGGAGTGACTGGACCTCACGCGGTGGCTTAGGCGGCTCCAAGCATGAATGCCCCAGGTAAGCTGGGTGGAGGCACTAAAGCATTTACAACCCACCTCAGAAGTCTCTGAGTATCACTTCTGCCACACTGTTAGCTAAAGCAGTCACAAGTCCTTCAGATACAAGCAGAGGGACGTGGAACACATCTCTTTTTTTTTTCTTTTTTTTTTGAGACGGAGTCTGGCTCTGTTGCCCAGGCTGGAGTGCAGTGGCCGGATCTCAGCTCACTGCAAGCTCCGCCTGCCGGGTTCCCGCCATTCTCCTGCCTCAGCCTCCCGAGTAGCTGGGACTACCGGCACCCGCCACCTCGCCCGGCTAGTTTTTTGTATTTTTTTTTTTAGTAAAGACGGGGTTTCACCGTGTTAGCCAGGATAGTCTCGATCTCCTGACCTCGTGATCCACCCATCTAGGCCTCTCAAAGTGCTGGGATTACAGGCTTGAGCCACCACGCCCGGCTGGAACACATCTCTTAACGGGATGAATATCCAAGGATTTGTGGCCATGTTTTACAAATGCCATGAAGGATAAACTGTATATTGTGTATAATGCTTACATATGGGGAAGAGTGGAGACAGGGTGGGACAGACAGGGATAGAAGTTAGGCTTCTCTGAATATAATTCATTCCGTAGATTTGATTTTAGAAACACGTAAGTATGTTATATAATTATAAAACTTTTACAAATTCCCTAAACATTGAAAGCAAAAGGAAACAAATGAACCTCTGTATACATGTTTTTTGTTCTGTTTCTTTGTTCGTTTGTTTTCAGATGGAGTCTTGCTCTCTCACCCAGGCTGGCGTGCAGCAGCACCATCTTGGCTCACTGCAACCTCCACCTCCTGGGTTCAAGCAATCCTTCTGCTTGTCTCCCGAGTAGCTGGGACTACAGGTGCGAGCCACCACACCGGGCTAATTTTTGTATTTTTGGGAGAGACGGGGTGTCACCATATTGGCCAAGCTGGTCTCGAACTCTTGACCTCGTGATCCATCTGCCTTGGTCTCCCAAAGTGCTGGGATTACAGGCATGAGCCACTGTGCCCAGCCTGTGTATACATGTTTTACTACCACATTGAGAAGAAGTATTCCAAGGAACTTCAAAATACCATAAATTGACTATACATTTCTAGTGCAATATGCCCTGAAAACAAAAAGAAAAAATCATTTTAAACTGTTTCAATCATTGCATTATGCTGATGATGGTGCTGGTATTATTCTGATATCATTGTGTGTGTATAGTGGCTTCATGCAAATGGTTTTCTTACTCTATTAATGTGTGTCATTGAGAACCAGATTCTTTCCTAGAGAAAATGAATATAAATAAATGATAGAAGTTAAGTAAAAGCCCTGAGGGCCTACATTTGAATTATGAATCATTATGAATTAATGGTGTAGAAATACTGACCACAGGCTGGGCACAGTGGCTTAAGCCTGTAATCCCAACACTTTGAGAGGCCGAGGTGGGCAGATCACATGAGGTCAGGAATTCAAGACCAGCCAGGCCAACATGGTAAAACTCCGTCTCTACTAACAAAACAAAAATTAGCCAGGTGTAGTAGCACACACCCGTAATCCCAGCTACTCAGGAGGTTGAGGCAAGAGAATCATTGGAACCCAGGAGGCGGAGGTCGCGGTAAGTGGAGATAGCGCCACTGCACTCCAGCCTGGACAACAGTGGGAGACTGTCTCAAAAAAAGAAGAGGAAGAGGAAGAAGAGGAAGAAGAGGAAGAGGAGGAGGAGGAGGAAGTATTGACCAGGGCAGCACTGTGCACTCCTGGTACCCAAGTTGTGGGGTTTTAAAATTTTATTTTCCTTTTTTTATGTTTTGTTTTACATGCTATTTTGACAAAGGTTGTGGTTTCTAAACACCATTTCTCACTAAAAGGAACTAGGGCTCCTAGGAGAAATGGCTGACTCCAGGTCTAGAGCAGTGAATGCACACAATAAACTTGCAGCTTCCTGCTAAACCAGAGAGCAAGTACATTCTCAAAGACCACTGGGGTCATGTCCAAAGTACTCAAGAGCCAGCTTGAAAGATGGGACAATTTGAACTTCAATAAGGGCAATTAATGCAATCAATTAAAACACATAAAATGTCTTTGAACTCACCAGTTTGTACTTATTTTTTTATCCCTACTTGATCACCACTGGAAGAACAATTTAATTTAGAAAACTGTTAGAGGAACCAGATCAAGCATATATCAGTTTGTAAACTGTACCACCAGGTAGCCAAATAGCAGAAGTTTGGTAGATGGGAAGTTTCTCTCTATAGAAACATTTCAGCAAATATATGAAGGAATGATAGACTATCACCATTACGCAACCACTAATTAGTTTTAAATTTATTTGCAACCACTAATAAATTAATGAGTCCAGGCACTGAGCATCAGCAGCTGCTAGTACCACAAAGAGAGGATAGAACACTGCCTCCCAACAGAAGAGCACAGAACTCTGCACCAAGTGCTCTTGCCAAAAAAAAAAAAAAAAAGTCCAACCTGATCTGGTCAAGTCACTAGACCAGCTATGGATTTACCGGAAATGCAGACTATGGGAAACTCTACAATCTAACAACCCAGTTTCTTCAACAAATAAATTATAGGAAAACAGGGAGGGGCAACCACTAAATGAAAGACACGGAGGCAAACCATCAGCCAGCCAGTCGAGAGGCGGGGTCTTATTCAGATACCAAATGAAACCATTCTTTTGCTAATTCTATTATTTATGAGACAATTGGAAATTTGAACCGAGACTGGATGGTTGCTGATATTAAGGGATGGTTGTTACTTGTGCAAATATGAAAGACTGTTATTGCCATTTTTTAGGATCCTAATCATCCAGAGCTATGCTCTGAAATATTTGTGAATTAAATTATACTGTGTCTGGGATGAATGGAACGAATGTTCAGATAATTTGGGAGGGGAAGTAGCTGAGGGTAGAGATGAGACAGGACTGTGTGCGGGCATCACTGCTGCAGCTGGTGGTGGCTTCCTGAAGGTTCCTTATGTGACTCTTTGTTTCTGTGTATGTTTGAACCTTTCATAATAAAAGGCTTGTGTATGTAAATTTTCACACAATAAAAAATTTATATTTAGGAAAAAGGCTAGAAGGATACAAATCAAAATGCTAGCAGACAGGATTATAGGTAAAATTACTTTTTAAATTGCTTAATATCTTCAACAGTACTTTAAAAATCTGGGAAAGAGATGAAACCAAACTATCCCACCCTTCTGCAAGCAAGGTTTTGCCTGTGCACTGCGGGTGGTCGGATACATTGGCACCACTGGACCAGGCAGACGTTTGGCTGTGCCAACCACGGCCCTTACAGGCAAATGCACTTCTCCTACCCGATTTCGCTTCTGGGAATCATGCCCGAGGAAATCATCTCAAATCTGAAATGCCAACAAAGCTGCCTGCGCAAGCTGTCCAGGTCGGGGCTATTTACTGGAGTGGATGCTGGAGTCAGAGGCCGCGTCCAGGGCAGGGAGTGTCTCGGGGAAGCCACGGAAAACGGTAACCACGGGGCAGAAGGCCGCAGACGACGCTGGGGCGCCAGGGATGCGCATCTGCACATATGACACATTGGTTTTGCAAACACGTGTGGAAAATGGACGGAAGCCAGTTATCAGCCTCCCGGGACACCTCGCTAGTATTTAAAATGGAAACGCCCCTAACCCCTCCTGAGGGAACCTGGCTTTCTCAAACGGCCCCGGAAGTTCCCAGGAGGCCTAGGGTCCCTCACCCCACTGCTGCCATGTTCCGTGTCGTTACACTCGCGACCTAGCTTTGTCGTTTGCAACTTGTCCCTGATCGCCTGGAGGGTTCCGTCTACACTCGCTCCTTTTCCCCACCTCTGACGCCCCTCCCAGGCTGCTGCCTGTGTCCACTTTCCCTGAAGATGGAAGAAGGTCGGGTTTCCCTGGGAGGGTCCTCATAGGACCTGCCTGGCCACTCCTTGCCTCAGGACGCCCTGGGCCGGCCACCTCCAGAAACATCTTCCTGCATCCTCAGCAAGAGCTGCCTTTCCACACCCACAGAATCCTCTGCATATTTTCTTACATGAAGACCATTCTTCCTAAAAGAATCTTGTCCCCGCTTTAAAGTTTGTGCTCCCTCCCTGCGGACGGAATGACAACCCGCACCTCTATTCCCTTCCCGCAGCGGTGGACCCAACTGTTCCGGGGAAGGCTGGCTCCCTTAAAAAAAAAAAAAAAAAAAAAAAAAAAAAAAAAAAAAAAAAAAAAAGAGAGAGAGAGAGACTACATTTCCCAGACTCCTTTGCGGCCACGGTTGGCCATGTGACCCAATACTGCCAACGGGGTCAGAGCGGCGCGGGGCGCCTCTCCTGTAGGTGCGCTGGAGGAACTGGACGAACTCACACCCCGAAGGGCATAAGAGCGATGGAACCCAGCCCGCAGTCCCTCCGTGAACCACTGACTGTTACAGGAGCGAATAATCGTCTTCGAGATGGAGTCTCGCTGTGTCGCCCAGGCTGGAGTGCAGTGGCGCGATCTTGGCTTACTGCAACCTCCCCCTCCGGGTTCAAGCAGTTCTTCCTGCCTCAGCCTCCCGAGTAGCTGGAATTACAGGCGCCTGCCACCACGCCTGGCTAATTTTTATAATTTTTAGTAGAGACGGGGTTTCGTAATGTTAGCCAGGCTGGTCTCGAACTCCTGACCTCAGGCGATCCGCGTGCCTCGGCCTCCCAAAGTGCTAGGATTACAGGCGTGAAACACTGCGCTCGGCTGGTTTCGTTTTTTAATAAGTAACCAAACCTGCATTCTAGCCAATAAACTCATTCTATTAAAACCTGCCTATAGTGCCCAGGGGCAGCAGGTTGTCTCGTGTCAGGTTCTCCCAGAAGCTGAGTCTGAGTGGAGGATTCAGGTGCAAATGTTTCCCTAGGGAGTTTCTCCCAGCAGAAACCTGCGAGGGAGCCAGGGGAAAAGAAGGAGAAGACAAGCAAGGGTTTCTTCATTTTCCATCCTTGCCATGGCCCGAGCCCAAGGGAGCTCTGCGGCACAAATTATGCCTCTGAGTTTGTCCTGCCTTAAGGCAAGGGGCTGGGCTTCCCTGCTGCATACTTCTCTGAAGCAGGTTTGAGATGCAAGGGTTAGCAACACAGCACAGAGCAGGCAGGGAGCTGGCTTCTCCCAGTAAGGAGGTCTGCAGGCTCCGGTCGAGGCACCAACATTACTCTATGCCCAGGAGTCCCAGACTCTTCGAAGCAGCCTTCCAGGCCCTCTGTGATTTCCACACCTGTCAACCTCCCCCACCCACCTCGGCCCACCTCCTCACACCTTGACCCAACAAAATGAATGACTGACAGCCCCACAAACACTTCCCCAGGACCTTCAACTGGGAGTGCAATACCCCCACCCCACCAGCCTTTGTTCCCAGGACCTCCAGCCAGCACTCTAACACCCGGGCCTTCATCCTCTGCCTTCTGGAGATTTCTGGCAGACACCACAAGACCTGGGATAGGACTGCTTAGCAAAGTATGCTGGCATTTGCCCAGAGAGGGTGTCAGGTCCCAGCACACGGGGCTGAGAACGTGGAGAATCAGAGAGGTGCAGTGACTTGCCCAGGGCCACACAGCTAACAGGAGGGAGGAGCTGAGATGATGAGGAAAGGAGAAAGCAGTGCCACCGAGAAGTCTAAAGGTGCGAGAGAAGCTGGGGGAGGTAGACCTCAGACTCTGTGGGGAAGCACCAGCGGTGATGTGGAGGGCATGGTCCAGTGGGGCAGCAAGGGTCCCTGCAACATCAGGCGTCATTTGCTGAGCACTTTGTGGTCAGCTCCTGTACTCCCCACCATGATTCTCAGAGGCGCTGTCTGCTTGGCTTCGCCCAGTACACTCTCAGACACTGAGAAGCTTTGGATTCAAGTAAATCCTAGGAAATACCATAGGGAAGTGGAGAAGTGAGACAGGGAAGAGCCAACTAAGGCTGTTGTCATCTGCAGAGCTATTGCTGGGTGCAACTGGAGCTCCATCCCCTGGAGATGGCGCAGGAGATACACTTCCAGGTCTCCTCTCTTGGCTGGACGGATGCTCGTGAGGAACACCAGCCTCAGCTGGCTGGCTTTGCACTCACTCAAGCAGCTTTGACCCCTCAGCTCCACTTCACAGCAACCAAACCGTGAGGGATGTGCTGACTCACTGAAAGTCATCCACAGACAGAAGGGACCAAGTGGGCCCCAAGAGGGGGTCTGGGCACCTGGCCAGGCTCTGCCCTAGCTCCAATCAGGGGCTCCAGGACCCCAAGATGGCAGGTCTGTGCCTGCCTGCAAGCACAGCCTGTGAAATGTCACAGTCCCAGGACAGATGCCTCCAGCCTCCTAGCCCAAGGTCTAAGGGCAAGCCCAGCTCTGCCATGGATGTGTGTCCTGAGGGACCCCACGGGGACAGATCGTAGTTGAAGGCGACTGTAGGAAGCAGAATAAACTTGGGTTTGGCCCAAGAGGAGGCAGTGGAGGCAGGGACCAGAGGGACAGCACTATTCATGGAGTGCCTACTGTGCGCCAGCCTGTTCCATGCTGCAGGGTTCTGTTGAAACCACCCACAATCTGGCCGGGTGCCGTGGCTCAAGCCTGTAATCCCAGCACTTTGGGAGGCCGAGACGGGTGGATCACGAGGTCAGGAGATCGAGACCATCCTGGCTAACACGGTGAAACCCCGTCTCTACTAAAAAAAATACAAAAACTAGCCAGGCGAGGTGGCGGGCGCCTGTAGTCCCAGCTACTCGGGAGGCTGAGGAAGGAGAATGGCATAAACCCAGGAGGCGGAGCTTGCAGTGAGCTGAGATCCGGCCACTGCACTCCAGCCTGGGCAACAGAGCGAGACTCCGTCTCAAGAAAAAAAAAAAAAAGAAACCACCCACAATCCTGCAAAGATCCTGCCCCAATCTGCAGATGAGGAAACTGAGTCTCTGAGAGGTGCAGTGACATCTTCAAGGTCATACAACCTGGGGTGAGAGTGTCAAATTCAAGGTTATCTGACCCAAGGGCTGGGGACAGTGGGGGCTGAAGAGGCACGGAGTAGGGCTTTGAGGGCTAACAGGCGTGATCTTGCTGCCGCTGTTGTTCTTAATACAATTAGATGACATCTCTCCCCGGCTCGCAGCCCTCCAGTGACTTTTACCCTCAATATGAAGTTCAGTCTCTCTGCCACGCCCTGCAGGGCCCATGCCGTCTGTCCTTCAACCCCTTGGTCTCTTGGGTGGCACGCAATCCCTGGCTGCCCCAGGGACTTTTAAATTCAAATATAAAAACTTTAATTACTTAAATGTAATCATTTAATGGTAATTAAGCTTAACTAGTTTAAATGACTTTCCTAATTAACTTAGATAGAGTTCACTGCTTCTCCTTAGGGAGTGATCATGGGGTGATGCTGGAAGAATGGGGGGAGCACGGCTTTCCGCGAGGGTGAGTGCCTCCTCCCTGCCTGACGCCCTGGCTGAGCAGGCCCAGGTCTGTCTGAGCCCTGCTACAGCTACGGTTCTAGAACACAACGTGGCACATAGGAGGTGCTCAGATAATGCGTGCCATGGGCCAAGCCCTGTGGACAATAACCCAGATAAGGCCCTGCTGTCAGGTTCATGCTGTGCCTCCTTTTCCTTGGATGTCATGGGAATAGGGAGCCATGGAGGGTTTGGGAGGCAGACAAAGAAAGAATTTCCTAGGCTAGTGCCCAGAGCAACTCCCCCATCCCCAACCAGAGCTTGCAGCTGCCGCTGCCTCCCCAGGCCTCCCCAAGTCCCCAGTAAGGCTGGCCCAGAACAGGAATAGAGCAGCCCACGGCTTCTGTGAGGACAGAGTGGGTGGCTGCAGCTAAACCTGACTTGGCAGGTGGCTCCCTGGGGCGGGGCAGAACCTCAGCTTGGGGTAGGGACTAGGGGCAGGACACTTGGGTTTCTGGGCTTCCCTGGCTCTGCCTCACTCTCTGGTGGCCTCAGGAGGGGTCAGAGCCTCACTGAGCCTCTGTAACCTCCAGGAGAAGCTGGCTGCCCTGGGTGTGAAGACACACAAGCTCTGATAAACATAGTACAGCCAATGTATATATAGACCCTCCCACCTGGTTTCCAAAAGGATTTGCAACAGCTTTCACAAAAGGCGAAGAAATGAGCATTGAGAGTGAGCCAGGGTTTACACATGGGCCCCTCACGTCACAGGCCTGGGGAACTAGAACAGGGACAAGAAGATGGAGTCCAGATCCCTCCAGGAATCGTGTCTGTATGTGAGTGAGCTCCCCATCAGGGCGGGTATGCAAAGCAGAGGCCGGCAGGCCTTGGTGGGGGTGTGGTCGAGGGGATTGGTGCATCAGGTAGAGGTGCGGTCAGATGTCAAGCCCCTGTTGGAAGATGAGGTGACTGGTCCTGCCTGCCCACCATGGCCCCTGCCCACAAGGAAACCAGGATGAGATAATGCTGGTGTTGGGGGCCTGTATTCATCTGTTTCATTGTTGCTATAACAAAATACCACAAACTGGATGATTTCTTCTTTTTTCTTTTTTTAAATGGAGACAGGGTCTCAATCTGTCAGCCAGGCTGGTGTGCAGTGGCAATCACCGCTCAATGCAGCCTCGATCTCCTGGGCTCAAGCAATCCTTCCACTTCAGCTCCTGCAGTAGCTGGGACTGCAGACAGCCACCACCATACCTGGCTTTTTTGTAAGGATGGGGTGTTGCTATGTTGCCCCAGCTGGTCTTGAGCTCCTGGCCTCAAGCGATCCTCCCGCCTTGGCCTCCCAAAGTGCTGGGATTACAAGTGTGAGCCATGTGCCCAGCCCAGACTGGGTACTTTCTAAACAACAGAAATTTCTCAGGGTTCTGGAGGCTGGGAAGTCAAGATCCAGGCCGGCATCTAACAAGGACTTCCTGCTGTGTCCTCCCATGGCAGAAGGAAGGCGGAAAGGCAAGAGAGTGCTGGAAGGAGCGGGGGAGGGCAAAACGCCCTTTTATTACAACCAACCGCCTGGGTAACTAACCCACTGGGAGATGGCTGGCGGCTTTCATCCATTCAGGAGGGCGGCCCCCCAGGACCTAATCCCGCTGTGAAGCCCCATCTCCTAACACAGCAGCTTGGGGGACACATTCCATCCTGCTGGCCCCTGACCATTCCCTGGGGGAAGAGGGACTTGACCACTGTTTCGGGGCTGCTGGAGCCTGAGCCGCCAGGTGGGCAGCACGGGCCTCCTTGGGCTCCGAGGGAGGGCATGGGAGCGGGAGGGAAGCCCGGACGACGCTAATCCCCGGCATGAGTGCTGCCTGCTGTCTGGCCTGAAGCTCCTGCCTTCCCTTCTGTGAGGTGCAGAGTCCTCAGCCAGCACAAGGCGTGAATCGGCTCGCTTCTAGACAGCCTTCCCAGGGCGGACCCCTGGAAGAAACAGAACGGCAACACTGCCCCCAGACCACCTCCCGCCCAGCCCTGCTGCCTGCTGTCTGCGCTGAGCCTTGGGGCAGCCTTCCTGCACCTGCCCTGTCTGCTGTGAGCAAGGCCGGCTCCTCCTGGTCTTGCGGGGGAGGCGGTCAGCGGAGCAAGAATGAAAATAAATAAATGTGAAGAAAGTGCGGCAGGACAAGGGTGGTCAGGGAGGCATCTGAGCAGACGCTGAGCGGGAGCACATCCGGGGAAGAGCGTTGCGGGCGGAGAACAAGACGGCCCGTGCAGAGGCCCTGCGCCGCCAGGCTCGGGGTGAAGCGCAGGGAGCCAGGCTCAGGGTACCGGGGAGGCGGGGGCGGGCGCCCAGGGTAGGGCACTGTGGACCATGAGGAGGCCCCCACCGAAGACGGGAGCTGCAGCAGGGATCTGGAGGAGAGGCTGCTCGCCCTGGCCTCTAGAAGGGAATTCGCCAAATCCTCCCTCCACAGCCTCGCTGCTCCGGAGCAGGCCTGTCTGCTGCGTTTTCTTTTTTTCTTTTTTTTTTTTTTTTTTGAGGAGTGTCACTCTGCCACCCAGGCTGGAGTGTAGCAGTGCGATCTCAGCTCACTGCAATCTCTGCCTCCCAGGTTCAAGCGATTCTCCTGCCTCAGCCTCCCAAATAGCTTGGATCACAGACGTGCGCCGCCACGCCCGTCTAATTTTTGTATTTTTTTTTAAGTAGAGACGCAGTTTCACCATCTTGGCCAGGCTGGTCTCGAACTCCCGACCTCAGGTGATCCACCTACCTTGGCCTCCCAAAGTGCTGGATTACAGGCGTGAGCCAACACGCCCGGCCTGTCTGCTGCATTTTTAATGCTGCCTGATGAGGAGGCTCTCACGGCTGTAATTGAACAGAAAGTCCACACGCCTCTGCCATCTCCGGGTCCAGAGACTCATTAATCCCGGGCCTGGAAGAGGCGCCTGCCCGGACCCTGCTGCCTGACAGGAAATGCGGGCGTCCGGCCTCGGGGGAGGGGGGGCCCGGCCGCTCCCCATCCCCATTCCCCTACTTCAGGGCCAGGGAACAGGGGAGAGGGGCCCTGCCGCTTGAGACCTCCACGGAGGCCCTGGGTAGTATAAACTGTCAAGGGCCTGGGCTTCGTAAATGTTAGTGAACTGCACACTGGCTTCCCCACTCTGATGGCTGGATACGCTCTGTAAAAGCCAAAGTGTCCCATAAATGGCAAGGGAACTGGAAACGAATGGGGCTGCAGTCGTGCGTGGAGGCGCCTGCTCTCTATGAAGGGCTGAGGCGTCCAGCCAGGCCTGCGAGCCGCGAGCTGCGCGGTGAGCTGCTGGGCGCTGGGTAACCTCAGGGGCGCGCACGGTAAATCGCTAGGCTTTGGGTCTGCTGCTCTCTGCAGGCTGCAGAGTCCCCAGAAGCCCCGAGGGCCGGGCCTGGGGGTGCACACGGGTAGGACAGCCACGGAGGCCGAGAACTGGGCTGACGCGTGGCAAGCCCGCGGCCTCCAGCCGCGCCGAGGACACACGAGGACGCGGACCGGCGCTCGGGGCCGGGCGGGGCTCCAGGGCACGCTGTTGAAGCCGAGCTCTATCGCCCCCTGGCGGCTACAGGAGACGGAACCTGGGGCCGCGCCCCACCAAGGGATTCATTCCCTTCCTCCCCCCTTCCCTCCCTCCCTCATTCATTCTTTCATGTGTTCATTCAGCAGAAGTCGAGCGCTCCCTCGGTGTCGGCAGCATTCTCAGTGCTGACGACACAACAGTGACAAATCAGGTCTCGGCCTGGATAACCCAGGATAATGAGCCAGACTGGCTGGGCCTGGTGGGTGGAGGCTATTTGAGCCAGGGTGGTCCTGGAAGACGTCGCTGAGGAGGTGACATGGGAGACCCGGATGGGATTGTGGGGAGCCAGTCACAGGAAGACGGGGGAGGGGGTGTTCTACGCAGAGTGAACAGTCAGTGCAAAGGTCCTGGGGTGAGAACAAGTCTTCACGATTGAAGGATGGAGGGAGGGAGACAACAGCTCCCAGGAATTATTAGCCCCTGTGCCAGGGAAGGGTTAGAGGGCAGAGACCTGACCCAGACTGGGACTGGAGGACAGGAGGAGTGCGGCAGGACAAGAGTGAGACAGACCCCATGGGGACCCTCCTCCTGGGAACACACCCTAAGCTTCCTCAGAGGACCACAGAGGCCCTGCTCCCAGACCTTGAGCCATAGTGCGCTGAGTCCCTCATGCCTGCCCTGACCTGAGCCGTCACACCCACCCTCCTGGCGTGGGGATGAATCCGACTCCTTCCCAGCTGGTAAGAGCCAGTCCTGGGACTTTGGGGTACCCTGGGCACGGTGTGCTGAGCTCTTGGAGTCCCTGGGTCCTGACTGGTCCCCATGAGGGGGTGAACCTGAGACTGATGAACAGCCAAGGTGGACGCAAATCCTTCAGGGCATCAGCTGAACTTTGACCCCAACGGTACCTGCTTATGTGAGCAAATTCGCTGCTTCCCCCGGCCATGCTGCCAGTGTCACAGGGCCAGACTGCAAGGGCACCTTCATCAGGCTGCCCCCACTCCCCTCGGAGCCTTCTGCGGAGCCCACCACCTGTCCCCAAGTCTGTTTTTCTCTTATAAGCTGTGTGGCTTTGGGCAAGTGATGTCAGCTCTCTGGGTCTGTTTTCCCATCTGTAAACTGGAGGTCACGTAACCTCCATGAGGTCACCGTGTCCAGCCCAGGCACAGTGTCCGGGGTGCTCGCCGCTCTGTGCACCTGGCTGTCATCACTACTCCAGGACAGTGGGATGGGTGGCCGCCACCAGCGGGCTGGGCCTGTGTGTTCGCTGCTCTGTCCAGCATCAGTACAGGGCCTGGTGCCTGGATGATCACAGCATGTTACCTCGTCACAGCCCTCTGGGGGCCTCTGTGTCCTCAGATATAGAAGGGCCTGATGGGTCAGCAACCCTCCCTCCCCTAAGCACGACACCCTGGCCCTGGCCCAGAGGCAAGGGTCCCTCGAGGGGCCACAACCTTCCCCAAGTAAAAGGGGGGCTCGCAGGTGTCATACGGAGTCTCACACAACCTTTAATCCTTTTCTTTTTTTTTTTTTAATTAAAACAGCAACCAGGTAACTGCCCCAACCCATCAGGGAAAGGACCCGGGATGGGCAGTCGTTTTTTCAAAAAAATATATTTTCTTTTTTTAAAAACAACACCAAAGCAAACCCATAGCCCCCGCTGAGCCAGTCCTCAGGGAGAGTGGGCGGCAAGGCTCCCCCTGCACTTCTCTGAGCAGAGATCTTGGGCCCCTCCCACTGGACCCCAGCCTGAGCAGAGGGCGAGGCTGATACCCTATGGGGTGGGGGAGAAGCGATCAGATCCAAACCATGCAAGAAAAACAAGCCAAACCCATAAAGCAAAAGAAAAAATCAACAGAGGATAAATTAAAAAAAAAACGAAAAGGTGAATGACACCGATTAGGGTGGCAGGCAGGACTGGGTGACCCAGTGTGCCCCGCAGAGGCCCCGTTTGCCAGTGCCAGCGGAAGGCCTTGGGCGGCTCATGGCATCTCCCTCATGGGAGTCTTGGGGGATTCACACAGCTCATCCCCTCTTGTGTACCCCGCACCAAAGCCGGGATAGAGGTGTGGCCACCCTGGGCCAAAGTGTGCAAAGTCCATTCAGTCAAGAGATTAAAAAAATATACAACTTGGCTGGCATCCAGGCTGGGCAAGGCAGTGGCCCATTCACCCAGGCACCAGCGGCCTGCTGTGCAAGGGGCAGCAGCATCCACAGGGGGCATCCAGGCCCCCTCAGTCCAGGATCTCAGCAGCTGGAGACGGGTCCTTGGAGCAGCAGGGAGAGGCACTGGTGGGGCCGACAAGGGCCTGGCTGGCAGCCCTGATGGTCTGCTTCTTTGGCACTTGGGACAAATGGCTCGCTGCAGAGTCAGGTGGGAACAGGCCCCTTGGTTCCTCCCAGGTGCCCTGGGCCAGGATGGCAGTAGCTTATGGTGTGGGTGAGCACTGCCCCCGCAGATGGGGCTGTGGGGCTCTGGAGGGCCGGAGTGGGGTCCGAGGCCCAGCCCCTATGAGTCTTCGCCCAGGATCTCCTTCACGAAGGCAGCGATGTCTGTCTTCTTGGTTTTGTGCAAGGTGAAGAAGGGGTGCTCCTGGGGGTGACAGAAGGCACAGTCACCATGGAGGGGGTAGCGGGAGGGGGAGGTGGCCACTCCTCCCCAACCAGCTCCAGCCCAAGTGTTCCTCCTGACTGGCAAAATCCTACTCATCCTTCTAGGACCTCCACCCCCAGGAGGCCCTCCATGACAGTCACGATGGCATTTGTGGCTCCTCCTCAGCTCTCTTGTGGTCACTCTCCAGCCACACTGACCTCCCTTTTCCCCGACACGTCAGGCCTCTGCCCATGCTGGACCTTCTGCTTGGGACGCCTCTCCGTCAGCAGATAACCCTTATTCATCCTTCCAGGCTCAGTTCAAATGGTCCCTCCTCCATGAAGCCTTCCCTGATGCCACCCTTGGCCCCTCTGCCCCATTCTGTCACACACTGCCTGTGTATCCTTCCCAGGGCCTGGCATGCAGGAAGGAGGGAGGAGGGAGCCAGGCATGCAGGAGCAAACAAATGACCGAGCACCTAAAGGAGTGAACACAGGGCCAGCCGGAGGAGCTACCCATCTGTGTGCAGGACGTAGCCCTCTGCCCAGAGCCCCACTCAGCCCCAGCCAGCCCCGAAGAGCAAGGCAGGCACCTCCCGCCCGTACTCACCATCAGCTCCAGGTAGCTCATACGCTCTGCGGGGTTCTTCCTCAGGCTAGGAGAGAAGAGTGCAGCTGTGGCCAGGCGGGCAGGTAGGAAGGAAGCCCAGCCCCCGAGGGCCAGCCAAGCCACTCTGGGATTGCCCCAGGCCTGGCAGCAGGGGACACGTGCACCCAGGGAAGAAGGGACAGGAGTGTCCAGGGCTTCTCCCAGGGTGGAGGGGCATTCATAGGGGCAAACTAGAGACTCGCAGCAAGTTTCTGGCTCTTGGGGTCCTGGTTTTCTTGTCTCCATAGTGACCTAGGAATTTCCATATCAACACCAAAATGGGACTGCAATGTTCTGCCTAACAAGCATATACTCGGTATCCTCAGTCAGGAGAGAAAACTCCTTATCATGGGTTCTGGGAGAGGTTAGTCCCCAGTTAAAGGGGTCAGACTGCCCAGGGACACTGCTGGGCTCCTCTGTTGCTGATTATGGTCAACAACAAAAGTGCTGGGACCATGGGTGTGAGCCACCGCACCCGGCCGCTTCTTCCTTACCCATTTCTTGCTCTGTTTAATTATGGTCAGAGAAGTTGGTCTGTATGACTTTGCCTTCTTCCTTAGTCCCTCTGTAACCTCAAACATGATTTTTTTTTTTAAGAGAGAATCTCGCTCTGTCGCCCATGCTGGAGTGCAGTCGCATGATCTCGGCTCAGGCTCACTGCAACCTCTGGCTCCTGGGTTCAAGCGATTCTCGTGCTTCAGCCTCCTGAGTAGCTGGGATTACAGGCGTACACCACCATGCCTGGCTAATTTTTCTATTTTTAGTAGAGACAGCGTTTCCCCATGTTGATCAGGCTGGTCTCCAACTCCTGACCTTGTAATCCGCCCGCCTCAGCCTCTCAAAGTGCTGGGATTACAGGCATGAGCCACCGCACCCAGCCTCTCAAACATGATTTTTATAAGGCTCCTGTGGGGCATTCTTTAATTTGGTACAAAGTTCTAGATATCAGTAAAAGCAAACTTGTTTTTTGTGTTCAAATCTTCCATACACTTTGTTCTCTTTTCAGTCTGTCTGATTTGTCCACTTCTGGAAGAACTATATTAAAATCTCCCACCAGGACCATCGTTTTGTCAAATGCGCCTCATGCTCCAGCTGTTTCTGCCTTACATATTTCGATGCCATGTCATCTGGGGGGTTATTTGCAAAAACAAAAAGGAACAGGGCCCAGGAAGGTGCAGGGATCTGGCCAGGGAGGGGCAGTGACAGGTGCTCAGCAGCACCCAAGACTCACCACTGAGCAGTGAAGTCCACAAACTCGGGGGAGAAACGGTCGGCTGGGAGCTGGGGGGACGGCTCCTCCACCACCTGCTTCAGCTGCTGGAACGGGGTCCCCCAGGACTCGTAAGGGAACCGCAGGATGGCCATCTCAATCTGCAGTGGTGACATGGGGGGTCAGAGGCCCTGGCCCCAGATACACCCACGCTCTGCACCCAGGAGCCAGGGTTGGGGGCTCCCACCCATCCTGGTCCCGGAGCCAGGCCTCAAAGCTGCACAGCTCATCTCCCTATCACAGCCCAGCAGGACAAAGGCAAGAAAGCTCTTAGCTCCTCCCACCCAGCCAGCAGGACCCAGCTCAGGAAGCAGATCAGGCCGACGCCGGGACTGGTGGGACCATCACTGGGTTTTCAGACAACCTGAATTCTGAAGATTTTACAAAACAATGCAGGTTCCAGCTGCTCTGGAGAAATCTGAGGAGGTGGCAACCTCGGGCCGCAGCCTCGTGAGCCAGGTGGGCAGGTCCCAGGTGGTCACAGCCATTCCCCGCCCTAACATCTGACCATCTCAGACTTCAGCATCTGCTGTCATTTATTTGGGCTGCTGTTTTCACAGAGGAGGCACACGGGAAATGCTACACACACACACACACACACACACACACACACACACACACACACACACACAGCTGTCCCCAAGGCCACAGACAGACTGTGAGACCATAAGGTTGCTTCGCCTCTGCACCCGTGAGCCTGCAGCCTCATCTTCTGCAGGGCCCCGGCAGTTTCCCTCCTAGACAAGTGGCCTGTGTGGCCACATGTGCCCTGCTGGATCCGGATTTCCTGTGGGTGACATCGGGCCGGTAGGTCTCTGTACTCGCTGCAAACTCCCAGCCCTGTGTCCTCCCTGTGGTTGGCAAGAAGTCATCATGGAAGGGACGGACTAGCTAGGACTAGTCTGGGCTCCAGTCATGACGACTGGATGGAAAAAACAAGTCATGTCAGCCCTGGTTCCAGCCTGGAAGGACAGAGAATTCCGAGGCTCCAGCACAAGGGCCCTCGCTGATGGCCGTCCTCACCATGATGAACGGAAGAGGCCTCAGCACAAACGCTTGGCACTGGCAACTGGAGCCTGGACAGGACCCTAAGGACTGTGCTGAGAACGTGCCTCCCATCAAGCTAGAGGCCCTTTCCAGCTCGGACACAAACATACCCACACAGGCAGGGCCCACTGTGTGTGTGTGCGTGTGTACACGTGTGTTCACAGGACAAAACCGTACCGATTTGGGGGGCTTTTCTCTTAGAATTTTCACTGACTGCAATATGTAAAGCAAGGACCCCACATGAGCTGCAGGAGAAGGGCCAGTGGCCATGAGAGTTATAATTAGAAAACCAGAAGTGTCCAAATCCTCAACCTCGTACTCCTTTATTTTTTCTAAAGAGCTCAAAAATACCTGGGCGCGGTGGCTCACGACTGTAATCCCAGCACTTTGGGAGGCTGAGGCAGGCAAATCACAAGGTCAGGAGTTCGAGACCAGCCTGGCCAACATGGTGAAACCCCATCTCTACTAAAAATACAAAAAATTAGCCGGGCATAGTGGAGGGCACCTGTAATCTCAGCCACTCTGGAGGCTGAGGCAGGAGAATAGCTTGAACCTGGGATGTGGAGGTTGCAGTGAGCCGAGATTACTCCACTGCACTCCAGCCTGGGCGACAGAACAAGACTCTGTCTCAAAAAAAGCTCAAAAAATGAAAAACAACCAAAATAGCCTCTGGGCACAAAGATGTGCCATATGGTGTTATCTGCCAGGAAATGTTTAGAAGCAGCCTGAATGTCCAGCACCAGGGGCCGGCCCCACTGTGGGGGCGGAGACCCAGCCAGGACCGCAGTCACACCCCTGTGACTCGCCAGCGACAACACTAACAGGCCAGCACCCAGTCAGCACTCGCTCCTGGCCAAGGGCCATCCCTGGCATGACCCCTGTCTGTTCTGGGTGATTCCCACTGGCATCCTGAGGCTTGTGCAGTGAGTGGGAAAAAGCCAATGCCAAGAGAGCGCTGGGGCCCTTGCAGGATGGGGTGAGGCTGAGACCAGGGTCCCACCCAGGGTGACTCTCCCGACTCTGTTTCACCAGTCACTTCCCCAGGATGGCCAAGAATTTCAAATGGAAGGAAAACATCAGGAACAAGGGAAACATCCCACATCAGCAGACAGGGTGAGTGAATGGTGGCAGATGCTTATGGAGTCTTTGGAAGAGATACATACAGGAGTCTATTACAATTTAGAGAAATTGGCCAGGTGCGGTGGCTCACACCTGTAATCCAAGCACTTTGGGAGGCCGAGGCGGGCAGATCACATGAGGTCGGGGGTTCGAGACCAGCCTGACCAACATGGAGAAACCCCGTCTCTACTAAAAATACAAAATTAGCCAGATGTGGTGGCGCATGCCTGTAATCCCAGCTACTTGGGAGGCTGAGTGAGGCAGGAGAATCACTTGAACCTGGGAGGCAGAGGTTGTGGTGAGCTGAGATTGCACCATTGCACCCCAGCCTGGGCAACAAGAGCAAAACTACGTCTGAGAAAAAAAAAAAAAAAAAACAGAGAGAGAGAAAAATATGAACAATATATAATGCTATAAAATAAAAATTAAAAAGGTTTTTAAAAAGAAGCATTACGAGGCTGGGCGCAGTGGCTCACACCTGTAATCCCAGCACTTCAGGAGGCTAAGGTGGGTGGATCAGAGTCAGGAGTTTGAGACCCGCCTGGCCAACATGGTGAAACCCCATCTCTACTAAATATACAAAAATGAGCCGGGCATGGTGGCACACGCCTGTAGTCCCAGCTACTCGGGAGCCTGAGGCAGGAGAATAACTTGAACCCGGGAGGCGGAGGTTGCAGTAAGCCAAGATCACACCACTGCACTCCAGTGTGGGCGACAGAGCGAGACACTGTTTCAACAACAACAACAAAAAGAAGCATTACATATTGTTCATATTTCTCTAAATTATAATAAAATGTATTATAATGCACAATATTGGCACTGAAATGGGGTAAGAGGTGTCTCTAGGTAGCTAACTACAGTCATTTTCCCCTTACTTTGCCGCTGTATTTTTATGTTAGGTTTCCACCACTTTTGTAACTTGTGGGAGAAAAACCTAACCCATGCCCAAAGAGGCCACCTTCACCTCCACCTCCCTGTGTGCGCCTGCCGATCCTCCATCAAGCCGGGAGCATTCCCTGTCCTTGAACCTGAGCTGGCCTGTGACTTGCTGACCAAACAAGGAGGCAGAAGTGATGCTGTGCCAGTTCTAGGCCTAGCACTTCAGAGGACTTCCTTTTGGATGCCAGCCATCATGAAAGAACTCCAACTCTGCTGACACTGCCATGCTCTGAAGCCCAGGGAGCAGGCCAAGGTGAGTAAGTCACATGGAGAGGCCAGGCGGAGGAGGCCCATGTTTGTGAGGTCGTGTTGGGACTTTCAGCCCAGCCCAGCCCAGCCCAGCCATGACCCCAGCCAGTGCCAGGTACAGCAGAAGAGCCATCCAGCTGAGCTCAGCCACAATGGTGGAAACATGAGAAATAAGAAACTGCCATTGGTTTGGGTCAGTAGGTTCTGGGGTGGTTTGCTATGCAATATTTGATAACTGAAATGTACACTTAGCACACACTTGTCCAAGTTCCATCAGCTACATCAGAAGGCCACTAGCCATGGTGGGCCCAATAATGATGATGGACAGATGGAAGGGAGACAGAGAGGTGGGGAAGGGACATAAGGGTGTGTGTATGTGTGAGGTGGTCATGAGCGGGGTCTCTAATATCCAACCAGTTCTGTGCAGTCTAAATACAGCAAGAACTTGTCCTTTGCATCTAACCTAGGACTTGGAAAACTATTATTGCAGATACAGCACCTGCCTTCAGGCTGAATATTCCTCTCCACCTCAAAAAAAAAAGTTTAATTGAAAAATTACATGTCACCAATTAACGAAAATTGAAGGTATGGCCCAGTCCCACCTCTCTGACAAAATTATTTTGACTTTGAGTCTTTCCCAGTCACTGTCTACAGATACACTGTTTATAAAGTTACAGCCACAGGCCAGGCGCAGTGGCTCAAGGCTGGGCATGGTGACTCATGCCTGTAATCCCAACACTTCGGGAGGCCGAAGTGGGTGGATCACCTGAGGTCAGGAGTCGGAGACCAGCCTGGCCAACATGGTGAAACCCTGTCTCTACTAAAAATACAAAAATTAGCTGGGCGTGGTGGCAGGCACCTGTAATCCCAGCTATTCGAGAGGCTGAGGCAAGAGAATTGCTTGAACCTGGGAGGCGGAGGTTGCAGTGAGCTGAGATTGCGCCATTGCACTCTAGCCTGGTCAACAGAGTGAGACTCCCTCAAAAAATAAAAAAATAATAAAAAAAAGGCCAGGCGTAGTGGCTCATGCCTGTAATCCTAACACTTTGGGAGGCAGAGGCAAGCAGATCACCTGAGGTCAGGAGTTTGAGACCAGCCTGGCCCACATGGCGAAACCCCATCTCTTCTAGAAATACAAAAATTTGCCAGGTGTGGTGGCTCATGCCTATAATCCCAGCTACTGGGGAGGCTGAGGCAGGAGAATTGCCTGAACTTGAGAGGTGGAGGTTGCAATGAGCTGAGATCGTGCCATTGCACTCCAGGCTGGGCGACAGAGTGAGACTCTGTCTCAAAAAAAAAAAAAAAAAAAAAAAAAAAAAGCAGGGCATGGTGGCACAAGCCTGTAATCCCAGTTACTTGGGAGGCTGAGACAGGAGAATCACTTGAACCTAGGAGGCAGAGGTTGCAGTGAGCCAAGATTGTCCCATTGCACTCCAGCCTGGGCAACAAAATGAGACTCCATCTCAAACAAATAAAAATAAAAAATAAATAAAGTTCCAACCACATGGTGATAATAACGATGGTAGCAGCAACACCAATAAAACCCACAACACCCGCGTCAACTCTCTACCCACCAGACACTTCTCTTCCCTCGCTCCCAACCCTCCCTGCCTCTCTTCTGACCTGGGCCACCCAGGCACACAGCAGGCACAGCCCCACCTCAGGGCCTTTGCACCTGTACCCCCTGGTCTACCCTGCCCTCAGGTCAGCAGGGTGCCCTCTTTGCAGAGGCCTCCACATCTGCAACAGTGGCCTTCCACCTGTCCCCAGGGCCACACCCACCTGCCCCACTCTTCTCCACCCCTGTGGCATCAACAGAAATTTATTTGGTCTTTGTTCCTGGCACAGAGCTCCTAAAACCCTTGGAATTTCCTGAGTGACAGGAGCGGCTTTGTTATCCACAAGAAGCTTGAGTTTATGCTAATGAGGTGACTCAGGGTGAGGCCCCTAGACAGTCTCAGGACCCGGCTGC
This sequence comes from Macaca fascicularis, assembly GCF_037993035.2. Taxonomy (NCBI): domain Eukaryota; kingdom Metazoa; phylum Chordata; class Mammalia; order Primates; family Cercopithecidae; genus Macaca; species Macaca fascicularis. The sequence goes on along the minus strand of NC_088390.1, from coordinate 20,736,770 downwards.
TGCCCAGAAAACCCAGCTGATTATACAGGGTGGGAACTCTCAGCATCACCCGCCAACTGACACTGAGAGGAGGGGGCTGCAGACTGTGCTCTATAAAAACTTTCAGTGGGTGCGGTAGCTTGTGCCTATAATCCCAGCACTTTGGGAGGCCAAGGTGGGCAGATTGCTTGAGCCCAGGATTTCAAGACCAGCCTGGGCAACATAGTGAGACTCCTCTACAAAACATTTAAAAAATTAGCTGGGCGTGGGGGCACACACCTGTAGTTCCAGCTACCTGGGAGACTGAGGTGGGGGGATGGCTTGAGCCTGGGAGTTCAAGGCTGCAGTGAGCTGCGATCGCACCACTGCACTCCAGCCTGAGCAACAGAGTGAGACCCTCTCTCAAAAATAACTTCTCCATGTGAGGCCGGGCGCGGTGGCTCATGCCTGTAATCCCGGCACTTTGGGAGGCTGAGGAAGGCAGATCACTTGAGGTCAGGAGTTCGAGACCAGCCTGGCCAACATGGCAAAACCCCACCTTCACTAAAAATTAGCTGGGCATGGTGGTGCCTGTAATCCCAGCGACTCGGGAGGTTGAGGCACAAGAATTGCTTGAACCCAGGAGGCAGAGGTTACAGTGAGCTGAGACTGTGCCACTGTACTCCAGCCTGGGCGACAGAGTGAGACTCTGTGTCAAAAACAACAATAAAACTCCATGAGCTTGAGGAGCCTGTAGGTTGGGCAAGCACAGGGAGGTACCAGGAGGGTGCCAGGCCCTGAGAGGGCATGGCAGCTCTGTACCCCACACTTACACCCCTCCCCCCATGAGTCTCTTCCACCTGGCTGGTCCTGAGTTATATCCTTTCTGATAAACCAGTAAACACAAGTAAAGTGTTTTCATGAGTTTTGTGAGCCATTATCAAACCTTAGGAGAGGGTCGTGGGAAACCCCAATTTGTAGCGGGTCAGTCCAGTAGTATGGGAGACCCGCTACTTCCAAGTGGTGTGTGATGTTAGGGGCAGTCTGGTGGGAGGGAGCCCTTAACATGTGAGGTCTGTGCGAACTCCAGGTAGCATGAGAACGGAACAGAACTGCAGGACACTGGGCGGGTGTCTGGAGAATCTGAGAATGGGTTGTAGTGTTGGAAAACACCCCGCTACTGCTTCTCACCACATCTTACTGATTTCCTCTGATGGCCTCATCCCCAACACCAAATAGTCAAAGGGACTGGGGACAAGCAGGAATGTCCTGGGCCAGGCTTCCCTGGGCAGGGAAGGAGCTGATGCCCAGAAAACTCCATTGGTCCCAAGCCACGCAGCTGGCAAAGGCCACCGGCCTGAGCCCTACCTGCTGATGGCATCGTCCTTCCACGCATCTCCTGCACAACTTCCTAGCCCTGGCTGGGGGACACACCCTGGTGGTCTTCCCATCCTTCCAATCCACTATCTACATGGGAGTCAGAGCAGGCTCACCCACACCTTGACCTGAGCCCCGACACAGAAGGCATGGGGTTTTGCCAGGCAATTCCAGAAGCAATGGCTCTGGGCCCATCCCTACACCTGGACTTCTGCCGCATCTGCTCTCACCCTACCCAAGCCAGGGATGCCTTTGGCCTCCACAGGCCCAGGATTGAGAGTCCACCCACCCTTCCTACCACTCCACAGCAAGGTACCAGCACGCCACTGGCAACAAACCTTCTGCTATGAAATATTTCTGAAAAGATCTTCACCATCTTGCTTTTGCACGATTTACATACCAGGAACTCACATAATTTGGGATTGGCTGTGATTTCTCAGCAAGCACCAAGAACTCCAGAGAAAGCCCTGTGACCACCACATCACAAAGCGCCCAGGACTTCATGATGAGTGACCCTGACCCTAGGACGTTCCCCTAAATCGATGGTAATTTCTGATGGCATGTTTTCTTCTCAGATTTTGAAGCGAATACTTCTTTCCAGAGCCTAAACTATTTGAGGAGTCTCCCAAAAGCTCAGGGCCCCAGGCACAGCTCCACCCACCCCACCTGACCACCAAGGGCAGGCCCTGGCCCCACACAGTACCATGGTAATGCCCAGGCTCCAGACGTCGGACTTGACATTGTAGCCCTTCTGGTTCAGCTCCGGGTTGATCCTCTCAGGCTGCAGGAGGGAACAGTGAGGCGTGAACACCCGCCCCAGGTAAGCTCCGATGGCTAGGCCTTGCCTCCCAATCCCCAAACTGAGCGCTCAGCTTAGCCCACCTGCCCATGTGACCGGGGAGAAAACTGAGGCTAGGAGGGCCTGGGTCATGCTTAGAAGGCCCAAACCTTGCCTCGGGCTGCCCCTACCTGGGAGCAGACCCCTAAGGCCCTCCTGACAATGAGGGCGGGGCAGGACCGGCACAGCCCACCACGGTCCTCCGGGGAGGTTGTTCATGCAGCTTATCACCTAACTGGGGCGCTGTGGGGGTCAGTTAACAACAGGGTACAGAAGGGCTGCCCCTGGGCAGCCAGACACAGGTGGCCCCACTATGGTAGGAAACGCAGTGTGGGGAGGCTCTGCCCGACGGGTAGAGGGCATGGCCGGGGTGGCTGATTTGGGCAGATCTCTCCCCGCCCCATCCTCTCCTGAGCCTGGGGGGCTTGGGGACCACTCACGGCCATGTAGGGCTTGCAGCCGGCATCCATCGTCTTGGCCACAGAGTCCACCAAGTAACCACTGATGCCGAAGTCACACATCTTCACATGGCCCTCCTTGTTGATAAGGACATTGGAGGGCTTCACATCTGCCAGGAAAGGACATGCCTCAGCCACGTCTGTGGAGCATGACTGGAGGCAGGTGCCATGCTCTGCATAGCTGTGTCCCCCTCCCTCGCCCCAGACCCCTCCTGTGCCCCCTCCCATGCCCCAGTGGGCAGGTTCCACCAGGGTCCCAAGGGTCGGACCAGGGAACTGAGGCTGCAAGAGGTGTCGGGCTAGCTGACGGTCATACATGGTCCTCAGGGAATAGCCAGGACGTGCCCAGCCCAGCCAAGCCACTGCAAAGAAGGCAGGACTCCAGGTGCTTTGCTGGGGGCGCCGCGCCTGCATCCGCCCTCCAGACGTGAGGTGCAGTGAGAGCCTGGCTTGTGTGGGTGCTCCCAGAGGGCAGCAGGATCAATTAAAGCCTGGGAGGCAGGATCTGTGTGTTTGGACATGGAGTCCCCACAGACCAGCATGGGAGACCAGCCTAGCAGGGATTCTCCATGCAAATGCGCACAGGACACTCGCATCCGCGTGCCCTCCATGGGGATGTGTGTAAAGATGGAAATGCACATAAAAAGGACCAGAAGGTTCCGTGCCAAACGCCAACCACAGTGACCTGGAGGTGGAGGCTGGGATGGGCACCCAGTGGTCAATGGGAACTAAGCCTAATTCATTTTTTGAAAAGCCGTAAATCTGGAAAAATAGACTTGGGCTCAGCAGCAAAAAGGAACAAACCGACACCACACCAGACCCGGATGGGTCCAGAAACATCAAGCTAGTGAGGCTGATGTTCCAGAAAGGGCGAAACCAACCCACCATGGGAAAACCAGACTTGTGGCTGCCTTAGGCACATGAGGGATGGCAGAGAAGGGGCCCAAGAGAACATTTTGGGCTGGGGTAAGGGAATTATCCTGCATCTTGCAGGGAGGTGGTTGCATGGGTGTGAACGTGATTATACGTACTCTGTGCTGGAATTTCACGATTTGTAAACTATACGTTAGAACAGAACCCGGTCCACCTTTCTCAGGACAAAGGTAAAACTAGTCCTTGCTTCGAACACCAGCAAACATGAGGGGAGGCAGCTGCAGGGCTGCAGGTGGAAAGCGGCTGGGACCCCATTGGGCACGTCACAACTTATCACCTCTCTGAGCCTCAGTTGCTCATAGGGAGACGTCTACCCGCCTTGGCCTGGGATCCCTCCCACTGGCTGCACCGTGCCTGGGTGGCTGCCGGGTACTGACCTCTGTGGATCACCGACAGCTTGCTGTGCAGATGCTCCAGAGCCCGCACGATCTGGCGGTGGGGTGGGGAGGAGGGAAGAGACAGGACTCTGTTATTGCTGGTCATGTCAACAACGACAGCAGTAAGACCCCATCCATGTCCACCTGTCTCCTGCTCCCGCTGCACAGGCTAGGCACCTCCTCACCCCAGCCTCCTGCCCTGTCCTGGCATTTGCCTCAGCATCCTAACAATCCCTGTGTGGACACACTCAGCCTCCTGCCTCCTCTCACCCTCCCAGGCTCACCTCCCAGGGAGCCATCATCATCACTGCCTGCCAGGCTCTTCTTGGGTAAAAGCCAGCTCTTGGCAGCCTTCCTGTCCCATCTTCCCTCCCGTGGCAGAGCCAGTATTCTAGCAGCTTGGAGCCATTTCCCTTGGGAAGGCTGGGTGGGGAGCCTGAGGCAAGCATATATTGTAAACGTTTCCAGATGCAGTGAGGATTGAACCAGTGTCACTAGTTCTATTTTCCTTTTTCCTTTGGCTACTGGGATGCTCAAGCCCAGTGTTGCTGCCCTCCCTCAAGGACTTTTGAGACTCAAAAAGCACACATTTTGGATGCTAACCTTTCCCTCAACTTAGCTTGTACCTCTGTGAGCTGCCCCGGGGCATTTTCAGTATGATGCTGTTGTAAATACTAAATTCCTTTTTTTAAAAAAAATGGTCTGGAACTCAAGAGTTGGAATCAATGGCTCAGACACCTGGATCTGCCAAATCTGTGGGGCTCCAGGAGCCCAAGGAGCTGAGGTCTCCTAAGCGTGAAGGCTCTGGTGTGGGGTGGAGGAGAAGGGCCTATGCAGGGCAGCTGCCCAGGCTCAGGGGGCACACTGATGCCCAGCTCTGCCCAAGACACCAGTATCTGGCAGGCTCCATGCCTGCTGGAAGGGCTGGGCCTCTGCCTATGCACCTGGGACCCCCAGCGCACCCAGGCCACTCACAGACACAGCAATCTCCCCGAGGATGTCCTCTGGAATTGTCATGTTTTTATCCAGCACCTTCCGGTAGAACTTGTCCAGGGATGTGTCCATGAGCTCCATGCAGATCCACACGTCTCCCTGTGGGTGACACCCAGAGCTCAGCCAGGCTGCCGGGCTGCCTGTGTCGGCACCACCTACACTGCCTGCCCCAGCACCAGCCCCAGCCCCCTCCTCAATGTGTGCCCACCCACTCAGCCACAGTTCACCGGGCTCCCACCCACCCCCCACTTGCCCGCTTCTCCCCACCCTCCACTTGCCCACATCTCCCCACCCTCCAGCTCTGCCTGCACTGCCAGGTTCGGGTGCCAGCCTCCTCCATCTAATCCCTAATTCCAGGTGTCTCCAGGGAGGAGGGGGATTAGCACAGAGCCTCACTGGGTCCCTCCACCAGAGCCTCAGGATGCACCCGCACCAGCTCCACGGCAACAGCCGGCCCTGTGGACCGACAGACACCTTCATGCCCGCTGACCCTGGCAGATGGCTCCCTGCCTGCAAGGACCAGCTCCCTCTTCCCCAGTGAACTCCTGAGGACCCTCCTGACAGGAAAGTTAGGAGATGCGCACGGGGCACCCACAGGCTGTAGGGGCCCCATTGGCTAGGAGCTGGCACAGGGGATGCTGAGCTCTTCATGAGTGAAGAGTGAGGCCAGGTGAGGCAGCCCTGACCGTGCCCGATTGCTGGACTCAGATGCCCTGACCTTGCCACAGCTCCTTGAGGGGCAAGCGACCAGTATGAGCCCAGCATCGCCCAGGCTCCCAGGCTCCCTGCTCACCCACACCCACCCGGCTTGGCGGAAGGCAGCTCCACCCTTCCAGCTCAGTCACTCCCTCAGCACACACCCCATGCTGCCCACAAACCTAGAACCCAGATCTCATATCTCCATGGCCACTGCCTGCTCAGGCACCCCACGCCCCGTATGCCATGGGGATGCGAATGGTCACACAGGCAGAACTGAGTGCAGCCGAATGCCAGGCCCCAGGCCATGTCATTTAACTTCCGTGTCAACTTTAGGAGGCACCCACAACCACTAGCCTCATTTGACAGATAAGGAAACCGAGGCACCAAGCAGGACAGTAACAGCCAGGAGGTGGGGGAGCCCGGTGGTCTGGCAGGGCTGGTGCCTCTGGGAGCCGTGCTGGCCCCGGGTGGCTCCCCGTGTCCCCAGCACCTGGCACACTGGAGGGACTGAGTGACAGTGGGTTGCAGGCGACTGATGGGTGGGAGGTGGAGCTCCCCAGCTGTACCACGCGAGGACACACCTCTCTGAACAGTGCCCCGTAGAAGGTGACAGTGTAGAAGCAGTCGACCGTGCGCATGTTGATGTCCAGGTCCATGAGCAGCCGCTTCTGCTCCTGTGAGTTCACAGTGGCCCGGATCCGCTGCAGGGAAGGACTGCCGTTCAGAGGTTGCTGTGGCAGAGGCCAACACCCCCACTCATGACAGGAGGACCAGGAGCTCAGAGGGCCACTGCCTAGTGTGCCCCAAAAAGCCTGGGCTCGGTACTGGTCACTGAGAGGGACAGGCAGGGCCCCATGGCAGGGCTCAGCTCGCCTCCTCCAGGGAGCCCTCCCAGGTGCCTCCAGGCCCTGCTCACCTTCACGGCCATGATGGTGCCGCTCTGGGCGTGCCGCACCTTCTCCACCACCCCATAGGCTCCACGGCCCAGTTCCGAGATGGTCACCAAGTCATCAGCCTCCACCTCAAAGTTCTTGAGGGATGGAAAAGAGAGAGAGTCAGTGGCCACCAAGCTGGAAGCCAGTCCTCACCTCTCACCCAGTGGAGATAGCTAGGCAGCATGAAGAGGACCAGCTGGTTAGATCTGGGCTCAAACCTCATACCCACCACTCCCTGCTGTGTGACCCTCAGCAAGTCACTTAACCTCTCTGAGCCTCACGTTGCCCTCTATAAAATAGGCACAGTGCCAACACCCCAAGGCGGCTCTGGAGTGTGACTAAGACACCCATGAAATGCCCCGCCAGCAGGCAGAGCTCTGAGAAAGAGGGGCCCTGTCCCTCTTTCCCCAACTCCACTCAGCTGGAATGGAATGAGTCAGTCATTCAAAAACTGTTTACCAAGCACCCACAATGTGTTTTAGGCACTGGGGACACAGTGACAACAAAACAAGTCTTGCCTTCACAAATGTGTCCCTCTCTTGGGAGGGACACAAAAAGGAACAAGCAAGTAGATGAACAGGACAGCAGGTGGTGAGTGTCGGGGGTGCGACAGCCTGGAGGGGGCATCGTCAAGGACAGGCCTAGGAAGTGGGGTTTCTTTTATTTGTTTTAGACAGAGTGTCACTCTTGTCACCCAGGCTGGAGTACAATGGGGTGATCTCGGCTCATTGCAACCTCCACCTCCTGGGTTCAAGCGATTCTGTCTCAGCCTCCTGAATAGCTGGGATTACAGGCGCCTGCCACCACACTGGGGTAATTTTTGTATTTTAGTAGAGACAGGGTTTCACCATGTTAGCTAGGCTGGTCTTGAACTCCTGACCTCAGGTGATCTGCCCGCCTCGGCCTCCCAAAGTGCTTGGATTACAGGTGTGAGCCACCGCGCCCAGCTCTTTTTTTTTTTTTTTTGAAACGGGGTCTCACTCTGTCACTCAGGCTGAAGGGTAGTGGCATGATCATGGCTCACTGCAACCTCCACCTCCTGGGCTCAAGCGATCCTCCCACCTCAGCCTCTCAAGTAGCCAGGACCACAGGCATGCACCACCACACTGACCAGTTTTTTGTATTTTTGTACAGACAGGGTTTCGCCATGTTGCCCAGGCCTGGTCCCGAGTTCCCGAGCTCAAGTGATCCTCCTCCTGCCTCAGCCTCCCAAAGTGCTGGGATTATAGGTGTCAGTCACTGCACCTGGCCTGGGAGTAGGGTTTCTGTTGGGAGGACCTGGGCATAACACGGTCCCTGAGACAGGATTCTCAATGGCTAGTGCCCTTCCGAGGCTTCTGGAAGCAGAAAATGCAGGTTTCCTAGGTGCTGGCCTGAGGGAATGATCCAGCAGGTCCAGGGAGGCCTAGGAGCCTGCACGTTCAGTACTCTCCGCTAGGGCTAGGATGAGGTGCAGGGCTGTGCTCTCAGCTCAGAAACCTTCCTACCAGCTCTGAGCTCACCAAGCTCCAGACAGGCAGCCAATGGTCCTCATTCCCTCCAGCAGGGTCAAAGGGTGGGTGGCCCAGGGCCACACAGCCAGCAGCACAGGACAACACTCTTCTCCACAGCCTGACCCTCTCTGACCCCTCAGTCACCTCCCCTCATAGTGACCCTGCAGGGTCAGCTCTACCCACTCGTCAGTTGAAGTGAGAGGCCCTGCAGGGGTGGCGGCTGGCACCTACTCTGTCTCCAATGGTGATGAAGGTCCGGGAGTCCAGGTTCCGGGGGGGTCTGTGGAGAAAGAAGGCTCCATGAGCTTCAGAGAGAACCACACCCTTCCTCCAAGAGCAGCAGCAGATGGGCCAGTGTGGGGCCTGGCGTGGGAACCAGGTATATCCTGCCCCGGAGGCACCTCCTCGGACCACCTCCTCTCATTGGCTGCTGAGCATCTACATGAGCTGGGCACGGCCTCATCGAGCCTCCAAGACGGGGTGAGAAGTGAGCAGAGCAGAGCAGATGGTGCTGCATGAACCCCAGCAGCTGTCACCTAGCTGGACCCACAGCAGGTGCTGCCCAGGACAGGACGAGGCAAAGCAGAGCTGGCCCCACCTGCCTCTCACTCCTTCCACTGAGCCCTGTTCGGGAAGCCTCTCCAGGGTGAGCCAGGGAGAAACTGAGGCAGACTCACGTGGGGTTAGGCGCGGGTGGCTTGGACATGCAGGATATCCGTAGATCCTTCTTCCTCTTGGATTTTCCTAGAATGGAGAGAAGGTGAGGCTTCTGGCCTATCCCTCAGTCATCAATGTCCCCTGCACTCCCCTTGGGCTGGGCAAAGATGGAGACAGGGATGACTCAGGCCCTGGCCCACAAGGATGCCAGCCTCTGCGATCACCCTTGCCGGGAGCCCCCTCTCTCCAAGCCAGACCGTGAGGCGTTCAAAGGGAGGAAGGAGGCCCACCAGCCCTGCAGGGGAAAAGAGCAGGACAGACCCAGGCCTAGAGGCTGGAGCCCAGGGCCTTATCTCAGCCCTGCCCACTGGGCACATCTTGAGTACCTCCCTGGGCCTCAGTTTCCCCATCTGTGAGGTGTCCTCACTGCCCTGCCTGACTAGCCAACGGGACGTGGGGTGAGAGGGGCCCAGCAGGGGTCCAGCCAGCACCCGCAGCAGCCACTGTGCAGGGGCCTCGTGGCCGCAGGTAGCAGGATGAGGCTCACACTACCTCCAAGATGAGGAAGGCCAGGACCCCAGAGAGGGCAACAGGCGGTGGAGCAAGCGGGGACTCCAGCCCAGGCTGCCCTGCAGGCTAGCTCTGCCGGGCCCTGCTCACCCTGGAGGCCAACACCTGATGCCCGTTTCTCTCCCTCCCCTGAAAAGTGCTGGCTCTCTCCCCTCCCCTGCACTGGGCAGGCCACAGTCCTGGGGCAGTACCTTCCTCACTCCACCCCTGGGGGCAGGTGAGAGGTCCCAGTGTCCACACCTCTCAGGCTGGCTGCAGGAGCATGGCCAGGTGCACAGCACTCAGCTGGTACTAACGGAGGGTCAGCATTTCTGGGGCTCCAGGCACAGTGGGGCTGGCATGCAGAGGGAGCTCCCTGTAGTCAGGGCTGCCCTTTGAAGAAGGCATAGCCGCCATTCCACAGGCAGGAGAAGCAAGGATCAGAGATGGCAGGGTCACCGGGCGCTCTGGCACCATCAGGCAGCAGGGCTGGGAGTGACACAGCTCCCCGAGACCACCCAGTACAGACATGCTGGCCACATTCCTGCCCTTGCGGGAGCTTCTGCCCCATTTCCCAAGCATGGTCCTGCCACACCTTGGCCCTCACCCACCACCTCCCACTCACTGCTGCTGGCTCAGCCTGGCTGCTGGCACTGGGGCCTGGAAACTGCCCATGGCCCTGCTGCCACCTGCCAAGAAGACCCCAGTCTCTGAAGCCGCCTCCAAGTCAGGTCCAGATCCAGCCTTGGCCACAGTGCAACGCAGACTTGTGGCCCCATCTGAGAGCCACGCACTGGGGCCCAGCAGCCAACCCGGCCCGGACGGAGGGCAAAGGGTGGTTACCGCCACTAGGAAGACAAGGCCAGATCAACAGGAAACAGAATAGCCTCGGCGGGGACAGGGGTCCCAGGGTCCATCCTGGGGCAGGTGGGCAGAGTGCAGGGGCCAGGCAAGCAGATACCTGCAGCCTTTCCACCAAAGCCGCCCCGGGGACCCTGCTGCCAGGCCCCAGAGGCTTCAGGAAACAAAGGCATCCACAGACAGAGGCAGCAGCGGCAGCTGCCGCCACATGCACTGGGTGCCTGCCTGCTAACCGCTCACCCGGTGAATCAATTGCCTAGTCACTACTCCTGTGTGAGGCTTTTTAACTCATTTTAAGATGCAGCAACACCCTGGCTGTCCGGGACTGCACGGGTCTCACGGCGAGTCTGTCAGAGCCACAGCACTGGCCACAGGCAGGGCCCTTCTCATCTGTGACTCCAGATGCTCCCACAGCCCCACAGGGAGGGGCTCTCAACCTCACTTTACCTGGCGAACAGGCTCAGAGAGGTGAAGCCACTTGCCCCAGGCTGTGCAGCAAGTCAGGGTTCTGGCTACAGTCCCTCCTGAGTTTGTTGACTTGGAGACCCCCACAGGCCAGGCCACGGCTCACAGCACCCCTGCCCCAGGGAGCCCTCCCTGAGGCTGAAGGACAGGTCCAAGTCTCATGCTTAACAAGAAACGGCAACAGAGTCTGGAGACGCAGAGGCTCAGCACACTCTCACAGGAGAAACCATGGCACACAGGGCCAGCAGCTCCCGAGACCACTTCTATCCTGCCTCTGGGCCAAAGGCTCTGAACTTCAGGGGGCTCTGGGCTTGGCATAGGGCAGCCATAGTAAACCCCAGCTCTGCGATCCTGGCGTGGTGCCCTCCTCTGCACCTTGGGTTCCTCATGTACAAAACAGCTCGAGGCAGAAATGCCACCCACCTGCCCCGCACGGTGCTGCAGGACGAAGCAAAACCACGTCTGCAAGGTGCTCAGCACAGGGTTCACTGCGCAGATGGGGACCTGTTGTGGCCCATAAATGGTCACCATGGATATGACCAGCCTCTCTGCAGAGGTGGAAAAAAAAAAAAAAAAAAAAAAACTGCCCTAGGTAATGAGAATTACAGATAGCTTTTATTCCTGATGTCAGGTTTTTTGTGATCAGAATATAAAATATTTTCTGTTAAAAATGAAAGCTCTGCACAGAGACCCTGGGCCTTGACCTTGCCCAGCCCCTTGCAGTCCCATCCTTTTCCTGTGGGGTCCACGCCACACCCTCCCTGCACTTTCTCTGCTCTTGGTCCCTCTGGCCCAGCCTGCCACCCACCTCACGCCCTGGGATTTGGGGATGTTGTATCATGTGCCCCCCTTTCACCAAGCCTCAGTTTCCCCACCTGTCAAGGGCACTTGCACATATGGGCTGGATGGGTGGGGACCACGCTCCTCACAGGCCTGGGGGGTATATGGCCTGGCCTCTGCATCCACCTGCCTGTTGGGGACACCGGACTTGCATCAGGAGGGCCGCAGGCTCCACAGGGAAGCCACCCAGCTGTCAGACGGAGTGGGTGAGGCCGTCATGGAGACAGCCCAGAAACAGGCCTCAGGCTGCCACAGACGTCAGAGCTGGGCCCAGATGGCCAGGCAGCCCAGGGCTGCCCAGGTGCAGCCATTGTGGCGACCGTCACCACAACAAACAGAGGCTCTCGGCGGCCACTGGCAACCCATGACAAGCCCGCCTGTCCCGGTTCCCAGCACGGGGTGTCCTGGGGTGTCCTCCACATACTCTAGCCTCAAAGCAGCCCCCAGGCAGGGATGAGGAAACGGAAACTGACCAGAATTCAGCCACTGACCTGAGGCTACACCACAGGTAAAGAGAGGTGCCCCCAGACTAGGACACAACTCTCACTGGCCGCGGCAGCTCTGCCCTATCTCCTCCCACTCACCCCCCACTAGAGACCCGACCCTTGAGTGAGCCCTTCTCTGAATGAGACACCTGCTTTCCCATCGCAGGGCCTTCGCGCATGCCCTTCCCTCTGCCTGAAATGCTCTTCCCTGCGACCGTCCCAGCTGCCACATGGTCTTGCCTTTCACCAGTTCGGAGAGGCTGCCTGACCGCTCAGGCCCCAGTGACCGGCTCTCCCTGTGGCCTGCTGGTTTCTCTGCTGTGGAGTCCCGTAGGTGGCCGTTCTGTGTTACCATCTCAGCCAGCCAGTCTGCAGATCACCTGCGAACAAACGCTCTGGAGCCAAGGCCTGGGCTCAACTGCAACCCTGCCCCTTCCCTGCTGTGTGCCCTCAGGCAAGTGGCTTCACCTCTCTGGACATATGTGAAGCGGAGACTACAGACCAACCTCCCGGGGTTATCAGCGCCATGCCGTAGCAATGCCTGGTGCGTGGAGATTAGATGGGGCCATCTGGGAGTGCACAGCTCCAGAGATAACACCACCCTCAGCCCCAGACCATCCCTGTCCACCTTCTCAGTGACTCCACGAGGGAGCAGGGGAGGTTCACGTATCTGTTGTACCAAGCATACGGGAGAAGAGGCGACTCAGAGAGGCCACACGGTGGGCATCTGGTGAGGACTGGCCGTAAAGGCAGGTCTGCCCGGCTCCAACATCCAAACAGCAACAGCCTGAGGGCAGGGACCCCACTTCGGCTGCTCCTTCCATCCTGGGCCTGGGGAGACTGAGCTGTGTGGCCCTCTAACGGTCACCCACAGGGGCAAGGTGACAACCCCTCCTCACAGCCTCTGCTCTGCCTCCACTCATAAAGACAGCCCCCACGCCGTGCCACACCACGCCACACCACGCCACGCCACGCCACACCACGCCACGCTACGCCACGCCACGCCACGCCACACCACGCCACGCCACGCCGCGCCACGCCATGCCACGCCACGCCACACCACGCCACGCCACACCACGCCACACCGCGCCACGTGAAGGAGCATCACCAGGTTTCCGACGACAGAAGTAACCCCTGCTCCTAGTTCACTGCCCTCGCCTGACTTCTGGATGTTCCAGGAGGTCCCTGTTCCACTGTAGAAGTGCTGGGCCCGCCAGAGAAGGAGCCACAGGGGCTGGGAGATGTGAACAGCAAGAGGCGCCGCCCTGCCCCAGGCCACCTCTATTCCGCAGGGTCCCTCAGAGGGACAGCAACGAAGCCAGCCCACTCCACGGCACGGGGAAACTGAGGCCCTGAGAAGTGGGCGCAGGCTTTTGCGTGGGCAGATGTACCTCGACAGTGAATGCGTTTGGCTGCGATCTGCCAGACGCTGGCCCCTGTGCCCAGGACAGGTGCCATCAGAGGTCCTGAGGCGCTGCATGCGCCACTGCCAAGCACCTGCAGGCAGTAGGGGGTGGCCATGCACCTTCAGGCAGGGCCCCTTGCCCTGAGGTCCTGGGGCCCCTGTCTCAGGCTCTGGAGAGGATGCAGGACAAGGAGAAGGTCCTCCCATCTACCCAAGCGCCTGCTCCATGCCAGGCCCAGGCTGTCCCATCTGGCCTCACATATGGCCACTGCAGGCCCTACCTTCTCTATCCTCACCTCGTAGGAGTGCAGCAGGCTAGGGTGAGGAGGAGTGACCAAGGCTCTGCCTTCCAAAGCCCTGCCCTGCTTCTGCCCGGCTGTGCGAGGCCACCTGGTCAGGGCCTGGCCTCTAGGGCCTCACACCCTCCCCACCTCTCCACCCTACAGGGACTTCTTCACCTGCAGAGCACTGGAGACCCCCAGCCTACCTACCTGGCAGTGCCCCCTCCCCAGTGATGCTCCGGACCGGTATGGCTCGTGAGCACCCCTAACGTCCAGTGGGAGGCCAGGTGCTAAGCTGCACAGGGGCACCCATGGCTGCCAGAGGGTCCTCCCGCCCGATGCCCACAGCCCAGCAGAGACAACCATGGCCCGCCTGCAACATGGAACCACTTGTGATTTGGAGGGAAGGACATAGGGAAGGGCCAGAGGCGTGGGCTTCGCTGAGGAGAGAAGGCGGCAACACGGGAGGACCCTGGGCAGAGTGGCCTGGGCACAAGGCGTGTGAAAGACAGGGGGCCCACAGCAGGTGGCTACGGGCATCATGGTACGGCCTGGCCTCCCATGGCCAGACCTCACCGGTCTGGGTCCTCCATGCCCCATGACCATCAAAATGTCCATTCTTCTGCACCCAGAAATTCCACACTGAGCGGCTCACCCCCACACTATAACACCCACTAACATTTAGTGAGCACCTACTATGCTCCTGGCCTATGCAAATTACTTTCATTACATCTCATTTGATCCTCTCAGCAACCCCTTGAGGCAGGGACTAATGTGATCTCCATGCTGCAGATGGGGAAACTGAGGCCCAGGGTTTATAGAATCAAAAGGCTGGCACATGCAATTGGTGAGGATCCTGCAGGTCCTCAGCAGGATGTGAGGAGCGGCCTCCCAGGGACAGGAAGAGCCAAGAGCAGCAGGAGGACAGCAGTGTGAGAAAGAAAATGCTGGTCAGACCAGGCGAGGTGGCTCACGCCTGTAATCCCAGCACTTTGGGAGGCCAAGGCAGGAGGATCACTTGAGGTCAGGAGTTTGAGACCAGCCTGGCCAACATGGTGAAACCCTGTCTCGACTAAAAATACAAAAATTAGCCAGGCGTGATAGCGCAGCACATGCCTGTAATCCCAGCACTTTGGGAGGCCGGAGTAGGTGGATCACTTGAGCTCAGGAGTTCAATACTAGCTTGGGCAACATGACAAAAATCCCGTCTCTACAAAAAATAAAACAAAACAAAAATGTAGTGGGTGTGGCGGTGCGTGCCTGCAGTCCCAGTTACCTGGGAGGCTGAGGTGAGAGGATCGTCTGAGCTGCAGTGAGCCATGACTGTGCCACTGGGCAACAGAGTGAGACCCTGTCTCAAAAAAAAAAAGGAAAGAAAATGCTGGTCTCTGCACAGAGTATTCCGAGGAGAAACAAGAGACTGTCTTTTTGCCCCTTTGAGATTCCTGCCCTGTGCGATAAAGGTTACTCAAGTGCAGGCAATTTAAAGAAAAGAAGAAACAAAGAGACCTGCTTTAAGCCAACTCCAGTGCCCTGCTCCGTCTGAAGGGGCAGCCAGGCTCACTGAGCACAGTAGAGCCCCAGCAGCAGGCTGCTCGGGCCGGACGGTGCCTCAGAGACTGTCCAGTGCAGACGCTGACTCCAGGGGCCCCGGGACACACCTGAGGTGAAGCACCAGTGCAGCAGCAGAGAGGTCCCCAGCCTGGGCCCCAGCTCCTGCCTTCCCCACACCTCAGCTAAGCAACCATCACAGCGCCGGCCCGTGCCGGCCTCGGAGCGAGCCGCTCTCCCTCTCTGTGCACACCTCGGTTTCCTCCCTTGATGTTCCACGAACCGGTGAAGGGGCCATGACCTCTGGGAAAGGATGAGCAAGGGTCAGGAGTTGTAAAGACAAAGCCATGCTCCCAGGACAGTCCTTCATGACCTTGAGCAGGTGACTGTCCCACCAGGCCTCAGTTTACTCACTCCTAAGATGGGGTGATGATAACACACCCAGGTTGCTGGGTAGCCACGAAGACTAAACAAGTCCATGGAACGGGCACGGTGGCTCACGCCTGTAATCCCAGCACTTTGGGAGGCCAAGACAGGCAGATTACAAGGTCAGGAGATCGAGACCGTCCTGGTTAACATGGTGAAACCCCGTCTCTACTAAAAATACAAAAAAATTAGCTGGGCGTAGTGGCGGGCGCCTGTAGTCCCAAGTACTCAGGAGGCTGAGACGGGAGAATGGCATGAACCCGGGAGGCGGAGCTTGCAGTGAGCCGAGATCGCGCCACTGCACTCCAGCCTGGGCGACAGAGCGAGACTCCGTCTCAAAAAAAAAACAACAACAACAACAACAAGTCCACGCACACAAAATCCCTGGCACAAAATGGGTCAGATGGGTGGGACTCTGGCCCCAGGCTCCCACACTGTGGAGTAGACCCCATGCTCAGGCTTTAAGAGGCCATGACAGGGAAGGGGGACCCACAAGAGATGCTCAGCCCTCCCAGGGCATCAGAAGAATGGGACATTCCTTGCACTAGGATTGTGGGCTGTGCTCCAAAGGTCCCCACGTGGTCCCAGCACAAGGTCAGCAAGGCCATCCCGGCCACCTGCACTGTCGACAGGCCAGTGCTGCTGCTACTGCAGAACGGAAAACAAACCTTCTGAACAAACACCATCTGTGCTTCATTGTTATCACTACTTCTATTTTTTTTTTTTTTTTTTTTTTCAGACGGAGTCTCCCTCTGTCGCCCAGGCTGGAGTGCAGTGGGGTGATCTCAGCTTACTGCAAGTTCCACCTCCCGTTTCACGCCATTCTCCTGCCTCAGCCTCCCAAGTAGATGGGACTACAGGCACCGGCCACCATGTCCAGCTAATTTTTTGTGTGTTTTTAGTAGAGACGGGGTTTTACCATGTTAGCCAGGATGTTCTCAATCTCCTGACCTCGTGATCTGCCCACCTCGGCCTCCCAAAGTGCTGGGATTACAGGCGTGAGCCACCACGCCCGGCCTACTTCTATTTTTTTTTTTTTTAGTTTTGGTTGTGTTTTTTTTTGAGACAGAGTCTTGCTCTGTTGCCCAGGCTGGAGTGCAGTGGCCAGATCTCAGCTCACTGTAAGCTCCAACTCCTGGGTTCACGCCATTCTCCTCCCTCAGCCTCCCGAGTAGCTGGGACTACAGGCGCCCGCCACCACGCCCGGCTAATATTTTGTATTTTTTAGTAGAGATGGGGTTTCACCGTGTTAGCCAGGATGGTCTTGATCTCCTGACCTCGTGATCCGCCCATCTCGGCCTCCCAAAGTGCTGGGATTACAGGCTTGAGCCACTGCGCCCGGCCTTTTTTTTTTTTTTTTTTTTTTTTAAAGAGACCGGGTCTCACTCTGTCACCCAGGCTGGAGTGCAGTGGCGCTCACTGCAGCCTTAACCTCCCAGGCACAAACGATCCTCCCACCTCTGCCTCCTGAGTAGCTGGGACTACAGACATGTGCCACCATGCCCAGCCAATTTTTTATGTTTTTTGTAGAGATGAGCTCTCCCTGTGTTGCCCAGGCTGGTTGTGAACTCCTGCCCTCAAATGATCCTCCTGCCTTGGCCTCCCAAAGGCTGGGATTTATCATTTCTAACAAAATCTTACAAAGCATGGGGTTGATGATGAGAGATATCAAAAACGGGGATCTTGGTGATGGAAATGCTAGCACAGACATCAGCTTCAAATTCAGCGCTGATTAGCACCTAGGGGCTCCCGGGACTTGCCGGGTCTCACTCACCCTCGACAGCAGCCCTGAGAGGTAGGTGTGATTCACTCGTGTCTTCAGCAGACACTAAGGCTGGGGAAGGTCACAACAGGGGTCAAGGCAGAGCTGGCCTAGAACCAGCCCTGCCCCCTGGAAGTCCCTGCAGACTTGCCCAACGAGTGTCTGCCCACACCACCCTGGGGACTGCCCCAGCCATCCGGGATGCAGTGTGCCATGCCAACGGCAGGAGGCTGTGGGGTTGACCAGAAGGCTAAGCCAGGTGAGAGCAGAATGGCAAGAGGATGGGAGCTGTCTCCATCCCCATACCCAGAGCCGTCCTGGGCAGGCCTCCCATGTGTGCCTCAGCTGCCAATTGACACCACCAAAGCAACCCTCCCAGGCAGCAGTGCTCCCCACCCCCCACACACCTCCTGATTAGGTCTGAATGCACCGCTGGCATCCACAGCCCTTCGCAGCCCTGCCCCAGTGAGGCAGGCCCCCGGCCTGTCATCGCATCACCGCACACACTGGCACATGCAAACCTTGGGACAGGCCTTGGAAGCCCCTGGGGGCATCAGCACAGTGATGCAGGCGAGGACAGTCAGGGCACTCCATACAGCCACCAGGAGGCGTCAGCAGAGCCAGGTGCAATCCCGGCCATGGGCCGCATGGCAGAAGGTGGTGCCGGCCACCCTGGGCAGGGGACCAGCTGGGAGAGGGTCAGCTGGACATGGCCTCCCCAGAGAAACCAGGGAGGGTGGCCCTGGAATGCAGGGCAGGGAGGTGACAGGGACATGCGCCCAGGACTGGGGTCAGGGGAAGAACGCCTGGGGCCCTCTCTGGAGCTGCTGCAGTCAGGTTTGGTATCTGGAAGCTGCAAGGGGCCCAGCAAGCTGCTTCGGCCTCCCCCGGTCCTGTATGGCCTTCATGCCCTTGACATGAGGCTGTTTGAGGTTTCCAGGGCCACTGCTTTGGGGAGGCATCTGCAGAAGCCACTGGGCAGACAGGCCTGACGGAGGTGGGCAGCGCCAGGAGGCACGGCCAAGGGCAGGCATGGGCGGCATGTGGGCATCAGTCGTGGGGCCCTGCCATGATGCGGTGTCCTCCACGCTGCGGCCCGGCAGCCCTCCTCTGGGACCCCTCCTAAGACACCGGCATCATGACCCTGTGCCCAGTTGCTCCCTTCAGCTCGGCCCACCAGCCACCAACACCCCTGACTCAGGACCGAGCCCCCAGAACCACAATCCCAGGCCCTCCTGCTTCCCAGGCTGGCCCAGGGGCCTGCGTCCTGATTCCAGGCCCCACCCCACCTTCCCTGCATCCATCCTGTTCATGCTGCATGCCAAAGCCTGGGGCAGGGCAGCTCTCTGTTCCCCACTTGCCCTCCCCAGGAAGGCCCAGGAGGCCAGTGGCAGTCCCCAGCCCCCACCTTGGGGACCAGTGGGTTAAAAGGCCCTAAAGCCTGGTAAACTCTGGCCTGCATGAAAGGACCCTGCTGCCAAGAGGCCTCGCGTCACAGCACCTACGAGCCCATCGCCACAAAGCCCTGTTACTGTTTATCCACCTACCAACGAACTACGCTCACAAAAGTAACAATAATAAAATAATAACAGATGCCATTCACTTGCCAAATGCTATCTTCAAGCTCGACCACTACCCTGCAAGGAAGGGTGTTTACTCCCACTTTACAGAAGAGGAGACTGAGGGCTAGAGAGGGCACAAGACTTACCCAGGTAAGGAAGTAGTGGAGCCAGGATTCGAACCCAGGCCCCTCCCAGCAGAGCCCAGGCCCCCAGGCTTCCTGCCTGGCAGAGGCGTGCCTCGGCTGGGTTCTCTGTGGGCAGAGGGCAGTCTCACTATGACTCGTGCCTGACACTTAGCAAGTGTGGAATGGAACTGTCTACATCCAGACAGGCAGGGTCCCCGTTCCCAGTCTGCAGATGACGAAATGGAGGCTTCTCCTCTGAGAGCTGGGCCATGCCCAGGGGACAGAAATCTTTTACGGAGTGCAGAGAGTGGACCGGATGCAACTTGTGCCACGTCACATCGCAAAAGGGACAGAGCTGGGGTATGAACCCAGGCAGTCAGGCTCTGGAAACTGAGGTCTCAGCCTCTCCACATCACCATCTTCCAGGACCTCAGGTCGGGTCCCACCCCAGCCGACCCTGCACAACCTCTGCTCCTCGCCCTCCCTGAGTCCCAGATGCACAGCTGAACCTGAGGTGTCCCCTGGACCAAGGGTAGTAAACAGTCACCGCCACCTGCTCCTGCTCTGTGAGCAAGAGGAAGCAGAGCCCCTTGCCTAACAGAGGAAGTTCCTGGGTGGGGCACAGAGGGCCTGCCCAGGGGTTCCCAGCCTAGTCCGAGGCGCAGGAAGGGGCCACCTCCAGTGCTCCAGCTCAGGGCTAGGTGCCACCTGCAGGACACGTAACCCCCTCCCCACCCACCAGGCCAGCAGGCATCGCCCCTTTAAGCTGTAGGCAGCCGGCTGGCATGCCCAGCAGGTGAGTCAGCACTCAGTGCCCGCTGACTCACCGCCGGAAGCCTCCGCTGCCCCGGCCTTCTCCTCACACAGGCCAACTGAGAACTTTGCTCCCTTTGGGCCCTGGGCCATGGGTTGGCTGACAGAGAGTTTCCTGTGCGTCACAAGAGGGGTGGGGGAAGTCCCCGAGGTGCCACCTCCAGTCTTTCCGACAGCCGGGGGATGGGGGATGGCCACAATAGGCAGGGCTAGGATACAACAGTGCTCCATGAAACCTCAGTGACCCCATTGGGCAGTCAGGAGTCCTACAGCCACAGTCCAAGCTGTGTGAAGATTAGCCATGAAGTGCCCCCACAGGTGGCACTCTTAGGGCAGAAGGGGCAGAACCCACGTTCTGAATGACAACAGGACACACATGGTACCCTCCAAGGACAAATGTGGCTTGCACACATGCCCCCACCCACTGGCCCCAGCGCCGGCCACTTGGCCTCTGATCCCAGCCAGAGATGGCCATGTGGGCAAGAAGGCCAGGGGAAAACCAACAGAGCTGTGGGCCTGAGGGCCTCACACGCTCACGGAAAACTCCCCAGGCCCATGGCAGGAAGGATAGGGCAGGGTACCTGCTGCAAGGCAGGAAGCTCAAAGGTAAAGCTCCAGTAAGGTCAAGCGCCAGCCACTCCCTGCTTTGTTCAAATTCCTTTGAGAAGGTGGAGAAGGGCTCAGTGCTGGGAGGCCCAGTGCCCAGGATGGGGCAGGCACGGGGTGAGGATCTCCACCTGTGGGAGCAGTTCGGCTACTCCATCCAAGCTCAGTTCTGCATCTGTCAAATGAGTGGGATTTTGCAGCGAGTATGCAACAGGCCCAGTGTAAAGCACTGTGCACAAGAGCAGCAGCACCTCTGCCTCAGTCTGTCCTCTAGGTCTGACATGGCCATGAGGACAGGCCCACTGCACATGCTCTGAGCAAGGCCAGGGGTGGGGGCACCCCACCAGCTCAGCTCAGGCATCCAGCATGGGAGGGGCACATAAGGGAGCACGGAGAAGGCCACTGTGGGGATGCAGTCCTAGGGGGAACCCTAGCTCCGCCTGTCACAGCTGCGTGGCCTCAGGCAAGGCACTTAACGCCTCAGTTTCCTTGTCTATAAATGGGGCTATGAGGAATAAATGAGAAAATGCATGGCACATGGAAAAAAAGAAGAAGCTCATAGCGTTTTTGGTGAAGGGCATTGCGGCTCTGTCACCACATCCTTCCCCAGATCCCAAAGAGACTACAGGGTCGCTGGGCCTGAGGGAGGTCCCTGACCCTCCATCCAGCTCCCTCAATTTCATCTGCGACCTGGGTCCCTATCTAGAAGTTCATCTTGGCCCTCTCACAGCGTTCTCACCACATCTATGACCCCTCTCCCTTCACAACTCTGCAACTGGAACTTTTATTTTGATCAGGCATTCTCTGCCTGGAGAGCTAAAAAGCCTCCAAAACAAACAGGGCTTCCTACCCTTCCCCAGGCTCTCCAGAGTGGAGAAGTGTCTGATTTCCTGGTTCCCAAGCTCCACGAGGTCTGGGCAGTGCAAGTCCCTCCCCAGACACCTCCCCCCTCAAGTGCCTCCTGAGTTACTCACAGTGGTTGGGCAATGGTCAGGGATCCGGCCTCCCACTTATGTAAGGCATAATTATCCTGCCCACCCGGCTCCAGCCACCACAGCAGCCAGCAGCAGGGGCCAGGAAGAGCCCGTGCCCTCCCCAAGCCCCCACAGGGCTCCCACTGGCCTGCGCCCTCCAGAGCAGAAGAGCGGCTGATCCCCGATGAGGGGCCCACTAGGTGCCCGCTGCTAGATGCTTCCTCCTGCTCACTCTGCGGCTGCAGTTCCAGCAGTGGAGGCCTTTCCAGCAAGAAGAATGGAAACAATAGCGAGATGTGTGCAGCCAGTGTCCCCTGGTGAGCACCGGCTCTCCGCCAGGCGCTATGCTGAGTGAACACCTCAGAGCTCTTTTGTATTCACCACCCCACGCCACACTCCCGCGTCCACAGAAGCAGGTGTGATTACTTCCAATTTACAGAAAAGGAAACTGAGGCCCAGAGACACCAGGGAGCTTGCTGGGGTGAAGCAGCTGCAGGTTCAGCTAGGCAGGAGGCAGCCCATTCATTACGGCTACGTCCGGTTTGGAAATCTCTCACACAACCCAGCCTACTGAAACTCCGACGCACCAAAAACATCCTTTCCTCTTCCTGAAAAAAAAATTCCCCTTTTGCCCTCCGAGTCTCATCCTTCCCCCTCCGCATGACAAATCCTGCTGCTGCTGCCACCTCACAAAAATTTCCAGGAAGGCCAGCTACTTGGAGAAGAGCAAATCCCTTGCACAGCCAGCACCCTGGCCTGGCGGTTGGCCCAGATCCCAGGCAGCCAGGAGAGGAATAAGATGGGGTGAGAACCCCAAGTGCAGGGAGAAGCTTGCAACTCAAGACAGAGAGAAGCCAGTAGAGAGGGGGCTGTACCTTAGGGAGGGGTGGGAGGACAAGGGAGGTTCCTGGGAGCACAGGGCTGCAGGACAGGGTGCAGGCCAGCCAGGGAAGGGGCAACATAGGGCCTATAAGGATAAGAAGAGCTGGAGGAGAGAAGGACGGGGAGTTCCGAGCTGGGGTGTAGCCAGAGCACCCGCATAGCGGGTACAGTGAGGTCCGAAACAACAGAAGCACTCTGGGGCCCAGATGGAGACTTAAGTTAAATCCCAGCCTGGATACAGCCCTGGGACCCCAAGTTGGAAATGGGAGTGGGTGCTGCCCAAGGACGCAGATGGAGGCCAGTGTGAATCTCACCTGGGTCCCTCTGAGGGAGAAGACTGAGAGAGTTCCTGTCCAGGCTACAGCCATAAGGCCCAAATGAGGTCAGAGTGAGGCTCCTGACTTGGATGGGGTGAGCAGAACAAAGTCCTAGTCTGGGTCCAGCCTGGGTGATCTCGGGCCTGAATGCAGTCCCAAGGCCTAACCTGGGGGTCCAGGTGAGGACCCAGGCTGCGGCCGGTCCCGGGGCCCCGAACAGGAAGGGGTTCCGGGACCGGACGCCGCTGCCAGGTCGAGAACAGGATGGGGTGGGACCAAAGAAATTCGGTCGGGGTTTGCAGCCCGGCCCCAGATTGGGCGCGGGGTCAGGCCGAGGTTCCGGCCGGGATCGCCTACCTTTGGACTGGGGCATGCTGGCGGGCTGGCTTGAGGCGGGCGACTCCATGCTGCAAGCTGGTCCTGGACGGCGGTGGGGACTAATCTAGAGGACTGCGGGCTCCACCGGGGCCGAGCACGCTCATGGCTGCGGGCAGACGGCCCGGGCCAGGCGGAGGAGCAGAGGCGGCGGCGGCGACTACTGCAGGGACGAGTCCGCGACGGGCGGCGCCGGAGCCAGACTGGGCAGCGCCGGGGGGACCCCGGCCGAACGGCGCTGACTCAGGCCCCGCCCCTGCGTGTCCGATTGGCCCTTTCGTTTCCAAGGCCCGTCCCCTGCCTATCAGACGCCGGTCTGTCCCTGCCTGTCAATTACACGCCCCACCCTCCGTGGGCCCAGGATCCGGGCCCCTCCCGCTCTCTGTCAAGTCTGCCAGCCGCCCGAAAAACCCAAGTCCGGTCAGGCTCCGCCCACCTGGACTAAAGCCGCGCCCCTCGCGCTGCCCGTCAACACGCAAGCCCCACCCACTCCCGGGACCCACTGAGCCCGCTGCTCCTTGCAAGCGCCAGGCTCCGCCCAGCACCCCCAGACGCGCAGCCCCGGCGGGTGCGATGAGTGGGCGCGTTCTCCCGGGTGCGTCGTCTGGAAAAAACCCGAGATCCCTAAAGGTGGCACGGCTGGGCCTGGCGAGGCGGGCGGGGGTTAAAAGTGCGCTGCTGGGCTGCCTCCTGGCTCTCTGAACCTGCAGCTGCCTCACCCCAGCAAGCTCCCTGGTGTCTCTGGGCTTCAGTTTCCTTTTCTGTAAATTTGACCCGGGTTCAGATGCGAGTCGGCAACTTTGTAGCGGAACTAGCCTTGGTCAGGTCGTGACACCTGAGCCTCAGTCTACGCATCTGTGAGCGGGCGGCGGTGACAGCCGTCTGACGGCGCTGCCCGCTGACACGCACTGAGGGCCCGGCGCCAGCAAACGTCCGCCCGCGCCCGCGCTCCAGGCGCCCGGCCAGGGCGCGGGGTTGGTGGTGAGCTCAGCGATGCCCGGTGACGAGGCAGCACGAGGAGTTGTCGTGGCTGGTTGTTGCTGCCCCTGTTCTACACCGGGGGAAACTGTCTCAGAGGGAGTGAGGCAGCATGCGGTGCATTTTATCCCACGAGCCCGGAGGCCCCATCCTGGCTCTCTCCTGGACCTTGGTTCTCTCCTCTCCTCCTAAGATCTCAGTCTGCCCATCTGTATAATGGCTGGATGGACCAGTCCTCTCTTTGCTCCCACACGGAACCTTGGGGGATTTCAGGAACCGCTGACCAATCTGGCGCTGGGATCAGATGACTCTGGATGTAAAGTCAGGGCTAGTGAAGGCAGAAGGTACCAGGCAAAGGTCAAGGGGTCAGCCCCTGGCCTCCAGGCAGACATGAGTGTGTACCCTGTCGGGGACCTCACGTGAGGGAAGCAGATTCCACCACCTGCTAGAAACGCTTGAGGCCGGGCCTGACCTCTGCTTGCCCAGGTGTAAAGTGGGGGTGATGCAGGGCCCCATGCACACAGAGCGGGGAGGGCCACATGAGATAGGAGGGAAGCCTTGCAGCCGTCACCATTCTCTTCCTGCGTCTCCTGTTCACAGGCAGTGGGATGGAAAATCATGAGTCTGGGGCTCAGACAGGTGTGAGTTCCAATACCAATTCCTCCACTTACTAGCTGGATGTCCTTAAAGAAGTCACTGAGCAGCTCTGTGCCTCAGTTTACCTATCCCATGGGGACAAGAAGGTCTCTGAAAGCATTTCATGAGTTCAGGAGTGGGAACACCTGGCCTAGGGCCTGGCCCTCACTAAGTGCCCGGGAAATGTGAGTTCAAAAACACTGTTGGCTGCCTCCATCCTGGCCGTATCATCCCTGGTGACCTGCGCTTATCCATCCATAAAATGGGCATCCAGTAGCAGTTTCCTTTCTACCAGAACTGAAAGGCTGGTCCAGCAAGTTTTCTGGATTCAGGCACCGGCCAACAGCCTTGACTTCTGCTCCCCGACACTCTGCCTTGTGCACTCTGCTCCTTGGGATGTTCAAGAGTCTTAGTGTTGCCCCTCAAATGTGCCAGTGATGGTCCTGCTGCAGGAGCTTCACCCTTGCTGCTTCCACCCAGAACATTCCTCCACTCAAGCCTCCTGGGGCTGGTTCCCTCTCATCCCTCAGACTGCCTCCTAAATGAACACGCCTAAGAAGCCTTCCCATCAGTTTGGGGACCTTCCCTTCCCAGGTCCCCAAACTGAGGCACAACACTCATGCTGCTGATGCCTTTGTCACTGACTCAGTTTTTAACACAGCTCTCCCTCCAGACCATCTGCGCCTCATTCCCTGCTGTGTTCCCAATGCACAGCCCAGAACCAGGTACATAGTAGGTGCCTGATAAATATTTGAGGAATGAAAAAAGGAAGGAGGAAAGCATCCACAGACCAGGGTGAAGCGACTCCAGTCCCGTGCCAACCTCCTTGGCAGCCAGATGACTCAGACGGGCCCTTGCAAACAAGCAGTTTGTAGATTAGTCAGGAGCCCGATAAACAGCCCAGGAATCACAAAACTCCATGTGAGTGCTATAAATAGATGCATGAGCAAAAGTCCCAGTAGGGTGCCTGGGTGATGCAGGCATCTCCATCTGGGTGCGGTCAGGGAAGGCCTCTCAGAGGAGGTGATTTTGAGACTGGAACTTTAAGGACCAGTAGGAGCTTGCCAGGCAGAGAGGCAAGAAGAGCATCGCTGGAAAGGAACAGCAGAGGCAATGGGTTGGAGATGTAAAAAGGGCCACACATGAGGACAGGGTGAGGGGCCAGACTGGGATGCACAGCTGCATTGCTGCAGCTCAAGAAGTACGATCAAGGACCATCAGAGACAAAGGTCTCTTGCCGGCTTGCTATAGTGACATCTCTTGATTTCTTTCTGTCTGTAAGTGGCACAGTAAGGCTGGGGAACTCCATGACCATGCAGAAATCAGAAGAAATGTTTGACATGGGTCACAAGAGGCTGCCTCTTACCTTGACTCCTAGGAGAAAAGTCCCAAACCCGCTGTCTGCGGATGCAGGAAACTCAGTCTCTGGATGGGAAGGATTGTGGCCAAAGTCAGGATGCAAGCATGATCTGAGGTGGACAGGACCTGGGGTGACAGAAGGCTCTAGAAAGAGGCTGACTCAATAGCATTAACTATAAGTTTTGTGCTTCCAAATCACTTTTGGGTTTTTAAGAATTTCTTGATACTCTTAGAGCCTGCTTTCGATTTTGATCCTTTAGTCTTTCTATTTGTCAGGTGCACGAGATTACCTTCCTTTTTTAGCCTTTTGTCTTGTCACCAACCATTCGTACTTGGTGGCCACATACTTGGAAAAAGGCCGCATGATCTTTTTGGCTCCACTCAATGTCTACGACACCCTGCTTCCTTTGCTTGCACCCCACAGACTATTTCCCTCATCCTATTTACTGCAGCAAATCTCTCCTTAGTTGATGACATTGTGTTTATCTCCCTTTAAAACCCTACCTATCCTGAATGGTCTGTCATTGTCTGCCTTTAAAATCCTTCCTCTTTCTTCTTCCTCTATTCTCTAAATAATGATGGGGCTAAGTTATACCCAAAGCTCACTTTACAAAATATTTCCTTGGTGCTTTGCAGAAAATACCAAACAAAAATGCCATTTTAAAAGAGCTGTATTTTTTCTTTTAGAATGTAAGCTCCTCAAGAGCAGGGACAATGTTTTCTGTATGTTCTATTTTGCCTAGTACACTGTAAATGCTCAATAAATATTGATGATGGGAAAAAAAGAGAGAAAGAGAGAGAGGCTGACCCAAGCCCAGGATGTGGGCAGCTCCTTCATTCATTCAACAGGTATTCGTTGAGCACTTACTTGTGTGACCGGCACTGAGAACACAACATTGAACAAGATGGGCACAGCTCCCTGGGGAGGTATGCCCTGGTGTGTGAGCCAGACAAGCAAAATGCCTAAGTCAAATTATGACAGGCCAGGCGTGGTGGCCCACACCTATAGTCCCAGCACTTTAGGAGGCCAAGGCAGGTGGATCGTTTGAGCCCAGTAGTTTGAGACCAGCCTGGGTAACATTGCAAAACCTCGTCTCTACAAAAAGAAAAAAAAAGTTGGCTGGGCATAGTGGTATGCACCAGTTACTCGGGAGGCTGAGGTGGGAGGATCACTTGAACCCAGGAGATTAAGGCTGCAGTGAGCCAAGGATATGCCACTGCACTCCAGCCTGGCAGACAGCAAGACCCTGTCTCAAAAAAAAAAAAAAAA
The DNA here is from genome assembly GCF_037993035.2 of Macaca fascicularis. Classification (NCBI taxonomy): domain Eukaryota; kingdom Metazoa; phylum Chordata; class Mammalia; order Primates; family Cercopithecidae; genus Macaca; species Macaca fascicularis. Next base: position 20,709,530 of record NC_088390.1, on the reverse strand, counting down.
AAATGCTATGGGGAAAAGTAGGGTAGGGGACAGGGTGTGTGTCTGGACATGGGGGCTATAATTTTAAGGAGGGAGGTCAGGAAAAGCCTCCCTGGAAGGTGCCATATAAGCAGAGACCAAAGGACGTAAGGGAAGGGCCCACAAGGATATGTGGGGGAGAAGCATTCCAGGCAGAGGGAACAGCTGTGCAAGTGCCCTGAGGTGGATGGCTTGTAGGTGAGTAACAAGGAGACCGATGTGGCTGGGTGGTGGGAGCTGAGGGGCCCCTGTTCTCACCTATATACACCCCTTGGACGTGCTCACTCCCACGTGCCCCTTCATACCTGTGCTAGTCCACACATCCCAAATACACACGCACACACACATGAACACAAGGGGGTGCACAAGTGTGTATGTGCATGTGGAGGCACCACATGGGCACGTCCACAGACACAACCCACAGGCACAGCGGTGCACATAGTATATGCATGGCCTTGCCACCAGCTGGGGCCTCCACTGCTTGCTGCCCCACAGCGCCCTCTGGTGACCAGGGCATGGCAGTGCTCTAGAGTGCCCAGGAGCTCAGAATCCACTGCCCTCACTGCTTTGACCGCCATCCAGCCTCCTCTTCTCTGTGCTTCCTGCCCCTAGGCCTTCCACACTGCAGCCACAGCCTTCCCAAACACGGCTGGCCAAGTTCTAAATCCTGCCCTGGCTCCGTAGATGGGGACCTTCCAACACTCCAACCCCTGGTGACTTCTCCAGACATCCCTCAGTCCAGTCACTCCCAATTCAAGCTTTCCTCCTTGAATCCTTCTTTGCAAAGGCTGTTCCCTCGGCCAGGAATGCCCTTCCCTGCCTTCCCACCTGACACATTCCCTCCACTCCTTCGAGGCCCAATTCTGAAGACGGGACAGGAGGCCCTGCCTGACACTGCTCTGCCCAGGGCCCCTGCCCCAGCCCCTCTCACTATGGCTCACCTGCCCTGTCAGTAGCTGCGCCCCTGTCTGCCTCTCCCATCGGACTCCTGCTGCTTGAAGACAGGGCCTGCGACTGGTTCTCCCCAGAACAGCATCGGGCCATGCTGGAGGTGGTGGAAAAGTGAAAACGTGAGAAGCCTGGAGGCAGCAATATGTGGTTCCTGAGCATCTTTTACTCGGGGGCCGGTTCTGAAGTCGAAATATAGAGAAGGAAACCTCAACAGACGCTCACCTGCTTTATTTAAATCATCATCACTCTCAAATATCAAAAGATGAATTCACACAAGTGACTGGCTCCACTAGCAAAACAGCAAGTCCCATTTTTACAGCTCCTACTCTGTGCTAGTCCCTCCAAGCACAGCATCTTGTGGACTCACTGTGATGCAAGCTGCATGGGGGCAGTGCCTTTGCTTTGGTCACTGCAGTGTCCCTGGCACACAGTAGGTGCTCAGTGAATACTTGTGGAGTGGAGGAAAGTTTTCAATGTCCCAAGAAGGTGTCTACAATTATCATCATCTCCACTAAACGGATGAGAAAATCGAGGCTCAGAGAGGTGCCCAGAAGCATCCAAGACAGCTGGTCATGGCAGAGCTATTGTTTGAAATCTGTTCTGTCAGATGGAGACAGTTTTCCCTGCCTTTTCCTGCCCACACTTCCATTAAAATGTTTTGCAACACCCTGCTTCTGAGCAACACAAACTCCCCTTGAGCTCCCGTCACTGCTTTCTGGAAAGCCGCCAACTCTGCTTGTAACAGAGCAGTTGAGTCTGGCCTGCCTGGTTCCCTGCAGGGTTGCACGGACCACCCCGTGACTGCCCCCAACACCAATCCGGGGGTCCAAGGAGCCTCAACATGGTGCCTCCCTGCCCAGGGTTCTCAAACATAGCACTTCCTGCCCAGCAGGCAGGGGGCAGTCAAGGGGACAACATTTGGTGGCACCTGTTGCATGCCAGGCCTCGTGACTTGACACACACTCCAGGGAAGTGGGTGTGGTTAGACCTTCATCTTACAGATGAAGAAACAGAGGCCCAAGGCTTCAAGCAGCTTGCCCAGGTCCCACCACCAGGAAGGATGACACCAGATTTGTAACCCAGACCATCACCATAACAGCCTACTGTGTGTCGGGCTTTTTAGTTCAAGCCTGTGCTTCATATCTAGATGCCAAGACCACAGGGCTGTTCTTATTGCCCCGTGATGGGTGAGAAGTACTGTAGACACGGAGATGAAGCAACTTGCCCACAAGATCACACAACCAGGGAGCAGAGAGGTAGAAGCGTCCCAATGGGGCTGACTCCACCACACAGGTGCGTCCAGCATATCTGCCTTCAAAGGGCTGTGCTCTAATCTAAGCCAGGAAGTAGCCAAGTAACCTTGAGCCAATGATTTGTCTCAGCCGGGCCTTGGAGGTCCCCCTGTCCGTTCCCATCAATGCCTCTGTCCCTTTTCGGCCATCCGAGCCTGGGCTTATGTCCCTCCCACGATGAGTGTCTCACCCTTTCATGGCAGGGTCTTTCATTCCCCGTAAGCTTGGACCCTTATTAGCTTTTTCTTAAGCAATCCTGAAGTGGTGTCACGCTCAAACCCATCCGTCCATTCCCTGTGCTTCCTCAGCATCCGGTTTTGCCTGACACTACGGGAAGCACTGAGGATACAGTGAAAAGCAAGACAGACAGGTCCCTGCCTTCACGGGGCAGTGAAAACCTCCTGCCTTTATGGGGCAAGCCTTCTGGAGGAGCTTGAGAAATAAGGCAAATTCAGCATGGATGCACGTAATCTATAAAATAATTTCAAATAGCAGTAAGGGTAGGAACCAAAGTCGAGCTGAGTGAGGTTGCAGAGAAGCACTGGGTAGTCAGAGAGACCTTCCTGGAGGAGCTGTCTTCTCTGCTCAGGCCTGGGTGACAGAAAGAGCTAAGTGAAACTGGGGATGAGGGCTGGCTTAAAATAGGCTGTGGCGCACAGCAGGTGCTCAGAGAGTGAGAGGGACTTCTAGCTAACATGGAACGAATAAGGATATGTTTCTCCGTTCCCTCTCCAAATCCCACTAAGATGACAATATAAGGAAAAATGTTTAAGTCGCAAACTTATAAAGAAAGTCAATGATAAGGACAAAAAGTTGACAGAACTTTTTTTTTTTTTTTTTTTTTTGAGACAGGGTCTCTCGCTGGCACCCAGATTGGATTGCAGTGGCGTAATCGCCTCCTGGACTCAAGTGATCCTCCCGCTTCAAGCTCCAGAGTAGCTGGGCCCACAAGCGTGCACCACCACGTGCCACTAATTTTAAACTTTTTTGTAGAGACAGGGTCTTGCCACGTTGCCCAGGCTGGTCTTGAATTCCTGGACTCGAGTGATATTCCTGACTCAGCCTCCCAAAGTACTAGGATTACAGACGCGAACCACCGCGTCCAGCCTACAGAATTTTCGAAGCTGGAAAATTAATAGTAATCACCTCGGCAGAGTGGGGGAAGCTGCAACCAAATTCTGCATGTCGAGGGGGCCATTCAAGGCCAGAGGCCCCCCAGAAACACAGCCTGGGAGTCACAAGGTCCCTCTGGAAGTGGAGGGGCAGGTGGGGACGGAAACAAGATGAGTTGAGAGCTTGTAAAAACAGCACTTGTGCCTTCCAGCTTCCCAGAACCGAAGGTCATGTCTCCAGATTTGAAAGGATCCACTGAGTGTCCAGCTTGATGCAAGAAGAAAACAGGCTATTATGAATTCCCAGGAAAACAAACAACACAAAATAGAAAATGTTGTCACAATGTACTGCACAGCTCAGCTGGGAACAATATTTACATAACCATAATAGTGTAAACACCAAATACTGATGCATTGCAAAACTGATGAAATGAGACTTGGAGCTCACAGGAGGCGAAGCACAGCGTTCATACCTAAGAGAACCAAATCCTCACTGAGTGTCCATGGTAGAGAGCCGGCGGATACTGTCTAAAATCGCAAAGAAATAAAAGAATCTCAGTGTAGAATGCAACTGAGAAATAAGGAGGGAAGAGCTCAAAGGGCCGAAGAAGTGCAGCTGCCATGTCGCGGCGGAACTGGGTCTGTTCGGGGGGTCAGGACCCGGGCTGCACCGGCGATGCGCATCCTGCGGGTAGGGGTGGCGGGTGGGGCAGGCCGCTTCGCGGTCGCCGCCTTGCGCCCTGCAGCCGCGGGCTCCCACCGCTCCCTGCGCCACTGCCTTCCTACAGACCAAAGGCGGCTGCGGGGAACTGGAAAGGCCCACGTGTCCCCAGCATACAAGACCGAAGGAGCAGAGAAGCAGAGGAGAGCAGGGCCACAGAGTGAGCAGGCCAGCCCAGGTCGTCGAAGTTCAAAAATGGAGTATTTTTAGAGAATGTTAAGACACTCGGGGACTCGCCGGCCGGCCACAACCCCCTACACAGACGCTGGAGCAAAGGCGGCAGCGCAGAGAGGCCGCGGGTACCTCCCGGCCACGCCCTCCAGCCACGCTCCAGCCACGCCCCCAGCCACGCCCCCAGTCCGGGACGGAGTCCAGGGCGAGCCTCTGATTGGCTGCGCTGGCTCACATGGCCGCGCGGGTCGCAGGGCAAGCCGCAAGGGCGAGTGTGCCGCCGCCTCCAGGTTCTCAGCCGCTAGCTGGGTGGTGTGGAGCCCCGGGGTCTGCGCAGGGCCGGCGGAGGGAGCGCACGTGCCCCGGGCAGAGCCCTCCGGCCTTGGCTGGGAGTGTGGCCTCCTGTCCCAGGTCAGAGCTCAGCCCCCAGGGCCGGGCCTCCAGAGGGCCGCGGACCGTGGGGACGTTGGGCGGGCGTGGAGCCGGACCCGAAGCCAAGCCTCAGATCTGTGCGGGGAGCGGCGTGGCCGACGCTGTTAAACCGGTGCTGTAAAGGCCTCGTTTTCTCTCCCTGAGCGGCTCGCCACATCCCCATGCAGAGAAAAGGCCGCTTCTCCTCTCCCATCAGCTGTGCCCCCGGGTGCAGCAGCTATGGGTTCAGCCCTTTAAAGGTTCAAGACGGTCACACACCCCATACTTTCCCAGCAAGGAACAGGTCTTGCTTGTATGAGGGTAGAGAGGGCATTCAAGTGGTTGGTCTTGGAAAACTGCCATCCGAAGGCTTGCAAACATTCTTGGGTGGAGAGAATAATTTGTCCCCGGTGGAGGAGGGCTGCTGGGTGCTCTTGAGGCCGCTGATGAAGGGAATTCATTTCCTCTCCCGGGTGCCCAGGATTCAGACTGATTCAGACATCTGTTGGGCCGGCCGCCAGGATGCCCCCCGGCGTGCTTAGAGAAGTGGCTTTCTTTGCCCTCCTGAGAATAGATTTACACTGTCCTGAGTCTGCAGGTTATTGTTTGTGCTTGGAGACTTGAGAGCCAAGAATAATCTGCAGCAGGAAGGATGCGCCATCTTCAAGGATGCCCCTATACAACAGATCAAGTCGGCCGGGCACAGTGGCTCATACCTGTAATCCCAGGACTTTGGGAGGCCGAGGCAGGCGGATCACCTGAGGTCAGGAGTTCGAGACCAGCCTGACCAACATGGCAAAAACCCATGGATTTTTTAGTCTGTACTAAAAATACAAAAAAAATTATCCGGGCATAGTGGCGCGAGTCTGTACTCCCAGCTACTCGGGAGGCTGAGGCAGGAGAAATGCTTGAATCCGGGAGGTCGAGGTTGAGGTTGCAGAGTCCACCTTACCCAAGGTGATTCTGACATGAATGGCTTGAGGCAGGAGGAACGGTTGTGAGAGCCTCTGCGGCAGTCGGTGCAGGGCAGAGAAGGAGCAGCCTTGGCCTGGGGACCCTGAGTAGTTCTGTCTGGGCACGGAGGGCACTGAGCTGACACCCTCCTTGGAGGCCACATGGCCCAAACATGGGTACTTCTGCTGGTGACGGGATCTCTCCCTTCTGCCAGCTGGTCTCTGCCCTGCTTGAGCTGGGAAAGTTTGCTAAAGGCTGCAGCCTGGTCTGAGTTGGATGGTAGAAATGTAGGAAATACACCAACACATCAACCATGATGATTTCTGGGCACTGAAATTACAAAGATTGTTTTGTTTTTTTCTTTATACTTTTTCTGTCAAACATTTCTGCAAAAAGTATTATCTTCTGGATATATTAAATGTATAGTATTTTAATGTTAATACAATCAATATAATTGTTAATATAGCATTTTAACATAAATAAACAAAATATCACAATTATTTCAACTCTGCCTGTTCTTTACAGCTCAAATCCTGCCTCTTCCATGCAGCCTTCCAGGATTACCCAAATTGAGGTCTTCATGGGAAGCCAGAGCCAGGAGGAACATGTCACCATCTAGTGACCTGAGATCCCAGACTCAAATGTTGTCAGGGGCTAGGGTGTGTGCAGTGGCTTAGGGGTAGTGCAGGGAGGGGGTCCTGTCAAATGTGCCCTGATTCTAATCCTGCCCCCACTGTTTTACAGGGACAGGGAAAACAGTGGATCTAGGATTTGACCTTGAGCTGCCTGTACAACCCCTATCCCGTCATGGGTTCCAGCAGATACGTGTTGAGAAAGGAATGATGACCAGGGTTGGGGGAAGTCACAAAATTGCCTCTTTGCTTATCTCCTGCTGTGTCACAAACCACCCTAAACTCAGGGGTATGAAACAGCTGGCACAGTAGGGATGGCCTGTCCCTGTGCTATAAGGTCCCAGCCTCGGCGGGATTCATGTGCAGGTTCCTTCACCTGCGTATTACCTCCTTCTCACCCGGGCCAGGAGGACTCTGGGCCTGCCTGACTGTGGACAGGAGCACCTGCACCCAGCCTCTGCCTATGACTTCCTCATAGCATGGCAACAGGCATGGAGCACGAGTGTCCCAAGAGAACCAGACGAAGCTGCGTGGCCTGATGTAGCATAGACAGCCTCCCAGCATCACTTCTGCCTCACTCTGTGGGTTGAAGTAGCCCATTTAGATATAAGGGAGGAGACGTAGACCCTGCCTCTCAACGGAGGAATGACAGAGAATTTGCAGCCATTCTCTAAAACCTCCCCACTCCTGGAATCTATCGTGAACCGTGACCATTCACAGGGCCATCTGCCACACTTCACAGTCTCTCAGCATGTTTCCTAGGGCAGGGCCCCTGGCGGAGGCTTCCTCCTCCAGTGGGGAGGGGACGGGACCTGGGAAAGATTCTGAGGTTGTGGTGGCAGGTGGGCAGTAGAAGGGAGGCTGAGGGAGGAGGCCAGGGTGATGGGGAGGCTTGGAGCCTCTTCCAGATTAGGGTTGGGGAGCCTGCCAATCACAAAGTTAAAACAAGGCAGGGCAGCGGGTGTGGGAAGGGGAGATAGAGCTTGGTGGAGAAATGTGGAGTCGATAGGTTGATGACCACGTCATCTTTCTAGGCCATGTGCCAGCACCACCTCCCCTGAGCAGCCTTCCCTGATGCTCCAGGTGGGATTACCACTGGCTCCTCTGGGTTCCTGCAAACCCTGTACTGACCTCGAGGCTGCAGATGCAGGCCAGATGTATCTTTGGGTTCCTAGTGTCATCCAGAGCAAGAAAAAGGTACCTGCAGGCCTCCAGGCCTCCCGCAGTTGGAAGGGCCGGGCCGCCTTGGCCAGTCTCCCTTAAGGGCTGCTGCGAGCCTCCAGATAGAGCTCTGGTTCTTAGTAGCTGCTTGGGTGGGGACGCTGGTGCAGGAAGCAGCCCTGCATGGAACAAGGTTCAGAGATGGGGCCACATGAGCTTAAGTGGGGAAGGAAAGGGGATTCCAAGGGTGAATGGGAATGGCAGGGCCTCCTGGAGGACCTTTGTGATGGCTGGTGAGAGCACACGCACAGTTTGTGTGCTCCCAGAACTGTGGGCCAGATTGGGGCCCATCCCACTGAAGGGATACAGCCCATGGATTCAGTTGGGCCCAGCAGTCAGCCACTCTGGCTGAGGAAACAGTGTGCCTAGGTTCAAATCCTGCTCTGCCACTAATTTATTGAGTGAGTCACTAGGTCTCTTTAAGCCTCAGTTTCCTGGTCTGTAAAACCGGACAATAGCACAACAACAGCCACCTCACTGGAGCGAGATCATTTATGCAGTCTGATGGTGCTTCATACCTGCTGGGTGCCCAACAGTCGCTGCCTGCCTCTGGCTGCTCTCCCACTTGGGCGGGCAGCAGGAGAGGTGGATGAGGGTTTGCGGAGTGAGAATGTGAGCAAGTGACGACGTGAGAGCCAGAGACCCTGCAATCGCATCTCAGTGCCAACCTTCTGGGCCGTGGGACTCTCGGCAACCACGTGGCCTCTTTGAGACTCTGTTGCCTCATCTGGCAAATGGGAATCAGAACCTAGACCCAGGTGCTATGGTGTGGCTCTAATGAATGGGAGATGTCTGCAGACACCCAGCACACTGGGCTGTGGGTACAGGCCAGGTGATGGGGAGGGCTATGGTGTCTCTCCCACAGGCCCGGGAGGGCGAGGCCGGGCGAGGCCACCTCCCAGGCCTCTCCTCCCATGAGCGGTGCAGCTGAGCAGCCTAAGTCAGCTGGCTGGTTTTGATAAGTGAGTATTATAAACAACACATGGCCGGGCGCGGTGACTCAAGCCTGTAATCCCAGCACTTTGGGAGGCCGAGACGGGCGGATCACGAGGCCAGGAGATCGAGACCATCCTGGCTAACACGGTGAAACCCCGTCTCTACTAAAAAATACAAAAAACTAGCCTGGCGAGGTGGCGGGCGCCTGTAGTCCCAGCTACTCGGGAGGCTGAGGCAGGAGAATGGCGTGAACCCGGGAGGCGGAGCTTGCAGTGAGCAGAGATCCGGGCACAGCACTCCAGCCTGGGCGACAGAGCGAGACTCCGTCTCAAAAATAAATAAATAAATAAAAAATAAACAACACACAGAGCACATCCCAGGGCTCTGGTGGAAACTGGGGCTCCTTCGGGGGGGCCTGCTGGAGGGGACCCGACTGGTAGGTATGGGGCACCGAAGAAGCTCCATGGGCAGGTGCTCCCAGCAGTTCTGGGCTGGGAGACACATCATCGTATCCACAATGACAAAATGAAGTGATAAATAATAGTAATAATCATAATAATAATAAGAGCACCCACTACTGGGTGTTGATGATGTCATTTAATGCTCAAAACAACCTTGAGAGAAGATCTTGGCAGAATACTTCCTAGATGCAAGGCTTGCACCCAGAGCATGCAAACAATTCCTACAACTCAATAGTAAGAGAACACCACAACAAAAAATGTGCTATGGGCCAGGTGTGGTGGCTCACTCCTGTAATCCAAGCACTTTGGGAGGCTGAGGCAGGCGGATCACGAGGTCAGGAGATCGAGACCATCCTGGCTAGCACGGTGAAACCCTGTCTCTAATAAAAAATACAAAAAATTAGCCGAGTGTGGTGGTGGGCACCTGTAGTCCCAGCTGCTCAGGAGGCTGAGGCAAGAGAATGGTGTGAACCCGGGAGGCGGAGCTTGCAGTGAGCCGAGATCACATCACTGCACTCCAGCCTGGGCAACAGAATGAGATTCTGTCTCAAAAAATAAAAAAAGAAAGAAAGAAAGAAAGAAAAAGAAAAAAGTGCTATGGCTGGGCGTGGTGGCTCACGCCTGTAATCCCAGCACTTTGGGCGGCCAAGGCAGGTGGATCATGAGGTCAGGAGTTCAAGACCAGCCTGGCCAACATGGTGAAATCCCGTCTCCACTAAAAATACAAAAATTAGCCAGGCATGGTAGTGTGCACCTGTAGTCTCAGCTACTCAGGAGGCTGAGGCAGGAGAATCGCTTGAACCCAGGAGGCAGAGGTTGCAGTGAGCCGAGATCATGCCACTACATTCCAGCCTGGGCGACAGAGCAAAACTCCATCTCAAAAAAAAAAAAAAGAGAGAAAAAGAAAAAAGAAAAACGTGCTAAAGATCTGAACAGACACCTCCCCATGGAAGACATGTGGATGGCAGATAAGCACATGGAAAGAGACTCAACCTGGGAGTCATCCGCAGAGTGCAGTTAAAACCAAAATGAAACCACTGCACACCTATTACAAAGGTGAAAATTAAATGACTGAAAAACGTGCTAAAGATCTGAACAGACACTTCCCCAAGGAAGACATATGGATGGGGAGTCTCTTTTCCATGCACTGATTTGGAAAGAGACTCAACCCTGGGAGTCATCAGTGGAATGCAGTTAAAACCACAAAGAAACCACTACACACCTATTAGGTGACAATTAAAATGACTGACACAGCCTGAGCAACATAGCAAGACCCAATCTCTACAAAAAATAAAAAACTCACTGGGTGTAAAGGCCGGGCGCGGTGGCTCACGCCTGTAATCCCAGCACTTTGGGAGGCCGAGGTGGGCGGATCACCTGAGGTCAGGAGTTTGAGACTAGCCTGGCCAACATGGTGAAACCCCATCTCTACTGAAAAATACAAAAATTAGCAGGGCATGATGGCAGGTGCCTGTAATCCCAGCTACTCAGAGGCTGAGGCAGGAGAATCACTTGAACCCGGGAGGCGGAGGTTGCAATGAGCCAAGATCGCACCATTGTACTCCAGCCTGGGTGACAGGGCAAGATTTCATCTCCAAAAAAAAAAGAAAGAAAGAAAGAACAAATTAGCTGGGTGTGGTGGCACCCACCTGTGGTCCCAGCTATTCGGGATGCTGAGGCAGGAGGATCACTTGAGCCTGGGAGTTTGAGGCTGCAGTGAGCCATGATTGTGCCACTACCCTCCAGCCTGAGTGACAGAGCAAGACCCTCTCTCAAAAATAAATAAAGTGTAAAAAAATAATAATAATAAAAGGATAATTCCAGGCTGGGCGTGGTGGCTCACGCCTGTAATCCCAGCATTTTGGGAGGCTGAGGTGGGTGGATCACGAGATCAGGAGATCGAGACCAGCCTGACCAACATGGTGAAACCCCATCTCTACTAAAAATGCAAAAATTAGCCGGGCGTGGGGGTGCACTTGTAATCCCAGCTACTCAGGAGGCTGAGGCAGGAGAATCACTTGAACCCAGGAGGCAGAGGTTGCAGTGAGCCGAGATCGCGCCATTGCACTCCAGCCTGGGTGACAGAGTGAGACTCCGTCTCAAAAAAAAAAAAAAAAAGAAAAAAGAAAGATAATTCCAAGTATTGGTGAAGATGTACAGAAACCAGAACTCTCATACATTGCTGTGGGAATGTGAAATGGTAGGATCACTTTGGAAAACAGTTTGACAGTTTCTTACAAAGTGAAATATACCTACTTAGGACTCAGCTATTTCACTCCCAAGAGAAATAACTGTTTACACACACACAAACCTGAACACAAATGTCAGTAACAGCTTTTTCCACTATAGATAAAACCTAGGAAGAACTCAGCTGTCTATGAACTTGGAAAGGGATAAACAAAACATGGTATATATCCATCAATGCAATACTACTCAGTGACAGGAAAAGAATACACTCCCAAAACATGCCACAGCGCAGATGGAGCTCAGATGCATTCCGCCGAAAGAAAAGCCAGATTCAAAAGGCTGCCTACAATATGATTCCATTCACAGCACATTCTGGAAAAAGCAAAACCACCGTGGCACAGAGCCGTCAGTAGTGGCAAGGGACTGGGGTGGGGAGGGGACCAACTGCAAAGGGGCCCCAGGGAAATGTGGGAATAAACGAAATGTTGTGTATGATGGTTGCAGTGGCGATTACACAACTGTATACATTTGTCAAACATCATCAAACCATGCACTTAAATGGCTGCATTTTATTATATGTAAATTATCCTTCATTAAAGCTGAGGGAGGAACAGAGAAGCCCTTTCAATGAAGGGAAGAAACGGTGAGCATTTGGGGCCATTACTGCCATGTTACACATAAGGAAACTGAGGCTCGGGGGTGACATGATGGGCCCAAAGTCAAGCAGAGAGAGAGTCTGTGGTGAGACCGGGATTTGCCCGCATTCTCACCCCCAGGACTCTGCCCTGCATTTGCTGTATGACTACAGGCTGGTCTCAGTTTCTCATTCTTTAAAATGGGTAGGGGGACAAGCAAAACCCAGGCCCTCTCAGGCGACAGAGCAGGAAAACCCACACCCACATAATGGTGACACTCAGAGGGACTGCAGGAGCCACCGGCTGGTGCCTGACCCGACCTGGGCTGAGGATGGGGAAAAGCTTCTCAAAGTGAGGATATTTAACCTGGGCTTCAGAGGATGAATAGGAGTTTGCCAAAAGGAGTGTGAGAAAAAGGACATTCCAGATAAGGGGTGAGAATGTCCCATAATCTCCCCAGTCGCTCTGCCTCTTGCTGCCTGAAATTCCACTAGTTCATGCCATTCCTCAGGGCCAAAGCCCGGCTAGTGGCAAACCCCGACAGGAGGAGACACGCAAAACCTATAAGCAGGCTACAGGGAAATAGCAGCAAGGCGGGGCGGGGCCATGGCGATCCCTGGAGATTCTGAGGTTCCAGGGACTGCAGGGACAGAGGAACATGTGACACAACTGACCGTGTGCAGGGCAGCAAGGTAGGAGCCTTCTCATGGGTCTCCTCATTAACTCCTCACCCCTGGAGCAGCACAGAGAGGTCAGACGAATCCCCCAAGGTCACACAGCAAAACTGGGCGCCGGGCCGGGCCTGCTAATCCAAAGCCATTGCCCTTGATCTAGGGATCAGAGGAAGGTGGAGGCCTGGGGACCAGCTTCCCACCCCAACTCAATGTGTGGCTCAGGCAAGTAACTTCTGTTCTCAGGCCCTCAGCTTCCACCTCTGTGAAATGGGCTGCAACAGAACCACCCTCACAGAGCTCTGGCAGGAAGACAAAAGACAAAGGGACAGGAAGTGCCAACTCAGCCTCTCCTGCCCAAACACCTGCTTGCACGCGGCATGAGGAAAACAGAATTAGGGAGGGAAGTCAGCTCTGAGAAAGGACCCTCCCTCTGCCTCTCTGGGCCTCAGTTTTCCCGTCCTGCATTGGGGGAGGATTGGGCTGAATGACATGTCACAAACCAGGGACCATTTCTAGCACCCATATGTTTTGTTTCACCCCTGTGGTCACTTTTTCCACCTTTTCCTCTGAATTTTTATTTATGTAAAATTTAAGCACACAGTAAGTCAAGAGCAGAATCCACAGCCACCATCTGGTGCCACCTGTCCGGGGCTGACACTCTGCCCACGTGCACACTCCCCTCTCTACACACAGCTATGTGCTGTTTTCTGAATCTTTTTTTTTTTTTTTTTTTTTTTTTTTTTTGAGACAGAGTCTTGCGCTATCGCCCAGGCTGGAGTGCAGTGGCAGGATATTGGCTCACTGCAAGCTCCACCTCCCACGCCATTCTCCTGCTTCAGCCTCCCGAGTAGCTGGGACTACAGGCGTCCGCCACCACGCCTGGCTAATTTTTTGTATTTTTAGTAAAGACGGGGTTTCACCATGTTAGCCAGGATGGTCTCGATCTCCTGACCTCGTGATCCACAAACCTCCCAAAGTGCTGGAATTACAGGTGTGAGCCACCACACCCAGCCCTAAATCATTTGAAAGTAAGTTACTGGCCAGAAGCAGTGGTTCATGCCTATAATCCTAACGCTTTAGGAGGCCAAGGCAGGAGGATCACTTGAGGCCAGAAGTTCAAAACCAGCATGGGCAACATAACTAGGCCTCCCTGACTCCCCGATCTTTATCTAAAAACCATTTAAAAGAAAAAAAAAGAAAGTAAGTTGTTGACTTTGTGACCTTTTGCTCCTAGTCTGTCAGTATGCACCCCCTGAGAAGAAGGCCATTCTACAAGACCATGATATGCTTACCTCACTGCAAAAACCGCTGTAATTCCACAGACATCTAATACACAGTCCACATTCAAACTACCTAGTTGTCCCCAAAATGTCTTTTATGGCTGGACTTTTTGTTTCAAACTAGGAGCTAACCAAAATTCAGATGTTACATTTAGTTTTATCTCTTTTGGAGTGAGCAATTTTTTTTTTTTTTTTTTTTGAGACGGAGTCTCACTCTGTCACCCAGACTGGAGTGCAGTGGTGCGATCTTGGCTCACTGAAACCTTCTCCTCCCAGGTTCAAGCAATTCTCCTGCCTCAGCCTCCTGAGTAGCAGGGACTACAGGCGACTGCCACTACGCCCAGCTAATTTTTGCATTTTTAGTAGAGATGAAGTTTCACCATATTGGCCAAGCTGGTCTTGAACTCCTGACCTTGTGATCCACCCTCCTCAGCCTCCCAAAGTGCTGGGATTACAGGCATGAGCCACTGCGCCCGGCCTCTGTCACCCAGGCTAGAGTGGAGTGGTGCCATCTCTGCTCAGTGCAACCCACGCCTCCCGGGTTTAAGCCATTCTTGTGCTCAGCCTTCTGAATAGCTGGGACTACAGGCATGTGCCATCACGCCCAGCTATTTTTTGTACTTTTAGTAGAGACGGGGTTTTGCCATGGTTTGGCCAGGTTGGTCTCAAACTCCTGGCCTCAAGTGATCCCCTCCACCTCAGGCTCCCAAAGTGCTAGGATTATAGGTGTGAGCCACCTCGCCCAGCCTGTTTATTTTTGAGACAGTGTCTCACTCTGTTGCCCAGGCTGGAATGCAAAGACTCAATCTGCTCACTGCATTCTCAGTCACCCGAGCTCAAATGATCTTCTCGCCTTGGCTTCCCATCCCAGCTATTTTTTGTAATTTTTGTATAGGCGGGGCCTCACTCTGTTGCCCAGACTGGTCTCGAACTCCTGAGCTCAAGAGATCCGCCCACCTTGCCCTCCCAAAGTGCCGGGATTAAGGGCATGAGCCATCACACTCAGCCAAAATGAATTGCCATTTAAACATCAAGAAGTCTCACATTCTTATTTAATTTCCAGCTCCTACTGAAAACCAGAAGACTTAGCCCAGGGATCCCTTGTGGAACAACTTGCTGGAAGGAGCAGAAGCTGCCCCCGGGACAGACCAGGTGGTCCCACTTTGCCACACTCCACACTGCTCTCTCCTGTCTGACACCCAGCCATCTCTTGCAATCCTGTCACCTGCCTGGGTCCTACACCATGGAATTTTTTACCCTCAATTAATTCCACATAATGTTTTTTATTTTATTTATGTATTTATTTTTGAGACGGAGTTTCGCTCTTTTTGCCCAGGCCGGAGTGCAATGGCGCATCTCGGCTCACTGCAACCTCCGCGATTCTCCTGCCTCAGCCTCCCTAGCAGCTGACATTACAGGCACACACCACCACGCCCGGCTAATTTTGTATTTTTTAGTAGAGACGCGGTTTCACGATGTTGGCCAGGCTGGTCTTGAACTCCTGACCTCAGGGGATCCGCCCACCTCGGCCTCTCAAAGTGCTGAGATTACAGGCATGAACCACTGCACCCGGCCAATTCCAGATAATCTTTAAGGGCCTCAGGTCTCTTGAGGGTGGGGGACCACCTCATCCTGGGTAGGCAACTGCCCGTCAGTGCCAGTGGCTTCACAATGCACTGACTTTGTAGCCACTTATTCTCTGCTCAGGAGATCAACCTCCAGACTTACCCTCACTGGGGTTCAGATCCAAATTCCATGAGCTACCACCAAGGATACTTTTGGAAAGTTCTAAGGCTCCTCAGAGCCCAGTCCCTTCATGAGTGCGACTCCTGCTTCCCAGGGTGGGTGTGAGGACTGGATGAGAGAATGCTAAGGAAGCACTTAGCATAGCACCTGGCCTGGGAGGAGCCCTGGGGTGTCATTTTCCTGAGAAGACAGTCAGGTGGGTGGGCGGAAACCAGTACTAACACACTCATCCATCGCAATGCAGTGAAACACTGGAAATGACCTAAATCCCAAAAAGAGGGAGCTGGATAGATCATGATCATATCCCCGAGATGAAAGAATCAACAACTGAGACAAAGAGGACGTATTTTGAAATGACCCAGATAGCCATCGATAAAGGACTGCTGTATCCAGGAGAACGGTCAGGCTCTTCCAGCTGCGAGCGCCATGTCCCTCCACTCCGTGGACCGCTGTGCTATAGGGAGAGACGGACGCGTCTCCAGGAGAGACTGCTAAGTGACATGCCAACGTGTGGGTTAAAAGTAGGGGGAAAGAACGGCCGGGCGCGGTGGCTCACGCCTGTAATCCCAGCACTTTGGGAGGCCGAGGCGGGCGGATCACAAGGTCAGGAGATCGAGACCACGGTGAAACCCCGTCTCTACTAAAAATACAAAAAATTAGCCGGGCGCGGTGGCGGGCGCCTGTAGTCCCAGCTACTCAGGAGGCTGAGGCAGGAGAATGGCGTGAACCCGGGAGGCGGAGCTTGCAGTGAGCCGAGATCGCGCCACTGCACTCCAGCCTGGGCTGGGCGACAGAGCGAGACTCCATCTCAAAAAAAAAAAAAAAAAAAAAGTAGGGGGAAAGAATATATATTTGTATTTACTTGTATTTATGTGTGAAAAACACTGAAGAATTCATGAGAAACAAGTAAAAATGCTTCCCTGTGTGAAGTGGAGGTGCTCTGGGCAGAAGGCAGATGGCAGAAAAAGGCGGTGGTACCCACTTTCTCAGTACCCACATACACTTCATTTTAGTTTCTGAAACATGAATATATTACCTAATCAAAATTGTCTTTTAATATATTCTCTTTTTTTTAATTTTTAAAGAGATGTTTCCCAGGCTGGTCTCAAACTCCTGGCCTCAAGCGATCCTCCTGCCATGGCAGGAAATGCTGGGATTACAGGTGTGAGCCAGCCCACTCAGCCTAAAAAATATTCTTACAGAATAATTCTGTGGTTTCCTATATATTAACAAAGGAAAATGATCACAGCATATTGTTAAATTGAAAAAAAAAAAAAAGCTATAAAACAGAGAATCTGATTTGATTACAGTTTTGTTGGAAAACTTTTTTTTTTTTTTCTTTGAGATAAGGTCTCGCTCTGTTCCCCCCGGCTGGAGTACAGTGGTGCGATCTGGGCTCACTGCAACCCCTGCCTCCGGGGCTAAATCGATCTTCCCACCTCAGCCTCCCAAGAAGCTGGTGCACGCCACCACGCTTGGCTAATTTTTGTATTTTTGGTAGAGACAAGATTTCACCATGTTGCCCAGGCTGGTCTTGAACTCCTAGACTCAAGCGATCCACCTACCTTGGCCCCCCAAAGTGCTGGGATTTCAGGCATGAGCCACTGCATCCAGCCTTGTTGGAAAACGTTCTATTTGCATATAAACAGCTCCATGTGAGCAGGGCTTTGTCTGTTCACTGCTGTGTTCCCAGAATCCAGAACATACCTTAATTGCTCAATAAGCACAGTGTGAGTGAGCGAGTGAATGAATGAGTGAATGAGTACATGAATGGATGGTTACAGCATCAGGAAGATGTCTGAGGGCATGTGGCCAAACTGAACAGTGGTGAATTTATGACTTTTACCTTCTTGATATTTTTCTGTGTGTTCCAAAAATTGTAAATGAGCACTCCTCATGCCTCTAATCAGGAAAGAAAAACCGTAAAGGCAGGCCAGGCATGATGGCTCACGCCTGTAATCCCAGCACTTTGTGAGGCTGGCAGGTGGATCACTTGAGGTCAGGAGTTTGAGACCAGCCTGGCCAACATGGTGAAACCCCGTCTCTACTAAAAATACAAAAATTAGCTAGGTGTGGTGGTGCGTGCCTGTAATCCCAGCTACTCAGGAAGCTGAGGCAGGAGAATCATTTGAACCTGGGAGGCGGAGGTTGCAGTGAGCTGAGATCGTGCCACTGTACTCCACCCTGGGCGACAAGAGCAAGACTCTGTCTAAAAAAGAAATAGAAGAGAAGAGAAGAGAAGACAGAAGGAGGGAAGGAAGGAAGGAAGGAAGGAAGGAAGGAAGGAAGGAAGGAAGGAAGGAAGGAAGGAAGGAAGGAAGGAAGGAGAGAAAGAGACAGAAAGAAAGAAAGAGAGAAAGAAAGAAAGAAAGAAAAGAAAAAGAAAGAAAGAAAGAAAGAAAGAAAGAAAGAAAGAAAGAAAGAAAGAAAGAAAGAAAGAAAAGAAAAGAAAAGAAAAAAGAAAGGAAAAGAAAAAAGAAAAACAGTAAAGGTATGAAAAAAAATGCAAATGCTCTGTCTGCAGGTGTCAGGACACTGGGGTCTGGGCAAGGGAAGGAGGTAGACTCACTGGGAAGAAGCTTGGGCTGGTGACCAGCACGTGTCCCACATGTCTTGCCCACACTATTCTGCCCTAGCAGCAGAGCCAGGCTTCCCGGGGCGGGCAGCTCAGGAGCACAGAGAATCAGGGCTGCAGGAGCCCTGTGGAAGGCCTGTGACTGGCATCAGGCCACACAGCAGGGCCAGGATGGAACCAGGCCTGCTCAGGTGTCAGCCTCCAACACCAAGACACTTTGATACTGGATGAAGTAATTCACACTTCTTACCTCTGGTTCACAGATGGGGAGTAGAGCTAGATAGAGGCTCTGAAGACAGATTCAGCGTCTCATCCCAGACCTATCTGTCACTAAACTTTTGTTGGTGCTCCTCCCTCTTCTGCAAGCGGGCAGTAGGATCTGGGCCAAGCCCAGGAGCTGCCTGCACATGCGGAGGTCCTCAGGCTGCTGTTGGCTGTTAGGATTCTGAAGCTGCCTCCCTGGAGTCGGTTCCCTGGCCCCACAGTGGAGATCAGAAAATCCACAAATGTCCAGGGAGCCCCTGGGGAGCCCCGAAGAGACTGCGCACTCCTGGAGACAGAACACAGAGCGGCTGGGTTTGAATCTGACTTTGCCACTTGCCAGCATGTAACCCAAGGAAGTTACCTCCCCTCTCTGCAAAGCGAGGCTGAACTGAGCACAGTACCTTTTGCACAACACTGCCATGAGAGGGAAGCGCTCAGGGCCACAGGCTCTGCCACTGCTGTCATTATGTGTAGGGAGAGGACAGCGGTCCCCTGCTCTTCCCCTTCCCCTCCAGGGTTCATCCCCCACACCAAGGGCAGAGCGGTCTTCAAAACCAAGGCCAGTTCATCATTCCCTGGAATCCCACACAGCTGTGAAGGGACAGACTGCTGAGCCGTGTAGCACCCAGGTGGCCATTCTTTTTTTTTTTTTAAATTATTATTATTATTGTTTATTATACTTTAAGTTCCAGGGCACATGTGCACAACGTGCTGGTTTGTTACATAGGTATACATGTGCCATGTTGGTTTGCTGCACCCATTAACTCGTCATTCTTTTTTCTTTTTTGAGACAAGGTCTCACTCTGTCACCTAGGCTGGAGTTAGGTGGTGCAATCACTGCTCACTGTAGCCTCGACCTCCTGAGCTCAAGCAATCCTCCCACCTCAGCCTCCCAAGTTGCTGGGGCTATAGGCATGTGCCATTACACTTGGCTAATTTTTTTATTTTCATAGAGACAGGGTCTCACTAGGTTGCCCAGGCTGCTCTCAAACTCCTGGGCTCAAGCAATCTTCCTACATCAGGCTCCCAAAGGGCTGGGACGGTAAACTGTTTTATAAGTTGGTAGTGGTCATGCTTAAATGATTACATATGTTTGTCAAAACTTGCAGAGCATGCTGAAAGAAATCATTTTTACTGTATATAAACAGTACATTAAATCTTTCTTCTCTCCTTCCTTCCTTCCCACCCTCCCTCCCTCCCTCCTTTCTCTCTCTCTCGCTTGCTCTCCTTCTTTCTTTCTTTCTTTTTCTTTCTTTCTTTCCTTCTTTCTTTTCTTTCTTTCTCAGTCTCACTCTGTCACCCAGGCTGCAGTGCAGTGGTACCATCTCAGCTCCCTGTAGCCTTCACCTCCTGGGTTCAGGCAATTCTCCTACCTCACCCTCCCAATTAGCTGGGACCACAGGTGCACGCCACCACACCCAGCTAATTTTTGTAATTTTAGTAGAGACAGGGTTTTGCCATGTTGGCCAGGCCGGTCTTGAATTCCTGGCCTCAGGTGATTGGCCCATCTCAGCCTCCCAAAGTGCTGGGATTATAGGCATAAGTTACCATGCCCGGCTATAAACAGTACATTTAATTTTTTTTAATGAAAAGAAAACCAAACTCCTCAGCCACAATACAGGTACATGAGCTTCATTTTACTATTATATATATTTACATATATCTTTGAAGTTTTCTAAAATTGGGGGGGGAAAAAAAAACACTAAGATTGCTACCGGAAATGGGTCCAAAAGAGAGGGCTCTTGGATCTCACCCAAGAAAGAATTCAGGGCAAGTCCATAGAGTAAAGTGAAAGCAAGTTTATTAAGAAAGTAACGGAATAGGCCGGGTGCGGTGGCTCACGCCTGTAATCCCAGCACTTTGGAAGGCCGAGGCAGGCAGATCACAAGGTCAAGAGTTTGAGACCAGCCTAGCCAACATGGTGAAACCCTGTATCTACTAAGAATACAAAAATTAGATGTGATCAGCTTCCCAGGCAGGGCGGAAGGCCCAGGCATTCCCCAAGCCTGGGGAAGCCGGCTGTCCCAGACTGACCTGCCCCAGGAGAGCCAGCAAAGGACACATTTGGCCTGGCCCAAGCCCTGATGATTTCAGTGTTATTTTCTGCATGCACAAAACATCTTAGGGGGGATGGCAGTGGCAGTGGCATCTGAGCCTTGCAAATTCCTGAGGTCTGGCAATCCGCCGGCCTCGGCCTCCCAAAGTGCTGAGATTACAGGCGTGAGCCACCGCACCCGGCGCAGCTTAACCTTTCTTTTCAGACCCCTTTGTTGATGCAAGTAAGGCTGATGACCTGTTTCTTGCTGGTACTGAGGATTATATCCGTATAAGAATTCAACAGAGAGACCGGGTGCGGTGGCTCACGCCTGTTATCCCAGCACTTTGGGAGGCTGAGGCGGGCAGATCACAAGGTCAGGAGTTTGAGACCAGCCTGGCCAATATGCTGAAACCCTATCTCTGCTAAAAATACAAAAAATTAGCTGGGCGCCTGTAATCCCAGCTACTTGGGAGGCTGAGGCAGGGGAATCGCTTGAACCCGGGAAGCGGAGGTTGCAGTAAGCCGAGATTATGCCGCTGCACTCCAGCCTGGGCGACAGAGGTAGATTCTTCTCAAAAATAAAAAATAAAAGAGAAGTGTGCCTGCAATGGTACTGTAATTGAGCATTCAGAATATGGAGAAGTACTTCAGCTATAGGGCGACCAACACAAGAACATATGCCAGTTCCTCATAGAGACTGGACTGGCTGAGGACGATCAGCCGAAGGTTCATAGGTTTTAAGTGCTTGTGGCTCAGTGAAGCTTAAGTGAGGATTTCTTTGCAATGAGTAAAATTTCCCTTCTGTCCCTTGTCACAAGTTTAAAAACCTCACAGCTTATATAATGTAACCATTTGGGGTCTGATCCCTTTTTAACTCGGACTAGTGTAACTCCTTCATGCAATCTACTGAAAAGAGACATAAAAAAATACAAAAATTAGCTGGGCTTGGTGGCACGTGCCTGTAATCCCAGCTACTCAGGAGGCTGAGGCAGGAGAATCGCTTGAACCTGGGAGGCAAAAATTGCAGTGAGCCGAGATCATCCACTGCACTCCAGGCTGGGTGACAGAGTGAGACTCTGTCTCAAGGAAAAAAAAAGAAAGTAAAGGAATAAAAGAAGGGCTATTCCACAGGTACAGCAGTAGCTTGGCCTGCTGGACTAAGGATAGCTATAGTTATTTTTTGATTTTATATTAAACAAGAGGTGGATTATCCATGAGTTTTTCAGGAAAGGGGTGAGCAATTCCTAGAGTTAAACCCCTTTTTAGACCACATAGGGTAACTTCCAGAAGTTGCCATTGCATCTGTAAACTGTCATGGCCCTGGTGGGAGTGTCTTTTCGCATGCTAATATATTCTAATGAGTGCATAATGAGCAATGAGGACGTCCAGAGGTCACTCTCATCGCCATCGTGGTTTTGGTGGGTTTTGGCTGGCTTCTTTACTGCAATCTGTTTTTTTTTTTCTTTCTTTTTTTCTTTTTTTTTTTTTTTTGAGACGGAGTCTTGTTCTGTCGCCCAGGCTGGCGTGCAGTGGCGTGATCTTGGCTCACTGTAAGCTCCGCCTCCCGGGTTCACACCATTCTCCTGCCTCAGCCTCCCAAGTAGCTGGGACTACAGGTGCCTGCCACCACGCCTGGCTAATTTTTTTTGCATTTTTAGTAGAGACAGGGTTTCACCGTGTTAGCCAGGATGGTCTTGATCTCCTGACCTTGTGATCTGCCTGCCTCAGCCTCCTAAAGTGCTGGGATTACAGGCGTGAGCCACTGCACCTGGCCTACTGCAACCTGTTCTATCAGCAAGGTCTTTATGAACTGTATCTTGTGCCGACCTCCTATCTCATCCTGTGACTTAAAATGCCTAATTTACTAAGAATGCAGCCTAGCAAGTCTCAGCCTTATTTTACCCAGCCCCTATTCAAGATGGAATCACTCTGGTTCAAACACCTCTGACAAGATCATGCCCCAAACCCTCCCAGGTCAGAGTCCAAGCCAAAGGCCCCTCAATCTGCCTGCAGGACCTCTCATCTCATCCCCTGTCCCCCAGGGTCTCTGCCCTACCCATGCTGGCTTCCCTGTGTTCTGGGAATGCACCCCAGGGCCTCTGCACAGCCACTCTTTCTGCCCTTCCCCCTATGCCACCTGATTCACTCCCTCACTTCCTTCAAGCCTTTCTTTTTTGACATCAAGTCTCACTCTGTCACCCAGGTTGGAGTGCAGTGGCACAATCTTGGCTTACTGCAGCCTCCACCTCCCAGGTTCAAGCGATTCTCCTGCCTCAGCCTTCCGAGTAGCTGGGATTACAGGTATGCGCCACCATACCCAGCTAATGTTGCTATTTTTAGTAGAGACAGGGTTTCTCCATGTTGGTCAGGCTGATCTCGAACTCCTGACCTCAGGTGATCCGCCCACCTGGGCCTCCCAAAATGCTGGGATTACAGGTGTGAGCCACCACCCCGACCCCTCCTTCAAGCCTTTCAAAAAAGACTTCACGTCAGCTGACGTCTGTCCTGACCACCCAATCTGAAACCATGACCTCCTCCAGGAGCACACCCCCGCCCCCTGCTGAATCTCCCTCTGGGCCATGTGAAGGGCCAGATCATTAGTTTCCTCTTTGCTTATTGTCTCTCTCCCAACTAGAGCATCAGCTCCTAAAGAGCAGGGAGTTTTGGTTTTTTTGTTGTTGTTTTGTTTTGTTTTGTTTTTTTGAGACAGAGTCTCGCTCTGTCACCCAGGCTGGAGTGCAGTGGCGTAATCTCGGCTCGCTGCAAGCTCTGCCTCCCGGGTTCACACCATTCTCCTGCCTCAGCCTCCCAAGTAGCTGGGACTACAGGCACCTGCCACTGCGCCCAGCTAATTCTTTTATTTTTAGTAGAGATGGGGTTGCACCGTGTTAGCCAGGATGGTCTCGATCTCCTGACCTCGTGATCCGCCCGCCTCGGTCTCCCAAAGTGCTGGGATTACACACGTGAGCCATCGCACTGGGCCAGGGCAGGGAGTTTTTTGTATTGTTCGCTGTTGGGTCTCCTTATAATAGTACCTGACATGCAGTAAGCGTCCAATATTTGCTAAATGAACTGATGACTGACTGAATAAATGATATCCTACGTCTATAACCTGGTCTCCACATAGCCCGGTTTCCCCAGGATAGGGAGGCAGAGCACATCCACTGACTGGATCAGATGGTAAATGCTCACTTGGTTCTTTTGTTTAGCCTTGTTCCAGAAGGAATTTCTGCAAGGTGAAAAGATGCTAGTAAGCTAAGGATATTCAAAAGCAGGGGAGAAGGAAGGGAGCCAGAGACAAGGAAGACCCTGGCTTTTAACTGGGCCAGGTGTGTGCTGGGCTCTGCCAGAGACTGATCAGAGAGGAATCTGCCCTGGATCTAGAATAACTGGGGGACAGACACTAAATAAATGTGACTGCAGAGATGAGGGCTTCCCAGAGGAGGTGATGTCTGGACAACAGCATGTGCACTGGCCCAGAGTTGGGAACGAGTATGGCCTGTTCAAGAAATTTCAGGAACACGTTCTGGCCTCCCCAAACCACTTACGTGCTCTGGAGATGGAGAAGACACCTGAGACGCTCACGAAGTTACATCTTGCTTGCTCAGGAGTGCCAGCCACTATGACCCATCTGAGGTCAAGGACTTATCTGACCCCAGAACCACTTTCTGTCTCCTTGCATGTAGACTCACTCTCTAGCCTTGTTTTGTTTACAAACTCCCCAATACAAGACACACTGGTTAAAATAACAATAAAAATACGCTAGCAGAGGATAGTCTCAGTAAATATATCTGATAAAGGAATGGTAACTGAACAACAAAAATCACTCTAATGAATTTGCAAATTTAAAAATTAATTTTGTGCCACAAAAATTGTGGCACAATTGGCCAAAGTGTTCACAACAGGATATCCAAATGGCCAAGGAGCATATCAAAAGAGGCTCAATATCTCCATTCAACAGGCCGCCGCAAAAGAGAGCTACAGTGTGATGCCACTTCACATGCAGAATGGCTAACTTGGAAAAGACTGGACAATGAATGAAACTCACAAAATTGGCGGCAGGAGTGTAAAATGGTACACCCACTTTGGAAAAAGCTCTGGCAATTTCTCACAAAACTGAATATATACCTACTATAAGATCCAGCAAAGGCCGGGTATGGTGGCTCATGACTGTAAACCCAGCACTTTTCGAGAGGCCAACACAGGAGGATATCACTTGAGTCCAGGAGTCTGATACCAGCCAGAGCAACACAGAGAGGCCCTCATCTCTATGAAACTGAAAATTAGCCCAGCATGGGAGCACACACCTGCAGTCCCAGCTACTCAGGAAGCTGAGGTGGATCACTTGAGCACAGGAGATCGAAGTTGCATGAGCAGTGATCATGCCATTGCACTCCCGCCTGGGTTACAGAGACAGATTTTCTCTTATAAAAAAGTCCAGCAATCCATTTCTGGTAGCTACACAAGAGGAATGCTGCAATGCAGACCCTAAAAGACATTTTTAAGAATGTCCATAGCAGATTTATTCATAATAGTCCAAAAGCAAAACAACCCAAATGCCCATCAACAGATGAATGGATAAATTGTGGTATATCCACACTACAAACCAAAAACAAAATTCTAAGCTCCCCAACTGACTGAATGGGTCTCCCCTCTTCCCCAGGGGGATTCCAAAGACACTTGAAAAGCTAGTTCAGGCCGTGATGGGAAGGGAAATGGCACATGCCTCGTTTATAACCCCCTCCCTTTGGAGTGTAGGCACAACTGACCAGAATTAACATTAAAATATACATCATGGCCGGGCACGGTGGCTCACACCTGTAATCCCAGCACTTTGGGATGCTGAGGCGGGCGGATCACCCGAGGTTGGGAGTTCGAGACCAGCCTGACCAACATGCAGAAACCCCGTCTCTACTAAAAATACAAAAAAAATTAGCCCAGCGTGGTGATGCATGACTGTAATCCCAGTTACTCCAGAGGCTGAGGCAGGAGAATCGCTTGAACCCGGGAGGCAGAGGTTGTGGTGAGCCAAGATCGTGCCACTGCACTCCAGCCTAGGCAACAAGAGCGAAACTCCGTCTCAAAAAAAAAAAAAAAAAAAAAAAACCATAAAATATATATAGACTGACAAAACAGACTCATTCTTTTCCTTTTTCTTTTTTGAGATGGAGTCTTGCTCTGTCACCCAGGCTGGAGTGCAGTGGCACAATCTCGGCTCACTGAAAGCTCCGCCTCCCAGGTTCACACTGTTCTCCTGCCTCAGCCTCCGGAGTAGCTGGGACTACAGGCGCCCACCATGACGCCTGGCTAATTCTTTTTCTGTATTTTTAGTAGAGACAGGGTTTCACCGTGTTAGCCAGGATGGTCTTGAGCTCCTGACCTTGTGATCTGCCCGCCTCAGCCTCCCAAAGTGCTGGGATTACAGGTGTGAGCCACCGTGCCTGACCCAAAACAGACTCTTTGTAGCACTAAGATACCAAATTCCAACCTGACTCTGGTATAGCATCACGTGACAGATAACAGGGTCCGAAAGAAATGAAATAATTTTACCCAAAAACATATTCTTTGACATATTTTGGAATGGCCCTGCAATACCATCTCTTGTGGGGAAAATTTGCATGTGTGGAGAATTTCCCTGCCTTTCTGGGTCTTTTCCTGATTAAGGAGAGATTTGACTAAGAGTCTGACACCTTTTAAAGTCCTAAAAGAGACATTTACCATCTATTCTTTCTGAAGTCTGCTATTAGAGGCTTCATCTACATAGTAAGGAGCTTGGCTTTCCACACACCCCCCTTATCTTAACTCTTTCTGACATCAAGTCTTTAGGAAAAGCTTAACTCTTTGAACCAAATGCCAATCAGAAAATCTTCGAATGGGGGGCAGGGGGGAGGGGCGGGTGGCTCGTGCCTATAATCCCAGCACTTTGGGAGGTCGAGGCAGACAGATCGCCTTTGCCTGGGCAACATGTTGAAACTCCATCTCTACAAGAAATACAAAAAAATTAGCCGGGTGTGGTGGCCCACACCAGTGGTCCCAGCTACTTGGGAGGCTGAGGTGGGAGGATCAGAGGATTTTCTCAGTAAATATATCTGACAAAGTAATGGCTTGAGCCAGGTAGGCAGAGGTAGCAGTGAGCCAAGATGGCGCCACTGCACTCCAACCAGGGTGACAGAGTGAGACCCTGTTTCAAAAAAAGAAAAAGAAAATATTTGAATATACCTATGAATTGTAAGCCCTCACCACCTTCTGGATGGCTGAACCAATGTACACCTTACAGGTGTTAGGTCTTTGCCTGTAACTTCTGTCTCCCTAAAATGTATAAAACCAAGCTATAACCCAACCACCTCCGACACATGTTCTCAGGACCTCTTGAGGCTGTGTCCAGGATCATAGTCACTCATATTTGGCTCAGATTAAGCTCTTCAAATATTTTACAGTTTGGCTTTTTTTTGTTAACACAACGGAATAATTACTCAGTGGTGAAAAAGATGCAACAACAGGGATGAATTTCACAGATAAAATATTGAGCAAAAGAAACTGGACATCAAAAGTACACATTGGGCTGGGTGCGGTGGCTCATGCCTGTAATTCCAGTAGTTTGGGAGGCCAAGGCGGAATGGATCACCTGAGGTTGGAAGTTTGAAACTAGCCTGGCCAACATGGTGAAACCCTGTCTCTACTAAAAATACCAAAATTAGCCGAGCGTGGTGGTGTAGGCCTGTAGTCCCAGCTCCTCAGGAGGCTGAGGCAGGAGAATCACTTGAACCCAGGAGGCAGACCCTGCAGTGAGCCGAGATCAAGCCACTGCACTCCAGCCTGGGCAACAGAGCGAGACTGTCTTAAAATAAATAAATAAATAAATAAATAAAATAGTACATATTGTATGATTCTGTTTACATGATGGTCTAGAGAAACCTAATTAGTCAACAATGCTAGAAGTCAGGGATAGTGGTTAAATCAAAGGGTAGGGCATTGCTGGGAAGAGGGCCCTAGGGAACCAGCAATGTTCTGTATTTTGATTTGGATGGTGGTCACGCGGGTATGAACATGAAGCTTACACCGTAATTAACAAAATATTAAAAGTAACCTGTGTGATTCACTGCACAGCTATGGGCAACAGGAGTGCCCCTTCAGGTGAACGAGAGGGGAGGGTTGGGATCTAAGGTTGAGCCTTGAAGAGCCTAATTAAGTCGCCTTTCAAAGAAGTCTGAGCCCCAAGAGTCCTGTGTGCCTTCAATCAAGTCCCTGCCCCTTTCTGGGATTCAGCCTCCCCATCTGTGGAGTGGATCCAAGGATCCCCAAGGCCTCTTCCCGCATTTCCGCCTCCCTTGGGAGAGGTGGCATTTCACTTCTATCCCAAACAAGGCTTCACAGGACAATTCCTTCCCAGGAGCCAGTAGCCACCCAGGCTGCGCACACGGGTGGGTACGTGCTCCTAGCACCAGTAGCCCTAGGGCACTAACTGCGTGAGAATTCATGCATGTCTTTCATTGCCTTAGGCTTCTATTTGCTCAACTGTAAAATGTAGTCAAGCATACCTATTTCTCAGGTTTCTGGTGATAAATTTCAGCGCAGTGTTTACTGAGCGCTTCCTGTGCTCCAGGGCTTTGCTATACACAGGTCGTGCACACAGCAAGTGCTTAATAAATGGTGGCTGCCTTGGGGACGATTAGAATGTCCATACAGGTTATTACGTCTTTTTAAGAAGGGTCCTTGCAGGGGTACCAAAGTTGCCCGTGGGACAAACGCAGGACGGAAAAGCAGCCCGGCGCCCGGCGGCGTCCCGTGTTGTTTTGTTTGGGGCTGCGAGCGGAACGCGGCCGGCGCGGTCCCTTTAAGAGGTGACTGGAATGTATCAAAACAAAAAGGCCGCGCGTCCACTGGCTGCGCGCCGCACGTGACCTCACAGCTGATTTCCTGGCCCCCCCCGCCTCCTTTTTGTTGCTGCCGCCGCCGCCGAGTGTCAGTTTCAGCGCCGCCGCCTGCGGTCTCCCAGGCCCTAACTACCCCACCGCCTGCCGCCTGCGCCCGCGCCCGAGCCCCGCCGCGCGCCCGGGCCCTCGCCGCGCGTCCGGGCCCCCGCCGGCGCCGCCCGGGTCCCAGCGCCGCAGCCCCGCGCGCAGATGGCGCACTCGGCGGCCGCCGTGCCGCTGGGCGCGCTGGAGCAGAGCTGCCCCATCCGCGTGGAGCACGACCGCCGGCGCCGCCAGTTCACTGTCCGGCTCAACGGTAACGCGGCCCCGGTCCGCCCCGACCTTTTGTCTGCGAGCGAGCGGGACCCGCCGGGGCCGCCCCCTTTCTGGGCGCCCGTCCCCCGCGCGCCCGCGGCCCGGTCCCGGCCCGCCGCCCGGGAAGGCTGTTGCGAGCGTGCGCCGCGGGGTGGTCTCGGGCGGCCGGAGCTCCGGGCGCGAGCTGGGTTGCCCTCGGGGCCAGGTGGGGGCGCGGTCCGCGCTCCGGGAAGTGGAACGGGCTGGGCGGGGTCAGACTACCCGAGAGAACAGGGGCCAGGGCGGACAGGGGCCCCTGGAAAGGCAGAGGCAGGAGCTGGGGCTGCGCGGGTCTCCACTCTCAGCCGCAGGGGAACCGCACCTGCTCAGGCCCAGTTGTTCAGGGCTGTTGGGCACCCACTGAAGGCTCCTGTTGGAGATCCTGGGAAGGTGGTCAGCGGTGACCTGTCCCCTTCTGCGGGTGTTATATGGCTTCTTGCTGCCCCTGGGAATCTTAGTCTTTCTACACCTGGGAGGTCTGCGGACCTGGGGCTGACCGCGAAAGGGGCTTGTGGTCCCTTGCGGGGAGTGTTGGAGGGGGATGACTATCACTATCAAGACTTCAGTGGCTCTGGGACTGGCCATTTGCCTCACTTCTGTGTGCCTCAGTTTTTCCCTCTCTGCAGTGGGAATAACACCAGTGCACACCTCACTGGCTAGCTGTAAGGATGAAAGACTGTGACAAATGTAAAGGATCAGACCAGCTCGTGGGGCATTAATAAGTGCTGGTAATTGTGGCCGGATGGTGATTCGTGAAGCCAGAAAGCAAGGGCAAGTCCTCCTTTAGTGTAGAGAAGTTTTTGTTTTTGTTTTTTGGAGACGGAGTCTCACTCTGTCACCCAGGCTGGAGTTCCTGTGGCACAATCTCGGCTCACTGCAACCTCTGCTTCCTGGGTTCAAGTGATTCTCCCGCCTCAGCCTCTCGAGTAGCTGGGATTACAGGCACCCACCACCACGCCCAGCTAATTTTTGTATTTTTAGTAGAGACAGGCTTTCACCATGTTGGCCAGGCTGGTTTTGAACTCCTGACTTCAGGTGATCCACCTGCCATGGTCTCCCAAAGTGCTGGGATTACAGGAGTGAGTCACCACGCCCAGCCGGTGTAGAGAAGTTTTGACTGGCCCATCCCGCTCAGGAGGTCCCAAAACTACAAAAACAGGGCCATGAACTCCCTGTGGCCCACCTCGCCCCAGTGGGAATGTCCAAGCTGGACCAGCCCTTAGAGGCCACTGTGCCCATTTTCAAGAAGGGAAGGTGGAGGGCCAGGAAAGGGAAAGGTTTGCCAGAGGTCAGGCCGAGAGTTGGACAGAGCTGGGATGGCCTCCTGACTGGTCTGACTCCCTGGACCGTGGGGCTCCTGTGAGCCACGTTTGGCTTCAGCCAGGAGGGGCCTCTGCCAGATCTCCGATGCTATTTGGAATGTGCCCAGTGTCGAGCCAGGCCCCACTACTGCTTCGTGGATGGGACTGTCACAATACCCTGACAATGTTGTGACATGCCACCCTGTGTTACAGATGAGGAAACTGAGGCTAGAGACCTTAGGAAATGATTGCCCAGTATCACCCAGAACTTCACCGTTGGCCCAACCAACCCTACACCACCAGGCAGAAGCCAGTCCTGCTACTGCTGGGGTGCCGGCAGGGCTTAGCTGGCGGTGACATTCGGGGCCCTGGCCACTCTGGGAGAGAGAGCTGGTGGCTTTCATATCCTCTCTTCTGAGGTTCCAGAGCGGCCTCTGGTTCCCTTGGGGGCTCAGGAGGCCCATTATCCTCAAAGATAGAAAGAAGAGGGGATACATTGGGTTTTTTTTTTTTTTTTTTCTTTCTCTTCCAAGTGGGTACAGCCAAAGGACAGCCCTCCAGAGCTGGCTGTGGTCAGGGCTGTACATGCCCAGCCATATTTCTAAACTTACCCCCTTCTGGAACTTACTGCCCAGATAGCTGACCACAGATGTGGCTGGGGATCTCCCCAGCCACAAGCCCAAGGGAGAGAGAAGAGGGAGGCCAGAGGCCCCCAAGGGAGTGGCCGTGCAGCTCAGGGTGGGGCTTTTCTGGGCTTCCAGGCCGCAATGGGTTTGGGTGTGTGTCTTGCGACCAGAGAAGGGTCGTCTGAGTCTGGACCCAGGCCTCCCTGAGCTGATCAGGACAACAGGCTGTGGTATCATTCCCGACCTGTAAGGCAAGCCTGGAGGCTGGCGCTGTTGTGCCCACTGAGTGATACAAACACTGAGGCTGAGGGGTCAGCTAGCCCCAGGCGCCTGGTGCGGAAGTGTTCCTAGGCTGTCCACATAGCAGAGCTAGGCCGATTTCTCTTCCTGCGAGCTCTGGTTCTGAGTGAGGGAAAAAGTTTGAGCAGCTTCGTTTATGAAGCACTTAACAGCGTTCTAGGAGGCCCGGTGCACCTGGAGTCTCTTTATTTCATAGCCGCACAGCACAGGGAGAGGGGAAACTGCATTTCCCGTATACAGATGGGGAGACTGAGACATGGGGAAGTGAAAAGACTTGCCCCAAGTCTTGCACCACAGAGGTGGAGGAGCTGTGATTCACCCCGTAAGTATTTGTTGAGCGCCTACTGTGTACCAAGCACTCTTAGGTGTTGGGGTCTTGTGTGGCTGACAGGGAGGGAAATGGACAAGAAATAGAGTCAGTTTTAATGTATCCTGGAAAATGAGGGCTCTCATGAGAGGTGCAGGGGCAAAGGTGAGGCTGTGTTGGGCAGGGCTGCTGTTTAGAATCTTGTGTCCAGGACGCCCCTCCCTGGAGGATGGCATTTCAGTGAAGACCCGAAGGAGTCAAGAAACAGAGCTACAAGAGGGAATAGTGTTCCAAGTGGAGGGAACAGCAGGAGCAAAGCTCTGCAGTGCCTGCGATGCCTGGTGTGTGCAGGATGGATCGAGAGGTCATGGGGAGCACGTGGTGCAGGGCCTGGAGGCCGTTGTCCCGTGGGCTTGGCTTTGACTCTGAGGCACCTAGGAGGGTCCTGAGCAGAAGAAAGACAGGATGCCCTGGCTCCCTCTGGCTGCTGCTCTAAGGGGAGCAAACTGTGAGGACCGGGACAGAGCTGGGACGTGGTTACTTTACTAGTCCAGGCACTGCAAAGAGGCGTGGGAGAAACGCCTAAATCCTGGACAGATGTGGAAAGAAGCATGGCTGTGACTTGCTTTTGGGTGATGAGAGGAAGGCTTGAGCTCGGGCTTGTCTGATCCCACATCCCCGTTCTGAAATGCAAGCTTGTCATCACTTCGTAGATGGGGAAACCAAAGCACACAGCCTGTAGGCAGCTAAGCCGGAATCGAGCCCCTGGCCTTCATCTGAGGATGGTTTCTGAAGGTTGCAGACAGCTGGAAGAGATCCCCCCACCTCCTGGGCAGCCCCTTCCTCAGCCTTCCCTCTCCCTCACAGGCAGGGCTATGTGTCCCACTTGCTGCAAGGGAAGGGACACTTGAAGGTTGCACAACCGTGGAACTTTCTGCATCCTCCCTAACCCCCATTTTGCAGACAGGAAGACTGAGGCCCCAGAGAGTCAGCTGCTGCCCCCGGCCTCCCTCAGCACCCCTGGATGCAGTGGAGCTGAGACCACAGCCCCAGGCCTTGGGAGGTGCTCAGATCACAGCCCCAGTATGAGGCCCCTGGCTGTGTTGGGCTGGGCTAGACCAGGGTCCTCTGGGGAGGGGAGGGACCTATGGCTGAGCCTCTCCGGGCTCACAGCTCCCTCTGCCTAATCCACCAATGAGCCACCACCATGTGGCTCCTTTCTGATCCAGGCTCTACTTACAGAGGTGCCGGAAAAGCCAGCCAGGGTGTCTGCTTGTCCTTGTCCAGGGCCACCGTTCCGGCAGCCTGGGCTCTGCCTCCGTCTGCCTCAGTGTCCTCATCTATATATTTTGATCCGCCAGCTCTTTTTGCGGGGCGGGTGTGGGCCGAGTGGAGAAAGCAGAGGTCAACACCTTCTTGTAGACTCCACATCTCCCAGAGGTCTTGCCCCGTCTCCTGTCTGCAAGCTTTGGTCTTTCTCTGTGATCGCCTCCCCTGACAATTTCCTGGCCCGCTTTGGTCCTGAGGTTGGGGAGGGGCAGAGAGAGCATGGGGGTACGGAGACCCAGGGACGGGTCCCCCACGAGCAGAGTAGCTTTAACTTTTCTCAGACCAGCCACATGATGCTGGGGGGGTGCTCACGCCCGGGAGGGAGGAGGGTGGCGGTGATCGTCCCGGGACAGGTGAGGTCTCTGGGGCCGAGAGATGTCGGGACTGGCGTAAGATCACCTGGCAGAGTTGAGACTGGAACTGAGAGCCCTGCCCTGCCCTAGGCTTGCTCCTGCAGCTCCCAAGTGACAAGTACTGACCCCCTCTGTGCTAGTCTGAGGTCTGGAGCTCTCAAGGCAGCTCTTAGAGCCTAGCCCAGATAAGGACCTGGGGCCCGGACCAGGCCCAGAGACTGCGTGTGTTGTTGTGAGCTGAGACAGCAGGATCCACGGTGCCCAGAAATGAAAGCGTGGCTGACAGTGCTGCCCTGGTGTCCTGCTGTCCTATCATGGGGGCTGCGGGCAGCCAGTGGAGGCTTCTGGGCAGGTGACCTTTGGGCTCACCTGGAATGAGAAGGAAGGGTTCCCAGAGGCCCTGGGCAGAAAGGTGGCAGGCAGGGGAACAGCCACCAAAGCAGGGTGGCCAGAGAGGCAGCTGGACCCCAGGCACGTTTAGAAAGCTGTGTCCACAGCCCTGCCAAGGGTCAGGTCAGATGAGAAAGGCAAGGCGAGGAGGAGCCAAAGACCTTGGTCAAGCTGTGGGGACTTGGGCATTTTCCTGGGATTTCCAGACAGGTTTGGGGCAGGACAAGGAGTTGAGCGCGAGGACCGGTATTGCATTTGTGGGCTGTGTTGTGGGTGTAGACACTTGTGACTGGGTGGCCTTTGAAGGCCCTCCAAGGTGGAGTTCAGGCCCTGGCCGGATGCTCTGAGGTTGCCGCCCAGGAGCCCGGCTCCTCGCCACCCACTGCCATGTGGTCTGGCCCACGTAGGGTGTCCATTTAAACTTGATCTTTTCCTCACATGTAGCCCCACCACCACTATGGCCACCCCAGATGCCCTCTGTTCCCCTTTCAGCCTGAAGACCCTCCTTTGACTCAGCCCTATCACCAGGGCAACTCCACACACCTCCCTGACTCTCATTCCAGGTCAGCCCAAACATGACCTGTCCAGAGGCCTTCCCTGACCGCCTGCAGCCCCCATGATGGGAGCAGGACACCAGGGCAGCACTGTCAGCCACGCTTTCATTTCTGGGCACCGTGGATCCTGCTGTCTCATCTCACAGTGACACAGGCACAGCCTCTGGGCCTGGCCCAGGCCCCAGGCCCTTATCTGGGCTAGGCTGTAAGAGCTGCCTTGAGAGTTCCAGACCTCAGACTAGAACAGAAGGGGTTAGTACTTGTCACTTGGGAGCCACAGGCGCAAGCCTAGGGCAGGGCAGGGCCCTCAGTTCCAGTCTCAACTCTGCCAGGTGATCCTACGCCAGTCCCGACACCTCTCTGCCCCAGAGACCTCACCTGTCCCGGGCCGATCACCGCCACCCTCCTCCCTCCTGGGCCTCAGTTTCCCCATCTGTACATGGGGCTGTGAGAATCCTACCTGTTTAGTGGGATGGTTGTGAGGATTGTCGTGTGGAGAGAGCAGAGCACGAGCCTGCCTCATGCTGGGGCTGCACACGCTTGGGCCACCACTGTTCCTGTCCTGCTGTCTCCTGGGAGCCACAGCCCGAGGTGCGGGCCCGGCTGTGGGAAGGCCGGCATGCTGGTCCAGCCAGTTGTCCACAGGTCTGCCGCAAGGCCCTAGCCTGTGTCTGGCAGAGATAGAACAGCAGTTGTTTTAGTTGGACAAATATTTCCTGGGTGTCTACCCTGAGCTGGGTGCCTGGAATATGGTAGTGGCTGAGCTGTGCGATCACTGAGGGCCAATGGGAAGCAGAGGCCTCCCAGGGTCAGGCCCATCCGTGGCCCAGGTGGCTACTCCAGAAACGCTGACGCAGGGCGTGCACAGAGGAGCAGAAATGAGCTTGCCAGGCTTCTTGTGTCCACCTCCCTGCTCTGCAGGGACTGTGCTGGAGCAAAAGCTGAGCTCTTTTTGGTAGCTTGCAGGACTCTGTGTGGTCTGGCCCCAGGATCTCTGACTTGGCTTCCCAACCCTCACCCCCGGCTTGTTCGGGCCCAGCCACTCTGGCATCCTTGCTCTTCCTTCAACCTCCTATCCCAGGGCCTTTGCACATGCTGTTCTCGCCAGTGGATGGCTCATACCCCACATCTCCTTTGGGGTCCCTGTATGCCCTCTTTACAGTGGCAGCCCTGCCCCTCCCCACCCACCCCTCCTCTGCTGTGTAGTGATCCTTGGCACCTGTCAGCTTATCACCTGTGATGTATGTATGTATGTATTTACAGACAGGGTCTCATTCTCACCCAGGCTGGAGTGCAGTGATACAATCATATCTCACTGCAGCCCCAAACTCCTGGGCTCAAGTGATCCTCCCGTCTCAGCCTCCCAAATAGCTGGGACCATAGGTGTGTACCACCATGCTCAGCTACCCTTTTTTTTTTTTTTTTTTTTAGATGGAGTTTTGCTCTTGTTGCCCAGGCTGGAGTGCGATGGTGCGGTCTCGGCTCACTGCAGTCTCCGCTTCCCGGGTTCAAGTGATTCTCCTGCTTCAGCTTCCCAAGTAGCTGGGATTACAAGTACCCGCTACCACGCCCAGCTAATTTCTGTATCTTTAGTAGAGATGGGCTTTCACCATGTTGGCCAGGCTGGTCTCGAACTCCTGACCTCAGGTGATCCGCCCGCCTTGGCCTCTCAAAGTGCTGGGATTATAGGAGTGGGTCACTGTGCCTGGCCAACTTTTATTTTTATTTTTGTAGAGACTGGGTCATCATGTTGCCCAGGTTGGTCTCCAGCTCCTGGGCTCAAGCGATCCTCCTACCTCTGCCTCCTGAAGTGCTGGGATTACAGGCATGAGTCACCGTGCCCGGCCCCTGTATTATTTATGATTATATTACTTATTATGTGTCTTCCTCAGTAGGTAAGATCCATGAGGAAGAATTTCATCAGTTTTGTTCACTGCTGCCTGCCCTGCAGCCCAAACACTGCTGGAACATAGCAGGCCCTTAATGAGCCTGGGGTAATTAAATGGCCAGGTTAGGTAGGCAGCTCCCTTGGTGACCGGGTCAGTCTCAAAATAGCCTCCTCTCTCTGCTCGCCTGTCCTGGGTGAGTTGAATTAACCCCAGCAGGTGGGGAGCCAAGAACCACATCCCTTGCTGTGTAGCCAGGACAGGCGGCAGTGGCCACAGCTGGGCCTTGGCCAGGGTGGCAGGCACAGTCCACAGAAGGACAGTCAGGCCCACAAGGAGGAGGCAGCAGGGCCGGTGCGGGGGCGGGGCTGCAGGCATGAGGGGAGTGGGGCTGGGGAACCCTCAGCTGGGCCTGGCGGGAACGGGGAAAGGGCATCGGTCAGAGGGAAATGCCTAGGCGATGGCGGGTGCAGGAAGTAGCAGGTGTGTTGGTGGAGCAGAAAGAATGGCTGTGGCTCAGGACCTGCGGGCCTGGGCTCCAGCGTCATCTCGGCCTGCTGTGTGACTTGGATCCCTGGATCTCAGTAGTTCCTCCTCTGGAAATGGGGAGATGAATTGTAGCCATCTCCTGAGGCTTTGGGGAGAATCAAAGGAGAGACCAAGGGCCAGAAAGCCTCCTTGCTGCCGTTGGCCCCAGTTCCGGTGGCCCTGGACTAGTGGTTGGACCTCTTGGCCCGTCAGCCTTCCCCTCGTGTCACCCAGCGCAGGCTTTAGGGGCAGATTCTCTGGGGCTTTGAAGTTAAAGCACGTGAAACACAGCGTGCTTTTAAAGAGTGGAGAAAGTGCCAGCGTGTTGAGTCTCCCACCTTGGAACCTCTGCCCTGGCCATGCCCCTGCACCACCTTCCCGGCACTCCCCTCTCAACTCAGAGGCTTTGGGGAGAATCAAAGGAGAGACGGAGGGCCACTGAGCTGGGCACGGTGACTTCCCCTCCATTGGAGGGGCCTCCCTGACGGCCCCCTCCCAGCTTGTTTATTTCATTCACACACTTGGCGCTCCCTGAAACTAGAAACCTCAGTGTTGTCCTAGGCTCCCCTTTCCCTGCTCGACCACATCCGAGCCATCAGTAAATCCTGCTGGCTACACTTTCAGATACCATCCAGTCAAAACACTGCTCCACACAGCCACACTGCCCCCGCCCTGGTCTGTGTTCTGTCTTCACCCTCTGGGCTCCCTGCCCCTGCTCCCCATCCGTTCTCCCCACAGTGGCAGCAGAATCCGTGAATCGCATCCGTCCCTTTGCTGAGGGGCTTCCAGTGGCGCCCAGCTCAGAATGCTTAGGAGGCTCTGCAGGACCTGCCCTATCACCTCCCTGCCCCCATCTCTGCCCTTCCCCTCACCCACCCCACTCCAGCTGCCCCTCATTCAGGCCCACTCCCGCCTCAGAGCCTTTGCAATGGCTGTTCCCTCTGCCCAGAACACCGTTCCCTCAGAATGGCTGGTGCCCTCTCCTTCCTGTCTTCACCTGCCCCCATTCCCTGGCATCCTACACATCCACTTGCTTTTCATGTTTATTCTTCCTCCCGTTTGGGTTTCATGGAGGTAGGACTCCTTGTCTGGCTTGTTTGCTGCTATATTCCCAGCATCTGAAACAGTACCTGGGGCTCAGGAAACATTTGGTGGATGGATAAGTGGATGGGTGGGTCGATGGATGGATGGGTAGGTGGAGAGGCAAACAGATGAGACACTGAAAACTGTGGTTAGGAAAAAACTTCAGTTCATTGTTTGCCCAGCAGGAGTTTGGGGTGGACTGGTGAGCTCCAGGCCTGGCAGGCCTGGTGGAGTGTGAAGACGCATTTGTTACTGTCTCCCGTGTCCAGCGTCATGGACTCTGCCACGGGCCTCTGATCTTGCCTGCTGCATCTCGGTCAGGGTCCAGCAGGTGGTCCTGATGCGTGGCACAGCGCTGCCTCTCTTGTCTCTTCATGCTCTGCCTTAGTCGCAGATTTGCTGAGCCCTGTTCTGTGTCCAATGCTGGGTCCTGGGGCCAGATCCGGGGGTGTGGTGGGGTGGGGATGCAGAGAGCAGGGCTACAGAAGGGGTGGTAGGGCTCTGGGATGCTAAGACTGACGTAGTAGCAGAGGTTCAGGTGTTCTAAGCACTGCTGTAAGCATGTCACAGAGGTTACCTCATTTAATTTTCCAAACCAGCCTATGAAGGACATTTTATTGTATCCCCACTTTATGGATGAGGGGACTGAGGCGCCGAGAGGTTATTCAGGATTTAGCTGTAGCAGTTGAATGGCCCCCAATGCCTGTCCCTCCACCCCAGTCTCTGCACCTGAGTCCACTGTGATGGGAGTCAGCATAGGCTTACTTGTCTCCACAACCCCCAGGATGTCATGACCGGGCCGTCCTGCTCTATGAGTACGTGGGCAAGCGGATCGTGGACCTGCAGCACACCGAGGTCCCAGATGCCTACCGTGGGCGCGGCATCGCCAAGCACCTCGCCAAGGTAGGGTAGGCAGGCGGCAGGGCCAGGTGGGAGCGGGGACGTGGGGGCTGCCACCCTCCCTCAGAGGAGACGGTGGCCCTGGTGGCCAGTCCAGCCTGCTTCTTGGCCCTGGGTCCTCTCCAGGCTGGTGGCAGCGTTTCTGGGCCCAGGCTCCTGTTCAAGACCCTGGCGTGGCTGAGCCTCCAGGATCCTTACACACCTCCTGTGTGGCAGGTGCTTCGTGGGAGCCCCATTCCCGCCCCCAGCCCCTTCATCAGGGAATCCCAAATCCCAGGCTGTCTGGAGAGAGGTTTGGGCTTGGGGAAGGGAGTTACAGCCAGAGCAAAGCAGGCCCTGAGGGCTGCTGCTGGGACTTAGCTGGGCCGTGGGCAGGCTTCCCTCCTGCACCCTCACCCCGCCAGGAGAATTGCAGGCAACCTTTGCCCTCCATGCTGTCTGGGGCATGGGAGCTTGTACCTCCCTGAGGAGACGTGATGTGTTTTTCCCTTGTGTACTGGACCAGTCTGTGGGGATCATCCCAGGTGATGCTGAAAGAAGAGAATTACTGAGCAGGGCAAAGTGGGTGGCCAGGGAGCCGGGGCCTGGGGAGGGAGCAGACGATGCCACCTTTCTGGTGCCGGCTGCAGGCCCTGACCGCTGTCCTCTCTGCCCGGCTCCCAGGCCGCCCTGGACTTCGTGGTGGAGGAGGACCTGAAGGCCCATCTCACCTGCTGGTACATCCAGAAGTACGTCAAGGAGAACCCCCTGCCGCAGTACCTGGAGCGCCTGCAGCCGTAACCCTGGCCTGCAGGCGGGAGCGCTCCCTGCCGGACTCTTCCACGTGGCCTTTGCCCGGCCCTACGTGCTCTCAGGAACCTGGTCCCACTGGGAACAGACTCAGAGTTATTTTTGTAAGGACACTTATCTGTGCTCCACGTCCAGATCCCTGGAGGCCGCTGACCAATGATGGGCGGTGACCCGGTAACTGAGGTGGCAAGGAGGCCGGGTCGTCCCGGCAGCTCCCTCTCTGCAGAGACCAGCAGCTTCGTGGGAGGCCTGTGGGCCGCACTAGGGGCTAGAGCCAGCCTGCATCCCGCCCGCCGGGTTCCACGTGGAGATCAGCAGGAGGGCCAGTGTGGGACCCCTGCTGCCACCTCTCCTGGGCCCGTGTCCTTTCTGGAAATTAGGAAGGTGTGCCCCAGAGCCAAGAGGAGCAATAAGAAACCTCGTGTGCCAGCTTCTGAGGGTGGCAGCGCCAGACCCCACCTGCCACCAGCGCTGTCCCTTTCTCAGACCCCCATCCCCAGTACAGGCAGGGCCCTGGAAGGGAGCAGCTCTCGCTGACAGAAACCAGGAGAGCGAAGGACGGAGCACTGGCCAGGCTCAGTTGCACGTGCGGTTCACACATGTGAACACACAGGATGTGGTCTACAGGCGGGCTGGTGGTGGGTGCCGTGGGTGTTTTCCTCTCCTTGGTACCCCCACCTTTTTTTTGGCCTCTCGTGTAGGTTCTGCAGGAAACCAAGACCCCATCCCCCTGGGCTGCTGTCCCCTATACCCTTGTCTGCTGGGAGCAGCTCCAAGGGGGCCTGAGCAGCTGCAGGCCTGCCCCTTGCTGGCCTTGGCCACCTGCCTGAGCCTTCTCCGAGAAGATGCCTTGGAGCTGGGGTGGGAGAGAGGCTGACTGTTCTCCAAAAACGTCATCAGCATCCAAGAGGAAGAAACATCAGACGGGTTTCTGTGCCGCTGCCAGACATCAGTGTCCTCTTTTGGGCTGGCTAAGCTGGATACACTCTGCTGCCCATCCGGCCCTGGGCTCCTCCCCAACCCAGCCTTCCTGGGTGCAGTCCAGGAGACATACCAGCACACTTTGGTGGGACCAGCCTTTCCCGGGCATGCTGGCTTCCCCTGGGGCTGGCTCAGGTCCTGCCCTCTTGTGTCAACTCTAACAAGGGTCAGATTCGTCCCTGCTCCTCTGTAGAGCTGGAGGGTGACCCTGGAGCCAGGGGCCCTTTAGGGCTGAGACATTGGTTAGTCAACACCACATCCCTTGGGAGTGATGCATTCCCACCAGGCTTCGGGGGGTGTCAGGCTGGGCTCTGGGCAGTACAGGGAGAGGTCGACTCCCCCGGTGCAGCGGCTGTGGTTGCCATGGTGACTCCTCCCTTTGACTCCATGCGCAGGCGCTGGCTGGCCTATGGTTGCATTTTCCACTCACCTCCTTGCTATCCCCAGTCTTGGCACCGAGACCCCCCGCATTCCTTCTCCAGCCACAGCAGCTCAGGGGTCTTCCTGCCTGGACACAGGACCATGGAGACCTGCATGCGCAGGGAGGCCTGGCATCCTGCCGATGGGGGTCCTGGAGCCCCAGAGTCTCCTCGAAACCCCTGCTGTGGGTCACAGCGTGGACCAGCAGGGGTCACCATCCCGAGCACCCCCCCCATCCCTGCCCCTTGCCCTGTGGCAGATGCTCCTGCCCTGGCCTCCAGGAATTCGGCTCTTTTGCAGAGGGCTTGTGTGAGAGGTCGGAGGCAGGAGGTGGGCTGAGCTGCTCCGGGTCCCCTCCACGGCTAGGGGTGGCCCATTGCTGGCAGAATTTAAGGAAAGAGGAAGTTGTAGGCACAGAGGATGGGCAGCCAGGCCTGGGCCTTCCCCTTACTGTCCCGGGGCAGCAGGGCTAGGGGCCTCCTTTCCCCTCCCTAAGGTCACCCCCTTCCCATCCACACGTCCCTCCCCATGTTCAAGCACGTAGTCCATCATGACCCCCCAGGAGCTCAGTGAGCTGAGGCCGTGTCCCTGTGGCCTCCAGCCCACCTTGCAGTGGCAGTACAAGGAGGCCCCCACAGGAAGCCCTTGAGAGCCAGGAGGGAATGGGCCTGGCCCCACCCTGTTCCCGCGCTCACCTAAGATTCCTCCCCCTGTGTTCTAGCAGGTGACTCTCCATCCGGCCAGCCCACAACCAATACTTGAACCAGGAGGGTTGGGGTGGTGGAGGCCCGCAGAGGCCCTGGGCCCAGGAACCGAGGCTAGGGCTTTCTCAGGAGGCCTGATCCAAGCTCCCGCTGGTGTGACCTGGCCTCGCCTCGGGCTGCCTTACATCACCGCTAACCCACGCCGGGGCTAGGCAGGGCTTCGTGGGACCTGGCCCAAGGTCTCCAGCAGAGCAATAACCACATCTCCCCAGGTCGGGTCACCACAGACACCCTGCCCTGGAGCCCCCAGCCCATCCCGTCTGGTGCTACCCTGTCTGCCTGGCAGCCCAGCCTCACCCCTCCCATCGGGTCACCTGGGAGTCCTTGGTAAGGATGCCACCACATGGGGCCGGTTTATGCATCTGGGCGAGAGCCAGAGTGGGGCAGGGGATGCTCGGGGGCCTGCAGGTCTCCCACAGAGCTGCTTTCCTGCCCGCCTCACCCTGTGGGTTTCTATTTTCTTGCCCGGTCAAAATAGGCAGTGACTCGTGCCTTCCCTCCTCAGGGCCCGTGGCAGGGTGTGGACCCAGCTGGCCCCGGGACCGCCCCCTTCCTCATTCTCCAAGCTCCTCAGCAGGTCTCAGAGGAACGTTTCCGTAAAAGGTGTGGCCTGACTTGCAGTGCTGTCCCCATGCTGTTGCCTTCCCCACAGCAACCTGCTGGTCAGCCCTGTCCTTAACTGGTGGGGAGGTTTAGGTGGGATGGGGGAGGCGGGCTTCCCTACCTGGTCTGGCCTCTCTTCTCAGTCCTCAGCCCAGCCTTCAGTGTGGAGAGCGAGACCCTGAGTGGCACTGGGGCTTGGCTGAGGTCTCCCCGCAGGATAACAGTGACTTCAGGACCCCAGACCCCAGTCTGGGCAGCTCTGCCTTTCCAGCTGGCCCAGCCCCCACATCACAGTTCCCTGCCATCTCCAGGTGCAAAAGCCCACGAGGCCACAGCCCAGCTATGAAGCAGAGTGACTTTGTGGGGTTTCCTAGGAAGGGGCAGTGATGTCATCATGCATGAGATCCGCTGTGCCATAAGAAGTCGCTCCTTTGGGATTTCTGGTCCACTGCAGGGAGGTGAGGCCCAGCCTCATGTCAACACATGCCCATCAAGGAAAGCTGTGGCTAATGCTTACAAAACAAGTGAAAATCTTGCACCAGACCCAGGGCCACATCTCATTCCATGCCAGCTGCTGAGGGAGGGAACAGACTGCAGGACAATGTCTCCTAGTTCCCACTCAGGATTACATGGCTACTCAGAATGAAAGAGAAAGTGTCAGGCCCGTTGCAATCTTTTTGTTTTTGTTTTTGGAGATGGAGTCTCGCTCTGTCGCCCAGGCTGGAGTGCAGTGGTGTGATCTTGGCTCACTGCAACCTCCACCTCCCGGGTTCAAGCAATTCTCCTGCCTCAGCTTCCCAAGTAGCTGGGATTACAGGTGCGTGCCACCGCGCCCAGCTAATTTTTGTATTTTTAGTAGAGACGGGGTTTCACCATGTTGGCCAGGCTGGTCTCGAACCCCTGACCTCAAATGATCCACCCGCCTTGGCCTCCCAAAGTGTTGGGATTACAGGTGTGAACCACCTCACCCGGCCCCGTTGCAATCTTATTCCACTTTGTTTTCACAGCAGTCCCGTGACATGCCTATTATTAGGCCTATTTGATAGATGAGACTGAAACTCAATCGGGGTCACAAGCCAAAGCCCATGCCACTTGAAGGGCTCAGGATCCAGCCCAGCTCCCGTCCTCTTGGTGGCATCGAGCTTGTGTGATATGAGGTCTTATGTCTGCTTGTGGTGACAGATGGCCTTGAAAGCAATAAACATAAAACTTCCAGCAACTTCCCACTCAGCTGCAAGCCTGCGAAGGGTCCTGCCTCGAGCCATAAGGTGAGCGGCTAACCAGTGCTGGGCTGGTATGGAGAAGGCTGAATCGCCTGTGAGGCTGGGGTTGTAGGCAGGAATATTCACGGAGCCCCTGACCATACACTCACACTGCTCTTCCTCAGTTCAGGGTTCTTGGATTTGCTCAAGTCCACCCAAATATCCCTTTACGATTCTCAGGGTCCCACTCCTTCCAGATCCAATGCCCTAAATTTTACATAAGAGTTCCGGCTCCGTCTCAAAAAAAAAAAAAAAAAAAAAAAAAAAAGAGTTCCGGCAAGGCTGTGAATTCAACTTGTGTTGTAACTGCAACCTGCAGGATCAAATTTAGGGTTATGTTTTCAGTTGTATCAGTCTTATGGCTACAAGATATTAAAGAGATTCTTTTCTGGTTATCCAAGATGCTGTCTGTTTTTCTATCCAAGTCTTGAGTTGGGTTTATCACTTCTGCTGCCTCCAGTGTAGTCAGAAGCCAACAGTCTCTCCAGCTGTCCCCGTGACATGAAGGGCTTCAGCCATTTGGTCTCCAGCTTTGCCTTCAAGAGACACTTCACCCCAGGCACTTAAAATAGGTGATGTTGTAAGGACTAGTTTTGTCACTGAATGCTGTGACTTTTCCAGGGTACCACATCCCCTCTGACAGTGAGGTCATTACTGCGTTCCAGCCCAATCCAGGCAGATAACCAATCCCCGATTTCCAGCATTAAGGGTCTATTTCTAGGAAGTCATTCCTGCTACCAAGGACGTTATCAGTCAGTGAAGAGTCAGGAAAATGGAAATTGCCCAGGCGCTTCAGAGTGGATTTAATGCAGGGGACTGGTTATGAAAACTGATGGAAAAATGAGAAGAGAGAGTGAAAAGGTGAGATTGCCCAAATATTGGTAAGTGCAGGAAAAGTGCACTTTTACATGGAGGCTTGGAGGAACAGGTGTCACCCAGAAGTGCCTGGGGATCACAGGGCTGCTGAGGGTGCTCCTGGTAGAACCTTGCTGGCTGAACAAGACCAAGGTGTGTGCCTGCCTGCTGATGACTGCTG
The DNA here is from genome assembly GCF_037993035.2 of Macaca fascicularis. NCBI lineage: Eukaryota > Metazoa > Chordata > Mammalia > Primates > Cercopithecidae > Macaca > Macaca fascicularis. Next base: position 20,665,572 of record NC_088390.1, on the reverse strand, counting down.
CTGTTGCCAGCACTAAAAAACTCCCCAGATCCAGGAACTTTACTGCCTTCTGATTGATCAGTGCTTCCTACCAGTGGGAACAAATTGGAAGCCCACTGGTAAGGGCTCTAGCAAATGTAGTTTGCAGGCTTCCAGCCTCTCTGTGATCAGAGGAGGGAAGGGATCTGGCAACCAACCAACAGACAGTCAGGGCAAGCAGAAATATTCTTACCTGCAGGGGCTGTGGCATATGACATAATGCCAGTCCATTGGTACCAAGGCTGAGGCAAAGCATCTAGAGGATGACAGGCCCCAGAGCCAGGCAGACCAAGAATGGATGGATAGTGGGTAGATGGTTGGGTGATAGATGGAGGGGTAGATGAGTGGGTGGGTGGGTAAGTGGGTAGATGGATGTGTGAATCGGTGAGAGAATGGTTATTAGCAATACCAGCTCATCTGCCATCACTAATACCAGCACATCATGCACTGGAGTGCTAAAATTAAAAGCTCCTTTGTCTTGGGAAGAGCTTGTCTGAGGGTTGAGGGAGACACTTGCAGGCCATTACACATGGAGTCAGATGGGAGATCTGGCTGAGTGAGATTCTATCATTTTCTGAATTAGGGAGAGGGTGGAACCCAGGAGTTGAAAGAGGGGGCCCTTTGAGAGGTTTGTTCCTGAAAGTTGTCCTGATTCAGGAGGAAGCTTGATGATGGGGTCGCACATTGGGTGTGGAGACCCTGAGACTGCAGGAATAAGCCTCTGCATGGCCATTCTGGAATCTGGGAAAGGAGAGCCAGGGCATACAGATGCATTGGTGTTTCATCTGCCAACTAAGACAAAAAAGTCCAACTAGGTGCCCTGGACTAGGTCGTCTCATTTAAACTTCCCAGCAGGCCATGAGGAGAGAACCTGCATCCTGTTCACGTGGAGCCACTGCCCTTTGGAGATACGATGCCATCCACACCGTGCGCAGTGAGGGTGACCCAGGCAGACGGGCCACTATCTTCACAGGACCTGAGTTCAGGGGAGGGGAATGAGAAAGTGCACACGTAACAAGAAACTCTGTGACCAGACTATTGGTGCACACACAGGCGACGCACCCAGCCCCAATGTGGAGAACCTGCAAGGCTCTCTTGAAGAAGGAGATGGGGACTGGGGCCTGAAAGATGAGGGAGCTTTGCAAGGGGCACAGCCTGCAGGCCCCAAGGGATCCGGGCCTCATGGTCTCTGACCTCAGCTCCCACTACTACTCCCCTTTCTCACTCCACCCCAGCCACATGGGCCTCCTGCTGGTCCTTGTATCTGCAAAGCTGCTCCAACCTCAGAGGCTATGCTCTCTGCCCAGAGCACTCTTCCCCCAGATATGCTCATGGCTCCCTCCCTCACCTCCTTCAGGTCCGTGCCCAGTGATCACCTTCTGGATGAGGCCTTCCTTCCCAGTTCTCCCCTGCCCAACATTTAAATTGCTACCTCCTCCACTTCTGATCCCCTTACCCTGCCCTATTTTTTCCAGTCATTGATTTCTTCTTACACGATGTATGATTTATTTATTTTATCTGGTTTATTATTCATTGTCTCTCCCAGCTAGAATACAAGCTGCATGAGGGCAGGAGTTTGTTTTCTCATTGCAGAATCCCAGCATGTGGATCAGTGCCTGGCACACATTTAGTGCTCAAAACATTTGTTGGATGGGTGGGTGGGTGAATTAGTGGATGGGTGTGTGGATGGGTGGGTGGGTGGATGGATAGGTAAATGGATAAATGAATGGATGAGTGGGTGGGTGAATTAGTGGATAGGTGGGTGGATGGTGGGTGGGTGGGTGGATGGATGGATGGATGGGTGGGTGGATGGGTGAATGGCTGGGTGGATGACTGGGTGGATGGGTGGGTGGATAGATGATTGGGTGGATAGATGGATGAGTAGATGAGTGGGTGGATGGGTGAGTGGGTGGATGGATGGGTGGATGGGTGAGTGGGTGGATGGATGGATGGGTAGATGAGTAGGTGGATGAGTGGATGGATGGATGGATGGATGGATGGATGGATGGATGGACGGGTGTGGGTGGATGAATGGCTGGGTGGATGAGTGGGTGGATGGATGGATGAGTGGGTGGATAGATGGGTGGGTGGATAGATGGGTGGATGAGTGGGTGGATGTGTGGATGGATGGGTGGATGTGTGGATGGATGGGTGGATGGATGGATGGGTGTGGGTGGATGAATGGCTGGGTGGATGAGTGGATGGATAGATAGATGAGTGGGTGGATAGATGGTTGGGTGGATGGATGGATAGGTAGATGAGTGAGTGGATGGGTGGATGGATGGGTGTGGGTGGATGAGTGGGTGGATGGATGGATGAGTGGGTAGATAGATGGTTGGGTGGTGGATGGATGGATGGATGGGTAGATGAGTGAGTGGATGGATGGATGCGTGGGTGGATGAATGGGTGAATGGATGGCTGGGTGGATGGTTGGATGAGTAGGTGGGTGGGTGGTTTGGTGGATGAGTGGATGGATGGATGGCTGAGTGAATGGCTAGAACAGTGAGGGGGAGAGGGCTCCAGGTGGGCTAACCAGCATGAGCAAAGGCCTAGAGATGAGAGATCCTTGAGGAATCGAATGAAGATGAGTGAGGCTGGCAGGGGGAAGGTCAAGGGATGAGACCGGAGAGGTGGAATGGCTGGATGATGGAGAGCCCTGAAGTGTGGTAGAGATTGTTAGCAGTTCAATGAGTTTTCACTCATGGGCACACAGCTGCACCTCCTGCCACCCACACAGCAGTTGGGGCCTGAGATCTGCATTCTGCAAGGAGCATGGATATGGGCTCTCTCCAGGCTCTCTCTTTCCCGTTCCACTGTTGAATATCATTGGTTACTAGGCCTTGGGAAGGATGAATCTACTAACTGTAAAGAACACAGGTTGCCAAATTACTGCATTCAGCTTTTCAGGAGAAAAGCCATATGCCACTAATGAGCTCTCACTCTGGCTTGTTATGTGAGAAATACATCTCTGTGGTTTTTTAATCATTCTGCATTTTGGGGTCTATTTGTTACAGCAGATAGTGTGCACTAATGAATACCTCAAAATAGAGTGCTGCCATAACTTGAAACCTCAAATATGTACCATTGGCTTAGTAGCCAGGCAGCAGGGAACATGGAAATAGATGTTGCAGAATGGAAAGTGGGAGACTCACGTCATGCAGACGTAAAATGTTTGTTAGAGCTGTAGCCTACAATAGCTTGAAGGGCAGACTGGGAGAAGTAAGCCTGTAGCTCCAGAGAAAGGAAGCCAAGTGAGCACAATAAAAATATATGTTAGGCTGGGCATGGTGGCTCATGTCTGTAATCCCAGTACTTTGGGAGGCTGAGGCAGGCAGGTGATGAGGTCAAGAGATCGAGACCATCCTGGCCAACATGGTGAAACCCCGTCTCTACCAAAAATACAAAAATTAACTGGGCATGGTGGCGGGCGCCTGTAGTCCCAGCTACTCAGGAGGCTGAGGCAGGAGAATCGCTTGAAACCGGGAGGCGGAGGTTGCAGTGGGCCGAGATCGTGCCACTACACTCCAGCCTGAAGACAGAGCGAGACTCCGTCTCAAAAAAAAAAAAAAAGAAGAAAAATATGTTAGTCATTCCTTTGGTGTACAGTAAGGTATTGTGAGATAGAGACGCACTGAAGCAAGATATAAACAGTGTGGAAATAGAAGAAAGGGAAATACGAAGAGTTTGAGGCCTTGCGGTGTTGGAAAAGTGAACTGCGAACGGATCTCAAATAGCAGGAAATAAAAATGAAAAGGTTTTAAGTAGCAACGGCTTATTAAAACTCTCAGGTCTACAGACGAAGGCCTTAATCCTGCAGCAAGGATCAAATGCAGTGGGTGGTCTTGCCCCACTAATTGTTGAGATGTTCTCAAGGTCAGTGTCAGTAAATAGAGAGACAGAGACATAGGAGATGAGGAAGCTAAGAAATCAAGCTGCTGGAAGATGATAGTAGAAAAGTACCTCGGGTGTGGTCACATGGAACTTACTGGAAGGAAAACTCCCTAAAATCTGGAGGGAATTGTATTGCCAAAGCCACCACAAGCCTGTCATTGTAGAACACGCCTTGGGCCTCCACCCCTGTACAGGCAGGAAAAGAGCTGCAAAAACCACGTGGTCCCCACCTCAGATGTCGCCATGGAGAAAACTGGACGAGGAGGGACCTCCCAGAAAGCAGCGTTGGAAAATCCCTCCATGAGTAGGACAGTGACCTTCACAACATCGCCAGTCAGATTCTGCAATTGTGGGGTGGGGGCTGCTCTGTGTCCCTGTTCCCGCTTCCCTAATGAGAGCTTTAACTGCCCCCAGCCAGTTCAGAGGGGGCAGGCACTGGATTTTACTTGGAGATCCCAGGATGGTCATAGCAGAGAGCATGGCACGTTCCAGGAGGTGCAGGGCCACAGGCAGAGACAGATGGGGTTTGGGTCATCCCTCTGGGGGAGGGTGTGATAGAAGAAAGAGCACACTGCTATCTCGTTGCCAGAAAGACAGACTGTTGCTGAGACTCATAGTGAATCATTAAAAATCAATTTTCTGACCTCCCTGGATACACAGACTATTTCATAGTCTCCCCCTGCAGTCAGTTGTGAGCAGAGGTGGACTGAGGCTTCTAAGAGTGGGAGGGCCCCTCCCTGACCTCCGCTTCCCCTTAACTGGCTGGATGCAGAAGGGGAACAAGACAGTTGGAGCCTGGGTCCCTGAATCACTGCATGGAGGAAAGCTATCCACTGGCAAGAGACACCTACTTCACACCACAGTGAGGAAGAACCAGACTGAACTGCATCTCAACAATGAAGCATTTCTCAGCCCATTTGTTCCAGCAGCTGACAACGCCCTGACAAACACACAGGCCATGGCCAGGGATCTAGAGTTGATGCTGAGGCTCCACTAGAAGATTCTAAGCAGAGAAGTAGTATGGTTATATGTATTGTTTTAAAAGAATTATTGTGGCTGGGCCAGGCACGGTGGCTCACGCCTGTAATGCCAACACTTTGGGAGGCTGAGGTGGGAGGATTACTTGAGCCCAGGAATTGGAGACCAGTCTGGGTGACACAGTGAACCTCTGTCTGAAAAAAAGAAAAGAAAAAATTTATAACTGTGTCTGGGATGTGGAGAAAGGATGGGAGGGATGAAGGCTAGAGGTAGAAAGGCAGATTAGGAGGCCATGGCAGATGCTAGGTGAGAGAGGATGACTCTCTTGCACTACAGTTGGGGCAGTAAGGAGAGAGAAAATGGGTAGGTTTGAGAGCTGACAAGTGGCAGGGTCAGGACTCGAACCTGGGTCTGCCTGGGCAGAAGGGGGTGTGTTGAGGTGTGTGTGGTGTATTATATGCATGGCCCCCAGACTCCATCTCTGCTGTGGCCGAGTCAGGCCAGAGTCCAGCACTCCTCACTTGACCTTTTGGCCTGACTGCTATCTTGCCCCCTGTGGGCTCCATGCAGCAACCAGAAAGATCTTTCTAAAACCTCAGTCACATCATGTCTCTCTCCTGCTCAAAAGTCCCCAATGCCCTCTTATTTACTACATGAAGGATAAAACCCAAGGGCCCCAATGCTGCTTCCGCTTACCCAAGTCCCTTCATCACACCTCAGCTGCACTGACTTTGTTTACGTTCGTCAACTCTTTCAAGCTTATTCCTCCCTCAGGGCCTTTGCACATGTGTTCCCTCTACCTGAAATGTTCTTCTTCTACATATTCTCCTAGTTTGACCTTCCTTATCGTTTATGTCTGTTTTAGTTAAAGACATGTTTAGCTGCTAGAAAAACCTAACTCACAAGGCATTTCATTTACCTCATGTATCATGAAGCCTGGAGGATGAAGGTCCAGAGTTTGTGCAGTGGTGCAATGATGTCACCAAAGGCCTAGGCTCTTCTCATCTTCCCTCTGCAGCATCCTTGCTGTGTTGTTTTTTGTCCTCATGCTTCTTGCCTCATGGTCACAAAATGGCTGCTATGCCTCCAGGCATCACATCCATATTCTAGACACTGCCTTCCCTGGCCTCCCCATCTAACGCTGGCTCCCTAGGCACTCTATCCCATTACCCCATCTTATTTTGATCCCATATGACTACCTGGAAGTTTCTCACTTGTTTCCTTGCTTGCTGACAACCTCCTGTCACTTCAGTAAAAGCCCCCCTAGGGCAGGGGCTTTGATTTCCATCTTGTTTTCCATCTTGTTCATTGCCAAATTGCCAGATTGCCAAATCGCCAAAGCAATTTCATTTCCATCTTGTTTACTGCCAAAGCCCAGCCCTGGCACAGCATCTGGCACATAGGAAATGCTCAATAAATATTTGTAGACTGCATGAATAATAAAGTCCCCCAGCTGGCGTGGTGCCAGAAGCAGGACTCAAACCCCAGCCTCCCACCTCATCGGCCTGGGCATTTCCTAGTGTATCCTGGCGCCTCCTTGCCAACTCTCTGTGAGGAATCCAGGCAGTCCTGAGCAGCAGCCAAACCCTCAGCAGTCTCCAGCCACATGAATACGGAACCTGTGTTTTGAGGCCCAGTGGAGAGAGGGAGAATCCCACCACCAGGGTTTAGGGAGCGCTTCCTGCTCACAGGTGAGCATGTCCTCAGAGGCACGCCAGCTGGCAGGCCTTCCTGTATAGTGCAAAGCCCCAGGTGTAACGGCAGCCCTTAGCTGCTGGGAAAGACCCTCCCTTTTCAAGGATCTTCCAGTCACCTGTGTAGCTGAAGTAGGGCTCAGCTCCAGGCCAGCATGCCCCTAACTCTAACAAATGCAGAGCCCAGGCGCCGAGATGTAGGGGGGCAGCCAAGTCTATCTAGAATTGTATTATCTGCTTTGGTTTTGGTCTTCATTGTATTTACTTTTGCAGTTACCTGCACATGATACAGGTGTTCCATTTAGGTGGCTGCATAGAACTTCCTTTTTAAAATTAACTACTTATTTTTCGAGATGGAGTTTCACTCTGTCTCCCAGGCTGGAGTACAGTGGCATAATCACAGCTCACTGCCGCCTCAACCTTTAGGGCTTAAGCAATCCTCCTGCCTCAGCCTCCTGAGTAGCTGGGACTACAGGCATGCACCACCACTCCCGGCTAATTTTTTTGATATTTTGTAGAGACAGGGTCTCCCTATGGTGCTTGGGTTTGTCTTCAACTCCTGGGCTCAAGCAATCCACCTGCCTCAGCCTCCCCAAGTGTTGAGATTACAGGCGTGAGCCACCACGCCCGGCCAGTTTCCCTTTTAAATAATATGTTTCAGTGTTCAAAGAGTGAACCCACTTAAGAACAATATTAAGAATGGATGAAGGGTCCAGCATGATGGCAGGGTTCATTTCTAAGCAGAGAGAGGAGGTGCAGAAGCAGGGGCGGCTATTCAGGACCACTGCAAGCTCACGATGTCACTGGGGCCAGAGCCCAAACCACTTACTCCTCGTCCAGTGCATGTCAGCCCTAAGATCAGAGATGCCTGGGTCAGTCTTGGGCCAGATGACCCATGTAGCTGACCACCATCACACCATCCATGGCAACATGTTCCACGTGGACAGGCTGCCTTCCAGAAATGGCCTGTCCTGCTGAGGTCGTGTTAGTTTCCAGGGGCAGGGAAGAGGGTGGTGCTGCAACAAGTTTCCACGCCTGCCCCGCTGGGTGCCCTGGCACAAGCATACAAGTGACAAGGGGCAGCACTCATAGCCCTGGAAACAGGACCCTCTGCGCTTTCCACAGGAGCTCCACCTGCACTGGAGAGTAAGGACAGCCAGGCCCCACAGCTGCACAGTCAGGAGGGAACCAGGTGCTGCTCACAAAATGCCTGCATTTCCATATGAGCATTGCGTTTAGAATTTACTGCACAACGGCCAGGCGCGGTGGCTCACATCTGTAATCCCAGCACTTTGGGAGGCCGAGGTGGGTGGATCATGAGGTCAGGAGATCGAGACCATCCTGGCTAACACAGTGAAACCCCGTATCTACTAAAAAAAAAGATACAAAAAATTAGCCTGGCGTGATGGCGGGCGCCTGTAGTCCCAGCTACTTGGGAGGCTGAGGCAGGAGAATGGCGAGAACCTGGGAGGCAGAGCTTACAGTGAGCCGAGAGTGCGCCACTGCACTCCAGCCTGGGCGACAGAGCAAGACTCCATCTCAAAAAAAAAAAAAAAAAAAAAAGAGAGAGAGAATCTGGAGTCTTGCCATAGCATGATCAACATATTGAGTCCCCTGCCACTTTTTCCTAAGATGATGATGCTTTTTATTTTTCTTGAGGTTTATGATGGGATCAAATGGAGATGGAAGGAAGGGTCATGACTGGGCCTTGGCCAGGGGTGACCAGTAAGACTGACAGTGCTCCTTTCCGCTGGGATTCCCCAGGATGGCATTCTGCTAATCCCAAAAGCAATGTGGTAAGGTTTCCAGATTGACAGTTCACTGAGGATTACATATTAGGGCTTCCTCACTCCAGCCTGGGCGACAGAACAAGACTCCATTAAAAAAAAAAAAAAAAAAAAAAAGAATTTACTGCACAAATAAGCCTAGCACAAAGCAGTGGTCATAAGTATTAGCTGAGGCTGGGCGCGGTGGCTCAAGCCTGTAATCCCAGCACTTTGGGAGGCCGAGACGGGCGGATCACTAGGTCAGGAGATCGAGACCATCCTGGCGAACACGGTGAAACCCCGTCTCTACTAAAAAATACAAAAAACTAGCCGGGCGAGGCGGCGGGCGCCTGTAGTCCCAGCTACTCGGGAGGCTGAGGCAGGAGAATGGCGTAAACCCGGGAGGCGGAGCTTGCAGTGAGCTGAGATCCGGCCACTGCACTCCAGCCCGGGCGACAGAGCCAGACTCCGTCTCAAAAAAAAAAAAAAAAATAAATAAATAAAAAAATAAAAAAATAAGTATTAGCTGAAAGAAAGGCTTTTGAGTGAAAAAAATGGAGAAAACTACACTTTTTTTTTTCATTAAAAACTGGTTAGCTGGGTGTGGTGGGGCACACTTGTAGTCCAGCCACTCAGGAGGCTGAGGCAGGAGGATCGCTTGAGCCCAGGAGTTCTGGGCTGTAGTGTGCTATGCCAATCAGGTGTTCACACTAAGTTCAGCATCAACACGGTGGCCTCCTGGGAGCAGGGGACCATCAGGTTCACTAAGGAGGGTTGAACCGGCCTCTGCTGGAAACGGAGGTCAAAACTCCCGTGCTGATTAGTAGTGGGATCGTGCCTGTGAAGAGCCACTGAACTCTAGCCTGAGCAACACAATGAGACCCCATCTCTAAAAACAAGAGGGGGAAAAAAAAGAAAAATGAAAAATGAAAATTAAAAAATAAAAATAATAAATGTATCACATCACACCCCTCCTAAACTCATTTTGGTCCCTGTAGCCGAAGGATGTCAGAGGACAGCTCAGTGCTTCTCCCTACAACACACACTACCCTGTCTCAGCTGACCCCAGGATGGGCAGAAACCCAATCTGAGCTTATACCTAGGAGAGCAATTCCCCCAGACACCACCGAGAACATTCCAGAACAGATAAGGATGGGAGTTTGCTGGGAGGATACACTGACCTGACAGGCACTGGCCCACTCTATAGACAGCAGTCTCTGGGCCTCCCCTGCTCTCTCTGGGGAGCCCTGGGCTCCCCTCACAGTCTCTCAGGAAACCCCTACCCGCCATCACCTTCCTTTTTCTTTTCTTTTCTTTTTTTTTTTGAGACAGTGTGTGAAAAAGTCAGGCTGCAGTACAGTGGTACAATCTCAGCCCACTGCAAATCTCTGCCTCCCGGGTTCAAGCCATTCTCATGTCTCAGCCTCCTGAGTAGCTGGGATTACAAGTGCATGTCACCACGTCCGGCTAATTTTTGTATTTCTAGTAGAGTTTCACCATATTGGCCGGCTGATCTCGAACTCCTGACCTCAAGTGATCTGCCCGCCTCAGCCTCAGAAAAAGTGTTGGGATTACAGGCGTGAGTCACTACACCCAGCCACCTTCCTCCTTAACTCTCACCCACCACCAGTGCCTGGCACAATCCCCTGTACAGAGGACCAAGCTGGAAGAAACCTTCATAATTCAACATTTTTTTTTTTTTTTTGAGTCAGAGTCTTGCTCTGCTGCCCAGGCTAGAGTGCAGTGGCTCAATCTTGGCTCACTGCAAGCTCCACCTCCCGGGTTCATGCCATTCTCCTGCCTCAGCCTCCCGAGTAGCTGGGACTACAGGCTCCTGCCACCATGCCCAGCTAATTTATTATTATTATTATTATTATTATTATTATTATTATTATTTTAGTAGAGACGGGGTTTCACCGTGTTAGCCAGGATAGTCTCCATCTCCTGACCTCGTGATCCGCTGCCCTCGGCCTCCCAAAGTGCTGGGGTTACAGGCGTGAGCCACCACGCCTGGCAATTCAACTCCTTTTTAAAGGAGAGAAACCGAGGCCCCAGGGTGGGGTGATAGGTTAGTTAGGGGCAGGTGGGACAGAGACCCAGGTGTTCTAAGCCTCAATGCAGGACTCCTGGGTGCAATGAATGCATGTGTGCTAGACCTGGGAGGCCTCTAGCAGCAGGAAGGAAGCAGGAAGAGCCAGCAGGAAGAGCAGCAGGAAGGAAGAGGAAGAGGCAGTCGCCCTGGCCTCACTGATGCACAGGCCCAAGGGGGTGCCTGACAGCAACTCCAGGTTGTGCCCAACCGAGGCTGCTGTAGACCGGTTCAAAAATGTGCAATGTCAACACAGCTCTGACTCCCGCCACTCTGAGCTGCCAGGGAAAATTCCAGAGTGATCTGGCTGGGAGCCTGTGTCTGGGTGAGGAGAGAGCGGCTCCAGGCAGGAGCTGACAGAGGTGACGAATCTAATCCCTTCTACTGAACTTTCACACAATAGAGACACAGGTGTGAGGGTGACAGGGCCCCACTGCTTCCCTCAAGATGGGGGTGATCAGGTCTGGAAGACTCTTGGGGCCTGTTAGGAGGGCCTTTGTAACCTCCTAATTTCATCCACTCCCAAGCCAGGCATGCAGGCCCTGGACCCAAGGGCTCGCTACGCTGAAACTCCCTGCTCCAAGTCACCTGCCTGAATGTCTCCACAGGATACACTGCCTCTGATGGCCATGGGGTTTCTCCTTACTTTTGGGCTGATGTTCTCATTCTGTCACTTTGCAGTGGGTTGAATGGTGATCGTCAAAGTGACATGCCCAAATCCTAATTCCTAGAACTCATGAGTGCCACTATATTTGGAAAAATATCTTTGTAAATATACTTAGGTTAAGAATCTTTCATTATGATGATGATTATTTTGAGACGAGATCTCACTCTGTCACCCAGGCTGGAGTGTAGTGGTGTGATCTCAGCTCACCGCAGCCTCGACCTCCTGGGCTCGAGATCCTCCCACCTCAGCAACCCAAAGTGCTGGGATTACAGGCATGAGCCAGCACACCTGGTCAGGTTAAGGATCTTGAGATGAGGAGATCATCCTGGATTATCCGGGTGGCCCCTAAATCCAACAAGTGTCTTTATACGAGGGAGGCAGAGGGAGAGTTGAGACCAAGAAGGCTGACGTGCGACCATGAGGCAGAGCTTGGTGTGACGAGGCCACAGATCCAGGCAGGCCGCAACCAGAAGTGGGAGAGGGAGGGAACATCTCCCCAGAGCCTCTTGGGGAACATGGCCCTCCCAGCACCCTGATTTCATTCTTCTGAACACATGCTTGCTGTCTGAAGTCACCCCATTTGTGGTCATTTGCAACAGTGGCCACAGGAAGCTAAGACCTGTCGGCCCCCAATCCATGGAAGCAAATTCCCAATTATTCCCATGCCCCAAGCTGTTCTCCTTCCCTGACATCTTTCTTGCCTCTCTCTTCCCACTTACCATCCTACTTCTTCTGACTCCGCCTTCTCAGGCCACATAAGTCCAGGAGGCCTGGGGACCTGTATCCCCTCATCTCCACCAATTCCTATCTTCTCAGGCATTTTCTTTTCTGTTTTTTTTTTTTTCCCCCCCGAGATGGAGTCTTGCTCTGTCACCCAGGCTGGAGTGCAGCGGCATGATCTTGGCTCACTGCAACCTCGGCCTCCCGGGTTCAAGCGATTCTTCTGCCTCAGCCTCCCAAGTAGCTGGGACTACAGGTGCCCGCCACCACGCCCGGCTATTTTTTGTATTTTTAGTAGAGACGGAGTTTCACCATGTTGGCCACGCTGGTCTCGAACTCCTGACCTCATGATCTGCCCGCCTCAGCCTCCCAAAGTGCTGGGATTACAGGCGTGAGCCACAACACCCGACCTCTTCTCAGGCATTTTCTCCCAACTCCAACCCCAAACCACGAGATGAGATGCAGCCTCAAAAGGCAGATTCTTACTCCATCCAGAAGAGCAGAGATGCCTTGGGCGCTGGCAGGGAGGCAAGGGCTGGTGGGACAGGCATTTGGTCCTGGCTCTGCTGCAAGATTGCAGTGGGGCTCCGGGGTCATCTTAGGACCTCCCTGGGCTTCGCTGGGTTTCCTCTGTGGAAATGGGAAGAGTCGCACCAGATCCCCCTGAGGCCACTCTGAGTGGCAGTGTTCTCTCTAAAGAACTGGAAGAAGTTTCTAGGAGTCCATGGGTTTCAGGATCTGTGAGATATGCTCCAAGTGCAAAACCCCACAGAGAATTTGAAAGAGTTAGTATGAAGAAAAAGAATGTTGGCTGGTCGCAGTGGCTCACGCCTGCAATCCTGGCACTTCGGGAGGCCAAGGCGGGCAGATCACGAGGTCAGGAGATTGAGACCATCCTGGTCAACACGGTGAAACCCTGTCTCTTCTAAAACACAAAAAATTAGCCAGGCATGGTGGCGCGTGCTTGTAGTCCCAGCTACTCAGGAGGCTGAGGCAGGGGAATCGCTTGAAACCGGGAGGCAGAGGTTGCAATGAGCTGAGATCATACCACTGCACTCCAGCCTGGGGGACTGAGCAAGAGTCTGTCTCAAAAAAGAAGGGAAGGGGAAGGGAGGGGAGGGGAGAGGAAGGGGAGGGGAAGGGGAGGGGAGGAGAAGGGCAGCAGAGGGGAGGGGAGAGAAGGGAAGGGGCAGCAGAGGGGAGGGGAGGGGGAGCTGAGGGGAGGGGAGGGATGTTGGCTGGGTGCAGTGGCTCATGCCTATAATCCCAGCACTTTGGGAGGCCAAGGCAGGTGGATTACCTGAGGTCAGGAGTTTGACACCAGCCTGACTAATATGGTGAAACCCTGCCTCTACTAAAATCACAAAAATTAGCCAGGCGTGGTGGCGTGCGCCTGTAGTCCCAGGTATTCGGGAGGCTGAGGCAGGAGAATCGTTTGAACCCAGGAGGCGGAGGTTGCAGTGAGCTGAGATCGCACTGCTGCATTCTAGCCTGGGCGACAGAGCAAGACTCCGTTTCACAAAAAAAAAAACAAAAAAAAAACGAAAGAAAGAAAAAGAATGTTAAAATATCTCACTCAAATTCCTTTTTTCATTATTATTATACTTTAAGTTCTAGGATACATGTACACAACATGCAGGTTTGTGACATAGGTATACATGTGCCATGTTGGTTTGCTGCACCCTTCAACTCGTCATTTACATTAGGTATTTCTTCTAATGCTATCCCTCCCCCAGCCCCCCACCCCGCCGACCAGCCCTGGGGTGTCATGTTCCCCGTCCTGTGTCCCTGTGTTCTCATTGTTCAACTCCCACCTATGTCTCACTCATAAATTCTAATTGACTACATGAAATGACACTTTTTGGATATATATGGGATTAAGTAAAATATATTATTAAAATTAACTTCAGGCCAGGCGTGGTGGCTTATGCCTGTAATCCCAGAATTTTGGGAGGCCGAGGCAGGTGGATCACATGAGGTCAGGAGTTTGAGACAAGCCTGGCAAACATGGCAAAACCCCATCTTTACTAAAAATACAAAAATTAGCCAGGTTTGGTGGTGCATGCGTGTAATCCCAGCTACCTGCAAGGCTGAGGCCCAAGAATCACTTAAACCCGGGAGGCGGAGGTTGCAGTGAGCTGAGATTGCGCCACTGCACTCAGCCTGGGCGACAGAGCAAGACTGTCTCAAAAAGAAAAAATAATAATTTCACCACCTTTTAAAGTGTTGCTACTGGAAAATTGTGTTTGTTTGTTTTGAAGACAGAGTCTTGCTCTGTCGCCCAGGCTGGAGTGCAGTGGCACGATCTCAGCTTACTGCAACCTCCGCCTCCTGGGTTCAAGTGATTTTCCTGCCTCAGCCTCCCGAGTAGCTGGGACTACAGGCACACGCTGCCACTCCCGGCTAATTTTTTGTGTTTTAGTAGAGACGGGGTTTCACCGTGTTGCCCAGGTTGGTCTCAAACTCCTGACCTAAAGTGATCCACCCACCTCAGCCTCCCAATGTGCTGGGATTACAGGTGTAAGCCACCATGCCGAGCCGCTACTGGAAATTTTAAAGGACCTTTGTGAGTGGCACAATATCTATCCTGTGGCTCTCTGCGGCGGTCTCCCTCATCTCTGTCCCAGTCATGCCAGGGCCCCTGGCATATGCTCTATGGAATGATGTGTGGATACTGCCCAGATATCTCCAGGACCTGCTATTTGTCAGTCTGGGCTGGGGAGGGAGACCAGCAAGGGGCCAGAGAGTTTGGCTTAAGTGATACCCAGGTGAGCCCGGGGGTTCCCATGGCTGCGATGGATTTTGCTCTCATGGTCACTTTTTTCTTTAAATTTAGGTGAAATTCACACAATGCACCATTAACCATTTTAGACTACAATTCAGTGGCATTTGGTGCATCCACAATGTTGCACAGCCATTGCCTCTACTTCCAAAACATTCTCATCCCCCTAAAAGAAACCTCATTCCTCCCAGAACCCATCCCCATTTTCCCTCCCACCCCCAGGCCCTGGCAGTCACACATCTGGTTTCTGTCTCTGTGGATGTGCCTGTTCTGGACATTTCCACATAGTTACACTCACACAATATTTTCTTTTGTGTCTGGCTTCTTTCACTTGGGACAATGCTCTCAAGGTGCCTCCGCAAGGTCCATGGACCACAGCTCCACTGCATCATGTGGCTCACACTGCATCATGTGGCTTCACCTCCTTGTGTATATCCATGTATTCATGGATGCCTGGGTGGATGCCCCTCCTGGCAATGGTGAGTGGGGTGCACAACCTCTGAGCAAAACCTACGAGACCACCTGGGTGCTCTCAGTGATAGCTGGCCCTGCCCATTCCTTTTGCAACCTCTAGGAATCCATCATCCTACTGGGGTTCCCTTTTCCCTCCAGCCATCATCTAGGGCGGGACAGGATTGAACATAGCGTCAGACCTTCATTTCCATCGCCTTCCACTCAGAGTCAGCAATGTATCTGGCCCCAGCTCGGATCTGTGTGTCCTGCCCTCTGTGTCTTGGGCCTCAGGTTGCCAGGGAAGCTGCTCCCCTTCAGAACCCGTGAGCGTGGTCCTCCACCAGCCTGCTGCTCCCCAACCTGGGGACACAGAGCCATGTCTTCACCCTGCACTGTCCTTGTCCCAAATCAACCTATTATCTTCAGCTCCCTCTCAGTCTCGCAGCTTCTCAGAAGAGGCACAGGTGAGGTGAGACAAGCCTGTCTTCATTTTGAGGCCTTGATCCAACTGGGAACAGGGGTGCTACGGGCCGAATTGTGTCCCCTTAGAATTCCTATGTTAAGGACCTAACTCCCAGGACCTCAGAATGGGACTGTATTTGGAAATGGGGCTTTTAGGAGGCAACGAAGGTGCAATGAGGCCATGGGATGGCATCTTAATCTGACAGAAAGGGTGCGCTTATGAGAGAATTCTCTGTGTCTGTCTCTGCCATGTGAGGACACAAGAAGGCAGACATCGGGCCGGGCGCGGTGGCTCAAGCCTGTAATCCCAGCACTTTGGGAGGCCGAGACGGGCGGGTCACTAGGTCAGGAGATCGAGACCATCCTGGCGAACATGGTGAAACCCCGTCTCTACTAAAAAATACAAAAAACTAGCCGGGCGAGGCGGCGGGCGCCTGTAGTCCCAGCTACTCGGGAGGCTGAGGCAGGAGAATGGCGTAAACCCGGGGGGCGGAGCTTGCAGTGAGCTGAGATCCGGCCACTGCACTCCAGCCCGGGCGACAGAGCCAGACTCCGTCTCAAAAAAAAAAAAAAAAAAAAAAAAAAAAAAAAAAAAGAAGGCAGACATCTGCCTTCAGCAGGAACGGGATCTGCCAGCACCTTGATTTTGCACTTCAGCCTACAGAACTGAGCAGGAATTGTGTTGTTTCAATCACCCAGTCTGTGGTATTTGGCTAGGGCAGACTCACACACCTCCTTACTTAGGTAGACCACCTTCCCCACTCACTGCTAAGTATGTTCAGTGGTATCACCTGCCTAGCACTCGCCTGAAAATATCTCATTCGTGACTGCCTGTCTCCCCAGACACGGGTTCCTTGCGGATGGGGTTGGCCCATGAGGCTGCCCTGGCTCCCAGCCTGGAGCACACATGCTGTAACTAGGAGTGGGCAGAAGGATGGACAGAAGGAGAGATGAAAAAGTGTCATGGGATGCATGGGCGCCTTCTAGAATCTGTTTCACATAACACATAGAATCTGTTAACTACCAGATCAACTGCTGTCATCTGGCCAAGGGTTCCCTGGAAGTGTCTGGTGTGAGCAGGGGCCTTGCTGTGGAAATGCTGGACAAGAACAGGGCCCTGTTTGAGCAATAGGAGCCACAGCCTCTTGTGGCCACCATGGGACACTGGGCAGCATGGGGAGGTGCCTCCACCTATGCCATTTCCCAGTTCATGAAGTCAAAATGCTGCCAGATGTCTCACCTTCTGCATCGTTGTTGTCAGGATGACATAGGCTCTGCAGTGAGCTATAGGAAGTGAGGGGATGCAATGATCAAACCATCTTTGCCTTGCTTGCCACACCCTCACGTGACCAACTTGGCCCAGTTTGCCCAAAACTCTCCCAATATTAAAACTAAAAATCAGCCGGGCGCGGTGGCTCACGCCTGTAATCCCAGCACTTTGGGAGGCCAAGGCGGGCGGATCACAAGGTCAGGAGATCGAGACCATGGTGAAACCCCGTCTCTACTAAAAATACAAAAAATGAGCCGGGCGTGGTGGTGGGCGCCTGTAGTTCCAGCTACTCGGGAGGCTGAAGCAGGAGAATCGCCTGGACATGGGAGGTGGAGGTTGCAGTGAGCCAAGATCGTGCCACTGCACTCCAGCCTGAGTGATGGAGTGAAACTCTGTCTCAAAAAGGAAAAAAAAGAAAAGAAAAGAAAAAAAACCACACACACAAAAGGAGAAAAAAAAAAAACAACAGGTGAAATCTGAATGGGGTTTTGAGTTCAGTTAATAGTAACTGCCAATGTTGGTTCTTAGTTTTGACACGTACCATGACTATGTGAGATGTTAATGTCAAGGGAACCAGGGTGAAAGCTATACAGAACTGTACAAACACCAGGTTTGTACAAGCACCCTCTACGGTTCTAGAAACAAATCCATCTCCAAGTCTGCACCACAAGCTCAGCACTCTTGCTGTTTCCATTCTCCGCCAAGGCGGACACTAACATAAAAGAGGGCCCATCTGTGCTTTCCCAGACTCACATTGTAAAACTATGGGACCAGTGAGGAGTTCCATTTGCATCTTGGGGCAGTGGGCTGTGCTTGGGGTTCCCTAGGAGTACTGCCCATGCTTGCACCTTGGTGCCTTTCCCATGTCTGAGGTGGAGATGTTGATGTGGTGGGATAGATCAAGGCTCCCCAAGGACATCCTGGCTGCACAGTAGCCAGTGGCATTTTTGGCCAACAGCTGGGCTTCTCTGCTGCTGAGCCCTGTTAGGCTAGCTTTGGTCTCGCCAAGTGGAGAATGTCTGCAGAGAGTCCTTTAGAAGGGGGTTGTTTCAGCGATCTACTGTTGCATAAGAAGTCACCTGGAAACCAGGGGCATCAAACCACAGCCACTTCATTCTGCTTGTGGAGTCTGCGTGGGGAATCTAGAGAGGGCACCACAAGAAGCAGAGGGCCCTGTCTCTGCTCAGCTGTGACGCTCACTAGAGCCTCGACACCTGGCCTCTCCAGGTGGCTTGGCCTTCTTCAGCATAAGACTTCAGACCTCCATCGGAGCACAGGGAGCTCCAGTGACAGAGCCTCTATGGCCTTTTAGGAGCCAACCTTAAAAGTCATTCAGCATCACTTCCTCTATACCCTGCTGACTGAAGCAGTCATAGGCCCACTCAAATTCCCTGGGAGGGGACTTAGGCACCATCCTGAAGGAAGGAATGCTGAAGAGTTTGCTGCCATGCTTTTAAACCACCACAGGAGTGCTGCGGGAGAAAAGAGTCTTCGTGTATGAAAAAGGTGGGACACGGGAGGCTGAGAGAGAGAGCAGAAGAAAGTGAACAGGTGAGAAACAGAGGGTGGCCACCGTGGTAAGTCCTGGGATTTTAGAGAAAAAGCCGTGCTGTGATGTCACCATCCTCATCCATCTCCCTGGGCAACTTCCACCAAGTCCACACCATTTGTCACTGCTTCCAGCCTTGGATTTCTTTTTATCTCAATGATGGACCTATATATCTCAATATATAGGACCAGCCTCCAAGGTGCCTGCCAGATAAAGACTACCTCCATGAGGGTGGGGCAGGGCCAGCCTACGGAGGCCTGGGGATGCCCAGATAGCAGTGTGGAGCCCTGATATGAAGGAATGACGACTGGAACTTCGATTCACTGCACACACACTGCCTCACTGTATGCTGAGGCTGAGGTTTCACTTTATTTTTTGAGACAGGGTCTCACTCTGTCACCCAGGCTGGAGTGCAGTGGTACAGTCATAGCTCACTGCATCCTCCAGTTCCTGGGCTCAAGTGATCCTCTCACCGTGGCTTCCCAAAGTGCTGGGATTATAGGTGTGAGCCACCTCCCCGGGCCCGAAGAATTTTTTAAATCCTACATGTTATGGGCTGAGTTGTGCGTCCCTGCCCCTTACCCTCACCCCAATTCAAATGTCACTATCTTAACCTCCCAGTACCTCAGAATGAGACTACATTTGGACTTTGATTAAAGAGAAAATTAAGTTAAAATGAGGCCATGAGAGTGGGTCCTAACCCGATTTGACAAGTATCCATGTAAGAAGAACAGATTAGGGCTGGGCATGTTAGCTCATGCCTATAATCCCAGCACCGTGGGGGACCAAGGCAGGTGGATCACCTGCGGTCAGTTGTTCAAAACCAGCTTGGCATTTAGAATGAGGAAACATTTTAGAATGAGGAAAGGTAGGAAAGGATATACATCAACCTTTCAATATTGTAAGGATCACAGCAGTGCAGGGCGGCTTGTGGAATTATTAACTCTTATGACATGTCACTGAAGAACAAGATCCTGTAGAGTGAAACTGCTTATCTGGGGGGAAACATTTAAGTTGCATATTAATGGATGGATTAATGGATGGGATGAGAACTACAGTCTCCAGTAACAGAAATTTTAAATGCACTGTTAATGAATTTTTTATAAGTAAATAAACTGTGACTTTTTTCCTTAGTAAATACATGTTATTAAGGCCACCTTTTAAAAAGAGCATCATAATCAAAATGTTCCATTTCACTCATGAGAAATGCAAATTTTGCATAAAACAAGATGTCTTTTTTTTTTTTTTTTTTTTTTTTTGAGACGGAGTCTCGCTCTGTCGCCCAGGCTGGAGTGCTGTGCCCGGATCTCAGCTCACTGCAAGCTCCGCCTCCCGGGTTCCCGCCATTCTCCTGCCTCAGCCTCCCGAGTAGCTGGGACTACAGGCGCCCGCCACCTCGCCCGGCTAATTTTTTGTATTTTTTAGTAGAGACGGGGTTTCACCGTGTTAGCCAGGATGGTCTCGATCTCCTGACCTCGTGATCCGCCCGCCTCGGCCTCCCAAAGTGCTGGGATTACAGGCTTGAGCCACCGCACCCAGCCCAGATTTCACCTGTTTTTCCACAAATGTCTTCTGCTAGCATATGGCACTTAGCGAGATACCACTTTTAAATTTATCAGATTTACAAAAAGAAAACACTTGCTAACAGACCACGCTGGCACAGCCGTGGGAAAATAGGCGGTGTCATGTACTACTGGAGGGAGTGGAGAGCAGTCTGGCAACATTTATCAAAATAACAAGTGCCTACACTCTTTGACCCAGCAAGTTCTCGTCAGGAAATTATCCCAGTTTTATTTGCAATGGGTACCAGGAAATGGCGCAAACATGTTTATTGCAGCACTCTTTGAAAGAGTGAAAGACTGTCCAGAGACTGGCTGATACAATTATGGCATATCCAAACAATGCATTATCATGTACTGCTAAAACAAATCAGATATGCCCTGATGCAGAGTCATCTTCAAGATACAATTAAGTGCAAAACAAAACAAAACAAAACAAACAAACAAGAGGTGGAGCAATGTGTATAATATGCATCCTCTGGGCCAAAGAAAACATTTGTTAATATATGTCTACTTTATATCTGCAGAGGATCCATAACAAAGATACCAGAGATAGCCTGCAGAGGGTTTTGGACAGAGATGGAAAGAGCCAGGTCACAAGATGGGCAAAAAAACCCCTTATTTTTTACTGTATATTGTTTTGTAATTTGAATTTTATACCATGTGAATATACTGCCCATTCAGACTTAAAATTCTACTTTTAAAATGCTCATTTTGGCCGGGCGCGGTGGCTCAAGCCTGTAATCCCAGCACTTTGGGAGGCCGAGACGGGCGGATCACGAGGTCAGGAGATCGAGACCATCCTGGCTAACACGGTGAAACGCTGTCTCTACTAAAAACTACAAAAAACTACCCGGGCGTGGTAATGGGCGCCTGTAGTCCCAGCTACTCGGGAGGCTGAGGCAGGAGAATGGCGTGAACTTGGGAGGTGGAGCTTGCAGTGAGCCGAGATTGCGCCACTGCACTCCAGCCTGGGCGACAGAGCGAGACTCCGTCTCAAAAAAAAAAAAAAAAAAAAAGCCTTTCCCTGAATGCTACTACATGCTATAAGGAATAAAAATAGGGTGAATTTTTACTCCTCAAAACAGCCCTGTAAGACAAGTGCTGTGTGAACGGCATCTATTTTCTCTCCTACACCTGCCTTTCTATACGCTCCATGGTCAGGGCTGGAAGCCAGAGAACTACATTTCCCAGACTCCCTTGTCATCTGACTCAGCCAGTGGGAGGCACTGGTGGGAATTTGGAAGATGTGAGATGGGGAAAGCAATTCCAATCTCTGGCTTCTGGTTGCACCCCAGGCCACACTGGTGGTTCCAGTTGTGTGTCAGTAGCACCAGGAGGCAAGTGCAGCTCCAGGCTCCTGCTCAGCAGCTGAGGAATCAGTTTCTGGAAACGAATTTTCCTTTTGCTCCTCCAGCCTTGCGGGGGTCATAGTAGCTACCTCCAGTTACTAGGCTTTGGGTGCCCTTGTCCTCCCCTTGGTTCTCATGCCCTTCCAACACCTTTGTAAACAATACTCTGTATTAAATGGTTTTTCCTCTAATTACACACTGGCTAATATAGATAAAATTACTCATATTTTACAGGTGAGAAACTGAAATTCAAATAGAGAAAGTGACTTAACCAAAGGCAAGCTAAGTATCACCCTTGTCTCATCATGCTCCAGCCACCTTGGTCCTAACCTTATTGGAACACCCCAAGCCCATCTGCACTGCAAAGCCATTGCATTAATTCACTCTGCACAGAACATTGTCTTTTTTTTTTTTTTTTTTGAGACAGATTCTTGCTCTGTCGCCCAGGCCAGAGAGCAGTGCCACGATCTCGGCTCACTGCAACCTCTGCCTCCCAGGTTTACGCCATTCTCCTGCCTCAGCCTCCCGAGTAGCTGGGACTACAGGTGTCCGCCACCACACCTGGCTAATTTTTTGTATTTTTAGTGGAGACGGGGTTTCACTGTGTTAACCAGGGTGGTCTCAATCTCTTGACCTCCTGATCCAACCACCTTGGCCTCCCAAAGTGCTGGGATTACAGGCGTGAGCCACCACGCCCGGCCACAACATTCTGTCTTCAGTCCTTCACATGCACGCTCTTCCAAGTCCCACTCAAATGTTACCTTTTGATGCGGTCGTTTTTTGTCTTTTTTTTTTTTTTAAGAGACAGGGTCTCACTCCGTCCCTCAGGCTGGAGTGTAATTATACAATCATAGCTCCCTGCAGTCTCAAACTCCTGGGCTCAAGAGATCCTCTCACCTCAGCCTCTCCAGTAGCTAGGACTACAGACAACTTCTGTGCATTAACAGTAATCAAGAGGCAACGTTGTGAGGATCTTAGCCCAAGTTGGCAGATTGGAAGCAGACGGCCATTCAGAAGTTAAGGGGAGAGTAAAAGCCGGAGAAACGGGAAGGTCGTTAGGGCCACAGTTGTTTTGAGCATTTACATTTACTCTGTGTACTAGACCTACCTCCAGTGCTTCTGAAGAGGCATGATGGCAGCGTGTAATCCCTGGACAGTTTGGGCTCAAAGCCTAGCACTTTCCTGCCTGGCAGTGTGAGCAAGTCACTCAGGTCCTCTGTAAGCTGATTTCCTCATTTGCAAAATGAGATTGTTGATAATATCACTTTTTTTTTTTAAGACAGAGTCTTGCTCTGTGGTCCAGTCTGGAGTTCAGTGGTGCGATCTTGGATCACTGGACTGGGTTCAAGTGATTCTCCTGCCTCAGCCTCCCGAGTAGCTTGGATTACAGGCGCACGCCACCATGCCTGGTTAATTTTTGTATTTTTAGTGGAGACGAGATTTCACCATGCTGGCCAGGCTGGTCTTGAACTCCTGACCTCAGGTGATCCACCCGCCTCAGCCTCCCAAAGTGCTGGGATTACAGGCGTGAACTACCGCGCCTGGCCAACAGTATCACTTTTAGAGGGTTGCTGTGAAGATCAAGATGGAGATCACTTAAAATACAGAACAGCACTTGGCATTACATAATAATCACTTGTTACCGTTACCCTGTGCTGTTTTTCTAAGTTCCATATATGTATCACCTCATGAAACACAGCAATCCTCTGAGGGGAGGTACTATCATCCATGATACAAACCAGGCAGCTGAGAAAGAGAAGTTACACAAGCAGCCCCTGAGCCAGAAGTGTGTTCTAGAATCCCTAGTATACCCTCTGAACCACCACACTGATCCAAAGAAAAGACACCCATATCCGCAGACAGTGTCATACCACGGAATTGTTCAGAGGTCTCCAGTATGGGCTACGCTGTCACTTGGAGGCAGGGCCGTATGACCCAACTGAAAGACCAGGTACTTTTTAGAGACCAGACAGGTACAAGGTCTTGAAGGCTAAAAGTTGGCTGGGAGGGCTGGGCACGGTGGCTCACGCCTGTAAATCCCAGCACTTTGGGAGGCCGAGGCCGACGGATTAAGAGCTCAGGAGTTAGAAAGCAGCCTGGCCAACATGGTGAAACCCCGTCTCTACTAAAAACACAAAAATTAGCCAGGTGTGGTGGCACGCGCCTGTAATCTCAGCTACTCAGGAGGCTGAAGCAGGAGAATTGCTTGAACCTGGGAGGCGGAGGTTACAGTGAGGTTGCAGTGAGCCAAGATCGCGCCACTGCATTCAAGCCTGGGAGACAGAACAAGACTCTGTCTCGAAAAAACAAACAAACAAAGTTAGCTGGGTGGCAAACGCATTTAGGCAAAGCATAGAACATCTGCGTACCTGCAACCCCTCTGAATTTACTAGCTTGTTAAGTTCCAGACGTGAAAGGTAGGCAGTTGAATTTGGAGAGGTAGGCAACTTCCAAACTACGGGGCGGGGGGGGGGCGGTTTTGAGACGGAGTCTCGCTTTGTCGCCCAGGCTGGAGTGCGGTGGCGCGATCTCGGCTCACTGCAAGCTCCGCCTCCCGGGTTCACGCCATTCTCCTGCCTCAGCCTCCCGAGCAGCTGGGCCTACAGGCGCCCGCCACCACGCCCAGCTAATTTTTTTGTATTTTTAGTAGAGACGGGGTTTCACCGTGTTAGCCAGGATGGTCTCGATCTCCTGACCTCGTGATCCGCCCGCCTCGGCCTCCCAAAGTGCTGGGATTACAGAGAGCCACCGCGCCCGGTCTAGGGGCGGGGGGGGGGGTGTTTCTTGATTGTGCTAAGGAGTTTGAATCACACACTATAAGTGATGAGGAACGGTGAGAGGATTGTAAGCAGCTAAAACTGTGGTAGAATGTGAGCTGTAAAGAAATCGAAAGGAATCCTCAACAATGAGAGGGTCGCCTTTCCGTCTGCTGGCCGTCCTGCTGTGGCCTGCGGTGGGTGGGGACGGGGGTTCCACTACCCGGAAGTGTGACACGCCGGGCTGGACTTCTTCTAGGCTGAATTTGGGGCAGATTTTTGCATTTGTTTTGCTCAAGTATTTATGGGGCCAACTAATATGTTTAGCAACGTTGTGTGTGGGAGCAGTAGAGGAACTGAGAAGTTTACAAACTGTAAGAGATCCCCCAAAGAGTCCACAGGTCTGAGGCAGCAGCACCTGGGAATCTCTGGGTTCCAGTTAGTCCTTCCTGACTGACTCGTTACAGCAGTGTCCAGACAAGGAGATGTCAGGTCCTGGGGCAGGGTTCCCGTCAGGTGGGATGGTTTAGCCCCGCATCTGCTTTCAAAGATCCCGAGATTGGCCGGGCGCGGTGGCTCAAGCCTGTAATCCCAGCACTTTGGGAGGCCGAGACGGGCGGATCACGAGGTCAGGAGATCGAGACCATCCTGGCTAACACGGTGAAACCCCGTCTCTACTAAAAATACAAGAAAATTAGCCGGGCGAGGTGGCGGGCGCCTGTAGTCCCAGCTACTCGGGAGGCTGAGGCAGGAGAATGGCGTGAACCCGGGGGGGCGGAGCTTGCAGTGAGCCGAGATCGGGCCACTGCACTCCAGCCTGGGGCACAGAGCAAGACTCCGTCTCAAAAAAAAAAAGATCCCGAGATTATGCCGTCGCAGCGGACAGGACAAGAGTGGGTGCGTGGCAGGGACTGAGTCTGAGGCCTGGAGGCCCTGTCTGAAACAGGGCTGTCGCTGTCGCAGGGCCCTCTCTCCTTCAAGCAGTTATCATACAGCTATTCCCCTTCCTTGCGTTCAGACCCTCTCCTCTAACAGCCTGCACCTGCAAGCAGGGACCTCCGTGGCAGCCGGGACAGCGTGTCTGTCTCGGCCTCCCCAAAGTACCCCGGAGCCTGAATTGGGCGGGGGATGGTGCGGGAGCAGCGCCTGACTCCGAGGAGGACCCGGGCGGCGTCTCCCGCCCCTCGGTGACCTTATGGGCCAAGGCTGTGAAGAGCAGGCGGGGCGACGCGGAGGGGCCGGGCGCTAGAGGCCCGCAAACAGCGCGGCGGTCCCCGGCAGGAGACGCGGCCTGGCGGGCCGGGACGGCGGCGCCGGGCGCCTACGCGCGGTGCTCTGGGAGTTGTAGGCACTTTCCTCTTCTCTCTCCTTCAGCTGGCTGGCTCTCGAAACCCAAGGACCTACCGGTGGGTGGGCGCCTGTGACTCCCAGGCTGCGAACACCGGGAACTCAGTTTCTTCAAAAATGTCTGAACCAGGACTGCTCCTGGGGGTCCTCGCGCCCTCGCAGAAGGACTACGGGACCCGGCGACCCCGGGGGCGGGGCTTCTGGCGCGCTGCCTTGTGGGCGCGGTAGTTCCGCCAGGCCCGGCTTCCGCCTGCCGAGCGTCCCGGGACAGCGGGCCGGACTACACTTCCCGTCGGCCCGCCTGCTCTCCCGATGCCGCCTTGGCGCGAGACGTTGGCAAGCGGAGTGTCTCCAAGATGGCCGCTTGGGGAAGGAGGCGTCTTGGCCCGGGCAGCAGTGGCGGCAGCGCCCGAGAGAGGTGAGATCCAAGGGCTTGTTGCCCACGGTGCAGGCGGCTCAGGGGCCGGAGAGCCCAGCGCGGCCTCCGGGGGCTGCAGCAGCCTTCCTGCCCTGGTATCCCCGGGCTCCCCCGACCCCCGCCTGGCATACGGGGTTCCAGTTCCGGAGGATCCGGGATCCGGGTAGGAGCGAGGTCGAAGGCTTCGGCGGAGAGCTTAGGGGAAGGGGCGTTAGCCGGGCTGGGTAAGGTGGGCAGCGGTCATGCGGGGTGGGGCTCGAGGCCGGGCCGTGCGGAGAGGAACTGGCGCCCAGCGCAGGCCTCAGGGACCCGCTTAGCCGCGGGCTGATCGGCACCCTTCCCGCTTGGCCGCGCGCGTGGCCATCTCGGCCGCGGCGCCCGACGTGGCGAGGAAGGCAGGGCCCCTGGAGAGAGAAAGAAGGTGAAGCCTTCACAGAGCAGGCTGGCCGCGGCAGGGGTAGTTTGATCTGCACGTTTACCAGGGAGCTTTAGCTCCCACCACATGTGTCTCTTCCGGGCCCAGAGCCGTCCACTTCCTCGAGGGGCGATTCTGGAGACTTTTGGATGGTTCTGTGCAAGCGCTCCTGCCGTGGAAGTCAATTAAAGTGACCTTTCCTAATGAATGGTGTGTGGGTAGGGAGCTAGGAGCGTGTTTCTTCCAACAGAGACCTCCATTTGAGTAACTGATTTCTAGAAGATGAGATTGGAGTAGTTTCCGTGTTACATGTTCAAGTTGCAGTTTTTGCTTCTGGGAAGCAGTTTCAGCTAGTGGAAGCCACTAGAAGCTGTTCAGCCGCTAGAAGTTTTGGGAGAGGATGTATATTGGTGGAGCCACCTGGATGAACTATCCGCTAAAGCTTGATTGTTAACAGCAGCGGTCAGCAAAAAAGGAAAGTTTTGGTTTTGCTGTTGTTGTTTTTTTCCCCGTCTCTTTGGTGAAGATTGTCTAACCAGAAAATTTCTCTGCCTGTCAACTACTCTGCATTATTCCTTTTCTATGACTGATTCCATCCCGTGTTCATTGCTATTGCTTGCAGATGGCTTTCCCAGCTGGGAAGATTCTTCCTGTTTGGCAGTTGTGATAGAGTCCGTTAGCTTGCTTGCACTTTATTCTTGAGCCCAGTTATCCAACGTCGCCCATTCTGCATTTCCTCTTCCTTGGAAAAGCAGTGGTAAACACACTTTTGTTTTTTTAACTCCCGCCTGGTATTTCTTAGATTGGACCATTTAAATAAGTTACCTCAGTGGTTTTCAGATGCCCTTAAAAACTAGCAAACATTTTCAAGATATTCAATGCAAACAGTAATAGGAAATAACCTGTTTAGAAAACAAAGTTTTAGAAACGTTCGCCCTCTTGTTGGACTAAAAGCAACTGAAAAGAGCCTTATAGGGATGCCTCAGGCAGGGAGCAGGAGCCTTGCCAGCACAGGTTAAGCTTTTATTGATCTAAGAAAATAGATCCTGAGAATTGTTTTTGCTTTGGCTTGAGACAAGTATTTATTCAAAATGGAGTTGGCAAATCAGCAGTGCATCAGCTGGAGCCAGTGCTTGACTGTTGAACCTCAACAGTTTTTAAGAGAATTTAAATTAGTTGCCAACAGATTTCACATAAAACGCTCCCTGAAAAGCTGGGTAGTGGCTGACTCTTTTTGGTTAGGACAGTGCTCTCCAGTTCTTGGTTCCTCACCTGACAGCTTGACTCAATCACCTGACAGCTTGACTCAATGCATTTACCTGCTTGGTCTCAGGTTGCACCTTTGGCCTGGAACTGAAGGCTCCACTCATACACGCAGATGTTGTGTGTCAGCAGGAATGTGGCATTTGGTTTTGTGGTTTGGATGTCACCATCAACTCTCCTAGATAATGTGGTGTGGGTGGAGACTACCTCTCTGTTTGCTTTTGCTGTAAACCCCTAGCCAGGTTCTGTAGGAAAAGTCATTTGCCCGAGCCCAGCTTCCCTAAGCTCTTTCCATGCTGAGCAGGGGATGGAAACATAACCCGCTGTGTGGCTAGCGAGCTGACTTCTGGGCATCCCTCCATTCCTGCTCAGTTGGTGATGACTGTTCAGGTGGGGCAGGGCGGATTAGCTGATGGCCCAGCACCCTAGATTAGGAGATCTGAGTGTATTATTGGCTCTTATGACTGAAGTAGGCTGTTTATGGCTCTCTTAAATGACTTTGTTCCATGTCACATTTGTGCTGACTCAAATCTCAGCTCCATATTGTACGAGTGCTCTCTCCCGTTGCTGCTCACACCTGGTTAGCATCCGCTTTTGCTGAAGCTGAGGGAAACAGTGTCTGGTTTGGACAAGGGGCTAGAACAGAGCGACGCTTTGGGCAAACTTGCCAGATTTGCCAGCGGCTACCAACTCTGAAGCACGCACTGTACTTAAAGGCCTCACCCAGTGCCAGATTGCCCACAGTATTACTGCCAGCGCTGTGTGTTGGATGGTCCAGCTTAGCGCGTGGTAGCATGTGGGTTCTTGCTTTACCTTGTTGAGTCTAGAACCACAGCTCTAGAATTAGTGCTGAATTAACACAGCAGTTCAGTAGTCACCAGCCACATGTGGCGATTACATTTAAATTCATTAAAATGAAATAAAATGAAGAATTCAGCTCCTCAGTCTCACTAGCCACATTTCAAAGGCTCAATAGCCACTTCTGGCTCGTGGCTACCATATTGGATAGCACAGGTGGAGGACATTTCCATCACTGCAGAAAGTTACGATATGGACAGTGCTGGTTTCGACTAAATTAGGAGGGGTGGAAATAGCAAAATGGTAGTGCTTGCATGTTGATTTTTCTCTCCACTCCATTAAATCTAGGGAACCAACAGTGTTTGTAATGAAGAACATCAGACTCTGAGCTGTAACCTGAATTCTTGTCCAAAATTCAGCACACTGGCAACGAGCACATCAAACAGATTGCCACTTGTCCTGTCGGCGTCTTTGAGACACACTTGCCCATCTAGGAAAGCACAGTGCAGGTATCTGTGTTCTGCCACCGTGTGCCAGCCCGGACCAGCTCACAGACAGCCCCGCCTGTCTTACTTGGGTTGCTTGACTTCACTCTCTCAGGGCCCCTGAACCTCCCTGAGCCCTCCGTGATTGTTGGAATGTGAGTATAGCTGTGTGCTCTGAGTTCCTGTTTTTATAATCATGTGAAGATGTACTTGATCTGCTTCTGAGCATGATACGAGGCAACCTGGGGTGTGCAGAGGGCCAGACGCACTGGGCTAACGGTTCAGGTTTAGGGTGAAGTTATTTTTTGCGGCCTGCCCCTCCCCTGGCTTGCGTGGCCATCTGCTCCAGCATTTTATAAGCAGCCAGTTCCCTGGGCTGACTTCCATAGCTTTCCATGCCACGCTTTATTCCCCAGGACCTGTCCTCTTCTTTGTGAACTCAGGTGTGCCTGGTCCCAGGTGGCCTTGCAGGTTCATCCAGCGAGCACATGGAGCACAAGCCCCCGGGGCAGGTCGGGCCATGGTCCTGGGGTGACAGCTTCCCTTTCAGATCTGATCCTTCCCTTTTACACTCTCAGGATTTGGGAGTATTGAATCTCTCTTGAAAGACTCCCATGCTCGCTTTTGTGTGTGGTGGGAGTTGTGGTTTCCTTCGGGCTGGGATGAGATGAGCAGATACGGGATCTGCACCCAAGTGTGTGGGGGTTTAGCCACTGGTTGTGGGGTTCTGCTCCGCTGCCTGACAAAGGCAGAGCCACATGTTCGGGCCACAGAAGTTGGATTCGTAGGTAAGGATGGGGTTCGTCCTCTTCAGCATTGATGTGCCTTCAAGTTTTCAAGAATTTCTGTTTTCCTTGGTTCACTCAAGCAGCCTGGATTCCAAGTGCATGAAATGTGTGCCTCCGTGGCTCAGTCCTTTAGGTCATGTTCCAGGGAAGACCCCCCTTTCTGAAGAGGGGAGGGCTGCGCCTGGGTCCGCGGAGGTGGGGCGGTGGCTCCTGTGCTCCGGCTTGTGGGTGTGCACCTGTTCTTCAATGAGCGAGGTGCGGGGGGTAGAGCTGGGCAGTCCTCCACGAGCGAGCGCACCCGGGAACCTCCCAGCCGCCGCTGTGTTCCGCCCTGGTGCCGGCAGCCACTTGATGGGCACAGTTCTCAGGAAAAGCTGACGACCCATGTAGTAGTCATAACCGTTCTTCAGAGCAGGGCCGTCCAGTAGGAGTTTCTGGCACGACAGACTCCTTCTGGTGTGTCCCTGCAGTCCATTAGGGCAGCCATGAGCCACGTATGGCTGTCAGGATTTGTAGTGTCTGAGGAACTGAGGTTTTTTTGATTTATTTATTTGTTTGATGAGGCAGGTCTGGCTCTGTCACCCAGGCTGGAGTGCAGTGGTGTGATCTCGGCTCTCTGCAACCTGCGTCTCCCTGGCTCAACGCATTCTCCCACCCCAGCCTCCCGAGTAGCTGGGGCCACAGCCATGCACCACCATGCCCAGCTCACTTTTGTAGTTTTTGTAGAGGCGGCCGTTCACCATGTTGTCCGGGCTGGTCTTAAATTTGTGGGCTCAAGGAATCCACCTGCCCTGGCCCCCCGAAGTGCTGGAATTACAGGTGTGAGCCACTGTGCCCGGCCAGGAACTGAATTTTTTAATATTTCTAATTTTCATTAATTGAAATTTCAACAGCCACATGTGCCTTAGGCAGAGGGGCAGTGCTTGGTGACTGTTCCCTCTTCACTGCAGTCCTCTGGGAGAGCCAGGGCCTCTGGCCCCATTTGACAACACGGGACACTGGCTCAGAGGGGCCGGGTGTTTTACCCTAGGACACAAAGCCGGTAGGCAGCTGAGAGAGAATTGAATCCACCCTCTCGGCTCCCCCACTCGGTGCACCGTGTTCCTGCCCCCCCAGATAGAAGCGCTGCCTAGTTACCAGTGCGCAGAATAGGAAAGCGTCCTCTGAAGCAGACGAAAGGGCTGGGCACCCTGTGAAAGTTCCTTGGCCTGTGGGAGCCGTCCTCAGGCCATGGGGCCGCGTGCCCGTGCCTTTGAGTCTGAGGCACGGGCTTTCGCTGCTTCATTTCTCTGCTTTCTGTGGGTCGGGAAGAAGCAGGGCTTAATTAGGCAGAAGCGGGTGGAGGTCCAGCCCAGCCCCTCCCGTGTCATAGGTGATCAGGTGACCCTGTTCACTAAACGAAAAGCAACCTGACGGATGGGTTGACTTCTTTCCGGTACCAGTTCTCTTAATAACCATCATTGTTTTTCCCCTCCTGTCACTCCTGTGGCTCATCCCTGTAATCATTACAAATGTTCCTCCAACCTGTGTCTTTTGGGAACCTGTTACATTCAGGCCCCGTGCTGGGGAGACTCTGATGGAAACGCAGCCTCCGCCCCGGTGGAGCTTCAGGCCTGCCTGTGAGCCCGGCCCACTCCAGGAAGGGCCTAATGGGGGTGCTTCCACTCAGATTTGCCTCTGCTGGGTCTCTGAGAACCGGGGAGGTGATGGTGGCTGGCCTGGCAGCGTGGCCAGTGTTTGCTCAAGGGAAACAGGGAGCTGGAACCGTCCTTCTCTTTTTGGGCAGGACTGTGGGTAGACACCAGCATGACGCCTCAGCCATGAGAAGCTGCCCGTCCAGACTTCTGCCTTTCATGGACATCGAGAAGGTTCTGGAGCAGGAAGTGAGCCACCTCCTGTTCTTCTTGGCAGTGAAAGGAGGGACCCCCCACGGGTGTCTGGTCCCTTAACCTCAACGGATATAGGGTTGAACAGAATTTTTCTTTTTTTTTCTTTTTTTTTTTTTTTTGAGACGGAGTCTTGCTCTGTCGCCCAGGCTGGAGTGCAGTGGCGCGATCT
The DNA here is from genome assembly GCF_037993035.2 of Macaca fascicularis. NCBI lineage: Eukaryota > Metazoa > Chordata > Mammalia > Primates > Cercopithecidae > Macaca > Macaca fascicularis. Next base: position 20,633,994 of record NC_088390.1, on the reverse strand, counting down.
CGGCTCACTGCAAGCTCCGCCTCCCGGGTTCACGCCGTTCTCCTGCCTCAGCCTCCCGAGCAGCTGGGACTACAGGTGCCCGCCACCGTGCCGGGCTAATTTTTTGTATTTTTAGTAGAGACGGCGTTTCACTGTGGTCTCGATCTCCTGACCTCATGATCCGCCCACCTCGGCCTCCCAAAGTGCTGGGATTACAGGCATGAGCCACCGCGCCCGGCCAGAATTTTTCTTAAGAATAAGTTTATAATTATTTTTCCCATTATAAAAGAAACACTTTGGCCGGGCGCGGTGGCTCACGCCTGTAATCCCAACACTTTGGGAGGCTGAGGCGGGCGGATCAGGAGGTCAGGAGATCGAGACCATCCTGGCTAACACAATGAAACCCCATCTCTACTAAAAATAGAAAAAATTAGCTGTGTGTGGTGGTGGGCACCTGTAGTCCCAGCTACTCGGAAGGCTAAGGCAGGAGAATGGCATGAACCCGGGAGGCGGAGCTTGTGGTGAGCCGAGATTGCGCCACTACACTCCAGCCTGGGCGACAGAGTGAGACTGTCTCAAAAAAAAAAAAAAACAAAAAGAAACACTTTTTTTTTTTAAATACAGAAAAGCATGAAGAAATTGAAAAGTCACCTATTAGGCCACCATCCAAAGAAAACCACTGTTGATCTATTTTCCTTTTTTTTTTTTTTTCTTTTTTTCTTTTCTGGTTTTTGTTTGTTTGTTTGTTTGTTTGTTTGTTTGAGACGATGGCTCGCTCTGGTCCCCCAGGCTGGAGTGTAATGGCGCAATCTTGGCTCACTGCAACCTCCTGGGTTTAAGCGATTCTCCCGCCTCAGCTTCCCAAGTAGCTGGGATTACAGGCGCCTGCTACCATGCCCGGCTAATTTTTGTATTTTTAGTAGAGACAGGGTTTCACCATGTTGGCCAGGCTGGTCTCAAACTCCTGACCTTAGGTGATCTGCCCGCCTCGGCCTCCCAAAGTGCTGAGATTACAGGCGTGAGCCACCGCGCCGGGCCTGATCCATTTTCATATATAGCACCTTTGATACTTTGTCTTATATATCTTGTCTTAGTGGTTTTTAAAATTATTATTATTGAGGCAGAGTCTCGCTTTGTTACCCAGTCTGGAGTGCAGTGGCACAGTCTTGGCTTACTGTCGCCTCTGCCTCCTGGGTTCTAGTGATTCTCCTGCCTCAGTCTCCCAAGTAGCTGGGACCACAGACATGCGCCAATACACCCAGCTAATTTTTGTATTTTTAGTAAGGACATGGTTTTACCATGTTTGCTGGGCTGGTCTTGAAGTCCTGACCTCATGATCTGCCTGCCTCAGCCTCCCCAAGTGCTGGGATTACAGGCGTGAGCCACCGCGCCCGGCGTATCTTAGATTTTTTAAAGTTTATATGTTAAACACATCAAAAGTTATGTTTACAATAATGTGAAAAGTAATAAACATGCCCCAGCACGATGGCCCTTAAAAACATAACGCAAAATGAAAGAGGCCAGTTGCTGGAGACCACATGTTACAGGATTCCATTTAAAGGAAATGCCCAGAATTGGCATATGCAGAGAGTGGGGAAGCAGACTGGTGGTCGTGGAGGGCTGGGAAGGGCTGAGGAGATGTGAAGGGACCGCTGATTGGTACAGGGTTTCTTTCTGAGATGATGAAAATGCACCAGGATCAGTTGTGCTACTGGTCACACAACTGTGGGAAAGTGCTGAGCCACCTCATCGTTCACCTCACATGGGGGGGATGCCCTGTGAATTCTATCCCAGTAAAGCTGCCATTAAAAAATACAAATCAGGCCAGGCGCGGTGGCTCATGCCTGTAATCCCAGCACTTTGGGAGGCCATGCGGGCGGGTTACCTGAGTTTAGGAGTTCGAGACTAGCCTGGCCAACATGGAGAAACTCCGTCTCTACTAAAAATACAAAATTAGCCAGGCGTCGTGGCACATGCCTGTAATCTCAGCCACTCGAGAGGCTGAGGCAAGAGAATTGCTTGAACCCAGGAGGCGGAGGTTGCAGTGCGCCAAGATCGTGCCACTGCACTCCAGTCTGGGCGACAAGAGTGAAACTCCGTCTCCACAAAATAAATAAATAAACGAATAAATAAATAAAAATAAAATGAGGTCAGGTACAGTGGCTCTTGCCTGTAATGCCAATGCTTTGGGAGGCCGAGGGCCGAGGGAGGCAGATCACTTAGGAGTTCGAGACCAGCCTGGCCAACATGGTGAAACCCCGTCTCTACTAAAAATACAAAAATTAGCTGGGCATGGTGGCGCATGCCTGTAGTCCCAGCTATTTGGGAGGCTGAGGCAGGTGACTCGCTTAAGCCCGGGATGCAGAGGTTGCAGTGAGTCGAGATGGTGCCATTGCACTCCAGCCTGGGCGATAGAGCGAGACTGTGTCTCAAAAGAAAGAAGATGGAAAATAACAAGTGTTGGTGAGGATATGGAGAAATGGGAACTCCTGTGCACTGCTGGTGGGAATGTACAAAGGTCCAGCTGCTCTGCAAACAGTATGGAGTTTCCTCAAAAAAAACTACAAAGTTGAATTACTATATGATGCACAGCAGTTCCACTTCCGGGTATATATACCCCCGAAAAAAGCAAGGAATCAAAGAGATGTGTGTGCACCCGTGTTCGTAGCAGCTTTATTCACAATCGCCTGTGGTGGAAACCAGAGTATCCATCACAGATGAATGGATTAACGAAATGTGGTTTATGCATACACTGGAACATTATTCAGTCTTAAAAAGGAAGAAAATTCGGATACATGCTACAACATGCATGAACCTTGAAGACTAATTATGCTCAGTGGAATAAGCCAGACACAAAAGGGCAAATACTATATATGCTCCCACTTGTATGAAGTACTTGTATAGTCAGATTCATTGGGGTAGAGAGTAGAATGGTAGTTTGCAGGGGCTTGGCGTTGCTGGGGAATGAGGGGGTCGTTTCATGGGCAGAGTTTCAGTTTGGGAAGATAAAGGAATCCTGGAGGTGGATGGTGGTGATGGTTGTACATCAGTGTGCATGTGCTTAGTGCCACTGAACTGTACGCTTAAAAGTGCTTACGGTGGAATATTTTATGTGTATTTTACCACACTTTAAAAAAGACAAAAGTGATAGACGTGTGTGCTCCCCGCCCAGCGTGATAGAGAACTGGTGTTACCCTGGCCCGCCTCCCCCTGCAGCAGAGACCCTCGCTGTCTTTATAGCTGGCTCTCAGTGGCACGTCCCTGACCTCTGCCACCTTAGAGTGTGTGAGAGTTGTGTCCCTGGCTCAGGCCACTGCAACTCGTTCGTGTCACTCATGGAGGAGGCGCGATTGTGCTCTGCCCCGCTCCTGTCGGTCATCTTTTGCTCTCACCGAACAGTCCTGCTCTTTCTTGCACAGCTCTTGCCTTTTGGGGAGATGCTTCCAGATTATGGCTGCTGGCACAGGCTGTGACATCCATCCAGAGGGGTCGTGGAGTTGCCCTGTTGAGTTTTCACTGTGGCCGCCTTTTAACTGGAATGCTAGTGTTCCCAGGGGATTCCTTTGCTGACTGCGAGAGCTGATTGAGTTGGGCTCTAAAGTGGAGAGAGGAGGGCCTGAAGCCTGACTCTGGTTGAAGGCTGAGGGAGGGAAGTTCAAGACGCCTACTTTACAAGTGCCTACAAGCTATCCTGAGGCAGCAGAGGGCGGTCCCCTTCAGGGTCTGCAGCAGTCCCCCTGAGGTGCTGGAACTGGCTGACCCCTGCTTCCAGGGCTAAAGGCTCAGAGAATCCAAAGCTACCTCAGTGCTGGCATGGTGTGTTTAGGATAGCGGCACTGATCCTTTTACTTTTCTTCTTCCATATGTTAAGACCCACTTCCGACAGTGATCTTTAAGTACCAGAGATCATGCCAGATTCAAAAGGATCAAAAGTCATTTACTAGAAAGAGCCCTCCCTCCCTTTTCTTTCCTGAACCCCTTAGTTCCCTCCCTAGTGACCAGTCATAAAAATCATGTCTTTGTGTATCCTTTCAGAAATGTTCTGTGTATATAAAAGCAAATAGACTTTTTTTTTTTTTTTTTTTTTTGAGACGGAGTCTCACTCTGCCGCCCAGGCTGGGGTGCAGTGGCCGGATCTCAGCTCACTGCAAGCTCCGCCTCCCGGGTTTACGTCATTCTCCTGCCTCAGCCTCCCGAGTAGCTGGGACTACAGGCGCCTGCCACCTCGCCCGGCTAGTTTTTTGTAATTTTTAGTAGAGACGGGGTTTCACCGTGTTAGCCAGGATGGTCTCGATCTCCTGACCTCGTGATCCGCCCGTCTCGGCCTCCCAAAGTGCTGGGATTACAGGCTTGAGCCACCGCGCCCGGCCGCAAATAGACTTTTAAAAATCACTACAGATAGCATACTGTACACACTCTTCTGAACTCTGCCTTTCCCCCTGAACTTGCTTTCGCTTGGAGACTTTGCTGTTACTGCTGCTACCTCCTTCCTTCCTTCCTTCCTTCCTTCCTTCCGTTCGTCCGTCCGTCCGTCCTTCCTTCCCTTTCTTTCTTTCTTCTTCTTTTTTTTTTTTTTTGACAGAGTTTTACTCGTTGCCCAGGCTGGAGTGCAGTGGCGTGATCTCAGCTCACTGCAACCTCCGCCTCCTGGGTTCAAGCAATTCTTCTGCCTCAGGCTCCCGAGTAGCTGGGACTACAGGCACGTGCCACCAAAAACCCAGCTAATTCTTGTGTTTTTAGTAGAGATGGGGTTTCACCATGTTAGCCAGGCTGGTGTCAAACTCCTGACCTCAGGTGATCCACCTGCCTTGGCCTCCTAAAGTGCTGGGATTATAGGCATGAGCTACTGCGCCTGGCTGCTTTTTCTTTTTCTTTCTTTCTTTCTTTTTTTTTTTTTTTTTAAACATAGACTATTAATTGCTTTCTTACTAGTCATTTCACACCTGCAATGAAAAGCAAAAATACAGTCCCTTAGGAAGCCCAGGGCTCAAAAGATTCCAACTAGCTCTTACTTAAAAAAAAAAGAAAAAATCTCCGTATAATAATTTTAAAAAAAGGAAAAAAAAAAATCTCCCATGCACCAGGGTTCAGGACGCCCAGATCCTTAGGCCCATGGCCTTACAAGTTGGAGGGCAGCTGGTGATGCTCTGCAGTGGTTTGAGACACCCTTCCGACTGGGTTCTTTCCTTCATTCGGTTTTGTTTGACCCGCAAGCAGAAGCAAGCCATGTATGGGTGGCTGCTGGGTGCTCAGGTGCTGGCTGGACGTGGCTGTGTCCTGGGAGTACTCGGCAGTTTCTTTTTTTTTTTCTTTTTCTTTCCGTCACCCAGGCTGGAGTGTAGTGGCACACTCTCGGCTCACTGCAACCTCTGCCTCCCGGGTTCAAGTGATTCTTGTGCCTCAGCCTCCTGAGTAGCTGGAATTTCGGGCGTGCACCACCACGCCGGGCTAATTTTTGGTAAAGACGGTTGCACCGTGTTGGCCAGGCTGGTCTCAAACTCCTGACATCAAGTGATCTGCACACCTTGGCCTCCCAAAGTGCTGGGATTATAGGCGTGAGCCACCACACCTGGTCATGGCCACGAGTTTCTGAAGTAAGAGGAGTCCAGCAGTCTGTGTCAGCAGTGCAGACCTGAACCCAGGGCCCCAGCAGCGACAGCTTAAAAACCTCTGTCTGCACTGACAGCACCCCGCTCCCACCAGTGTCCCGGGAAGTTGGGGTGCTGATGGCCTGGTCGTTGTCGCGTGATCTCCAACAGAGGGATCCTGCAGCTTTGTGTGCGTCTGTGTGTGTTTTGGTTTGAACCTTGCCATCTCTGTATAGGGTCTGTTGCCTTATGGAATCCTAGAAATCCATTTCCCTAGACTTCACGTGTTGTCCTTTCCCAGTGGAAACCGAGATTCCCTTTGCCTAACTGACTTTAAAAGCAGAGTTGGTGAGCCTCTGGCGGCGGCACAGCTGTGCAGGGCCCTGCCTTTCTTTGGAGGCAGTATGGCTTTTGCTCTTTGTGTTTCTGCTGTGGATAGGTGTCTTAGACAGTGGGCAGCAACAGTGCCCGGCCCGCATGAAGATGCCGAGGCTGCAGGAGGTCGGGGCCGTGGTTTGACAGGCGGAGGGGGGCAGACCCATGCCTCCATCTCAGGATGTGTGCTGGCGAGTGCCCCCATGTCCACGTGCTTGCTCACGGCTGTGTCATTCACAGGACTGCCCACAGCCGAGGGCAGAGGATGCCCAGTGTCCTCACTCCCTGTGCTGGGGGGCGGGCCACACCTGGCAGCGGCAGTGAGGTGGGAGACAGCCTGGAGGGCCTTGGCTTCTCGCTGCTTCTAGGCTGGTTGGGATACGTGGATGCACCCACCCATCCGTCCCAGCAAGCGATGGAGCCTGCAGAGGGGTCTGGGTAGGTGTGGGTGCCAGCTGGGCTTGCAGGGGGGCTGGAGGGGATGAGGGGGTAGCATCTGCCCGCTGCTGTGTTTCCAGATGGGGCAGTCTGTTCCGGGGCTGGGGTTTCTGGAATTTCCTCTGTGGGACCAACGGTGGTTTTCAGTACATTCAGGATGGCGCTGACCTGCTGGGCAGAGAAGGGCACCGGACTCGGGTGGATTTGGGTGTTGGCCAGAGCATTGTGTAAGCCCAACTGAACACCTCCCTTTTGCTTTGAGTGTTCCTGAGGGAGGAAGCCTGCCTCTGGGGCCCGCCCCGAGGTGTCCCTGGCCTGGCTTTGACAGTCAGTAGGATGCACAAGCTGACTTGGAAGCAACTCCATTTCGGTCTCAAGATGGGGACACAATTTGGCCCTCCGCCCCGACCTGGTTATCTGGCCTCTCTGCTCCTCTTGGCTGATGGACTTGAGACCAGAAGGGAGTTCTCTTGGCCAGGAGTGCTCCCACCTGAGAGTGGAGGCCCTGCCCCTCCCCCTACACCCAGGGCCACAGCCAGCCCATTGCGCCGCCGCCACTCATTTCTCAATTGAGCATGTGGGGGCACTGCTTGGCCTTCAGCCCCCAGCGCCAGTGAAGACCCTGCCTCAGGTGTGCTTGTTTGCTGTAGGTGCTTTTAAAATGCTGAATCTGGCTGGACGCGGTAGCTCATGCCTGTTAATCCCAGGACTTTGGGAGGCCAAGGCACGCGGAACACTTGAGCCCAGAAGCTCGAGACCAGCCGGAGCAACGTGGCGAAACCCCATCTGTACAAAACAATTTTTTTAAATTAGCCATGCAGCCAGGCGCGGTGGCACACACCTGTAGTCCCAGCTACTCGGGAGGCAGAGGTGGGAAGATCGCTTGAACCCGAGAGGTCGAGGCTGCAATGAGCAGAGATCACACCACTGCACTCCTACCTGGGTGACAGCGCAGGAACCTGTCTCAAAAATAAAAGCTGTTGAATCCTGCCTGGGAGTAACAGCTGGCCTCTCCCTCACCTCTCCTCTCAGACCACATGGAAAAACTCCACCGAGGGCTTTAGAAGGCAACCCCTCCTTTCCCCACAGAAGCTGCTCGTGCAGTCTTACAGTAACAGCTCATCAGTTCACCCCTGGCAAGGCAGCCACGACACTGGCACACAGTCACAGGCGGCTTGGCAGCAACCCAAGTTTAGGAGGCTCTTGTCCCACCCGCAGCGAACTGATTTCTCCCCAGTGCATGCAGTTTAATGAGGGCCTATGATTGAATTAGGAGGCTTTGCCTTAGCCCAGCTTCGTTACAGTGACTTTTGCAGGATAAAGAGTTCCCTTTGCCCAGGTCCAAGCCAGTGCCTTTTATGAAAGTGGTTCCCACCCAGGGGGTAGGGCCCCCATGTTTGGGGGCACAGTCAGCCCATTACTAATGACTTTCATCTTGAATGTGGCCACATAAGATCGTTCACCAGTTGTTCATCCAGCCAGCATGAAACCCAGCCTGTTAGGTTTGCTTCTTTGTTTGCTGAAAGCTTTGAGCTGAGAGGAGTCTCAGTTGTAGGGAGGACCGTGATTGCCTGTTCTTTTTCCTTGAAGTTTACCCTGACAGTCGGATTTCCACCATCCTTCACTTGGAACTGCTCCCATCTTTGAAGGAGGCTGGAGGGAGTTACCTTCATGCTGGGCTGAGGGTGGCTTGTTATGAGTCTTCACTCGTCGCTCCCATGTTATGGCCGATGGCCAGGTGGCTCAGCTCCCCATGACTTTCCTCTGCACGGCAGCCAGGTGTGCGTGCCAGGACAGGCCGGGCGGACGGGACCTTCGCGTCTGTGCACACTGAGGGCTGTGCTTCTCGTTGGCCCCTAAAGGAAGCTAGTTCCTGTCAGAGCCTCAGGTAGATGGGCCACGCTGACCCTTGTGTGGCCTAGTACACTGTGCCAGAGCGTCCCAGTGGGAGGGGCATGGACTCCGGCAGGGGAGCAGTGACCAGCAGGTCCCTAGAGCCTCGTGTCCTTTAGTCAGATGAGTTTGACCGTCCTGGGGACCGGGGTGTGCTGAGGGAAGGGGCAGCTTTGCACTGAGGAGCATGGCTCTGCCCAGCCGGAGGAGCCATGAGTTGGAAAACTTGATCCAGCCTCAAGAGCTGTGTCTAGCAGTGTCCCTGTCAGGGCTCAGATCAAGACTTCTCGCGGATGAGCAGATAATGGAAAAGCAGGATGCAGAGTGGCGTTGCGGAGATGCAGAAAGATCTGTCTCAGCTGGCCGGGCGCGGTGGCTCAAGCCTGTAATCCCAGCACTTTGGGAGGCCGAGGCGGGCGGATCACGAGGTCAGGAGATCGAGCCCATCCTGGCTAACACGGTGAAACCCCGTCTCTACTAAAAAAATACAAAAAATCTAGCCGGGCGAGGTGGCAGGTGCCTGTAGTCCCAGCTACCCAGGAGGCTGAGGCAGGAGAATGGCGTAAACCCGGGAGGCGGAGCTTGCAGTGAGCCGAGATCCGGCCACCACACTCCAGCCTGGGCGACAGAGCGAGACTCCGTCTCAAAAAAAAAAAAAGATCTGTCTCAGCTGAAACCAGCCAAGGAAAAATGACAAGGCGTGGGTAGCCCTGTATTCAGGCCTGCCCGCCACAGGTGAAGAAGATTCTGCTTTGGGTGGGAAATTTGGACCGCAAGGCCTGAAACCAAGAAAAGCCAGAATGCCTAAAATGCAGCTTGGCCCACATGTCACTGCTGGAGCTGCCGCCAGGCTGCTGTCTGGCCTTGCTGCAGAGCTGCGCCTTCCATGTGGTGGATCTGCTGCTGCTTGGGGTCATGGCATGCACCCCAGTCCCAGGGGGAAAGCCCCTTGTGTGGTCTCTGTGGCTGTGTTTCTGATGCAAATGAGTGGCATTTGCCGGTGGGGCAGGGGCCTGGGCCTGCAGGGCCGGAATCGGTGGCATTGCTGGCTGGATGTTTTGAAGCCCCTCAGTTGACCCTCCTGCCCGCTACGTTTGGGGGCCGCTACTGTCCTTGAAGTGTCGTCTTTTCCTAAGTCAGGGAAAGGGTCGCTTTTCCTATGCAGTGGGCTAGTGTCCTGGGTCTCCTGTTCTCCCCTCCGCGGTGGGGAGGAGCAGGAGGCTGCTGCCATCCGGGAAGGGCACCCAGGGCTCGTGCAGCCCGGCCTCCCAGGAGAGCCAAAGGAGTTTGGATTTTGCCCAAGGCAGAGCTCTTCCATTGTGCCTCTGTTCTGTGGGCCCAGGATGACTACTTAGGAACCATGTGGAGGGCAAGGGCTTAGCATGATCTGTCCTGAGGCCTGTGGTTTGCAGTGAGAATCCTCCTGCAGTTGCCCTGATTAAGAGCGGCTCTCAGGCTGTTGGCCTCGTGCTGCCGTGTGCGCCCATGTGACTGTGCGAATCCTTCTTTCCCCTTTAGGCTCCTTTGCTGACTCAGATCAGTTGGTCCACAGCCTTAGGCTAACCACCAGGCCTGCGTTTGTTCTTGTAAACATCGAGGTACTCCTTTTCCTGCCTTTTTATATCTAAATTTTTTTTTTTTTTTGAGACAGAGTCTCGTCCTGTCACCCAGGCTGCAGTGCAATGGCACGATCTCGGCTCACTGCAACCTCTGCCTCCCAGGTTCAAATGATTCTCCTGCCTCAGCCTCCCGAGTAGATAACGGGGATTATAGGCATGCGCCACCACACCTGGCTAATTTTTTGTATCTTTAGTAGACATAGGGTTTCACCATATTGGCCAGGCTGGTCTTGAACTCCTGACCTCATGATTCACCCACCCCGGCCTCCCAAAGTGCTAGGATTACAGGTGTGAGCCACTGCGCCCAGGCTTATTTCACTATTTCAGGAAAAGTACTTTTTACTGATTGTCTTGTGTTGGGATCTGAAGGAGATAAGGACCTCAGGGAGATGTGCTCTCCGCAGTGCAGGCTCAGACCTCCCCCAGCATCGAAACACAGTTAAGTGCTGCTCAGCCTAATCATCCTCTCTCTCTCTCTCCCTCTCCCGCCCCCTCCGTCAAAAGGGTGAGCTTGTCGGCCACAGACTGCTACATTGTGCACGAGATCTACAATGGGGAGAATGCCCAAGACCAGTTTGAGTACGAGCTGGAGCAGGCCCTGGAAGCCCAGTACAAGTACATTGTGATTGAGCCCACGCGCATCGGCGACGAGACGGCCCGCTGGATCACCGTGGGCAACTGCCTGCACAAGACGGCCGTGCTGGCGGGCACCGCCTGCCTCTTCACCCCGTTGGCGCTGCCCTTAGATTATTCCCACTACATCTCCCTGCCCGCTGGTGTGCTGAGCCTGGCCTGCTGCACCCTCTATGGGATCTCCTGGCAGTTTGACCCTTGCTGCAAGTACCAAGTGGAGTACGACGCCTATAAACTGTCGCGCCTGCCTCTGCACACACTCACCTCCTCCACCCCAGTGGTGCTGGTCCGGAAGGACGACCTGCACAGAAAGAGACTGCACAACACGATAGCACTGGCCGCCCTGGCGTACTGTGTAAAGAAGATTTACGAACTCTATGCCGTATGATCTCCGTAGAACAGGGAGCGAAGCAAAAACCACCTGGCCCACAAGAGACAACAGAGTCTTCAGATCGCCACGGTCACGTTTCTCACTCTGTGAGGCAGCAGAGCCTGGGAAGGTGTTTGGCTTAATATTCGTTGTTTTTAAAAAAAATAACAGATCACGGGTGTACCCAGGGTTTTTCAGCTCATCACACTAAGATGTGGATTTCCATAACCCAAGAGGGGGGGGTCTGAGGCTGTGGAAGTCCGATCGGGCAGTGGAACGCTGATGGAGGCACACGCTGCTGAGGGGGTGCGGACGTGCTTTGGGGGAGGTCTTTAAGTCTATTGTTTAACTGTACCATCCAGAGCCCACCAGAAGCTATTGACCATTAAAATTATGAGAATTTCAACTCCCGCTGTTCTCTCTGTCCATGTCTGCCTGCAGCTGCTGCTGCACATCCGCTCTAGGTGGCGGCTTGTCCGTGGAAGCAGCGGGTGCTGTGGTAGCCACCCTGCCCCGTTCCTAGCCGCGGCCCAGTGTTACCAGTCACAGCGACGACAAGCCTAGATCCGAGGTAGTCCTGGGCCCAAATCCCGCGCAGGAGCAGTCTCCTGGCTCGCGTTGGCCTCATCATTCCGAAGGCCAGCACTGCTACCATGCTGTTCAGGAACATGGTAGGATAAGGCGATGAGGCCTGGAGGCCTTTGGGTCTTCACTTGGGTTCACGTGGGGAACTCTGGGCGCTAGGATCCCTCTTCGGAGATCTGAACACTGTTTTCTTTGAAGCACCAAAACTCTTCCTGCTGTGGACCCTGAGTTTATCAACCCATTGCCCTTGGCTGACAGAAAAGCCCTCAGAGCGATCTTGGAAGCACCCCCTGGCCGCAGTGCTCCCTGTTCCACAGGAGCCAAGCCAGTGCTCCGCCCTCACACCGAAGGGTAGACTGCATCACCTGCCACGTTTCCTCTAAGGCAGGGGTGGCCAATCTTGACTTCCCTGCGCCACATTGGAAAGAGAATTGTCTTGGACCACACATAAAATACACTAACACTAATGATAGCTGATGAGCTAAAATAATAATATAATAATAATGTTTTAAGAAAGTTTACAAATTTGTGTTGGGCCACATTCAAAGCCGCCCTGGGCTGCATGAGGCCCGTGGGCTGCTGGTTGGTGATTGGACAAGCTTGCTCTAAGGCCTTGGGTAAATGGGAAATTATCGCTTCCACAAAAAGGCTAGGGCCCCTGTCTTCACTTCTGCCTTCCTAAAGCCCATTCATCCCTGAAGAGCCACATGGCACCTCCTTCTGAAGGCCAATCATTTTTTTCTTTTTTCTTTTTTTTTTTTTTTGAGACAGAGTCTTGCTCTGTCACCCACGATGGAGTGCAGTGGCGTGACCTCGGCTCACTGCAACCTCTACCTCCTGAGTTCAAGTGATTCTCCTGCCTTAGGCCCGAGTAGCTGAGACTACAGGTGTGTGCTACCATGCCCGGATGATTTTTGTTATTTTTAGTATAGACGGGATTTTGCCGTGCTGGCCAGGCTGGTCTCTAACTCCTGGCCTCAAGTGATCTGCCTGCCTCGGCCTCCCAAAGTGTCGGGATTACAGGCGTGAGCTGCCGTGCCCGGCAAGGCCAATCTTTAAGAGATAGCCAAAGTGGTTTCTCACCTAGTTTTAAACGCTCCATCAGGTAGACCTCATGTCACAGAGTCATGGAGGGGTGCGTGGGAAGGCTTCACAAGGGGTGATTGGGCCATTTTTTGTAGGGGAGATTCAGAGCTTTTAAAGATTTTTAAAAGGGATCCATGGCCCGCAGAAAGTTTAAGAAACTTTGATTTAATTCCAAGAGATTTAGAAATACTTATCACTCAGTTGAGTGCAGGGGGCATGACGGTGTTGAGTGTGCACCGTTGTTTACGTGGCAGTCTCTAGGCACCTGGAATAATGGTAAAGAGGGAACTGCCTTAGCCACACAACTGATCCCGGAAAAACGTGCCTCATCTCGACGGCAGTGTGAGTTGAAATGCAGCTGCCCGTGACCCCTCAGGTGTCTGAGTGCTGGCATCTGAGCCTGCTGGGCAGGTTTTTTTTTTTTTTTTTTTTTTTTTTTTTTTTAAATAATGCCCAGATTTGGAAAGGGAGCCCCATGCCTGGCCTGGAAGTGCTCTGCCGACAAGTTAGATTTCATGGGGGAGTTGACTGGAAGGCACAAGCTGGATAAGCCAGACAAGTTGAGGCAACCTCAAGTCAGCTGAGCAGAAGCCCTCATCCGAAGTAGAAACTAGGCGCAAACGGGTAGCTCTTCCACCGTTTCCCAAGCTGCACTGAGCCAAGTGATTCTTGTTGGATGTATTAACCCAGGTTCTGAAATGCCATCTTAGTTACATGACCCCTAACCAGGGAGATGGGGATGAGGTGCTGGTGTGGACAGCAGGCAGTGGTTTCATATGCCTGAGGCTGGCAGTGAGAAGCAGAAGTACGCCTCCCTCCCCACTGTCAGTGCTGGCTTCTCTGTTCCTGCCATTGTCCTGCCTAGAGGATCAGTCACGGCAGAGCTGCTGACAAGTCGCTTAGGGTTATCTGTGATACGCGACAGTACTTCTGAAGAAATAGCATTCAAAGGCTGAGTGCAGTAGCTCATGCCTGTAATCCCGGCACATTGGGAGGCTGAGGGAGGAGGACCATTAAATACTTGAGTCCAGGAGTTCAAGACCAGTCTGGGCAACATAGCAAGACCTGTCTCTACAAAAAAAAAGATGAAAATTAGCCAGATGTGGTGGTATGCAAATGTGGTCCCAGCTACTCAGGAGTCGGAGGAGGGAGGATTGCTCAAGCCTCAGAGGTTGAGGATGCAGTGAGCTGTGATCTTGCCACTGCACTCCAGCCTGGGCGACAGAGTGTGACCCTGTCTCCAAAAAATAATTTTTTTTTTCTTGAGATGGAGTCTCTCTGTCGCCCAGGCTAGAGTGCAATGGCGTGATCTCGGCTCACTGTAGCCTCTGTCTCCTGGGTCCAAGCAACTCTCCTGCCTCAGCCTCCCGAGTGAGCTGAGATTACAGGTTGCCACGACTGGCTAATTTTTTGTCTTTTTAGTAGAGACATGGTTTCACCATGCGGGCCAGGCTGGTCTTGAACTCCTGGCCTCAGGTGATCCATCTGCCTTGGCCTCCCAAAGTGCTGGGATTACAGACACGAGCTGCCGCGCCTGGCCAATTGTTTTCTTTTTTTTAAAAAAACAGCATTCAGTAACTGCTGAGAGAAAGCAAAGGCCAAGTTACCGGGGCCCTCCTGTGCAAAATCCACTTAAATGAGTCCTACATGGACCACTTTAGGGAATAGATGGTGTCATTAATCTAGTAAATTAGTTTTAGCTACCCATCCCCACCCAATTTCAGAGAAGAGTGAAGAGCCGTTATGTAAAAGGACAACTGATCAAACTGGATCTCCTTGTTCTGGTCTCTTAGTTCCCTCCAGAGTTTTCACATCTGCTGCAGCCGCTGCTGGGCCCTGAGGGAAGGAAGGGAGACTTGCTGGGAGGTGGGCAGGGCGCCCAGGGCTGTACACCGTTTCTGCGATTCACTCATCAGCTATGGCCCCTCTGCCCTGCATGGAGGCGCTGCTGTTCGGAAAAGCTAATTGGTTTTATTTTTCCGTCTCTGGTTTTGGCATGATGTGAAACACCAAGGGGCTTAAAGAGCAAAGTGGAAAGTGTCTTTGAACTTCCTCAGATATCTGAAGGCAGAACCAATGAAAAAGCATGCTTTTCAGACCTCCCCAGCAGAATTTCAGGATGAAAGAGGAGGAGGCAAAAACCCTCTAAAAGACAGAAAAGAGAAAGTGGAACGGCAGCATCGCTAACCCTGCTGGCAACGTCCATGTTCAAACACTGATGTGAAAATCCAAGAGCAGTGAAGGTTGCTCAAAGGCCATCAGCTGAACCGGGGCTGTGGCTGGGCTTCTTGCTTTGGAGCAGTGCACGTGGGGCCCACCCACAGGAAGGTGCTTCAGCTGCTAAGTTGGGAGAATTCTAAAGGCTCAGTAAGTCCCATATTATCCAAACCACGGCTGTCTCCAGGAAGGGACACTGAACTCCAGCGACTCAAGACAACATGGACATGAAAGAGCACAGCTGCAGGCCCTTTTAGTCCTCAGCCTCTGAGGCCAAGAAGAGCGTCTGTCTGGTGTTGGTGCGACTTTAACAGGTCCCCTCTGGGACTCGCCAACCTCCTCCTCAAGAACAGTGGGCCTCAGACTCTGCCTTTGGCAAACAGCTTTATTTAGATAGATTTTAACAATTCTTCAGTTTGTGTTATAGTTTATATGGCAAAATATAAAGTTTATAAAGTTAAGTTTTAGAAAGTGATTTGAGGTTTTTAGAATGCTGGATAAGTAAACAATAATATTGAGATCTGGCTGGTCTAGCACGTCAATCTCCAGTTGCTAACCACTTTAATTGGGAGGAAATAAACTTTAGAAATGAACTGGACCTACTCAGTAAGCCTCAACCATGTATTTTTAATAAATTAGAAAGGTGGTAGCTGGGCATGGGGGCGCACACCTATAATCCCAGCTACTCGGGAGGCTGAGGCAGGAGAATCACTTGAAGGTGAGTCACAGGAGGTGGCGGTTGCAGTGAGCTGAGATCATGCCATTGTACTTCAGCCTGGGCGACAAGAGCGAAATTCCATTTCAGAAAAGAGGCCGGGCACGGTGGCTCACGCCTGTAATCCCAGCACTTTGGGAGGCCGAGGCGGGTGGATCACGAGGTCAGGAGATCGAAACCATCCCGGCTAATATGGTGAGACCCTGTCTCTACTAAAAATACAAAAAAATTAGCCGGGCATGGTGGCAGGCACCTGTAGTCCCAGCTACTCAGGAGGCTGAGGCGGGAGAATGGTGTGAACCCAGGAGGTGGAGCTTGCAGTGAGCAGAGATCATGCCACTGCACTCCAGCCTGGGCAACAGAGCGAGACTCTGTCTCAAAAAAAAGAAAAAAAAGGCCGGGCGCGGTGGCTCAAGCCTGTAATCCCAGCACTTTGGGAGGCCGAGACGGGCGGATCACGAGGTCAGGAGATCGAGACCATCCTGGCTAACACAGTGAAACCCCGTCTCTACTAAAAATACAGAAACTTAGCCGGGCGAGGTGGCAGGCGCCTGTAGTCCCAGCTACTCGGGAGGCTGAGGCAGGAGAATGGCGTAAACCCGGGAGGCAGAGCTTGCAGTGAGCTGAGATCCGGCCACTGCACTCCAGCCTGGGTGACAGAGCGAGACTCCATCTCAAAAAAAAAAAAAAAAAAAAGAAAAAAGAAAAAGAGGCCAGGCACGGTGGCTCACGCCTATAATCCCAACACTTTGGGAGGCCGAGGCCATCTCAAAAAAAAAAAAAAAAGAAACAACATGAAAGCAGGTGTTCGTTCTGGCTGCAATCCAACCACTTACAACTAATAGGTGGTATGTAGGTTAAGAAATATTTAATGCCAGCCCAAGCTCCATGCACCCCAGCTGTGAGTCAGGTCACAATGGCCCCAAAACCAACAACCTCAACAACATATGTGACGTTCCTGTCTCCTGATGATGGAGTACATGGTTGCTAAACTTGCATTCCTTTGAGGGCAACCTATCACATCAACCTCCAGTTGCTGACCATGTTATATAATGGAGAGGAAAGGACAGCACCTGGACACCAGGTGCCTCTGAGCGTGGCAGCCAATAGCATCCAAGGAGAAACGTCCTCTCGTTTCCATCTAGAGGGACAGCGCCCTTCATTGCTGCCATTTCCTGGAAACCTGCTGTGTGCTCGGCACTTTCATTCAACCTTAGACTCGGGCTGAGTTTTAGACAGGTGCCGCTGCTGTCTCAGTTCCAGCTCTTGCCCTGAGTCTACTGTCTCCAGTGTGAACACTAAGGAGACCCTTCTCTTCCATGTCAGGAGGGAGGTTGACAATTTACCTGGAAAATGAAGAAAGACCCATCATGTCTGTGTCCACATTTTACCCAGAGGCTCCTGGAACGTCCAGGAAGCGTTAGGAGCTGGGACAAGTCACCAGATCTAATCACCCATTTGTCCTCCTCCTCCCAGGAAACCTGAAACCCTCTGACACCCTAACCAAAGGCTGGCTGTGGCCATTTTTATCATCTGTCTAGGGCAGCTGTTTAAAATACAAGCTCAGGCCAGGCGCGGTGGCTCACGCCTGTCATCCCAGCGCTTTGGGAGGCCGAGGCAGGCAGATCATGAGGTCAAGAGATCGAGACCAGCCTGGCCAACGTGGTGAAACCCCGCCTCTACTAAAAATACAAAAATTAGCTGGGTGTGGTGGCATGTGCCTGTAGTCCCAGCTACTTGGGAGGCTGAGGCAGGAGAATTGCTTGAACCCGGGAAGCGGAGGTTGCAGTGAGCCAAGACTGCGCCACTACACTCCAGCCTGGGCGACTGAGGGAGACTCCGTCTCAAAACAAAACAAAAAAAAAACATGTTGCTGCCAATGTTATATAATGGTCATAAAATACAGGCTCAACAAGGCCAGAGTTGGGACATGGTGCAAGATGTCAGTATGATATGATAGGAGATTTGTAATCCAATTTGGGGAAGTCTGCAGTGGACCTACATTTCAATTTTCAGTTTCAATAACAGGAAAAGTGTCTTCCTAAACACTAGAAATGAACTTGACCTACTCAGTGAGCCTCAACCATGTATTTTTACTAAATCAGAAAGGCAGAAACAGGCATTCTTTCTGGCTATGATCCAACTCGTCACAGCTAACCAAGGCTCACTTCCACCAGACCAGGGGCTGCTGTAGAATCTGCCCAGCTGGCCAATTTGATGGTTTTACTTCTAGAGGGATGCACGGGGCCATGTAGCATCCTCCTCTCCCTTTTGGCTGCTCTCTCTTTACTAACGTCACCTTCTGCTTGGAGTGGTGCCTGGCATCCTACAGGGATGCAGTGAGAGTTAAGAGAGAAACGGGAATTCTTATGAGGTGCTAAAGCCATCCCTTGGGATACGCCAAATAAACCATTACATACTGGCCCGCTTTTTATGTTGGATGAGATATCACAGGGCCCGGAAATGGGTGTGACTACTGACTTCTTGAAACTACAGCTTTCTCCCTTGAGTACTGGAGGTGGCCTTTCTGCCCAAACAATGAGGTTTAAGTCAAATACAAAAGCAGCTGGGTCAGGTGACATCACATCTTCTGATTCCAAGGTTGAAACAATTTCCAGGAGCTGGCAGGGCCAGAATTCAAAGGACACAAGGTTCTAGTCCTTGAAGACGACCACTCTTACTGTTTGAGATGTTTATTTCTTGGTTTTAGGGTTAAACCCCAGCTCCACGTTTACTCCGGAAGTGTCTCCCCTCACCCTGGGAGGAAGCTTGCTGCCGTTTTTGGTTCTCTTCCTCTGCCAGCAGATCTGCGTGAGACGTGTTTCTTCAATCTTTCCCATTTGTGAGACAAATCGCCATTAAAGTCTCAACAAATACAACTGTCCCTTATAGAGGAACCAAGCCTAAGAGCGCTGCTTCTCTGCCCCGGCTCTGGCTGGTCGGAGTACTAGCAGTTCTTGGATTTCCGCTCTTTTCTGGCCCTGGAGGCCATGAGGCTGAAGAAGAGCCCGGGAGCCAGAGTTCGAAGATAAATGGCCAAGGAAGGCAGTAGGTCAGCCAGGATCACGTCTTTCTTCTTCTTCCCCACAGCAGCAAGAACATCGTGGGCCACCTCCACGGGGCTTCGGCCCTGGGCTGTGGTGGTGTCCATAACTAAAATAAATAAAACAGAAGAAACACATGAACTAACTTGGAAGCAGAGGTCCCTCTTGAGGAGTGGAGCTGATGTGAGCCGTCAGGTCAGCCTGCTGCCTTTGCCACCACGAAGCTCTTCCCAGGGCCAGGAAGCCGGTGGTGTGCCACCACCCCTGAGGATTCCATGCTCCCAGGGAAGGAGGAACCATTTTGCAGCTGGATGTGGGTCAGTGGGGGAAGCGAGAGCGGGGTGGGATGTGGAAACAAGGTAGACTGAGGATCCCAGCCAGGGCTTGGAACCAAAGTGAGTCTGTCTGCCTGGTGGTCCACAGCAAAGGCACAGAGTGAGCCCCTCCCACTGCATCTGAAAAGCAGCTTCCTGACCTGGGAAGCGTGTGCCTGTTAGAACAACTGAAGACTAAGGGATGTTGTGCCACCTCATTTGTCTTGGGTAGCCTGGCTTCAGGGTGGCCAGACAGAGGTGGCTGGGGACTACTGACGCCCACAGGCACAAGCTCACTGAGTCAGGAGCAGACACATGTCCCTGTTCTCGATGTCAAGTACTAACTGGATGAGAAACAGGAAGAAATCCTTAGTTTGTTTTAGGTGTTAGAAAGGACAGCTGGAAGAGATTAGAAGGAGGTGTTAGGTTAACAGCAACTGATGTTCCTTCTACCCTAGTAATTTGACAATTTTGCCAGCAAAGTAGGACCAGCTGGCAGGCACACAGGAGCGGCCACTAGCACAGACTATGTGAAACCACTTTTTTTTTTTTTTTTTGAGACAGGGTTTTGCTCTGTTGCCCAGGCTGGAGTGCAGTGGCACAATCATGGCTTACTGCAGCCTCGACCTCCTGGGCTCAAGCAATCCTCCTGCCTGACTCAGCCTCCTGAGTAGCTGGACTACAGGCGGTGCCACCATGGTTGGCTAATTTTCATATTTTTTGTGGAGGCAAGGTCTCGCACTATTGCCCAGACTGGTCTCAAACTCCTAGGCTGAAGTGATCCTCCTGACTTGACCTCCCAAAGTGTTGAGATTACAGGTGTGGACCACAGTGCCTAGCCACAGGAAACCACTACTAAGTTGTCCAGCTTGCCTGAGCTCCCTCACCAATGTCTGTTCTCATGGTGTTTTTGTTAATGCAGAAAAGTAGGAAGTTTTGGATTACAGCTTATTTTGAAATGCCACAGAGAGAATTTTTTAAGTGGTGTCTTCTAGGTTTAAACAGGTGTAAAGCTGTATGAAGCCCCATGCCTCTGTATAGTGTCTACTGTGGGAAAAGAGGACTCGCTGTGTGAGCGCAGCTCTGCCAGGACATGGGCAGTCTTGGTTCAGGCCTGGCTGGGCTGGGTGCAGGACCATGAGGCCCCTGGCAGACATCACAGCACAAACCCCAAGAGATCACTTCAGGGAGGAGGACATGGCAGGACAGCACTGGAGGGGTGAGCAGGCCCTGTTCCAAGCAAGGGGAGGCAGCCCCAGCTCCAAGGGCTCCAGTGATCACGGGCACACTGGTCTCTGCTTGGCCTGAGCCTGCATGCTGGGGCCGGCTGCTCTGCCCACGAGTGGTGACTGCAGGTCAGCTCTGCACTGTCTCCAAATGAGACAAGATGAAGGTGCTGAGACTGCTGCACTCGGCCTCACCCTGAAGACTGGCCCGGAATCAGTCATTTCTCAAGCCTACGGGACAGAGACAGACCATCAAACACCCTACACTTGCCATGAGGTCAGTTCACTCAATCCCGATGCTGATAATACTCCGTGGACTCGGGATCTGTGAACGGGTTAGTTGGGAGTCTGGTGGCATCCCAGCTTGGCAACTTCCTTTTAGCCCTTGAGTCCTGCCCACAGAGGTCCTGTTCTGAACGCTGCAATGGTGACGTTCACACTAAGGGTAGGCCATCGTGGGGTAAACGAAGATTATTCAATAGTCCATATCTAGAACCAACACCTCAGTTTTTTCACTTTCGAAGTTCTATTCCAAATGAAAATGACCAAAGAATCCCTGATGTAAGAACCGCATGTCTCACTGTGGCTGACCGACAGATTTTCATAGGAGAAAAGAGAAACCGGGCCTCACCTCCATACCTAGATCCATCCGCGGTGATGGCATTGACAGAGAGGTTGGTGTGGATGTAGCCGGGGCTGATGACGGTCACCTCAATTTCATACTGTTCCATTTCGGCGCGCAGACAGTCAAAGAAAGCCTGGGTTGCATGTTTGGAGGCTGCGTCTACACGTGTGGACGGAGAGGCAGGGGAGTGAGTGCGCCGGGGTGGGCATGGCCTGGTACCCAACTATTCACCACCATTCACACTCTCTGTTCTCAAAACCTGGTTTTACTTGTGATCAGGTCTTGCTATGTTGCCTAGGCTGGACTCCAACTCCTGAGCTCATGTGATCCTCCCGCCTCAGCTGGGACTGCAGCTTTAAAACCTGGTTTTATAATTTAAGATTACAGTATTATAACAATGTTCATTTCCTGACTTTGAGAAGTGTACTGTGCCCTTGTTCTTAGGAAACACACTGAAATAGGAGTAAACGAGCATCATGTCTCCAGTTTCCTTTCGAATGGTTCAGGAAAAAAATTATAAGCTATATATACATATAGTTTTATATGTATTATAAATGGTATATATGCATATACACAGAGAGGGAGTATGATAAAGGAAATAAGGTAAAAAGGTTATTAGGGAATCTGCATGAAGCGTGCATGGGAGTGATTTGTGCTGTTCCTGCAACTTTAAGTCTGAAGTTATTCCAAGTTAAAAGTTAAAAAAAAACAAAAACAAAAAAACTGAATGCCTACTGGGTAAAACATTCAAATAGTATATAAAAGGGCAGGAAAGAAAGAAAGAAAGAAGAAAGAAAAGAAAAGAAAAGAAAAGAAAGAAAGACAGTCCTCCTGTCTTCCAAATTCCAATCCTAGAGATAATCAGTGCTAACAGTTTCCCAGGATTTTTGTATAATTCTGTTTTGCGTTTTTAGAGAAGACGTCTTCTCTGTCACCCAGGCTGGAGAAGAGCTGTGATCATAGGATTATAGCTCTTTGCAGCCTCGACCTCCTGGCCTCAAGCAATCCTCCCACCTCACCCTCCCAGAGCGATGGGATTCTAGGAGTAAGCAGCCATGCCCAGTGATTTATTTCTTTAATATATCCTACGTATAGCCATGTGATTGTACACATTTTCCATAAAATATATATATACATCTTTTAATACAGAAATGAACTCTTACCTATTCTACTGTTCCTGCAAGTAGCTTTCTTCACCTGGTGGCAGGCCGGACAGCTCCCATGCTGGCCCCGCAGACCTGCCATGTAGCTCTGGCTGCCTAGTCCTCCCCAGTGAGTTACCAGGTGACAGAACTGGCCCCATCAGTGGGCCTTCATGGGTGTAAAAAATTCAGGCCTGCCTTCTTATGTATCTCATTTTGACAAATATCCAGGCAGTGGCTTTTCATCTAGAAGAGCTACAGAGCTTACTCCACCTGCAAGAAACAGCTGTGTCTGCCCTCGAGCAAGGGCTTCACAACCCAGTAAAAGGTGCTCTGAATGGGAACACAGTGACCCTATAATGACATTCCTGGGAAACATACCAGCGTCTCCACAGTAAATCAGTTTCCTCCAATTCAGAATTGTAAATGTTTTAGCCTTAGGAAAGAAGGGGCATCCGTCAGCTAAGGAAACAGGAAGGGAGAAAGCAAGGAAGTGTCGCAGCAAGTCACATGAGGCAGTTCAGCAGCGTCTGAGCTTGCTGCAGTGCCTTGCTGGGCCTACTCCATTGGTTTGGGGCACAGCTGCTGGGGGCTGGATGGATTGGCTGTGGGTGGATGGAGAAGACTGCCCCTATCAGCCATGATTCCAAGAGTACAGCCCAGGCTTGGGGACAGGGAAGAGTGGGTTATCCTGTAAGTCCCCAAAATAGAAGGCTACACTCTTGACAGCTGGTTCTCCCCAGAGCTCTCAGGCTGTGAGTTCTCAGCCAGGCTGTGCTGACCTCGTCACTGTCCACATCACTTGCCCTGCCAGTGTGCGGCCCAGTACTAAGCACACTGCGTGGATCACGCGACTTGGTCTTCACTGTAGCTGTGTGAGAGAGAGAATGCCGTTCTCCCCATTTTATAGGTGAGAAGGCTGTTACTTATCTGGGTTAACCAACTTGCCCAAGAGGCACTCCATATTCAGCCTGGTCATTATAAAGCTGAATATGGAGACCAATCATTGTACGCCTTACTGCAGTCAGCAGGCCAAACAGACAACAAAAATCAGTGGTATTATTATAAATCAAAGTAAAACTTGAAAATAATTTAGTATAAAGGACTCCAGCTGGGCGCAGTGGCTCACGCCTGTAATCCCAGCACTTTGGGAGGCTGAGGTGGGCGGATCACTTGAGGTCAGGAGTTTGAGATTAGCCTGGCCAACACGTGAAACCCTGTCTCTACCAATAATACAAAAGCTAGCCAGGTGTGGTGGCACGTGCCTGTAATCCCAGCTACTCAGGAGGCTGAGGCAGGAGAATCACTTGAACCCGGGAGGCGGAGGTTGCAGTGAGCCGAGATTGCACCACTTCATTCCAGCCTGGGCAACAAGAGTGAAACTCTGTCTCAAAAACAAAACAAAACAAAACAAAACAAACAAACCCTTTACCCTGATTTACCCATTCTTAACATTTTAACTCATTTACTTTATTAGTTATGATTCTATATATACTATTTTTTTTCCTGCACCATTTGAGAAGCCTTAGATGGTGTCCTATCCAAAGTTGAAAGAGAGTATTAATAAACAGGGAAAGCTGTATGTACAAGCATGTATGATGATTGTAAATCTCACTAATATGTAAGGAAACAGGATCAGAATAGTTAAGTAATGTGTCCAAGAAAATACAACCAGATTTTCTGGTTGTATACCAGAGCCAAAAGGTACAGCTGGGATCCAGATCTTGGAAGAAAGAATAAATTATGTTACACTCCCAGTTCACAGGTGGCCATATAGTGTCATGGACCTGGATGTTTGTGGCTGCCCTTGCAAAGTGCTGCAGCAGCTCAGATTTCCCTGCCTTTGCTGACCAGGCTGTGGCTGGGTCTAGCCTTTGGGTGGCTGAGAGGAGATAAGGCAATATTTCCTTTCAGGAGGTGATGCAAAGAAAGGACAGTTTGTGAAATTACCTTACAACCCTTTTTATTGAAACCCTCCCATTGAGTGCCCCAAGATATAAATATTTGAGAATGTTCTACATAGCACACTGCTGCTAATGGTCAAAGACCGGGGGAAAAAAAAATCCTCAAGTGTCCAGGAAAATGGCTAAATCAATTATGTCACATGCATTCAGTGGACTACTATATTGAAAGGATGAGGTAAATCCATACATGCTGATGTAGAAAGATACGTTGTTAAGTGGGATTAACAAGCTACAAAGCAATATGAATAATAATGCCATCCCATTTTTGCATGTTTGAATTACATGTAAGAAAAATTGTGGAGGCATATGCCCCAAAGTGATGGCATGGTTATATCTGTGGGACAAGCTAATAATCGTAACAGTAGGGGTGGCTAGCACATGCCTAGTGCTTAGTGCCTGGCGCAGCTCCAAGCACTGTGCTCACAGCAGTCCTCTGGGCTAAGACTGAGGCTGTCTCCATTTACACTTGAGGGCAGGGCACAGAGAAGTGGGGATACTTGCCCAAGGTCACACAGGGGACAAAAAGTAGAGTTGGGATTTGATCCCAGACATGTGGCTCTGGAGAACACATTCTAAAGTGCCTTTGCATTCTGGATAGTTTATTTCTACAGTGTCTAAATTCTAGATAGTAAATGTGTTACTTTTATAATCAGGAAAAAACCATAAAGCAGAGCATTTTGTGGGAGAGAGCAGTACTCACATGCTGATCGAAAAGGAATGCTGATCTTGCCCTGGATGCTGCTGATGGCGACAATGTGGCCTTGCCTCCTCTTGATCATGGAGGGCAGGAGTGCTGAGGACAGAGGCAGAGGCTTAGACAAGCACCCTACTTCCAGTCATTGCATGTGATGCTGATGGAAGGCGACCGTGCTTTTGATATTTAGTCAGAGTAAGGGAGAACGGTGAACACCCCTTAGGGTGGAGGACTGTGTTGGAACTCCTAGTCTCCTATGCTCAGCAGAGTGCCAGCAGGCTGGCAGGAGAGAGGAGAGAGGCAACGAAACAGGGACGGAGGTCACTGCAAATGGTTAGCTCAGTTCCCTTTTCCTGCTGGAGCCTCTCCCCTGGACTGAAATCCGTGGTGGGACATAAAAATATCCCCACCCTGTAGGGGTTTGCAGACACCATGAAAAAGACATGTAGGTAATGCTGCACAAATGTGGCCATCACTAAAGAGAACATCTTGATTGGAAGCTATAAAGCAAATACTCAAACTGTGACAATAACACCTAACACCCACTCCAGGGCAATAGAGAGGATGGAGATAGGGAACGTTTAGCTGGAAAGGATCCGAGTGAATGCCAACATATCACTTATCACTGCTCTTTTCTCAAGACTGTTACCTTTTGTTAGAGCAACTGGGCCAAAGTAGTTTGTCTCCATGACCCTCTTGTCCACATCCACTGTGGTGTCCATGATGGTACCACGGTAGCTGATCCCAGCATTGTTGACAAGTATGTCCACATAGCCAAAGCACTGCAGGATCTCAGCTGCTGCTGCAACTACGGCCCCAGGGTCTGTGAGGTCGAAGGTCACCAAGTAAGGCTTGTGTGTCTGCACCTGGTCAAATAAAACAGACACCAAATTCACTTTCTGAGTGGCAGGCCATCCGAGCTATGTGTCCCACAGATCACTTAGGCTCAAAACAATAACATAACTTTATACTTTAAGGAAGTAGAAAAAGAATAGCAAACTAAACCCAAAACCAGCAGAGGAAGGAAATGTTATAGTAAAGATCAGAACAGAGACAAACAAACAGAATACAGAAAAACAATAAAAATCAATGAAACCAAAAGTTGGTTCTTTGAAAAGATCAACGAAGTTGAGAAAGCATTAACTAGACTGACAAGGAAAAATCAGAAGACACAAATAACTGAAATCAGAAATGAAAGTGGGACCACCAACTTTACAGAAATGATAACACATGATAAAAAAGATTATAAAGATTATGAAAAATGATATAAAAGAATATTATGAACAATTATTTGCCAACAAGTTAGAAAAACTAGAATAAATGGATAAATTCCTTAAAAAACACAAATAACCTAAACTGACTCAAAAAGAAATAAAAAAATTTCAGGAGACTTATAACAGATAAAGAGATTGGATCAGCAATCAAAACCTCCCAACAAAGAAAAGTCCTGGACCAGATGGCTTCACTGGTGAATTCTGCCAAACATTTAAAGGAGAATTAACACCAGTTCTTCTCGTACTCTTCTAGAAAACTGAACAGGAGAAAACACTTCCTAATTCAGTCTGAGGCCAACATTACTTTGATACTAAAGCCAGATTAAAGATATCACAAGAAAATTATAGAGCAATATCTCTTATGAATATAGATGCAAAAATCTTCAACAAAATACCAGCAAATTGAATTTAACAGCATATTAAAAGGATTATTCACCACGACCAAGTGGGATTTATCCTAGGAATACAAGCAAGATTGGTTCAACAGCCGGGCGCGGTGGCTCAAGCCTGTAATCCCAGCACTTTGGGAGGCCGAGACGGGCGGATCACGAGGTCAGGAGTTCGAGACCATCCTGGCTAACACGGTGAAACCCCGTCTCTACTAAAAAAATACGAAAAACTAGCCGGGCGAGGTGGCGGGCGCCTGTAGTCCCAGCTACTCGGGAGGCTGAGGCACGAGAATGGCGTGAACCCGGGAGGCGGAGCTTGCAGTGAGCTGAGATCCGGCCACTGCACTCCAGCCTGGGCGACAGAGCGAGACTCCATCTCAAAAAAAAAAAAAAAAAAAAAAAAAGATTGGTTCAACATAGGAAAATCAATCATGGCCAGGTATAGTGGCTCATGCCTGTAATCCCCAGCACTTTGGGTGGCTGAGGAGGGAGGCTCACTTGAGCCCAGGAGTTCGAGGCCAGCCTGGGCAACATGGCAAGACCCTGTCTCTTTAAATTAAAAAAAAGAAAACTGGCCGGGGGCGGTGGCTCATGCCTATAATCCTAGCACTTTGGGAGGCTGAGGCGGGTGGATCACCTAAGGTCAGGAGTTCGAGACCAGCCTGACCAACATGGAGAAACCCCGTCTCTACTAAAAATACAAAATTAGCTGGGCATGGAGGCATATGCCTGCACTCCCAGCTACTCGGGAGGCTGAGGCAGGAGAATCACTTGAACCTGGGAGGCGGAGGTTGTGGTGAGCTGAGATCATGCCACTGCACTCCAGCCTGGGTAATAAGAGCCAAAACTCTTTCTCAAAAAAAGAAAGAAAAAAAAGAAAATTGAACGTTATACCACATTAATAGAATGAAGAAAAAAAAAACCCACTTGATCATCTCAATTGATGCAGAGAAGAGATCTGACAAAATTTAACACCCTTTCATGGTAAACATACTCAATAAACTAGGAATAGACCAGAAATTCCTCAACACAGCACAGGGTGTTTGTGAAAAACCCACGGATAACATACTCAGTGGAAAAAAATGGAAAGCCTTCCTCTAAGATCAGGAACAAGATAGGATGCCTGCTTTCGCAACAGCTACTCAACACCGTACTGGAAGTGCTAACCAGAACAATTAGACAAGAAAAAATGACCCAATTTGGAAAGGAAAAAGTAAAACTATCTCTGTTTGCAGATGGCATGATTCTATATACAGGAAATTCCAATACATCCACAAAAAGCTAGTAAGAGTTAATTAACAAATCGAGCAAAGTGGCAAGGTACAAGAGCAACATCCAAAAATCAGCTGTGTTTCTATATACAAACAATGAATAATCTGAAAAGGGAATCAGGAAAGCAATTCTATTTACAATAGCAGTTTAAAAAATTAAATATGCTATGGTTTGAATGTGTCTCCCAAAACCCGTGTGTTAGAAACTTAATCCCCAATGCAACAGTGTTGAGAGCTGGGAACTTCATGAATGGATTAATGCTGTTATTGTGGGAGCTTCCTTCTCAAAGGATAAATTCAGCCCTTTTCCCTCTTTCTCGCCCACATGGTGCCTTCCTACATGTTATGACGTGGCAAGAAGGCCCCTGCCAGACACCAGACCCTTGCCAGATGCCGGCTCCTCAAACTTGGATTTCTCTGTCTCCAGACTTTGAAAACTAGATTTCTTTAAAAATTACTCAGTCTGGCTAGGCACAGTGGCTCACGCCTATAATCCTGGCACTTTGGGAGGGCAAAGTGGGCAGATCAGTTGAGGCCTGGAGTTCGAGACCAGCCTGGGTAACATAGCAGGACCCTGTCCCTACAAAAAATGAAAAAATTAACCCTGTACAGTGGCGTGTGCCTGTAGTCCCAGCTACTCAGGAGGCTGAGGCAGAGGATTGCTTGAGTCTGGGATTTTCAGGCTGCAGTGAGCCATGATTGCACTAGTGAACTCTAGCCTAGAGGACAGAGCAAGACTATGTCTCTAAAAATAATAATAAAATAAAAATAAAAATCACCCAGCCTCTGCTATTGTTACAGCAACATAAAACAGACTAAGATAAACACTTGGCAATAATCTAAGGAGGTGAAAGACTGTACACTGAAGACTGTAAAACACTGCTGACAGAAATTAAAGAAGACATAAGTTCACAGAAAGACATCCTACATTCATGGATTGGAAGACCGTGTTGTTAATGTGAGAGTACTACCCAAAGTGATCAATAGACTCGATGTTATTCCTGTCAAAATCCCACTGGCAGTTTTTGCAGAAATAGAAAAAAAAATCCTAAAATTCATATGGGATGACAATGGGCCCTGAATAGCCAAAACACTCCTGAAAAAGGACAGCTGGAGGACTCACACTTCCTCACTCCAAAAGCTGTACAAAGCTACAGCAATTAAAACAGTATGGGTCCTTCCCCTCCTCCTCCCCCTTGCCTCCCCCTTCCTAACCTCATGCTCCATCCCTCCCCCTAAGGGGGAGACAAACCCGTATGGTATGACATAAGACAGACATATAGACTGACTGAATAGAACAAGGAACCGAGAAATATACACTTCAAATATGTAATCAATTGATTTTTGTAAGGATGCCCATTCAATGAGGAAAGACGGTCTTCAACAAATGGTGCTGGAAAAAGGAGATAACCACATGCAAAAGAATGAAACTGGACTCTTGCCTAATACCATTTATAAAAATTAACTCAAATGGATCAGTCACCTAAATGTAAGATTTAAAACTATAAAAGTTGGCTGGGCACGGTGGCTCATGCCTGCAATCTCAGCACTGTGGGAGGGTGAGGCAGGCGGATTATGAGGTCAAGAGATTGAGACCATCCTGGCCAACATGGTGAAACCCCATCTCTACTAAAAACACAAAAATGCGCTGGGTGTGATGGTGCATGCCTGTAGTCCCAGCTATCTGGGAGGCTGAGGCAGGAGAATCACTTGAACCCAGGGGCGGAGATTGCAGTGAGCTGAGATTGGGACATTGTACTCCAGCCTGGGTGACAGAGCGAGACTCTGTCTCCAAAAAAACCTTTTAAAGTTATCACCATCTCCTACTCCCACCCAATGAGTAGAGCTTAGCCAGGTGAAAGGGAAGGGAGAAAAGAGAACTTTCTAAACTCATAGTGCTAGCCAGTAGGGGCATCGGGATGTAAACCACCAGACAGTTCTCCCTCCCCATGCAGCGGGCCCGATTCGCTATGGAGACCTGCTGCCTTCCCTGGGACAGTGTGACACATGGATGTCCTGTAACTCAGCAGTCCAGGAGTGGACCTCTATCTCCTCAGTGCCTACAGAAGAGGGCCTGCACTCCTTCCCCATGGAAAGCATGCCCGTGGCTCACCTTGGTGGCATGAGAAGCGGTGAGTTCTCTGATGAGCTCTTCGAGGGCCCCACCATTCCGGCCACAGAGCACCAGCTTAGCACCAGCAGCATAGAAGACTTTTGCACATTCTAAGGGAAGAGAAAAGAGCCCTGACAGCCATTCTTCCCCAGCGCCGTTCAGTGTAAATTCACCCAGTGTTGCTGTTTGCTGCTTCACACCCTTGACATGTCTGTGTTGGCCCCTGCTTGTGGCCCAGCATGGAGCTGGGAGCTAGGGTCCAGTGCAGGGCTCACACCCAGTGCTACAGACATCCACCGGGCAAAAAGAAAGGCAGGCCGAGGTGGACAGATGTGTTAAGTGTCATGCTCAGAACGCCCCATGATACTCCTGTTCACGTGGATCAGCTGTGAGCATCACCTATCTTCACAGCTGAGGGAGCTCAGCAAGGTCACTTAGGCAGAGGCTTGTCCTGATTGACAAGGACAGTCAGGGCCAGCTATTATGGTGCTGTGCCCTGCCAAGGCTGTGTGGTGGCACTACCCAGGCACAGCTCTCCTGGAACTACTCACACAGTCCTGTAGAAAAGCTGGGGCAGAGGACCGAGGCCCTTCCCAGGTCTGATGGGCTGTTTCCGAGGGAGTGCTTGAGGCAGAGGGAGCAGACTGCCTTGAGGGGCCACAGGCAGATGGAGCTGGGACAGAAGGTGGAGGGTCTAATAGCCTCACTGGCTGGGGAGGGGTCAAGGCAGTGCACGCAAGTACCTGCCACACGCAGGACTATTAAGGATGCCTGCCTTTGAAAAGGCTCAGTCCTGCTGGGCGGGAGGGAGTGGGGACACTGGAGGAAAGCAGACTCCACCAAGCCCGCTGCACTATTTCAGGGGACAACCTGTGAGGACTTCAACTAAGACCACAGCAGGGACAGTCCAAAGCTAGCCAGACACGTGGTCTATATCCTTTTGGTGGCAAGAAACAGAAACTAAACTCACACTGGGGCAAAGCAAAAAGAGAATTTGCCAGAGGGATTGTGGGGAAGTTCAAGAATGGAGAGGAGAGCCGGATGGCCAAAACCTAGGAAGGACCCAAGTGCTGGCTGCCCGGGTGCTCTCACACGTGGGCAGCCCCAGAGCTCACATGCACGGTTTTGTCTTGTCTCTTTCCAGCTCCGATCAAATCCCAGGGAAGGCCATGATCAGCCCTGAGTGGGGTTAATCACAGGTAATTCTCCTGTGGCTAAGCAGGAGAGCCTGACAAAAAAATCCCCTGGACACAGGAGGGTAAACCACCAGAACTGGGGATGGGGGACTAGTCTGTGGGGAGTCAGAAAGGAAACGGAGTGATGGCAGGAGGGGAGGCAGAGAGGGTGGTGGTGTTGCTTCTTGCTTACCCTCCCCTGCAACATATCCTATATAAATGTTCAGTGCCCCGAAAACGTCCATACAGCTTATGAAAAGCAGGACAGCCCAGCAGCCAAGAGAATGGACTTGAGCTAGACTTCCAACTCCGGTTAGAACTTGTTTGTTTCTGACTTTCCTCTTATTTAGGACGCTTTTTATCTATCAAGCACAGTAGTAAGAGATTACCTGCCTTAACTCATTCAGCCCCTGGGGGTGTGACTGTGAGACTGAAATGAGTTAAGGCAGGAATCTCTTACCACAGTGTTAGATAAACAGCACCTGCAGTGTCAATTGTCATTTTTGTATTTCTATTTATTAAAAAAAAAATTTGTTTTTTAGGGACAGGGTCTTACTCTGTTGCTCCGGCTGGAGTGCAGTGGCACAATGATAGTTTACCGCAGCCTCGAACTCCTGTCCTCACCTGAGGTGTCTCCCTCAAGTGCTCACCAGCAGATCTGCACAGGACACCTTGGCCCCTGGCTGACCCTGACCTGACACCAGTGAGCCACT
The DNA here is from genome assembly GCF_037993035.2 of Macaca fascicularis. Classification (NCBI taxonomy): domain Eukaryota; kingdom Metazoa; phylum Chordata; class Mammalia; order Primates; family Cercopithecidae; genus Macaca; species Macaca fascicularis. The sequence continues at coordinate 20,602,552 of NC_088390.1, read as the reverse complement.
GACTTGGTTCTAGATGGAATCTTAAGAGGCCCAGGTGATTAGGTGGCGCCCTAGCTCCTGGTTCATGGAAGGGAATGGCCTTTGCAGGCTAGTTCCATCTCTAGGAGCCATGTGGTGAGGGGCCAATGCTGCAGGCTTGGAGGATCAGGGCTGCCACCTCCTCATCTGGAAAGGAAAGGTCAGAGGGGCAGGCGGTGTGTACTGGTCTGAACAGGCCTGCCCTTAGAGAAGTGTCCAATTTCCTTAAAGCTAGATGGGTTCCAAACAGGGGAGGAGAAGAAACTCCAGCATCCTTCAGGACCAGGGGTCCTGAGAGGCCTGAGGGAAGGCTCCCTGATGTCTGTCTCATGGTGTGAAGCCTCCCTGTGCTCCACAGCTTCTTGTTCAGCTCCCTACACAGCATTTGCTCACCCCACGGGCGCCTCTCCACACATCCGACAGTCTTTGGGAAAGAGGTGTTAAGTAGACTCAATCTAGACACACCATCTTCTTTGAAGGAGATGAGGTTGGTGTGTTCCTTGGCTCATCCCGACAAAGGGTGGAAGCCCAGAGAAAGCACCCACCGTGGGTAGTGAGGCCTGGTCCCAGCGCCCCAACCCTGCCTGCCCTGGTCCTCTTCTCAGCAGAGCAGCAAAGCCCCTACAGGAATGAGGCGGGTGGTGGCTGCACTCCAAGCCAGATGCCAGCATTCCTGAGGCTAGAACTGTTCATCCGGTTTAGAAATCATTCCCAAAGGCTAGGAACCTTGGGTCCTGCTGGCTGCCTCACCCCATTTGGTCTTGTCCTGACCAATACATAGGACATTTGTGAGGTGCCACCAAAGGGTGCAGACACAGAACCCTGCAAAGATGGGAGTCCCGCTGGAGTCTAAACTGCTTTGGGGAATTGACTGCCTCAATTCTGTTTGAGTTTTGCTTCCGAGCAAAGCTAAAAAGAGAGGAAATGAAAGTTTGTGTAGGGAGTGACAGAAATGAAAACAACAGATTGGAAGGATTCCATTTTCATTTATTGAAAAGCTAATACTGGAAGGTTGGAGGGTCCAAGGAAAACAGCTCCAAGGTACATACGTGAAGGGCTGCAGATGACTGACTATCCAGTGCCGCTGGCACGCCTAGCTGGAAATCAAGAGAGCTGTGCACGGCCCTGTGGCTAAAGCTGGAGGAAGCAGATATCCAGAATGTTCTGTTCCTTTAGTCAGTGGTCCCACACTATTCTACAAGGACAAGCTCAAGAGGCTTAAATACACAAAACAAGAGACAAGATAGGAGAAATACGAAAAACCGAAGACTCATTGCATAACTCCAAACCTTCCGAGTGGCTGACACGGCAGGCAGAGCCACTGAGGACAACATAGCTCTGCCTCCTCACAGAAGCAAGGCAATAGCAGCACGTCCTTGGTGGCATCAACAGTGGCTGTACTTGACATGGCCGGTTAAGAATCTGCTCTACTTTATCTGGATGGAGGAACTCCTGTTCCCAAAAAGTAAAATGGGGCAGAATACAAGCAGTGACGAATCCAGGAAGGGCCTGACATCTTATGATACACAGACAGGTCTGGTGACCTCCGTGACATTTTCTGTTCCCTTCATAGTCTTGGTGTCAGGAGAGGAGATGCAGAAGGAAGAGGACAGCTTGTTTCTCAAACATCCACGGATGGGAGCACCTGCGACCCAGAGCTCCACCTCTGCCAGCCCTCAAATGCTCTTCAAGGACTTTCACAAAATGCTTCTCTTTGAGCTCAAGAGAAGTGGCTGCTGACCACCCTATATATAGCAACTGAGTAAGGTCAGAGGACTGACGATGGCAAAGGGCCTGCAGACAGCTGTCCCTGCAAAGGTCTGGCTATCCAATGACAGACACGGTATTTACCCCTGGAGACCTCACCTAACATCCACGGTGGTGCATAAATGAATCCATACTCCCTAAAGCCTTCCCAGGCCACCCCTGGCCAACTGCAAGCCACTTCCACCACAAAGACCCATCTGCTTCTCTGTGTTCATGCAACACCCAACTGTTTATAAGTCCCTGCGGGACCGTGCTTCTCCCACCTCTGGGCCTGTCTGGAATGTTCTGTCTACCAGCCCACCTATTCCTTTTACCCGGCCATCTCCCCTGCTGCAGCTTTGAGACTTGAGTTCTAGAGACAGAGATGTGGGTTTGACTCTTGGTTTTGTACTTTCTGGCTGGAAGTCCTAGTCATTCTTTCTCTGAATCTTAGCTGTGAGAAGTCAGTAAGATAATGCATGTAAAAATGCTTAGCACAAGCCAGCACATATACACGTGCCTTGTCGCCACTGGGCTGGTTTGGGAGCATATGTTACTGCAATGGCAATACAGTCAGATAAGTCCTTGCCTTTCTCCTTACAGCAGTCAACTGTGACCTCCTTCAAGGAAGGGACCCTGTCTTTCATCTGTTTGTTCTAGAACCTGACCCAGAGCCTCCCACTTAGCAGGCGCTCCATCAGCTCCAGCTGAGCTATCACCAACCAGAAGACGTAGCAGCGGGTGGGTCACCACAATTCAGGGAACTCCTCAGCCTTCTTCCATGGAACTCAGCGTGAGCGTGGATGGTAGATGGTATGGTGTGTGCATGTGCAACATGCTAAGTCAATATACATGTGTGGCAAGAAAACAACGGAGCCCTGCAACTCAGAGGCTTCCAGAAATGGGAGAAGGGGGAACCCAGGTTTTGGCACTCCAGGCCAGGGTCCTGGTATACCATTCCTGAGACTTAGAAGCTCATGGTGCTCACTGGGTTGGAATGGACCTAGACTGGAGACCCTGGAACAGCTGAGGCACCATTTATCCTGTCTTTGACCTTGCCGAGACCATGCTGAGGGGACAGCTGGGGGCCTGGCCTGGGAAGGCAAGGCCCAGAGAAAGCGTGCACCAAAGCTGTGAACCGGAGGTCCCGGCTGAATCTAGGAAAGGACATGTTTCATTTGGTCCTCATAGAGGTAAAAACACATTTTAAGTTAGCTGTCCGTATTTGGAAATTAGGAGATTTCACATAAAATTCCTACCTCAGCAAGCAGCTGGGGCTGAGCAGGGCTGCCCTGTGAGGGGCAGGCATCCCATCCCATCCCATCCCACCCCACCCCACCCCACCCCACCCCACCCCCGGGGCCAGGCTGCTTCTCTCGCGCTTGCCTCCCACGCTGACGCTGAGTCATTTCTCACTGTGCCTTGGCTCCTGCTTTTCCCACTTGGACCAAGGACAGTGCCATCCAGCCCACTTCCCTCATCTGGACTTCTGCTGCCGCTTTGGGCATTTGCGCTGGTGGTCCCTGTGCAGCTGGGCCGCTCCCCATCGCTGGCTGACTTCCCCCCACCCCCTGGCAGCACTGCCTCCAGCACCCACCTTTGCCCAGCCCTGAGGTGGCGCCTGTGATCACCACCACAGCATGCCGCAGGTAGGCCTTCCCGCGCACCCACTGCAGCAGCCGGAAGAGGCCGAAGACGCCCAGGCAGCCGAACAGCAGGGGCAGGATGGCTGTGGAGGTGATGAAGTCCATGGCCCTCGCCTTTGGCAGATTCTTCCTGGGAGAACCAAAACCAAACACACCAGTGACAAAGTAGCAGAGCTCAGGGGACTTTCCTAGGCTCTTCCTCTCATCTGATATGAATCCTAGATCTCCCTCTGTGGACCCCAGAAAGTACTGACCCAGGCCCTGCACCCTCGGCTGACTGTTGAGCATTGCGGAGCTTTCTCCCTCTTACTCAGTACTGACATGAGCGGACAGAAAAGCTACAGGCCTCATGCTGCCCCTCAGGGAACAAGCGGAGAATGCCATTCAGCCTAGGATGTAGTCACCCACAGTGTTACAGGAAGAGGTGGCGTGTCGGTACTCACCTGCCTCTCCTTCGGAAACCTGTGTTGGCCTTACCTCAGGTAACGCCTGTTTTCATTTTCACTCCCTGAATACTTGTGAAACTAGATAGGGGTTTTTTTGAGGAAAGGAAAAAGGAAATCGTACCAATTCTTATCCTCTTCAGAGCAGACACTCAGAGGATGGACGTTTCTGGGTGGAGCAGCCCCTAGATTGTTACAGTGAGGGCCACAGATGGACTTCTGACCACAGGCCTCGCAGACACCCAAAGGGGATTCAGTGCAGGGCCCTGCCCCAGGCACCAGCGTGGGCTCCGGCTGGTGAGCGTGTTGCCCTGCTGTGCCTGTGGCATGTTCCTGCCCAGCATTCCCCAGTGAGCCATGAAATCCGCAGGCTGTGCGAGTGTCTGTGCAACAGTGTGCAGTTGATTCTTGGGAAATGTGTGTTTTTCCCCACCTGCCCTTATTTCCCCTGAACCTCCCCCATTCTTCCACATTCACCTGTCCCCCTGTGCCCAAAGCAGGAGATAAGAGGGGGACACAGGGTTAAAGGAAGGCCGAGGAGGAGCTGGTGAGGACCGTGGTGAGCACCATGTGCTGTCGCTGGGAAGCCATGCCCTGGAAGGCCACTGGCTGAGCGAGCCAGCGTCTGTGAGACAAAAGGCCCCCGACAGTCCACCTCCAGGGCTGTGGTTTACAAGCACAGCATCCTTCTGAGGAAGCAAGAGGCTGGAATCCAAGAAGAGAGTTCTGGCAAACCAGCCTGCAGCTCTAAATTATTCATCAGCTTGGAGCAATGATGTAAAACCCTCACTCACCTACTTAATATCCCATCTCAAGCCCACACATTAAAAAAAAAAAAAAAATTCTGCTTCCCTTCCTAAGAGGACATCAACTCTGGATGCCAGAGTGAGGCTAGGAACACTGTGGACTCCCAACACGCATCCATCTATGCACCAAGTCGCTTTGATCCTGAAGTTCATGTTCAGGGTGGCTGTCCTGATCTATAGTAAATCGCCCCCTACAAGAGGATTCTACTGCAACTGGAACTGTCAAGTCAACTAGTTTAGCATTTACTTTTTCACCTGCTTTTCCAGATACGCCTGAATTCTTAACCACTGTAAAAAACAGCCACATTCTCGGACTGTAAAAATGACAGTTTCCCACCAACCGCCACTCAATCCACTTCTGAAAACACCTCAGCTACTCTCTGCTGTGTGGACGAAGCTCCCTCTTGCCCTCCACTATGCCAAGCCTCCGCTGGATGAACTGGGGATTAAAGTGGTATCTAAAACACCAAGCTCTTCACCCAGGCACTACTGGTAGCATCCCTGCCCCAAGAGGAAGCTCTGGCCAGGTGTTCTTGCCTGCAGGCTATGCTGGGTCCCAAGGACCCTTTGTCTGGAATCTGAGAAGTGCTCAGGAAAGGTGTAGGGTAGGCACCGAGGCCTGTGCCACTGCAGGGTTCTGTGGGTGCTGTCTGAAGTCCTGCACAGGACCAAGATCCTGAAAACAGGGAATGTGGGAGGGTTTCCCAGGGGAAGGAGGGATAGACAGTGGGAGGCAGGAATGGTTGCCAGTTTGTTGATATAGCTTTACCAGAAAATTATAGCAATTGACAAAAGGCAAGAGAAGGCTCCAGGTAAGGATAGCTTAAAACTTGCATATAATAAGCTGGTTGAGGGGTGGGGGCTTAGGAAGAGTTAACTCGGCTGGATGGCTATTTGGTAAAAGCTTTTTTCCCACTGCCATCACAGGTCTTTGTACCAGGTAGGTCTCAGGGTAGGACCACCCTGCCTTGTCCAGAATGGCCCAGGGCCCAGCCACTGCCCAGGATGAGCTTGAGGTACAAAAGGGGTAGGGGCCTCAGCTCAGGGAAGGATAGTAGGCCTCAGCCTCTGGGGCTGGGACCCGGAGCCCCACTAGGCGTGTTGGGTGGAAATCCCTCTGAACACTCCGCCATGGCCCCTGGAGGCCGAAGCCTGTGACTTCCGCCCCATTTCAAACCGACGACCTGGGGCTGAGGCAGAACGCCACTGAGGTCATAGGGGTCAAGAGCCAAGTATGCAGTCTGTCGCTTCCCAAAACCCAGAGGCCACCTGAAAAACACTAACTGCAGCACAACAGTGGCAGCGCAGGGGTCATGAGGATGAACCCTCAAGCCAGCCTGGCTTGGGTGACACCCTGGCCCAGTCACTTGGCAGCCTGGCAAAGAGGCCTCACTGCCCTGGGCCTCAGTGTCCTCGCCTCTGAGCTGAAGTTATGAGAGGACCTCCCTCCTGGGTTTATTACGATGTTGGATGAATTCATCTGTGTGCACAGAGGAAACACAGCTGCCACCAGCATCATCATGATCACGACGACCTCAAAGTTCCTGGACCAGGACCTCCCCTCCCAGCAATCAGGCTCCCAAGGCTGTCTGAAGGGACCCCTGGCTCATTAAAGGAAGCTCATTAAATGTATTAAGTGTCCAATGTTGTTTAACTTCTATATCTTCATCAACCCTTCAGTTTAATCAAATTAACCAATAGGAAAAAGCTCCATCCACAACATTGGCAGAAGTCAGAAGTCAGGCTCTCGTGGCCCAAGTTTTGTGTTAGAAAATGTGGTTATCAAGGCCAGCAAAGCAGGAGAGAGCAGACAGGTACCAAAATGTCCCTCAACCCCGTTTTCACACCCAGGGAGGAGTAGGATGAAAATAAGCCAGCCCAGCAAGGCTCCCCAGTGGAAGATGATTAAAGCTCCCAACAAATTGTACTTTCATGCAACCTAATTAAAACTCAAGCCGGCAATCTATGACATGAAAAAAAGAGAAAACTACACACCGTCTTGTACACTTCTGGGATTCCTTGAGCACCTGACACATCATAGGCCAGCCTTGGTCTCCTGGCCCTGGGGACCACTTTGCCTGAGGCAAACATGGCGCCGGGTGAATGGGATCCATCCTTGGCCCGGGCCGCTTTCTGTGGGGAGAGTGCATGTCTGCATTCAGTCTGGTAGGTTGCTATTGAATCAGAATGCAAAGTAAATTAAAAGCCAGTGCCAAGGCCAAACGCAGTGCCTCACGCCTGTAATTCCAGCACTTTGGGAGGCTGAGGTAGGGGGATCGCTTGAGCCCGGGAATTCAAGACCAGCCTGGGCAACATGGTGAAATCCCATCTCTGCAAAACATACAAGAACTAACCAGGTATGGCAGTACACGTCTGTAGTCCCAGCTTCTTGGGAGGCTGAGGTGGGAGGATTCCTTGAGCCTAGGAGGTTGAGGCTGCAGTGATCCAAGATTGCACCACTGCACTCCAGTCTGGGTGACACAGTGAGTCCCTGTCTCAAAAACAAACAAAAAACAAAATCCAGTGCCAACTCTCCCCTGCTAACAAAGAATGACCATGGTGGGAAAAGATACGCCAGAGCGAGCCGTTTATCTGAGAATCAGCTTCAATTCCAGCATAACTTTCCTGACCGGATGAAGTTGTTCATATTGATAATCCTGACTCCTTCCAGAGTTCTTCAAATTCTGAAAGCCCTCCAACTGTTCTTCCACTCTGCGGGGCATGTGGCCACACGGCTGGGCCTGCTTGGGCTCTTAGAGACAGCTGCGCCAACACTTTCCTAGCTTGTCTTTGGAAGTGGGATGGCCAGGAGAGCTAGCCACGGAAAGCCCCACCACCTTGCCGTGGTGTCTAGGCCTTTCTACCAGCTAAAAGGACAGCTTCACGGTGGAAGAAAGGAACAGTGTTCTAGCTGGCCACATTTCCAGATTCGGAAGTACATCTACATAAAACAAGGTCAAAGGGAGGCCTGTTTTCTTTGAAAATGGCATACAAGAAGGATTTATATATATGTACAAACTTTAATATATTTATCAATCATGCATTTTATACCAAAATCCTTATTAACTGCTAGTTTCAGATAGATAGTCGGATCATGGACTCAGAAGGCAAGACTGATGGTATAAAAAGGGACTGGGAAACAATATCTGGCTCACGATTTTCAGCATTTGGAGATCAGCTTGTAGAAAGAAGGGGCAGAGTCTGTCCCGCACCACTGTGAGCCATGGCGGAAAGCAGGACAGAGACATGGGGAGAGAGAGTGAGGCCAGAAAAAGAAGGTGAGAGCCCCTCAAATAGAAACCATAGTGCACACGGCATCTGGAATCAGAGGGCACCACCTACACATGGAATGTGCACACTCACAGTCACACTCTTAGTCCTTGGGCAAGAGACCTGAAGCATGGTCTCGCACTGATGATGAGACTCACAAACTGGCGTGAGGAAGGGAGAGAGCTCAGGGGCTCACATATTAATGCTGTCTGCTTGTATTTTCATCCCTTGCCAGATCCATGAGCTCTAGACCCAGGTTAAAAGAGTGCAAAAGGGCCGGGCGCGGTGGCTCGCGCCTGTAATCCCAGCACTTTGGGAGGCTGAGGCAGGCGGATCACGAGGTCAGGCTGAGGCAGGCGGATCACGAGGTCAGGAGATCGAGACCATCCTGGCAAACATGGTGAAACCTCGTCTCTATTAAAAATACAAAAAATTAGCCGGGCGTGGTGGCGGGCACCTGTAGTCCCAGCTACTCGGGAGGCTGAGGCAGGAGAATGGCGTGAACCCGGGAGGCAGAGCTTGCAGTGAGCCGTGATCGCACCACTGCACTCCAGGCTGGGCAACAGAGTGAGACTCCGTCTCAAAAAAAAAAAAAAAAAAAAGAGTGCAAAGGTAGCAAAGTCCCTCTAAGGGTGAGTGTTCCTTGGGCCCTGGTAGCCAGAGTTCGGTGTTTCTCCCTGTGATTCTGCTGCTCCTTTACTTTCTGCTGAACCCACCACTGTTCTAACTCCCTCATATCCGTGCATGCAGCTCATCCACCCTTTAAGGGCTTCTGGAACCTCAAATTAGACATGAGACTATCACCAGGAAATCAACTCTGAGCACAAATGTCACCCTTTATGTCATCCATTCCATTCCTTCTACTTTGGCCAAAATTCTCCATTGCATTTCACAGACGGAATCCGTTCCTCAGATTCCTTTCTCTCAAGCATTTTTTTTTTTAAAGAACTGTGAATAAAAATAGGTTGTTGGAATCTACTCAGAAACCACACGTAGAAATTAAACTACTAACAGCCACATCTGAGAATCAAAGGAGGGGATCTCAAAACCCACCAAAGATTTTTCAAAAAGAACAATTTCAGGTCTGTAAGAAGGATTAGCCATGAAATAATTTGCCATGTTACACACAAGAAAATTGGGCTAAAGGGCAGAGAGGAGTTCCAATTGGAAGGCAAAACACTGAAATCACACGGCAAGGATTGGCTTAGTACCACTAAAGCAGTTAGGATCCTGCTCCCACAAACCTATACCTGCTCTTTTATTTTATAACCAATGGCCAGTTCTAATCAGCTGCTCTATTTAAGGTGACATAAACTATGGGTCGTGCTTACGACCCATATCTTGAAATATATCTGAAAGCTTCTGTCATTTTCAGAAAGTAAAGGCAGGGTCAAACTACTTTTTTTTTTTTGGTCTCAAATGTCTGAGAAGCCACGTTAAGGGTGCCTTCGACTGGAGAAAAAAAAAAGAACAATATCCTACCTCAGATGGCAGCTACTTTGCCAGTGGCGGGTCCTAGCGCCAGTGTCTTCTCTGGTCTTTTGACCTGGGCCAGAGGACACCTTCAGGTCAGCAAGCCCTCCCTGGAATGCCTGAACAAGCCACGGCAGAGTGGCCCGTGGGGTGTATTTTCAGAAGCCAGCCTTCAGCCCCTTGGTTTAAAAGAGTACAGGCTGGCTTTAGTAAAAATAAAACCAGAAGGAAGATTTCAGACCAGGCTCCTGAGTGTTCAATCCTGGGAAGAGCAGCCACATTGAAGTGAGCTCTGCTCTCCAGTAAGACGCCGAGCACATGCTTCCCAGCAATCCCATGTCGGGTGGGGGGGGCGGGGAAAGGTGCCAAAGCCCAGCCCCGGGCCCTGTAATGTGATGGCACAGGAGTGCAGTGACAACGAGCAGGAGGCAGAGCCCGCGCCAAGTCTGCCTGTTCATTTTGGCCTAAAGCCCTGCTTATCAATTATAGCACTTACTACGGCTACCTAGGAACTTGGACACACACAATTTTGTTTTTTAATGTGTTTTTCTATTTTTGTTTTTGTTTTTTTTTTGAGACGGAGTCTCACTCTGTTGCCCAGGCTGGAAAGCAGTGGTGTGATATTGGCTCACTGCAACCTCCACCTCCTGGGTTCAAGTGATTCTTCTGCCTCAGCCTCCCAAGCAGCTGGGACTACAGGCGCATGCCACCACGCCTGGCTAATTTTTGTATTTTTAGTAGAGACGGGGTTTCACCATGTTGGCCAGGCTGGTCTCGAACTCCTAACCGCGTGATCTGCCTACCTCAGCCTCCCAAAGTGCTGGGATTACAGGCGTGAGCCACCACGTCCGGCCTTAATGTGCTTTTTAAAGTGAATTTAGATCAGGCGCAGTTACTCACACCTGTAATCTCACCACTTTGGGAGGCCAGGGTGGGTGGATTGCTTGAGCTCACAAGTGTGGGACCAGCCTGGGCAACATAGAGAAACCCCGTCTTTACCAAAAATTTAAAAATTAGCCAGGAGTGGTGGCACGCACCTGTAGTCCCAGCTACTTGGGAGGCTGAAGTGGGAGGACGGCTTGAACGCAGGAGGTGGAGATCGTGCCATTGCACTCCAGCCTGGGTGACAGAGTGAGACCCCGTCTCAAAAAAAAAAAAAAAAAAAAGTGAATATAGTGTTGCTGGAAGACATTGGAATAATGTCACTCTCTTTCCTAGAAAACACACCAGAGGCCCAGGCCCCCCGCACCCGCCCCTGACAGAAACTGGTCAAGGCACTGACTGTGGTGGTAAAGACGAGAAAGCACCATGTCAGCACGAGGGAGGGGGGACAAGACCACCGTGCTGCATAGTTGCTGTGCAACACAGGCAGATTCATTCACTACTTGAAACTAAGCACACTCACATCAGAATGGGGATGGTCGCTCCAATGGGAAAATGCATGGGAAAGCACTTTGTAAATGTGAAAATCTTGAACAACTGTGCTGTTGAATCATAAACTGACTGAAAAAAGGCAATTCCCCAGAGAGAATTTCAGAAACGTTCCAAGCAATAGCAGCCAAGCTGGCAGCTTTAAGGGCTTGTCATGTTTGAGTATGTTTGGTAGGAAGACCAACCTTATTCCTCCACACCCACACCGGGGATCACCTCAGATCCTGGATGTCGTGCACTCATCCGCTCAACTACACTTCTCGAGTGCCCTCTGGTACCAGGCACCGGTCTAGGGCTGGGGTGGAGGGCAATGAAAGAAGGAGAAAAGCTGTCTGACCTCATGGAGGCAGCCCCTATGGGAGACTGACAATACACAAAGAAACACAAAAATTAAATAATTGTGATAATGAAAGAAACAATCAATGTAAAACAACGCAGAGTAGTGGGCTGTCCGAAGTACAAGCCTTGCCTGAAGACTTCATTCAAAGTGAAAACAATTCAAACTGCTATGCTGGCCGAACACCGCACCTGGCCGAGGCCACTGCTGGTTTGTGACTCCTAAATCAGATTATTGTCTTTAAAAATTACATATAACAACAGCAACAAGACAGATAAGATGCCAACATAAATATGAGGTCAGAAATCTAGTTTAAAAGGAGATGCTAGAGCGTCAACTAGAGTATCTAAGAGGAACTATATACAGGCAGGCATCAGTTTCAGACTTAATTAAGCAAGGCCGGCCCAGTGGCTCATGCCTGTAATCCCAGCTACTCAGGAGGCTGAGGCAGGAGGACTGCTTGAGCCCAGGAGTTTGAGACCAGCCTGAGCAACACAGTGAGACCCCGTCTGTATAAAAAAAGTGAAAAAAGTAGCCAGGTGTGGTGGCAAGCACCTGTAGTCCCAGCTACTCAGGAGGCTGAGGTGGGAGGATTGCCTGAGCCCAGGAGTTTGAGGTTATCGTAAGCTATGATGATGCCACTGCACTCCAGCCTAGGAGACAGAATGAGACCCTGTCTAAAAAACAAAAAAACAAAAAACGAAATGAAGCACAACAAATGACAATATCTACACTCACGATTGAGCACAGGCAGGTGCGGTGGCTCATGCCTGTAATTTCAGCCCTTTAGGAGGCCAAGACGGGAGGATCATTTGAGCTCAGGAGCTTCAGACCAGCCTGGGCAACATGGTAAAACCCTGTCTCTACCAAAAATACAAAAATTAGCAGGGCGTGGTGGTGCACATCTGTGGTCCTAGCTACTTGGCAGGATGAGGTGGGAGGATCACCTGAGCCCCAGAAGTAGAGGCTGCAGTGAGCTGTGATCATGCCCTAAGGATGTGAAGCTTGGATATCAGTGAATCAACAAGACCCAGCCCCTGATGCCACCATGTGCGTGGACTAAGGCAGTGAGGAGAACAATCAGTAACAAACATTTAATTACCATGTGGCAAGGGCTACAAGGAGGCCACCTGATGCAATTTTAAGCACCTAGGTAATCTGGTCATTTGCATTGCTTTTCCATCCACTAAAATGCCTTGCAACATTTCATGGGATTTTCTTCATGGGGGCAATGAAGTGGGGACAGAAGAGACCGCATTATTAACACTTCACTGCAAGCAGACACTGGGAGATTTGCAGCAGGAAAAGAAACACAACAAAAGCAGTTTTACTTTCTGATATGCTTTTTAAAGTGAACTCAATTCACTGAAATAGAGTCGTCAGCATGAAGACTCAAAAAGTAAAATACACAGAACTGACAAAAACTCCAGAAGTAAACGTCCTCCTAGTGTCCTGACAATGTACCAAAGCCATTTCTTTGTAATTTAACTTGATTATTTAGATTCTACCTAGTTGTTTTTTTTTTTTTTTTTTTTGAGACAATCTTGCTCTGTCACCCAGGCAGTAGAGCAGTGGCGCGATCTCGGTTCACTGCAACCTCTGCCTCCCAGGTTCAAGCGATTCTCCTGCCTCAGCCTTCTGAGTAGCTGGGATTACAAGCGCCCGCCACCACACCCGGCTAATTTTTGTGTCTGTAGCAGAGATGGGGTTTCTCCATGCTGGCCAGGCTGGTCTCAAAGTCCTGACCTCAGGTGATCCACCCACCTCGGCCTCCCAAAGTGCTGAGATTACAGGTGTGGGCCACCGTGCCTGGCCTAAACCTGTATTTTAAATGGTACCAAGGATGCTCAAGAAATATTAAATAATAATTTTAAGAGCCTTCATTATAGAAAACACTCTCAATGCTAAATACTTTTCGATAAGTAGAAAGTATAAGAAAAATTGGGTCTCTAGAAGTTCGTTCTTGCCTGCTATCCTCCTTGATAACTCTATCCAATCTTCAAGTCCTGCTTGGGCACCATCTCCTCCCTGAAACCTTTCAAGCCACCCAGCAGCCCTGCCCTCCATACCTGGACAGCGTTAATCACTTCCTTTTCAGTGTAGCCTCCATGGCATCTCACAAAGCATCACAATGATTACCCTTCACTGCCACGTGCCTCCCTAGACGGCAGTTCTCTGAGGGTCTGGCCTTTCATTTTGACTCCCACACCATCTATGTGGTGAGAACTTCATAAATGTTTGTTGAATAAGATTACATTATGGAAATAATCGAATCCAATACCCTCAGATTACAGAAAAAACAGAGCCCTGATGTGTTGTTTTATTTGCCTACACTCAGTATTAAGTAGAATCCTGAATAACGAAAGTTCTCATAGTCCATTTCAACTACTCGCCAGTTGCCATAAGAAAAGCAAACATTCCTGCAGCTTTATCTCAGCAAAATATCACTAAAACAAAGTACGGCAACCAAATCACATCCCGGGGCAAAAGTAAGTATGTCATTCACTAGGGATTAAACATTAAATGTTGCTTAATTTCATGTAGTCTCATGGTTGAAATCAGAATATTTTGAATTCTAACAAATTGTTGTCTTGGTTTCCTCACAGAGTTAGATAAATCATTATGTCTCTGTTCGCTCTCTTTCTCTCAGACATATGTGCCCTTACTGTAATTTATCTAGGATGATGGCTCACCCTGAATTCCAAGTTATTTTTAGAGCTGGGTGAAAAACATTTTTGTGAAATTTAACCAGAAAATGACCTTTATTCTGAAGTTTTGAAAGTTTCTATAACAACTCTCCTGAAAACGTTTAGTACACTGACTTTTAATGCCAACAAACACACAGGAGGAAGGGCGCATGCTGGAAGGACTGACTGGGAAGGCAAGTGTCATGAGCTGAGAAGGCTGTGCCACTCCCAACATCTATGATTTCACTTAAAAATAGCCTAAGCAGGTGCCCTATCACTTTCTTTTACCAAGCGTCCTAGCAAATATTTCCTGAGGACACGGCTGTGTCTCTTTAGGAGAGTCATATAGTAAGTAATCAATCTATTTCACCCACTGTTACACTTCCCACTTTTCTTCATAGATAGATTTTTTTCTCTCCTTATTTCTCTCACAGGGCCTTCTTCCTGGGGATTCAAGATAATGTCTGGAGTAATTTCCTTTTAGCCTAAAGGACTTCCTTTAATATAGCATTTCTTGAAGGACAAATCTGCAATCTACCAATTATCTGTCTTTTTTTATATGGGAATGTCTTTATTTTACCTTCAGTTTTGAAGGACAGTTTTAGATACAGAATTTCATGTATATTCTTTTTTTTTTCCCCCCGAGACAAAGTCTCGCTCTGTCGCCCAGGCTGGAGTGCAATGGCACGATCTCAGCTCACTGCAACCTCTGCCTCCTGGGTTCAAGCGATTCTCCTTCCCCAATCTCCCAAGTAGCTGGGATTACAGGTGCGCGCCACCACGCCCAGCTAATTTTTGTATTTTTAGTAGAGACGGGGTTTCATCATGTTGGTCAGGCTGATCTTGAACTCCTGACCTCATGATCCACCCGCCTTGGCCTCCCAAAGTGCTGGGATTACAGGTGTGAGCCACTGTGCCCGGCCCATGTATATTCTTTGAATATACAGTTCTACTGCCTCATAGCTGCCATTTTTTAAATTAATGAAATTTCTAAGACGAATTTTACGTTCACAGCAAAACTGAGCAGAAAGTACAGAGTTCCCATATACCCCTGTGTCCACATAAGTACAGCCTCCTCCATTATCCACATCCCCCACCGGTGTTACACTGTTATAACCCATGTGCCTATGCTGTCACATCATTGTCACCCAGAGGGCAAAGTTTATATTAGTGCCCGCTCGGTGCTATGCATTCTCTTGGTTTGGACAAATGTATACTGACATAAATCTATCACTGTAATACCATACAGAATACTTTCACTGCCCTAAAAATCCTCTGTGCTCCACCTATTCATCTCTCCCTCCTCCCCAACCCATGAACCTTTAACTATCTCCACAGTTTTGCCTTTTCCAGAATGTCATATTGTTGGAACCACATAGTATGTGGCCTTTCCAGATTGACTACTTTCACTTAGTAATATACATTTCAGTTTCCTCCATGTCTTTGCATAGCTTCATAGCTCATTTTTTTTTTTTAGTACTGAATAATACTCAGTTGTCTGGATGTACCACAGTTTATCCATTCAAAGACATCTTGGTGGCTTTGAAGTTTCGGCAATTATGAATAAAGCTGCTATAAACATCTGTGTGCAGGTTTTTGAGTAGATGTAAGTTTTCAGTTTATCTGGGTAAATATCAAGGAGTGTGATTACTGCGTTGTATGGTAAGAGTCCATTTCATTTTGTAAGAAACTACCAACTGTCTTCCAAAGTGGCTATAGCATTTTGCATTCCCACCAGTAATGAGTAAGAGTTTCTATTGCTCCACTTCCTTGCTAGCATTTGGTGATGTCAATGTTCTGGATTTTCGCCACTCTATTTGGTGTGCGGTGGTATCTCACTGTCATTTTAATTTGCATTTTCCTTATGAAATATGATACAGAGCATCTTTTCATATCCTTATTTGCCACTTGTATATTTTCTCCACTGAGGTCTCTTCAGATCTTTCGTCTATTTTGTTTATTGTGTTGTTCATTTTTAATTTTTAAATTTTTTTTATTTTTGAGACAGAGTCTCACTTTGTCACCCAGGCTGGCGTGCACTGGCGTGATCTTGGCTTACTGCAACCTCTGCCTCCCAGGCTCAAGTGATTCTCCTGCCTCAGCCTCCTGAGTGGCTAGGATTACAGGCACATTGCCACTACTGTCCAGCTTTTTTTTTTTTTTTTTTTTTTTTTGATGCGAAGTCTTGCTCTGCTGCCCAGGCTGGAGTACAGTGGCACGACCTCGGCTCACTGCAACCTCTGCCTCCTGGGTTCAAGCAATTCTCCTGCCTCAGCCTTCCGAGTAGCTGGGATTACAGGCCCACACCACCATGCCTGGCTAATTTTTGTATTTTTTTAGTACAGACGGGGTTTCACCATGTTGGCCCAGCTGGTCTCGAACTCATGACCTTGTGATCCACCCACCGTGGCCTCCCAAAGTGCTGGGATTACAGGCATGAACCACCACACCTGGCCCTATTTTTCATTGATGAGTTTTAACAGTTCTTTGTATAATTTAGATAACAGTCCCTTTTTTGTGTGTGTGTGTGAGACAGGGTCTCGCTCTGTGGCCCAGGCTGGAGTGCAGTGGCTCACTGCCACCTCAACTTCCTGGTTTCAAGGGATTCTCCTGCCTCAGCTTCCCAAGTACCTAGGACTATAGCCACACCACACTGTGCCCAGCTAACTTAAAAAAAAAAAAAAAAAAAAAAAAAAACAACTGCAGAGACAGGGTCTTGCCATCTTGCCCAGGCTGTTCTCAAACTCCTGAGCTCAATGATCCTCTGATCTTGGCCTCCCAAAGTGCTGGGATTATAGACATGAGCCACCATTCCAGCTGATAGCAGTCCTTTAAAATGTGTCTTTTGAAAATATTGGCCAGGTGCGGTGGCTCACACTTTGGGAGGCCAAGGCAGGAGGATCATGAGGTCAGGAGTTTGAGACCAGCCTGACCAACATAGTGAAACCTCGTCTCTACTAAAAATACAAAAAAAAAAAAAAAAATTAGCCAAGCATGGTGGCACACGCCTATAATCCCAGCTACTTAGGAGGCTGAGGCAGGAGAATCATTTGAACCTGGGAGGCTGAGGTTGCAATGAGCCAAGATCACACCACTGCACTCTAGCCTAGGCGACAGAGCGAGACTCCATCTTTTAAAAAAAAAAAAAAAAAGAAAGAAAATATTTTCTACTAGTCTGTGGTTTGTCTTCTCATTCTCTTGACATAGTCTTTCTCAGACTAGACGTTTGTAATTTTAATGAAGTCCAGTTTATCAACTATTTCTTTCATGGATCATGCCCAGAAATCACCACCATACCCAAGGTCATCAAATTTTCTCTTATGTTACCTTCTAGGAGTTTCATAGTTTTGCATTTTACATTTAGGTGTACGATCCATTTTGAGTTAACTTTTGTGAAAGTTGTAAAGTCTGTGTTTAGATTTTTTTTCTTTTCTTTTTTTTTTTTTTTTTTTTGCATGCAGGTAGTGTTTCAATACTATCTGCTGAAAAGACTATCGTTTCTCCATAGTCAAAGATCAGTTGGCTCTATTTATGTGAGTCTATTTCTGGGCTCTCTATTCTGTTCCATTGATCTACTTGTTGTTTCACCAATATCGCTGTCCTGATTAATGTAGCTTTATACTAAGTCTTAGAGTCAGGTAGTGTCAGTCCTCTAACTTGTTTCTCCTACAATATTGAGTTGGTTATTCTTGGTCTTTTGCCTTTCCGTATAAACTTTAGAATCAGTTTGTCAATATCCATAAAATAACTTGCTGGGATTTGGATTGGGATTGCATTGACTCTACAGATAAATTAGGAAGAAATTAGATCTTGACATTATTGAGTTGTTCTGTGAACATGGAATATCTATTTAGTTATTTGTTACATTTCATCAGTTTTATAGTCTGCCTCATTAAAAAACTTGTTCATACTGTAATGTCTTAATTTCAAATTCTACTTGTTCACCGCTGGTATACAGAAAAGTGATTCACGTTTATATATTCACCTTGTATCCTGCAATTTTGCTTAATCACTTATTAGTTCCAGGAGTTTCTTGTTCTTTCAGATTTTTTACATAAATGATTGCCATCTGTGAACAAATAAATTTTTATTTCTTCCTTCTCAGTCTCTACCATTTTTATTTCATTTTCTTGTCTTACTGCACTATATAGGACTTCCAGTATGATGTTAAAAAACAGCAGTGATTCAATATGAGATTTGGGTGGGGAAAAATTTTTTTTAAAGCACTGATGAGAGGGAACATCCTTGCCTTGTTCCTGATCTTAGTGGGCAAGCTCTGAGTTCTTCACCATTGAGTATGATGTTGGCTGAGTTTTCTTGTATTTATCAAGTTCAGGGAGTTCCCCTCTACTCCTATTTGCTAAGAGTTTTAATCATGAATCAGAGATAGATAGATATGTTAAATACTTTCTCTGCATCTACTGATATGATCATGTGACTTTTTTTTTCCTCTTTAGTTTGTTGATGTGATGGATTATTTTTTTTTTTTTCAGACAGGGTCTCACTCCGTCAACCAAGCTGGAGCGCAGTGGCGCAATCTCAGCTCATTGCAGCCCTTACCTCCCAGGCTTAATTTTTTCCGCCTCAGCCTCCCGAGTAGCTGGCACTACAGGAGTGTGCCACTACACCTGGGTCATTTTTGTAGAGACAGGGTTTCACCATTTTGCCCAGGCTGGTCTTGAACTCCCAGGCTTAAGTGATCCACTGGCCTTGGCCTCCCAAAGTACTGGGATTACAGGAATAAGCCACTGCGCCCAGCCAGATTACATTAGTTTTTGGTTTTGTTTTGAGACAGGGTCTCACTTTCTTGCCCAGACTGGAGTGCAGTAGTGTGATCACTACTCACTGCACCCTCAACTGCCCAAGCTCAAGCAATTCTCCCACCTCAGCCTTCTAAGTAGCTGAGACCACAGATGTACACTACCTCACCTGGCTGATTTTATTATTTGTAGAGATGAGGTCTTGCTCTGTTGCCCAAGCTGGTCTTGAATTCCTGGGCTCAATCAATTCTCCCACCTCGCCCTCCCAAAGTGCTGGGATTACAAGCATGAACACCGTGCCTAGCCTGATTTGAATATTGAGCCAGACTTGCATATCTTGGATAAATCCCACTTGGTCATGGTCTTGGTCATTTTCATACGTTATTGCATTCAATTTGTTAATATTTTGTTGAGGATATTTGCATCTATGTTCATGAGAGATACTGGTACATATTTTTATTTTCTTGTAATATCCTTGGTTTTGGTATTAGGGTAATGGAGGTCTCATAGGTTGAGTTAGAAAGTATTATCTCTGCTTCTATCTTCTGGGAGAGATTGTAGAGAATTGGTATAATTCTTTCTTAATTGTTGGATAGAATTCATCAGTGAATCCATCTGGGCTTGGTACTTTCTGTTTGGAAAGTCATTATTATTGATTCCATTTCTCTAATAAATATAGGCCCATTCAGAGTGTTTATTTCTTATTGCGTGAGTTTTGGCAGATTGTCTTTGGATGGAATTGGTCTATTTCATCTAGGTTATCAAGTAATGGGCACAGAGTTATTCATAGCATTCTTTTTTTTTTTTTTTTTTTTTTTTTGAGATGGAATTTTGCTCTTGTCGCCCTGGCTGGGGTGCAATGGTACGATCGCAGCTCATTGCAGCCTCCACCTCCCAGGTTCAAGCGATTCTCCTGCCTTGGCTCCCCAAGTAGCTGGGACAATAGGTGCATGCCACCACGCCCAGCTAATTTTTGTATTTTCAGTAGAGATGGTTTCACCATGTTGGCCATGCTGGTCTCGAACTCCTGACCTCAGGTGATCCACCTGCCTCAGCTTCCCAAAGTGCTGGGATTACAGGCTGGAGCTACCACGCCCAGCTTATTTATTTATTTATTTTGAGATGGAATCTCACTCTGTTACCCAGGATAGAGTGCAGTGGTGTGATATTGGCTCAATGCAACCTCCACCTCCCAGGTTCAAACGATTTTCCTGCCTCAGCCTCCCGAGTAGCAGGGACTACAGGTGCACAACACCATGCCTGGCTAACTTTTGTATTTTTGTAGAGATGTGGTTTCACCATGGTGGCCAGGCTGGTCTCGATCTCCTGATCTTAGGTAATGCGCCTGCCTCGGCCACCCAAAGTGCAAGGATTACAGGCGTAAACCACCACGCCCGGCTACATTTATTATTCTTTTCATGGGCTCTGTAGTGATGTCCTTGCTTTCATTTCTGATATTAGTCATTTGTGCCTTAGTTTTTTGGTTAACTTCCTTAGCTGGACTAGACGCTTATTGATTTTATTATCTTTTCAAAGAACCAGCTTTTAGTTTTGTTTGGTTTTCTCTACTGATTTCCTATTCTCAAATTTCATTGATTTCTGCTCTAATTTTTATTATTTTTCTTCTGCTTACTTTGGCTTTAATTTTCTCTTCTTTTTCTAGTTGCCTAAAGTATAAGCTTAGATTGTTGATTTTAGATCTTTCTTCTTTTCTAACACATACATTCAAAGCTATAAATTTCCCTCTAAGCACTGCTTTTGCTGCATTCTACAAATTTGGTAAGGTGTTTTCATTTTTTTACTTCAAAATATTTTCAGTTTTCTCCTGAGATTTCTTCTTTAACCCATGCGTTATTTACAAGTATGTTGTTTAATCACTAACTATTTGAGGGATTTCCAGTTATCTTTCTGTTACTGATTTCTAGTTCAACTCCATGGTGGTCTGGAAGCAGACAATGTATTTCTGTTCCTTTATATTTATTAAGGTGTGTTTTGTGGCCTAGAATGTGGTCTAAGTGAATGTTTCATTCATTTCGGAAGAATGTATAATCTGCTGTTGTTGGGCAAAGTAGTTTCTACATTTTAACTATATCCAGCTGACTGCTGCTGTTGAGTTGAACTATGTTCTAATTTTCTGCATGCCAAATCTGTCTTTCTGATAAAGAAGCACTGAAGTCTCCAAATATAATAGTGGATTCATCTCTTTCTCTGTGCAGTTCTATCAGTTTTTGCCTCACATATTTTGATGCTCTATTACATGCATATACATTAAAGATTATTGTCTTATTGGAGTATTGATCTGTGGTCATATTGTAATGCTCTTTATCCCTGATAACTTTCCTTGCTCTGTAGTCTGCTCTGTATAGAAATATAGCTACTCCCACTTTATTTAGTGTTAGTATGGTGGATCTTTCTTCATCTCTTTATTTTTAATCTATATGTGTCTTTATACTTAAAGTTGGTTTCTTGTAGACAACATATATTTGGGTCTTATTCTTTGATAAACTCTCACAATCTCTGCCTTTTAATTGATGTAACTGACAAAACCACTGACATTTAAAGTGATTATTGACATAGCTGGATTAACAGCTACCATATTGGTTAATTTTTTTTGTTACCCTTGTTCTTTGCTCCTCTTTTTGTCTTCCACAGTTCTTCTGCTCATTGTGGTTAACTGAGCATTTTATATGATTCCATTTCCTCTCCTTTCATAGCTTATCAATTATGCTTTTTTAAAAAAAACAAAACAAAAAACTTTTTTTAGAGGTTGCCCTAGAGTTTACAGTATATATTTCCAATGAATCCAAGTCCACTTTCAAATAACACTATACCACTCCACAGGTATTGCAAGTGCCTTATAATAACAAAATAATCCTGATTCTTCCCTCTCTTCCCTTGTACTGTTACTATCATTCATTTCACTTATAACTATCTCGGCTCACTGCAACCTCCACCTCCTGGATTCAAGTGATTCTCCTGCCTCAGCCTCCAGAGCAGCTGGGATTACAGGCACGTGCCACCACACCCAGCTAATTTTTGTATTATTAGTAGAGACAGGGTTTCACCATATTGGCCAGGCTGGTCTCAAACTCGTGATCTCAGGTAATCCACCCACCTTAGCCTCCCAAAGTGCTGGGATTTACAGGCATGAGCCACCGTGCCCAGCCCAGATGTAATTCTTATCTTTGCTCCTCTGTAGGTAGTAATTTTCCTCTCTGGCTTTTTTCTAGATTTTTTTTCTTTATCGTTGATATTCTGTAGTTTGACTATGACATGTCCGTATAGGCTTTTTTTCCCTTTATCCTGTGCTATGGTTTGAATGTTTTTGTCCCTTTCAAAATTCATGTTGAAACTCTATCCCCAATGCAATAGTATTAAGAGTTGTGACCTTTTGTAGGTGATTGAGTCATGAGTGCTCTGCCCTCATGAACGGGATTACATGCCGTTGTCCCTTTTTTCCACCCATTCTATCCCTTCTGCCAAGTGAGGACACTTAGATGGCACCTTCTATAACGAACAGGCCCTCACCAGACAGTGAACCTGCCAGTGCATTGATCTTCTACTTCCTAGCCTCTGGAACTGTAAGAAACACATTTCTGTCTTTTTATAAATTACCCAGTTTACAGGACTAAGACATCCTGCTTGGTGTTCTCTGAGGGGGAAATTCTCAATCACTATTCCTTAAAATATTGCTTCTAGGCCGGGCGCGGTGGCTCAAGCCTGTAATCCCAGCACTTTGGGAGGCCAAGACAGGCAGATCACGAGGTCAGGAGATTGAGACCATCCTGGCTAACACGGTGAAACCCCATCTCTACTAAAAAAAATACAAAAAACTAGCTGGGCGAGGTGGCGGAAGCCTGTAGTCCCAGCTGTTCGGGAGGCTGAGGCAGGAGAATGGCGTAAACCCGGGAGGCGGAGCTTGCAGTGAGCTGAGATCTGGCCACTGCATTCCAGCCTGGGCGACAGAGCGAGACTCCGTCTCAAAAAAAAAAATATTGTTTCTATTTCTTTCTCTCTTTCCAGCATTCCCGTTATGTATATGTTACATCTTTTGTAGTTATCTCACTTTCTTGGATATTCTGTTCCTGTTTTTTTCAGTCTTTTTTCTCTTTGCTTTTAAGTTTTGGAAGTTTCTATTGTCATATCTTCAAAGCTTCCAGATTCTCTCCTCTGCCATGTCCAGTCTACTGAGCCCATCAAAGACATTCTTCATTTCTGTTATATCACTTTTGATTTCTAGCATTTTGTTTTTCTTCTTAGCTTTTTCATCTTTCTGTTTACATTACCCATTAGTTCTTGCATGTTGTCTACTTTTCCATTAAAGCCCTTAGCATATTAACCATGATTTTTAAAAATTCTTGGCCTGATAAATCCAACATTCCTGCCATATCAAACTCTGGTTCTGATGCTTCTTCAGTCTCTTCTGTGTATTTTCCCTTTTAGTATGCCTTGTAATTTTTTATCAAAAGCTGGACAGGATGCACTGGGTAAAAAGAACTGTGGTAAGCAGGCCTTTAGTAATGTAGTGGTAAGGTGCTGGAGGGAGGGGAAGTGTTCTACAGTCCTATGATTAGGTCTCAGTTTTTTGGTGAGCCTGTGAACTATAAATTTCACCAGTGCCTCTCAGTTTTCCCCCTTTAGGTGGGACAGGATGGCTAGAGAGGGCTGGAGTTGGGCATTAATTTCCCCCACACGAAAGAATAGAGTGAGCTGAAGTTGAGTATTACCTTTCCCCAAAGTAAGTTAGGCTCCGGTAAAATAGTTTCTCCTGAGGGCAGGCCTTGTTAAGACGAGCAGAATGCTCTGGCATATTTCAAAGTGATGATTTTTTTTTTCCTTCCCTCTGCTGGAAGCACAAGGGGATTTCTCTCCAATATTCATTGTGAGGGGCTGGTAGAACTCTTGGAGGTAAAACTTACGAAAGCATGAGCACCCCTCAAGACTGGGTCCCACTGAAGTTTTTAACTCTCTGTGTTACACTGTTCTTGCATTGCTATAAAGAAACACCTGGGCTGGATGTGGTGGGTCACACCTGTAGTCCCAACACTTTGGAAGCTGAGGCAGGCATATTGCTTGAGTCCAGGAGTTCAACACTAGCCTGGGCAACATGGTGAAATCCTGTCTCTTCAAAAAAATAGAAAAATAAGGCAGGTGTCATGGCATGTGCCTGTGGTCTCAGGTACTCACGGAGGCTGAGGCAGAAGGATCACTTGAGCCCAGGAGGCTGAGGCTACAGTGAGCTGAGACTGGGGTAGTGTACTCTCACCTGGGTGACACAGTGAGACCCCTTCTCAAAAAATAAAAATAACAAAACACCACCTGAGGCTAGGTAATTTATAAAGAGGTTTAATTGGCTCATGGTTCTGCAGGTTTTGCAGCAAGCATGGTGCCAGCATCTGCTCAGCTTCTGGGGAGGCCTCAAGAAGTTTACAATCATGGTGGATGGTGAACAGGGAGCAGTTGAGAGTGGGGGTGAGATAGAACAAGGGGGAAGATACCACAAACTTTTACACAGCCATATCTTGTGAAAACTCACTCACTGTTGCAAGGACAGCACCAGGAGGATGGCATTAAACCATTTCATAAGATTCCTCATGATCCAATCACCGTCCACCAGACCCCATCTCCAACACTGGGGATTACAAGTGAACATGGGATTTTAGTGGGAACAACATTCAACTAAATCACTCTCAGACTTGTTTACAGGAGTCTCCAGCAATTTGTCAATTACACTTCATA
Source organism: Macaca fascicularis (assembly GCF_037993035.2). Lineage (NCBI taxonomy): Eukaryota > Metazoa > Chordata > Mammalia > Primates > Cercopithecidae > Macaca > Macaca fascicularis. Next base: position 20,578,196 of record NC_088390.1, on the reverse strand, counting down.
TTTTCCTACCACAGGACTGGTTCCCACATAGGTTTCTGCTCCAGTAAATGTGATTCCATGTATCCACCTGTCTGTCTCTTATTTTGGGGGCAACAGTGTGCGGTATGATTTCATGTCTCTGATGTATCTATGAAGAGTCGATTTTTGGTTTGCTAAGCTTTTTACTTGTTAGGAACAAGTGGCAACTTTTTTTTTTTTTTGAGACAGAGTCTCACTCTGTCACCCAGGCTGGAGTGCAGTGGCCTGATCTCGGCTCACTGCAAACTCCGCCTCCCAGGTTCAAGCAATTCTCTGCCTCAGCCTTCCGAATAGCTGGGATTACAGGTGCCTGCCAACACGCCCAGCTAATTATTTTTTTATTTTTTATTTTTAGTAGAGACAGGGTTTCACCATCTTGGCCAGGCTGGTCTTGAACTCCTGACCTCATGATCCACCTGCCTAGGCCTCCCAAAGTGCTAGGATTACAGGCGTGAGCCACCATACCCAGCCTATAAGTGGCAACTTCTAAGCTACCTACCTGCTGGACTGAAAGCTAAAAGCCCTGCTGCTTATAATGAGAAGCCAGACACTAATCATATAACTGTTGTTCCCTTGCATGTGATGAGTAATTTTTCTTTTGCTGTTTTTGAGCTTATGCCTTTGGCTTTCAACAGTTTGACTAGGATGTATCTAGATGTGGTGGATCTCTTTGTGACTGTCCTACTTGGAGCTCACAAAGTTTCTTGGATATGTATATTAATGTTTGTGGTAGCCTAAATAATACCTTTCAAAGATGTCCACATTCTAATCCTAATCTCTAGAATCAGTGGGCATGTTACTTCACTTATATGGTAAAAAGAAACTTTGCAGCTGTGATTAAATTAAGAATCTTGAGATAGGGAGATTATTCTAGACCCTCCAGAAGAAATCAAGCACTGCTGATGGCTTAATTTTAGGACTTCCAACTTTTAGAACTGTAAGATAATAAATATGTGGTTTATTAAGCCACTAAATTTGTGGTAATTTTATTATAGCTCTCGGCAAGTATGTCACAGACTCCTGCTGCTCTTACTCAAAGTTCCATGTTTTTTCATGAATAAATGCTTCTTTTTTAAAAAACGGAGTTTTGCTCTTTTACCCAGGCTGGAGTGCAATGGTGAGATCTTGGCTCACTGCAACCTCTGCCTCTTGGGTTCAAGAGATTCTCCTGCCCCATCCTCTTAAGTAGCTGGGATTACAGGCATGCACCACCAAGCCCGGATAATTTTCGTATTTGTAGTAGAAACGGGGTTTTCACCATGTTGGCCAGGCTGGTCTTGAACTCCTGACCTCAGATGATCCACCCACCTCAGCCTCCCAAAGTGCTGGGATTACAGGCATAAGCCACCATGCCTGGCCAAAGAAATGCCTCTTGATTTATTGCATGTCTTAGGTCAATTTCCACACCCATGAAATGGCTGTTTTTGACAATTTCGTCCTGTTTCATACTTTCTTTTTTTTTTTTTTTTTTTTTTTTTAGACGGAGTCTCGCTCTGTCGGCCGGGCTGGAGTGCAGTGGCATGACTCAGCTCACTGCAAGCTCTGCCTGCCGGGTTTACGCCATTCTCCTGCCTCAGCCTCCTGAGTAGCTGGGACTACAGGCGCCCGCCACCTCGCCCAGCTAGTTTTTTGTATTTTTTAGTAGAGACGGGGTTTGACCGTGTTAGCCAGGATGGTCTCGATCTCCTGACCTCGTGATCCGCCTGTCTCGGCCTCCCAAAGTGCTGGGATTACAGGCTTGAGCCACCAGGCCCGGCCCATACTTTTTTAATAGGTTGGTTTTCTAGGAGATTTCCCAGCCTCCTTGTCTGCCATACCAGATACCTTGCCCTCTTGCCAAGGACCTTTTATCCATTCAGACACTCTATGCCTTAATTTTTTTTTTTTTTTTTTTAAATAGAGATGGAGTCTTTTTATGTTGCCCAGGCTGGTCTTGAACTCCTGGACTCACGTGATCCAGTGATCCTCCTACCTTAGCCTCCCGAAGTGTTGGAATTACAAGTATGAGCCACCATGCTTGGCTAAAGAAAATTCTATGGTATTTAACTGGAGAACTGAATCCATTAACATTCAGTGTTATTATTGATAAGAACTTAATACTGCCATTTTGTTCCTTATTTTCTGGTTGTTTTGTAACTCCTCTCTTCCTTTCTTCTGTTCTTCCTTTGTGGTTAAGTGATTTTCTCTGGTAGAATGTTTTGTTGCTTTGTATTTTTAGTAAACCTATTGTAAGTGTTTTGTATTGTGGTTCCCATGAACCTTACAAAAAAAATCTCACAGATGTAACAAGTCATTTTAAAGAGATGACAACTTATCTTAAATAACAAAGAAACAAATAGAAATAAAGAAAAATATGTTTAAAAAAATGCTTCTACACTTTATCCTCATCCCCCCCATTGACTTTTAGTTGTCTCAATTTACATAATTTTATATTATCTACCTCTTAACAGGTTGGTATACCTATTATTGTTTTGATAGATTTGTCTTTTCTAGCTCCACACTAGAGTTATGAGTGAATTGCACACAATTACAGTATCAGAGTATTCTGGGTTTGTCCATGTACTTACCTTGATCAGTGGGTTTTATACCTTCAATGGTTTCCTATTTGCACATCGAGTGTTTTCTTTCTGTTTGAAGAACTCCCTTTAGCATTTCTTGTAAGGTGGGTTTAGTGGTGGTAAATTCTCTCAACTTTGGTTGTCTGGGAAATACTGTATCTCTCTTTCATATTTGAAGGACAATTTTGCTGGATACAGTATTTTTGAATGGCAGTTATTTTTTTCTTTCAGCACTTTGAAAATGTTGTTCCACACCTCCCTGGCCTGTATGGCTTCCTGTATGCTTTTTTGCATCGTGGTTCCCATGAGGCTTCTTCATCGAGAAGTCTGTTGCCAGACAAATTGGAGCTCCTTTATGTTATTTGCTTCTTTTTTCCTGCTGCTCTTAGGATTCTCTCTTTGTTGACCTTTAAGAGTCTGATTATTATATGCCTTGGGGTCTTATTTGGGTCAAATTTGATGTTCTCTGATTTTCCTGCTCCCGAATATTTGTATCTTTCTTAAGTTGTGTAAAGTTTTCTGTTGTTATTTCTCAGACTAAGGTTTCTACCCTTTGCTCTTGCTCAACTCTCTCCTGAACACCAATAATTCTTAGTCTGGGCCTTTTCAGGTAGTTTTCTATATCTTATGGGCAATCTTCATGGCTTTTTGTTATTTTTTTTTCACTTTTGTGTATTTTCTGGTTTTGTTTGTTGGTTTGTTTTTTATAGTTTTGCTCTGTCGCCTAGGCTGGAGTGCAGTGGCATGATCCTGGCTCACTGCAACTTCCACTTCCTGGGTTCAAGCGATTCTCCTGCCTCAGCCTCCTAAGTAGCTGGGATTTCAGGTGCACGCCATCACACTTGGCTAATTTTTTATACTTTTTGGTAGAGACAGGATTTCACCACATTGGCCAGGCTGGTCTCCAACTCCTGTACCTCAAGTGATCTACCCTTGGCCTCCCAAAGTTCTGGGATTACAGGCATGAGTCACCGTGCCCAGCCGTGTATTTTCAAATCGTCTTTCAGCTCACTGATTCTTTCCTCTGCTTGATCCATTCTGCTGCTGAAAGCCATTAATGAATTTTTCAGTTTAGCAAATGTATTTCTCAGTTCTGAGATTTCTGTTTTTTATTTCAATATCTTTGTTAAGTTTCTCTGATAAATTTCTGAATTTTGTGTGTGTGTGTGTGTGTGTGTGTGACCTTGGAGATCATTGAGTTTCCTTGAAACTACTATTTTGAATTCTTTTTTAAAAAATTATTTTTTAGGGCTGGGCATGGTGGCTTCTCCCTGTAATCCCAGTGTTTTGGGAAGCTTAGGTGGGAGGATTGCTTGAGCCCAGGAGTTTGACAGCAGTCTGAGCAACATGGTGAGAACTTGTCTCTACAAAAAATATAAAGTAAATTTCAAAAATTATTTTATTTTTTAAATAGAGACACTATCTCACCATGTTGCCCAGGCTGGTCTCAAACTCCTGGGCTCATGTAGTCCTCCTGTCTTAGCCTCCTTGATGCTTGGGATTACACGCCTGAATCACTGTGCTGGCCTATTTTGAATTCTTGATCCTCCCACACTGTGCCCAGATGACCTGTAGGTAAAAACCTCCTGCAGTGTTGTGTTGCTGAGTAGCCATTATGATTTGCCATCTCCTTTGAATTACAGAGCAGAGTTTCCAGGGCTGGGGATGGCAGTCCTGCCTCCCACCTTTGTCTCTGCCTGTCCTCAGGATTTCCCCCTTCAGGCACTTGAGATGCTTCCTGTGGGTTAAGGCAGGGACAAATCTCCTGCTAGGGAATCCAAGATGATGAGGATGTTGGTTGTTCATCTCAGTCTAACTTTTTCCAGTGCAAAAATGGTGACTTGCAGGGAAATTTTCCTCACACTTGGTGCCAGGTAGAATGGATGTGGAAGTCCAATTCTCTTACCAACTGCTGGGAGCTTTTTCATTTCTCCATGGCCTCGAGAATTGTCTCATCTTCATGTATGAGTTCTGGGACATTTCTGGTGATAATCTCAGCACTATACATTTGTTTTTGGTTTTCTGTGGAAGTGAGTGAAGTCAGTTTGTTTCTGTGTTGCTACTTTGGAACCAGAAGTAGTCCAAATATATATTCTCATTTCTGCACTCTTTTTGTTAACCCCATGTTCAGTGGGCTGACTTCCATGTGTACTTCAGGGCCCCAAGTTCTGCCATAGCCCAAGGCTTCAGAGTCTTCACTGATATAAGGCATGCTGGTTTTGGTCTACAACAGTGACAGCATTTAAAATGTCCTGAGATCACTGGCTACAGCAAGACCCCCAGCTCTGTTCAGCAACTCAACAGACTCTAAGCGCCACAAATTTCCCAAGGACTTATTAATATAACTATCCCACTGCTAGAAATTAAAATCTTGATAACACAGACAAAAAACCCTAATCACATAGAAATTATGTCTCTGAAATAATCCTATCCAAATGCCTTCATAGTAATGCATGTCAATTAGAAACTTTCAAGAAGAGATGCCTTTTAAGACATTATATATGCCAAGTTAAATAAAAAATGTTTGGGGAAAAAGGCAATATCCTTAATTCCAAGTTTATGAGAAAAAAAGACAGTAGATCATTGCAAAACTTACCTCTTGTTGTAAGAATTAACGTTTCCTCACTTTAACCAGTACCCTTGGCCTGGGGTCAATTGCTATAGTTCTCCAACCACATCTTCCTTCTGATTCAGTAAGAAACCACATTTTGTTTCTTGCAATTCATTGTTTTTTCCACAAAATAAATTCTCTTTAAATTCAAGTCTGACTTGCTTTTTGCTTAAGATCAAATTGCTAGCTGCCATTTTTCTATTGAGATATAAATAAATTTGAGGTGTGAATGACCACTTCACATGGTTGATACAGCAAACTATTGTTGGAACCAGGCAGATCTTGGATCAAATACCAACATCATACTGACTAAGTGAGTACCTCTGAACAAATTACTTAATGTTTTAGCCAGTTTCCTCATCTGCAAAATGTATCTAATATCTGCCTTATAAGATTGCAGAAAGGATTAAATACATATATGCATGTTTTTTGTTTTCTGTTTTGTTTTTGTTTTTGTTTTCTGAGACAATGTCTCACTCTGTCACCTAGGCTGGAGTGCAGTAGTGTGATCTCAGCTCACTGCAGCCTTGACCTCTGGGATTCAAACGATCCTCCCACCACAGCCTCCCAAGTAGCTGGGACTACAGGTGCACGCCATCATGCCCAGATAATTTTTTGTAGAGATCCAGTTTTGCCACGTTGCCCAGGTTGGTCTTGAGTTCCTGAGGTCAGGCAATCTGCCTGCCTCAGTCTCCCAAAGTGCTGGGATTACAAACATGTGCTATGCTACAGCCCCCAGGCTTATATGTAGATTAGGAGGCCTTTTATTTGGTTTAGCTAAATGATATTATTACGACAACTACTGGATTATCTATCTGGAGTGGGTGTTAGGTAATATAAGAAACAATAAAGAGAAGGAACGAAGAAAATGGATAAATTATTATTCTTCCTTGTGCCCAACACTAATGGGCAACAAAATTAACTACAGATGCTCTTCAATTTACATAGGGTTATATCTCAATAAACCCATCATAAGTTGAAAATACCATAAATAAAAATGCATTTAATACACCTAACCTACCAAACATCATAGCTTAGCCTAACCTACCTTAAACATGCTCAGGATGCTTACATTAGCCTACAGTTAGGCAAAATCATCTCAGATAAACCTATTTTATAATAAAGTGTTGACTATTTCATGTAATTTATTAATGCTGTACTGAAAATGAAAAACAGAATGGGTGTATAGGTACTTGAGTATAGTTTCTACATGCATATGACTGTTACACCATCATAAAGTTGAAAAATGGTTGAGTAAAACCATCTAAGCTGGGAACCATCTGTGGTTTAAATTTCCTTATCTCTCCTTATCCAGCAATGGAAAATGAAGCGACCTTTTAAAATTCCCCTTTTCATTAACTGAGATGCGTCTACAAGTACAATATTCTACCACATGCAACATTCTAAGAAATGTAACGTTTTCCCGTAAACCTGCATTTAAAAGTTTTTAAACACATTTTCTGAAGAATTGCTGAGAAACATTCCATTAAGTACCACAATTGAAAAATTGACAGGTTGATTTCTTTTTTTTTTTTTTTTTTGAGATGGAGTCTCGCTTTGTCGCCCAGGCTAGAGTACAGTGGAGCGATCTCGGCTTACTGCAAGCTCCGCCTCCTGGGTTCATGCCATTCTCCTGCCTCAGCCTCCTGAGTAGCTGGGACTACAAGCACCAGCACCATGCCTGGCTAATTTTTCGTATTTACTTTTAGTAGAGACAGGGTTTTACCATGTTAGCCAGGATGGTCTTGATCTCCTGACCTCGTGATCCACCCGCCTCAGCCTCCCAAAGTACTGGGATAACAGGCATAAGCCACCGTGCCCGGCCTACAGGTTGATTTTTTTTTTAATCCACTAGAATGGTGGGGGTCTCTACCATTTCTCTGAATAGATTCCTTTGGAAATCTGATTTTTACTATGTCTGCTAAAAGGCAACTATATAAAAATTTGTGGAAGTGATTTCAGGAGACCTACAAAACCCTTGAAGCCCATCTGTACACTCCAAGTTACAATACCTACTTTTACTGGAAAATCTTTTTTTTTTTTTTTTTTTTTGGAGACAGAGTCTTACTCTGTCACCCAGGCTGGAGTGCAGTGGCGTGATCTGGGCTCATTGCAATATCCGCCTCCTGGGTTCAAGTGGTTCCTCTGCCTCAGCCTCCCAACTAGCTAGGATTACAGGCATGCACCACTATGCCCAGCTAATTTTTGTAATTTTAGTAGAGACAGCATTTCACCATGTTGGCCAGGCTGGTCTCGAACTCCTGACCTCAGGTGATCCACCCACCTTGGCCTCCCAGAGTGCTGGGATTACAGGCGTGAGTCACCATGCCCAGCCTGGAAAATCCTTCTGCAATGCAAATATTCACCATTTAAACTTGGGTGAATTAGTAAACCTGGGTTTTTATAAATCTAGATTCCTTAAACTGAGGCAGTCCAGCATGACAAATGAAATGCTTGTTAGATTTATAGTTCCTGCATGTCGGAGCAACTGATTTGGAATAAAAATGTTGCCGCCATTTACTTCCTCTGTTTGATTTGGGAACTTATCCCATTTGGACCCCAGTTTTCTCACCTCCAGAATGAGTAGATTCTCATTCTACCTGCATCTCAAGGCAGTTATAAGATAAGACCTAAAGAGGTAACAGTTCCTTATTCACCGTAAAGCATTACATGTTGAATGGAGTCTGCTGGAATGATCGGTCTTCAGACCTGTCCTCAGCTGCTACAAGCATCCTCTACTGCTGCATGTCTACATCGGGTGAGTGTTTCTCAACCTGAGAGTAAGAAATTAGATCACAAGAAAGCCCAGAATTGTCTAGAACCTCCTGCCAGAGTTCCTAGAACCCTTGGTTGCACTTGACCTGTCCACAGGTGGTCTCTCTCTGGTGGCCTAAGAAAGGCCACTTGATTCATCTCTATGTTTCCTGTGCCATGCACAAGCTTGATGCTGAATAAACATCTGCTGACTTAATGATAAACAAATGAAAAGTAGATGTGAAAAAGAGCAAACACTTTTAACATGTTAGGCTCCCTCGCTGTAATCTTCTAGTTTTCAGTAACTGGGATTTCAGGACCCCAATTGCTGCCCCCAAGAGCCAGTAGTCAGCAATAACTACAACTCTTTTGTGCAAGCTGCCAGATTGGATCCTCCGAAGGGGATCACACAAGTGTATGAGAACCACTATTTGACTGTCATAATTTGTAAATCTCATGGGTTAAAATGAGAGGAAAAAAACTGACCCTCTGTAAATATCTGACAATGGATAGGGAGAGAGGAACTATGCTCCTTTCAGGTGTTTTTTATGTATTACGAAATGCTGTAACGTCACAATCCTTCATTCCTTTGAAAATGTTGTAGAAAACACTATATATGCCAACTTCACAAATCTGAAGTACATTTTTATTTCTAATATAATTAATATTTTGCCCATCCTGTGGCTATTTCTAACATGGCAGCTTTGAGTGAAACAATATTACACAGATGTCCAAATCATATTTTAAAAACAAGTAATTTTGGATGGGCACAGTGGCTCATGCCTGTAATCCCAGCATTTTGAGAGGCCAAGGCTGGCAGATCACTTGAGGTCAGGAATTCAAGACCAGCTTGGCCAACATGGTGAAACTCCATCTTTACTAAAAATACAAAAATTAGGCCGGGCGCAGTGGCTCACACCTGTAATCCCAGCAGTTTGGGAAGCCGAGGTGGGCGGATCACCTGAGGTCAGGAGTTTGAGACTAGCCTGGCCAACATGGTGAAACCCTGTCTCTACTAAAAATACAAAAATTAGCCAAGCATGGTGACAGGTGCCTGTTATCCCAGCTACTCGGGAGGCTGAGGCAGGAGAATCACTTGAACCCGGGAGGTGGAGGTTGCAATGAGTCAAGATTGTACCACTGCACTCCAGCCTGGGCAACATACAAGACTCCACCTCAAAACCAAACAAAACCCCAAGTAATTTTTAGCCTATTACTATGAAAGGAAAATATCTTGGGCTCCTTCAAGCTGGGAACTGCTCAAGGCAAATCTACCTCCTATTCTATTCATAGTCATCCCTTTGCTCACAGAGATAGATGCATATTTTGATTGCCTCCTTTGGAAAGACTCTTCAGAAACTCAAAAGAATGTAACCAATTGTCTCTCACCTACCTGTGACCTGGAAGCCCTGGGAGTAATGGTGGGGTGGGGAAGGGGGGTGAGGGGGTGGGAGGGCTTGCTTGCTTTGAGTTGTCCCTGCATTTCTGGATGGAACTAATGTACTTCTTGCATATATTGACTGATGTCTCATGTCTTCCTAAAATGTATAAAACTTAGTTGTTCCAGAACCACCTTGGGCGCACATGTCTTCAGGACTTTCCGAGGCTGTGTGATGGGCACATCCTCAACCCTGGCAAAATAAACTTTCTAAATTAACTGAGACCTGTCTCAGATTTTCTCGGTTCACATTTTGGTAACCATGGGGGTATTCTGAGTGGGGATGCCCTTGACCTTTGACAAATTTCCTACCGGTGCTTGGTACCAGCATGAACTACCTTTATGACAATTTGCTGGGGTCTGAAAGCACTCCCTCCAGAGAATCCCTGATCTCCCAAAATTTGATCAAGATCTAAAGTTTATTTTGCTGTATAACTCCTCTCATTTTTTGGAGTTTTACCTGCTTCCAGCACAAGGAAGACAAGTGATTTTCCTGCTTCCATGATGATGGAAGGCAGTAACTCCTGTGTGGAGTTTGAGATTAGGGTTTTGTTTTTTTTTTTCTTTCCTGCTTGTAGAAACCACTCTTCAGCCTGAGACCAATCTCTAGGTAAGTAACTGAACTGGGTTTTGTCTTGGTTAAAGTTAAGATTAACAACTAACTGGTCATAATTCCTCCTTACCATTAGAGTGCTCAGTGATCCTATTGCTCTGTGTGTGTGTGTGTGTGTGTGTGTCTGTTTGCTATTTTGTTCCTGTCTGAAGTTTTTGTTTAAGGATCCTAATTCTAGTTCAGAGATGCATTCTAAAGGGACTTCACTATTGCTTTTTCTCTCAAATTTAATCTTAATTCAGTTTGTCTGTATGCACTTGTGTGAGGAACTGAACTGTTTTTCTCAGTTGAGAAGAAAAAAGGCGTTTTGCTCCTCCCAGCCGAAAGGTGCCCCTGGGTGACCGGTGGCCTCCTGGGGGTGTCTGGGGTTAAGTTCCACCCCTCCACAATGACATGCAGCAGCCTTGCAGGGAAATCCCCAACAGAAATTAATTTTTAAAATAGCTCTTCCAGGAAATACATATAAGCACTGATCACCCAGCATTCTGAGCCCTCTCTGAGGTCATAGACTTCTGGAGAGAAAAAATGAGACACGTAAAAGGGTGGGAACGACTCAATGATGACATACTGTGTAGTCCTGCCCACAAGGAGCACATATCGATTCACCACATAAAAACCCTAGACTACAGCTCAGTTCCCGCTTTTAAGAAAAAAAAGAAAAAGGGCAGGAAACAAATAATCAAAGAATGATGAGAAAAGAAGGAGAATGACCCCCTTTTGAGCACTCCATAGGTTTTATGGCACCTCTACTTGCCAAAGTTTATGTAAAATGGAAATAATATGGTCTTTGTGCACATTCACATTAAGGAAAAAGAGGACTAAGGTTGACCTGCAAACTACAGAGTTCCTAAGTATTCTTTTTCTCTATTTTTTCTTTTCTGCCTGCTCTCCATCTGCTGTTAGTTTTCTATTAAGATAAAAACCACTGTTTAGATCCAACAAGCTATTTTTGCAAACCACTAAATTTCTATTAATCTCATGGCTAAAAGTTCTGAAGTAAAAGCTATAGGGTGTTGGGGTGTGTGTGTATTTAAAAGACCTGGCCGGGCGCGGTGGCTCAAGCCTGTAATCCCAGCACTTTGGGAGGCCGAGGCGGGCGGATCACAAGGTCAGGAGATCGAGACCACAGTGAAACCCCGTCTCTACTAAAAATACAAAAAAAAAATTAGCCGGGCGCGGTGGCGGGCGCCTGTAGTCCCAGCTACTCAGGAGGCTGAGGCAGGAGAATGGCGGGAACCCGGGAGGCGGAGCTTGCAGTGAGCCGAGATCGCGCCACTGCACTCCAGCCTGGGCAAGAGCGTGAGACTCCGTCTCAAAAAAAAAAAAAAAAAAAAAAAAAAAGACCTTTATAATTTCTATAACCCAAACTTTTTCTCTCCTCATCTTATAATGTAAACTGTGCTATTTGACTTTCACCTGAATTGGTTCCTTTAACATGAAAATTTAAGGCTATTTAGCTGACAGCTGCCCAGGGTTGTAAAACAGGTTATCAAGAATCTGAAAGTCTGATATGAATCTACAAAATTCATTTTATGAATCTACAAAATGTACTTCTAATGATACTTCTAATGGTACTACAAAATGAATCTACAAAATGTACTTCTATTGGCATGCCTAATATGTCTACATATTTACATATTGTGTACAGAATGTTTCACTATTAAAAATATATATAAAAGAGCTCTGAGTAATTGGCTTTAAAAAAGCACCTAAATCAGATACTAAAAAAGACGAGTCAAATGCTTTTTCAAGTTCATGTAACTTAAGTAAAATATTTAATAAATAAGCTAGTTTTAAAATTATTGGTAAAGTAATATTAGAAATGTGTTAACAATTGCCAGCATACTTTTTTTTTTTTTTTTTTTTTTTTGAGACGGAGTCTCGCTTTGTCGCCTAGCCTGGAGTGCAATGGCCGGATCTCAGCTCACTGCAAGCTCCACCTCCCGGGTTTACGCCATTCTCCTGCCTCAGCCTCCCGAGTAGCTGGGACTACAGGCGCCTGCCACCTCGCCTGGCTAGTTTTTTGTATTTTTTAGTAGAGACGGGGTTTCACCGTGTTAGCCAGGATGGTCTTGATCTCCTGACCTCGTGATCCGCCCGTCTCAGCCTCCCAAAGTGCTGGGATTACAGGCTTGAGCCACCGCGCCCGGCCGCCAGCATACATTTTTGCCTGCATTTATTAATCAAGCAATTTCATAATTCTCTGCCAGATATATTAAGGTGTCAACATATGGCACAGGGGTTTCAAAACTTCAAACCCAGCCCAAAACGAATGATCTTTGCTTGTGTAATTTTTAATAAATAAGACATTAATATTGGTTTAATGAAAATAGCTGCATCTTAAATATAGTAAGATTACTGTAACTTCTCATCTCACGGCTTTAGGCAGTCTAGTCCACAGGCAACAAGGAGGTTCCTTTTGGGAAAGGACTGTTACCATCTTTGTTTCAAAGCTAAACTATAAACTAAGTTCCTTCCAAAGTTAGTTCAGCTTATGCCCAGGAATGAACAAGGACAGCTTGGAGGTTAAGAGCAAGATGAAGTTAGTTAGGTCAAATCATTTTTCACTGTTAAGATTTTGCAGTGGTGGTTTCATAACTTTAAATTATGACTATCATAGTTTCAATAATGTATGTAAACAATTAAAATAAAATAATTTGGTAAATGTAATAGGATAAATACTTGTAGATAAACTGGTCATAATTTAGAACATAAAGTTAAATTAAATAATAGGTATTTAATTATTTGGGTATTTTCCAATAAATATATATTGTAGGAAAACCCTCTTGCTAAAAAACAAAACACTCTTGCTAAAAGGTGAACAAGTTCTGTCTAATTCAAAGCTTAAAGGTTACATATAAAACAAGGTAAAAGGAACCAGAAAATAAAAAGAGACATAAAGAAAGTTATAAAAATAAAGAGGTAAATTTTTGTATGTGTGGTAAGAAAGCTTAAAGAAAAATAATTTTATATGAGAAAGAATCTTGTATGGTAAATTTAGTCCTAAAATAAAATGACTGGTTGTTTAAGAAGGAGGGATGTTTCAGGCATGGTGGCTCACACCTGTAATCCCAGCACTTTGGGAGGCAGAGGCAGGTGGATCACGACGTCAGGAGATTGAGACCATCCTGGCTAACACAGTGAAACCCCATCTCTACTGAAAATACAAAAAATTAGCCGGACGTGGTGGCAGAAGCCTGCAGTCCCAGCTACTTGCGAGGCTGAGGCAGGAGAATGGTATGAACCCAGGAGGCAGAGATTGCAGTGAGCCAAGATCATGCCACTGCACTCCAGCCTGGGTGACAGAGCGAGACTCTGTCTCAAAAAAAAAAAAAAAAAAAAAAATAGGGAGGGATGTTCAAGAGAAATCAGAAAGCCCAGAAAGCCCAAGCATGTCATGAATGATCAGTGTAAGTTGCAATAAGAGGATTTTTTTTTTCTTTTTTTCTTTTTTTTTTTTTTTCAAAATGAGGCTGGGCGCAGTGGCTCACGCCTGTAATCCCAGCACTTTGGGAGGCCAAGGTGGGCGGATCACGAGGTTAGGAGATCGAGACCATCCTGGACAACACAGTGAAACAACATCTCTACTAAAAATACAAAAAATTAGCCAGAAGCTGGGCGCGGTGTCTCATGTCTGTAATCCCAGCACTTTGGGAGGCCAAGGGAGGTGGATCACCTGAGGTTGGGAGTTTGAGACCATCCTGACCAACATGGAGAAACCCCATCTCTACTAAAGTATAAAACTAGCTGGGCATGGTGGCACATGCCTATAATCCCAGCAACTCGGGAGGCTGAGGCAGGAGAAACGCTTGAACCCGGAGGGTGGAGGTTGTGATGAGCCAAAATTGTGTCATTGCACTCCAGCCTGGGCAACAAGAGCAAAACTCCATCTCAAAAATAAAAAAAATTAGCCAGGCGTGGTGGCAGGCACCGGTCCCCACTACTCTGGAGGCTGAGGCATGGAGGCTGAGGCAGGAGGATGGTGTGAACCCAGGAGGCGGAGCTTGTAGTTAGCCAAGATTGCACCACTGCACTCCAGGCTGGGTGACAGAGTGAGACACTGTCTCAAAAAAAAAACACAAAAAGAAAAATGGGCAGGTCTGGTGGCTCAGGCCTATAATTCCAGCAGTTTAGGAGGCCAAGGCAGGTGGATCACCTGAGGTCAGGAGTTCAAGACCAGCCTGGCCAGCATAGTGAAACCCCATCTCTACTAAAAATACACAAATTACCTAGGCGTGGTGGTGGGTGCCTGTAATCCCAGCTATACAGGAGACTGAGACAGGAGAATTGCATGAACTCTGGGGGCAGAGGTTGCAGTGAGCTCAGATCATGCCAGTGTACTCCAGCCTGGGTAAGAAAGTGAGACTCTGTCTCACACACATACAAAAAAGAAATAAAAATAAAAATAAATTTTAAAACCAAAAAACTTTAATATGACCAAGTTGTCATATTAAGTTTTGGTTTGCTTAGACATAAAAAAACTGAGATTAAAAACTTTTTTTTGACTGGGTGCGGTGGCTCACACCTGTAATCCCAGCACTTTGGGAGGCTGAAGCGGGCGGATTACCTGAGGTCAGGAGTTCCAGACCAGCCTGGCTAATATGGTGAAACCCCATCTCTACTAAAAATACAAAATTAGGTTTCTGACCTGTGGCAAGTAAAGAATGTCACTTTCTGACAGTCCCAGAAGTCCCAGGTTTATCCTGGAATCTCAAGAGGAGAGGAAATTCACCCAGCTCATAAGTATTTGATTATATAAATCATGGCTCAGCTTTAGAAAGTCTTATCTGAGATTCCCCCTATGGAACAAGTTCCATGAAAGCAATTTAAAACCCTATGTAAAAAAAAAGTTATTATTCTTGCTGCACTGTATACAAATAATTAGATCAAGTATAATAAAGCAAACCAGTCCTGGCATGATTTGTCTTTGGCAAAATTGGGAAACTAGAGAGAGAAAGTGTTATGTCTCAAAACTATGGTACACCTGTTGTTAGATTCTAGTTTTGCCCAATGTTTTTTCAATTTTTATTATTTTCTACAATTCGAACTGAATTTTTTTTTTTTTTTTTTTTTTTTTTTTTTTTTTTTTTGGGACAGAGTCTCATTCTGTCGTCCAGGTTGGAGTGCAGTGGTGCGATCTCGACTCACTGCAAGCTCCACCTCGTGGGTTCACGCCATTCTCCTACCTTACCATCCTGAGTAGCTGGGGCTACAGGCACCTGCCACCACACCTGGCAGTTTTTTTGTATTTTTAGTAGAGATGGGGTTTTACTGTGTTAGCCAGGATTGTCTGGATCTCCTGACCTCGTGATCCGCCCGTGTCAGCCTCCCAAAGTGCTGGGATTACAGGCGTGAGCCACTGCGCCTGTCCCTGAACTGAACTCTAATTTTTCTTGCTACAAGTCTTCAAAATAATGTTTTCAATTTTTTTCCTTTTTTCTTTCCTTCCATTTTTCCTAATTTGGAGTCTCTGAAAACTAAGCTGTGCTTTTTTAAAGCCCTGCAAACGGAAGCCAGACAACTTAGAAGAAAATAACAGCAACCTATTTACATATATAAGCCACTTTCATACCTGCTTCAGAGTAATGTGGCCTATATCAATTTTTCCAGGATTGTTCTTTGGTTTGTTATTGTTTTTCTCCCTTCCTCCCCCCATTTTCTCTTCATAGGACATGAGACTTCACAACCCGATAAGAATGAGCTTTCAGGACCTAACTAACTAGGAATAAACTGTCCTAGCCATGAGAGATCAGATGAAACCTGAGACCAGAGACTCGTTTTCTTCTAAAATGCTTTCTCCAAACGATTTTAAAAAAGAAAAGTGGGGAAATGTGAAAGGAAAGTATCTTGGGCTCCTTCTAGCTGGGAACTGTTCAGGGCAAACCCGCCTCCCATTTTATTCAAAGTCATCCCTCTGCTCACAGAGACAGATGCATATTCTGATTGCCTCCTTTGGAAAGGGTCATCAGAAACTCAAAAGAATGCAACCATTTGTCTCTCACCTATTGGTGACCTGGAAGTCCCTGAGGAGGGCCTTACTTTGAGTTGTCCCACCTTTCTGGATGGAACTAAGGTACTTCTCACATATATTGATTGATGTCTCATGTCTCCCTAAAATGTATAAAACCAAGCTGTGCCCCGACCACCTTGGTCACACGTCATCAGGACCTCCTGAGGCTGTGTCATGGGCACGTCCTCAACCTTGGCAAAATAAACTCTCTGAATTAACTGAGACCTGTCTCAGATTTTCTGGGTTCACATTACCATATATGGCTATTGAAAAGGAAAAATATTAATAACAATTACTAACTTTGTAAAATATTTGCAATGTGCCAGATGCTGAACTACACATTCTCCATACCCATGATTTCATTTCATCCTCATAGCAATCCTGAAGTAGGTATGAGTTATTTTCATTTGCTACATAAGAAAAGTACCTGAAGTCACATGGCTAGTAAATGGTGGAAAAGAGATTTCAACCAATGTATTCAGACTCTGAAGCCCACATTCTTAACTCTTAAGTGCATCAAATAGGGGGTCATGTAAAAAAAAAAATAATCCTTTAGTTGGAACTTTAAACAGGAAGGATTCTAATACTAAGAGATGAACAGATCCCTAAGCTTAGCTCTAATCACCTTGTTACAAGAAGTTTAGCCTAAAGCTGCCTCCTTACATATTTTAAGTTTAGCCTAAATGTCCCTCCATACCTAGTGACTTGTAACCTAACTGGATGTGCAAACAACCTTTAACGTACTCTTGTAACAAGTAGCCCAGTCTCAACCAATCACGGCAGCCCAGTTTCAGCCAGTCATAGGCAGCCAATTGCTCAAATAAGGCAAACACTAGGCTGCAACCAATCTAGCTGTTTATGTACCTCACTTTTTTTTTTTTTTTTTTTTTGAGACAGGGGATCTCCCTCTGCCGCCCAGGCTGGGGTACAGTGGTGTGATCATGACTCACTGCAGCCTCGACCTCCCAGGTTCAAGCGATCCTCCCACCTCAGTCTCCCAAGTAGCTAGGACCACAGGAATGAGTGGTACACCTGCTTTCATATATATATATATATATATATATATATATACACACACACACACACACACACACACACACACGCACACGCACATACATATACAGATACATATACCATACACACACACACATATATATATATTTCTTTTTTCTTGTAGAGATGGGGGTCTCCCTATGTTGCCCAGGATGGTCTCGAACTCCTGGGCTCCAAGCAATCCTCCTACCTTGGCCTCCTAAAGTGCTGGGATTATAGGTATAAGCAATTGGGCCTGGCCTCTACCTCACTTCCGTTTTCTGTATGTCACTTTCCTGTTTCTGTCCATAAATACTATCCAACCATGTAGCTGCCCTGGAGTCACTCTGAACCTATTCTAATTCCAGAAGCTGCTGATTTGCAAATCATTCTTTGTTCAGTTAAACTCTGTTGAATTTAATTTGTCTAAAGTTTTTCTTTTAACAACTCAAACAGAATACAAAGGGTTCTAAGCAACAATTGAACATAAACAAGCTAGCTGCTTAACAGGAACTCAGTAGTTTCCTTGATTCAGTTTAGCTAACACTTTAAACCAATAGCTGCTTAACAGGAACTCAGTACAGTTTCCTTGATTTAGTTTAGCTAATATTTTAAACTAATCTGGATTATAATGCCATACTCATACAGAATTCTGCAATGGTAGTTTCCTAAAGTAGTAATTTAATGACCACTAAGTGCTGCTCATATAAACTGGAAAAATGTATATCCCCTTCAGAACTTAGTGTTCCTAGTGCAAACATAGCTTACTTAATAAAACACTAGCTAAGTACAGCAAGAAAGCTCAAACCACTGGTAAGCAATATTCAATCAATTTATCAGTCATCTGAACCAGAGCAACTCTATTTTGAATACAGGCTGGGTAAAATAAGGCTGAGACCTACTGGGCTGCATTCCCAGGTTAGGCATTCTAAGTCACAAGATGAGACAGAGGTCGCATAAGATACAAGTCACAAAGACCTTGCTGATAAAGCAGGCTGAGGTAAAGAAGCCAGTCAAAACCCACCAAATGGAAAATGGCAATGAAAGTGACCTCTGGTCATCCTCACTGCTCATACATTCTAATTATAATGCATTAGCACACTAAACAACACTTCCACCAGCACTATACCAGTTTACAAATGCCATGGCACGGTCAAGAAATTACCCTATATGGTCTATGAAGGGAAGGAACCCTCAGTTACGGGAATTACCACCTCTTTCCTGGAAAATTCATGAATAATCCACCCCTTGTTTAGCATATAATCAGGAAATGACCATAAAAGTGGCCAGCCAACAGCCCTCAGGGCTGCTGTGCCTATGGAGTAGCCATTATCTTGTTTCTTTACTTCTCTAATAAACTTGCTTTCACTTTTCTCTATGGATTGGCCTCAAATTATTTCTTACACAAGATCCAAGAACCCTCTCTTGAGGTCTGGATCAAGCCTCTTTTCCGGTAGCAAACTCAGTGGCCATCACAGACCTCTCCCTCCACTAAGCAGTTTAAGTGGCCAAGTCTCATGTTACTGGGAACTTTAGAAGATGGGAGGGAGAGTTCAGGTAAAATCCTAAGGAATTTGTTGTATTTCCTATCTGGGTGGGTGGCAAGAAGCTTTCAAACTGAACTTACATGCCGTTCAATCCCAATTTTCACCCTCATGCTTATGGCTTTCCAGAACAGAGAGTTAATTTCTGCATTAAAATAACATTGGCCACCAAAGAAAGGTTTCATATGTGTATAATGGGGTGGGAATGAATAATTCCTACACCAGCCAACATTATGGATGTTGCTCTAGTCCAACATTTTTCTGTACTGTAAGTAAATTTTTTTTAGTTGTCATGCAAACATAGAGTAAAAATTTTAAAACTGAATTTTCCCTGTTGCCTAAAGGGAAGGAGATCTTTTCTCTCCTTCCTTTTCCTTACAGTGTTTCTTTGAAAAACCCAGTATTAATAAATTATTCCTCTTTCCCTTTGATATGCATGCAAATCTTTTTAAAGGCTAAATAAACTAGCCCTATCTTAGCTTTTTTAAACCCAATAAATACAGTAAAACCCAGGACTGTTTTTCTGAAGGGCCTGGAACCCCCTCCTTTATATTTATTTATTAATTTTTTTTTTAATTTTTTTTTTGAGATGAAGTCTCACTCTGTAGCCCAGGCTGGAGTGCAGAGGCACAATCTCGACTCATTGCAACCTCCGCCTCCCGGTTCAAGTGATTCTTCTGCCTCAGCCTCCCAAGTAGCTGGAATTACAGGCGCGTGCCACCACACCCAGCTAATTTTTGTATTTTTAATAGAGACGGGGTTCGACATGTTGGCTAGGCTGGTCTCAAACTCCTGACCTCAAGTGATCTGCTCTCCTCAGCCTCCCAAAGTACTGGAATTACAGGCGTGAGCCACCATGCTCAGCCAAACCCCCTGAACCCCCTATTTTAAATGGAAATATCCAGGAAGAAAATGACCCAGCCCTATCACTGTGGGAGTTTAACCTAGGCACCTCAACTACTCGTTTTATCATAGAGCTGTTTTATGTTTTCCTTTGGAAAAAAGTAACTAGGTAGCACAGATGACCAACTCTATTACCAGATGAATTTAGAATGAACTATGAAAGCATGTACAGCAAATGTCAAGTCTTCTTACAAGAGGACAAATTACCATTAATCTTGAGACTACATAATGGGTTGTATCTGCTCAGCTACATACAAATAAATGGTGGTATTTATTTGTATGTGGTATTTCTTTTTCTGAAAGAAACTGCATTAGTATATTATCCATAATACATCCCAGTCTGGTTTAATGCTTATTATTCTTTTTCTTTTTCTTTTCTTTTTTTTTTTTTTGAGTCAGGGTCTTACTTGTTGCCCAGGCTGGAATGCAGTTTACTGCAGCCTCAAACTCCTGGGCTCAAGTGATCCTCCTGACTCAGCCTTCTGAGTAACTGGGACGACAGGTGCACACCACCACACCTAGATAATTTTTTATTTTTTGTAGAGATGGGGTCTCCCTTTGTTGCCCAGGCTAGTCTCAAACTCCCGGCCTCACGTGATCCTCCTACCTCAGCCTCCCAAAGCACTGGGATTACAGGTGTGAGCCACCACATTCAGCCTCAGACAGGTCTTTACGTAACAAGATACAAGCTCCTCCTAGTCTCAAGATTTCACACATGCCCTTCCCTCCTTCTGTTAGCTCTTTGTCCATTTAACTCCAACTCAGTCCTTGAAGTCTCAGCTAAATATTATTTTCTTGGGAAAGCTTTCCCTGTCTCTCTTCATTTCCCCCCCAACACCTCCGCCGCCCCCAGCATGCCGGTGACTCCACTATATATTCTCACAGCACCCTCTACTGTTCCCCACAGCATGCATCACAATCGTAATTAACATTTAGTTTTATGTATATATTTACTGTCTATCTCCCTTGCTAGATTTACAAGCAATTTAAAGACAGGGGTTTTATTTGTTTTGGTCATCACTGTATCCACAACACCCAGCACAATGCTGGTACACTGTAAGCGTTCAATAAGTATCTGAAGGAATTAATAAGATTTGTAGCTAAGTGCTAGGTTCTGAAGTGATGTGGTATTGGATCTGCCTTTACTGGCTCTATGCCTTTGTTATTGTTGTTGTTTGAGACAGGGTCTCACTTCCCCCACCCCGCCCCAAGACGGAGTCTCGCTCTTGTAGCCCAGACTAGAGTGCAGTGGCGGGATCTCAGCTCACTGCAACCTCTGCCTCCCAGGTTCAAGCGATTCTCCTGCCAAAGCCTCCCGAGTAGCTGGGATTACAGGCACCCACCACCACACCCCGCTAATTTTGTTTGTTTGTTTTGAGACGGAGTCTTGCTCTGTCGCCCAGGATGGAGAGCAGTGGCGGGATCTCGGCTCACTGCAAGCTTCGCATCCCGGGTTCACACCAGTCTCCTGCCTCAGCCCCCCGAGTAGCTGGGACTACAGGAGCCCTCCACCACGCCCGGCTAATTTTTTTGTAATTTTTTTAGTACAGACGGGGTTTCACCGTGTTAGCCAGGATGGTCTCGATCTCCTGACCTTGTGATCCGCCCACCTCGGCCTCTCAAAGTGCTGGAATTACAGCGCCCAGCCAATTGTTGTATTTTTTAGTAGAGACTGGTTTCACCATGTTGGCCAGGCTGCTCTCGAACTCCTGACCTCAGGTGATCCGCCCGCCTCAGCCCCTAAAGGTGTGAGTCACCGTACCCAGCTAAGACAGGGTCTCACTTTGTCACCCAGACTTGAATACAATGGCGTGATCTCGGCTCACTGCAGCCTCAATCTCCCAGGTTCAAGCAATCCACTTGCCTCAGTCCCAACAAGTAGCTGGGACTACAGGCGTGTGCCACCATGCCTGGCTAATAGCTCTATGCCTTTGGATAAATTTCTCAACATCTCTAAGCCCATCTCTCCCTCCATAAATGAAGATTATAGTTCCTATTATTAGGGTTATTACGGGATTGAGTAATTCAGTAAAGGGATTAGTACAATGCCTGGAACATAGCAAACACTCAAAAAATATCAACTATTATTAAGGAATGGAGAAAAGGGGACATGTACATGGTAGGGAAGGCATATTCCACACCCTTGATAAAGGCACAAACATAGCTTCCATTACGCAAACACACCGTTGCAATCGGCAACAGTGTAAGCAAGTATTCTCCTTACTAAATGTATGAGTGTATGAAACCCAAACGTTATTTCAAAAGTAACTTCACGATTCTCAAATCATTACACAAAGGTTTGGAAACTGAAAAAAGAGCATTAGGTGGCTACCATTTGTTGAATACCTACTATGTGCCAGACACCAGCTGAGCACCTTGCAAGTGCAGTTTCATTTACGCTTCACAACAACCTTATGAGTGGGTTTGTTATTCCCAAAGTTACAGCTGAAGAAACAGACACTCCGAGTTTAAAACATTTGCCCAAAGCCGCACAGCCAGGAAGCCGCAGAGTTAAGTATTGGAAGAGCAAGACATCTCAAACAGCCATTCCCGTGGACGCTCGAGTCAGCACCCTCCTTCTGCCTTCTGAAAAACCGGAGTTCTTTTGGCTAATCCTAACTCGCCGTCACTGGCTAAGGTGCCACCGTCCCCCAGCGCTCAACCCTCGGTCTTGCCGCAGGCACACGCTGCGGGGGCTCCCCTACGTCGCGCAGAACAGGCTCGAGCCAAGAGCCCTCTGGGAGCAGAGGCCTTTCACACACAGCGCCCAGCGCGACACCCATTTCCAGCCGCGGAAACCGGACTCAAGAGACCTCGGCGACAGGCGGGGTTCCCAGCCAAGCACTCGCCGGAACCAAAGCCCTGGTCCCAGCGACTGGGCTGTCTTCCTTCAGAGTTCCGCGTTGCGGGGATCCGAAAGCCGCCCGGGATTCCGCGCGCTCCCCCAGGGCCCGCGGCCTTCGCTCTACCACTACACCGCTTCCCCTCACCCAGGCCGGGGAGTCGCCTCAGCTCAAGGCCAGACCTTATTCCCTGATCTCGGAGGTTCCTTCTTCCCCAGCCCCTACCTGGTTGCCGGAGAGACCATAGTCAATCCATCCTCCCGCCTCGGAAGTGACGTGTACGCAGCCGGCGAGGCTCCGTCCAATCACAGCGTTGAGGCTGCGCATGCGCGTTGGGCGGGCGTCCCTCAAGGTGTACGTAGGACCCGCTAAACCAGAGATCTGAACAGGGTCCACCTGCATAACTACAGTGCCTTCATCTTCCGGAGGGAAATTCCGAAGGTCGTGGCTGGTGTTCCGTGGACTTTCGGCGAAGAACATAGTTGGAGAATTCACGATACAGTTATCAAGATGATTATAATGCCACAGTAATCAGAACAGTGTGATAACTGGTACAAAGGTAAAAACAATGAATGAAAAAGAGAGAGGCCAGAAACAGACCCGCAGCTATGTCGTCACTTTTTCCTCCTACAAGTAGCCACGGTAATGCAATAAGGAAAGTTTTGTTCAATATATAGTGCTACGTCAATTGAATGTCGATTGGGGGAAAATGAACCTTGACTCCTATCTCAAGTAAAATAATTCTAGATGGATGGTAGACCAGAATGTGAACAGCACAACTCTAGACAATAAAATCGCAGAATATCATAACCATGAGAGAGGAAAATAACGTTTTAGCAGAACACAAAAAGTGCCAGTCCTAAAGGAAAAGGCTGATAAATTGGGCGTCAGTAACTATAAGATACCGAAAAGACCCCATTGAGAAAAGGGAAAGACAATAGAACAGACAAGATATTTGAAATACATATATCTGAAAATGAATTTTATTCAGAATATATACGTACTTCTTGCAAATAAATTTTTTGAAGGACCTGAAGTGATTTAAAAAAAAAAAAAAGCATGAAAAGAGGATATTGAGAGTAAAGGGCAGAGGAAGGAAGGGGCAGGGCAGAGGAAGGAAGGGGTGGGGGGACTCTCATCATTCAAAATTCATAAGATGGCAAATATGTGTAAGGTGGAAAATCTCCCTCTCTGTTCTCCAGGAACCCACTTCACCTCCCCCTAGGTAACAATGCTATTAGCTATGTGTGTCCTTTCAGAGCCAGTTTATTGATAGCCAAGCAATTATATATATATTCAACACCCCCTTGTTACACAAGCAATAGCATTCTGAAACACCCTTCTGTTCTTGCTTTTATTCACTTTAACGAATTAATATATCATGGAAATTCTTACAGATATCCACAAACTCTGAAAGTGGGAAATTTTATTTTTAACTAAATATTTATTTTTGGTGTTTTCACACAAGTTTTTATACCCTCCTGGTCCCTCTCCAATGTTCTAGAAACTCTAGATTCCTGCTTGCCTATTCACAAAGTTTGAATATCCTTTAACAAACCCAATATGAACCTGTGAGGCAGGAAAGTAGGGTCTGGAGGCAGGGAACCTAAGGCCAATTCACGCCGACTTCCTAGAACTAAATCAAAAGGAAAACCGGAACTTTCCATGCCCAAGTAACAAAAGGACCAGAAGCTACTCCCTTTGCAACCTGCCCTACTTTTCTGCCTGGCAGATGAAAAACTGAAGGTACCTCTGATTGGTCCCCTCTTGCAACCAATCAGGCTGATCACAGGCCACTACCCCTCTTTTACATAGGGTGTACACCAAGTAACCAACGGGAAACCTCTAGAGGATATTTAAACTGCAGAAAATTCTGTAACTGGGCTCTTGAGCCACATGCTAGGCAGGCTCCCACGCTCTGGAGTGTGCTTTTGTTGCATCATTCTTTCCTTGCTTTGTTTGTGCGTTTTGTCCAATTCTTTGTTCAAAACGCCAAGAACCTGGACACCCTCCACTGGGTAACGCCTGACTAAGTCAGTTTCCTGGGGTTCATTTCCTAGACCTGCTACCCTCTTAGCCAACCCACTCTTCAGTCCTGCATGGAATTTGTTTTAGAAGCAACTCAACACATTTCAATGTTTTGGTAACCAATTTGAACTGCATCTCCCAAATGCAAGTGTAAGAACTCTAACTTCACAGCCAGGATATTATACAAATAGATTCCAGTAGGCCGGGTGCAGTGGCTCACACCTGTAATCCAGCACTTTGGGAGGCTGAGGCAGGCAGATCACCTGAGGTCGGGAGTTTGAGATCAGCCTGACCAACATGGGGAAACCCCATCTACTAAAAATTTTTAAAAATCAGCCAGGCATGGTGTCGTGTACCTGTAGTCCCAGCTACTCAGGAGGCTGAGGCAGGAGAATCACTTGAACCCAAGAGGTGGAGGTGGCAGTGAGCAGAGATCACGCCACTGCGCTCCAGCCTGGGCAACACAGTGAGACTCCATCTCAAAAACAAACAAACAAAACAAATAGATTCCAGTGGTTAGCACAGTTCCATGGCTTTCTATGAAAACAAGATGGAAGAATTTTGTTTCCAAGAAGATGAACTAGACACAATTTTCCCTATTCCTTTTACTAAGTACAACTAAAAATTGTGGGCATTATATATAAAACAATCTAAGACTCCGAAAGGTGGAGAGAAGGAAACCAGCTAGCCACCCTGAGACCCAACGAACAATATGGTGGGTGTTGCCTTATATATCCCAGACTGGGTGCTAGGAAGTAAGAAACCTGGAAATGCCGACAGGCAAAGACAATGCCCTAAGAAAAGCCTTCTCTCTCTCTAGCCACAGGACCAGGAAAAGCACAGCCTCAGAAGACAGAAAATGTTTAGATAATAATGACTCTAATCCAGCCCAAACCACAGAAAGAACCCCATCCCCATGCTTGCCTCTTGGAAAGCCCAGACTGCCACCCATGCTAGGCTGTAAAGAGGCACCACCGTCCCCTCCCCCTGGCATGGTGTCAGAGAAGGCCAAGTGGAGGGCTGGATTTTCATTCCCACTGAGCAGCAAGGAGGCTCTCCCCCAGCATGGTATCAGTGGAAACCACATGGAGAACCTGGACTTCCACCCGACTTGATCGGAAGAAAGCACTCATCCCCTTCTCTGGGGTGGTGTCCGAGACAGTGTTCCATGAAAGGGCATATAGGCAAAGCCACCCTCAAATGCCCAAGGAGCTGGGAAAACATAGGAAGCAGACAAATCCAGTTTGTCAGTATAGGATAATTAATTAGAGGGAACTTACAGACAGAAGCATGGCCTTCAGTGTCCGCAAGGCCAGTGGATCTCCACACTGTAGCCTCCCAGAACCAGGGCTTATATCTTGGGGACAAAAATATATACTTACCCTGGAAGGAATGTGTAGATGGTTGAGAGAATGCTGTGGGTGTCACAACCTATGATTTCTGCAACAGCATCAAGGGTTGTTTCTGTAAAAAGGCAAAAGTTACAGTGAATAGGTGATCCTATATAAAGAGTAATACATCAACTAGACATTTTGGAGGCATTCCTGGAATTGGAGTTAGCAGATTCGCATTTAAAATAAAGTCACTCTTGTCCCTATAGGGAGCCAAGTGGAGAGTCAGAACTTTCAACATCACTCGGTGGCAACAAAGCCACCTCCCACCCCACATATCAGTGGAGGTCCCCTCCCCATCCCAGCAAGGGTGGTATCCCTGGAGGCCAACTGGAGAGCCTGAACTCCCATTCGTGCCAAATAACCTCCCTCCACATGTCAACAAAGGCCAAGTGGAAGGCCTGGACTTCCACCCCCACTTGGCAATAATGAAGAGGCATCCCCTTCCCCTGCCAAAGTGGGTCAGGAAGCCTGCTAAAACACAAGATTTAAATAAGGTCCAGAGTCTTACGACACCCCAAAGTCCAAGTTTCCACCAAAAAGCACTCATTATACCAAGAAATGGGAAAATCTAAACCTAAATGAGAAAACACAATCAACAGATGCCAACACAGCTGAGCACAGTGGCACACACCTGGAACTCCAGCACTTTGGGAGGCCAAGATGGAAGGATCCCTTAAACCCAGGAGTTCAAGACCAGCCTGGGCAACATAGTGAGACCCCACCTCTACAAATAACTTTTTTTTTTTTAAGTAGCAGGGCTTGGTGACATGTTCCTGTAGTCCCAGCTACCTGAGAGGCTGAGGCAGGAGGATCACTTGAGCCCAGGAGTTTGAGGCTGCAGTGAGCTATGATTGCACAACTGCACTCCAGCCTGGGTGACAAAGTGAGACCCTGTCTCAAAAAAAAAACTTTTTTTCAGAAAAATCAATTGTATTTCCATATACTAGCAACAAACATGAAAACCAAAAATTTAAATGCAGTACCATTTATAATCACTCAAAAAATCAAAATACTTAGGTGGAAGTTTAACAAAACATGTACAGGACTTATAAGCTGAAAACTACAATAGACTGTTGTAAGAAATCAAAGATCAGCTGGGCACAGTGGCTCATGCCTATAATCCTAGTACTTTGGGAGGCTGAGGCAGGCAGATGGCTTGAGTCCAGGAGTTCAAGACGGCCTGGGCAAGACCCCGTCTCTACAAAAAAATACAAAAAATTAACTGGGCATGGTAACCTGTAGTCCCAGCTACTTGGGAGGCTGAGGTGGGAGGATCGCTTGAGTCCAGAAGGCAGAGGTTGTAGTGAGCCAAAATCACACCACTGCACTCTAGCCTGGGCGACAGAGTGAGACCCTGTTTTAAAAAAAAAAAAAAAAAAAAAGGAATTAAGATCTAAAGAAAGAGACATTCCGGCTGGGCATGGTGGCTCACGCCTGTAATCCCAGCACTTTGGAAGGCCAAGGAGGGCGGATCATGAGGTCAGGAGATCAAGACCATCCTGGCTAACACGGTGAAACCCTGTCACTACCAAAAATACAAAAAATTAGCCAGGCGTGGTGGCCGGCACCCTGTAGTCCCAGCTACTCAGGAGGCTGTGGCAGGAGAATGGCGTGAACCCGGGAGGAGGAGGTTGCAGTGAGCCGAGATCGCGCCACTGCACTCCAGCCTGGGAGACAGAGTGAGACTCCTTCTCAAAAAAAAAAAAAAAAAAAAAAAGAAAGAAAGAGACATTCCAGGCTCATGGACTGAAGACTCAACATAGTAATGATGTCAATTCTCCTTTAATTGATATACAGGTTTAACAAAATTCCTATCAAAATGCCAGCAAAATTTTTTGAAGATATAGAAAATTTTTTTTTTTTTTTTTTTTTTGAGACGGAGTCTCACTCTGTCGCCCAGGCTGGAGTGCAGTGGCACAATCTCGGCTCACTGCAAGCTCCGCCTCCCGGGTTCACGCCATTCTCCTGCCTCAGCCTCCCGAGTAGCTGGGACTACAGGCGCCCGCCCCTGCGCCCGGCTAATTTTTTTTCTATTTTTAATAGAGACGGGGTTTCACCATGGTCTCGATCTCCTGACCTTGTGATCCACCCGCCTCGGCCTCCCAAAGTGCTGGGATTACAGGCGTGAGCCACCGCGCCCGGCCAGAAAAAAAATTTTTTTAATGTATGTAGAAAGGCAAAGGAACTAGAATAGCTAAAACAATCTTGGAAAACAATAATAAAATGGAAAGAATCACTCTACCTGATTTCAATTTTTATTATTATTTTTTTGAGACAGGGTCTTACTTTGTTGTGCAGGCTGGAGTGCAGTGGTGCAAACAAAGCACATTGCAGCGTCAACCTCCCAGGCTCAGGTGATTCTCCCACTTCAGCCTCCCAGGTAGCTGGGACTACAGGTGCATGCCACCACACCCAGCTAATATTTTCTGTATGTTTTGTAGAGACAGGGTCTTGCTATGTTGACCAGGCTGGTCTCGAACTCCTGGGCTCAAGCAATCCTCCCACCATGGGCTCCCAAAGTTCTGGGATTACAGACGAGAGCAACCACACCCAGCTTCAAATCTTATTATATAGCTCAAGATTGTTTGGTATTATTATTATTATTATTATTATTTTTTTTTTTGAGACGGAGTCTCGCTCTGTCGCCCAGGCTGGAGTGCAGTGGCCAGATCTCAGCTCACTGCAAGCTCCACCTCCCGGGTTCACGCCATTCTCCTGCCTCAGCCTCCCAAGTAGCTGGGACTACAGGCGCCCGCCACCTTGCCCGGCTAGTTTTTTGTACTTTTTTTTAGTAGAGACGGGGTTTCACCGTATTAACCAGGATGGTCTCGATCTCCTGACCTCGTGATCCGCCCGTCTCGGCCTCCCAAAGTGCTGGGATTACAGGCTTGAGCCACCGCGCCCGGCTGTTTGGTATTATTGAAGGACAAATATATAGGTCAATGAGAAAGAATAGAGGACCCAGAAATAGCACCACACAAGCATGTCCATCTGATTTTTAAGAAAGATTAAAAAACAATTCAATGAGATGATAGGCTTTTTCAACAAATGGTGCTGGAGCAATTGAATGTTAATGGACAAAAATTTAAAAATAATAATAAAGAACCTTGACCTAAACGTCACACCATTTATGAAAATTAACTCAAAATGAATAATAGATTTAAACATAAAGCATAAACATTTTAGAAGGTAGTACAGAAGAAAATGTGGAGGAACTAGGGGTTGGTAGAGATTTCTTCAAAATGACACTGAAAGTATGATTCATAAAAGAAAAAATGCATAAAGTGGACTTGATCAAAATTAAAAATGTTTTGCTCTGCCAAAGACTCTGTTAATGGAATCAAAAGGCAAAGTGCACACTGGAAGGATATGCAAACTATATACCTGAAAAAGGACTCATATCTAGAATATACAAAAAATTATCAGCCAGGCACGGTGGCTCACACCTGTAATTCTAAGACTTTGGGAGGCTAAGGTGGGAGAATTGCTTGAGCCCAGGAGTTTGAGACCAGCCTGGGCAACATAGTAAGACCCTGTTTCTATTTTTTTTAATTAAAAAAACTCTCGGCCGGGCGCGGTGGCTCACGCCTGTAATCCCAGCACTTTGGAAGGCCGAGGCGGGCGGATCACAAGGTCAGGAGATCGAGACCATGGTGAAACCCCGTCGCTACTAAAAATAGAAAAAAATTAGCCAGGCGCAGTGGCGGGCGCCTGTAGTCCCAGCTACTCGGGAGGCTGAGGCCGGAGAATGGCGTGAACCCAGGAGGCGGAGCTTGCAGTGAGCCGAGATTGTGCCACTGCACTCCAGCCTGGGCGACAGAGCGAGACTCCGTCTCAAAAAAAAAAAAAAAAAAAAAAAAAACTCTCAAAACGCAACATGAAAAAATTGAGCAATTCAATTTAAAAAATGGACAAAGACATGAAGAAACATTTCACTGAAGAGAATATACAACCGGCAAATAAGCACATAGAAAGATGATCAACATTACTAGCCATTAGGGAAATGCAAATCAAGACCATGTTGAGATATCACTACACATCTCTTAGAACAGCTAGACAGATGTTGAATTTCTTAACACCCCAAAACCTTAGCCTCTCATCCTTAAAATGAAGATAGTAAAGAAACTGTGAGGCCAAAGATGATAACACTTGTGAAATGCCACAGAAGTTAGTACTCAATAAATTGTAGCTGTTTTTATTGCTGTCGGTGGTGGAATTGTTGCAAAACTACTGGGATGCATAACTATATTTTTCCTCTGATGAAACCAGAAAAAACTATTTCTGTAATAACTAAGTTTAGTATAGCTCTAGGAAGAATTTCCTTTAGTGACAGGAACTCTAACAAGTCCCTCCCCCGTCCCCTCCCCTCCCCCCGCCCGTGCTGCTGCGAATTTTAAAATAAAAACTGTTTCCTGCTGACCTGTCCTTTAAACGATGCTGCTTGGAGGCTGCGGAAACATCTCCACCAAATTTGTTTTCTGAGATACCCGATGAGCTGCAAGGAAACAGCGCCACCTTCCTGAAGCACGCGGAATGGAATCAATAGTTTGTAGTCCCCTGTATCACGCCATCTCCTCCTCCGGGAGGTGTGAGGTGAACATAAATGGTGTACTGAAGCTATCAAATTATTAGAACAACTGAGAAGCGATAAGAGAAGAAAAACAGTACATTTTTAAGAACATTGTTGGTTTAAGACTAGGGTGCGGGCCGGGCGCGGTGGCTCACGCCTGTAATCCCAGCACTTTGGGAGGCCGAGACGGGCGGATCACGAGGTCAGGAGATCGAGACCATCCTGGCGAACACGGTGAAACCCCGTCTCTACTAAAAAATACAAAAAAAAAAACTAGCCGGGCGAGGTGGCGGGCGCCTATAGTCCCAGCTACTCGGGAGGCTGAGGCAGGAGAATGGCGTGAACCCGGGAGGCGGAGCTTGCAGTGAGCTGAGATCCGGCCACCGCACTCCAGCCTGGGTGACAGAGCGAGACTCCGTCTCAAAAAAAAAAAAAAAAAAAAAAAAAAGACTAGGGTGCATGAAGCTGACGCAGAGACAAAATGTTCTGTTATTTGTGGTTTCTGGAAAATGTCAGCTTCCTGCAGGAAATAGGGTTTCCCTGAAACTTAAAAGCTAATGTTGGTTGCTGCCTCATAGGAATTGTGACTCTCAGAGATAA
Organism: Macaca fascicularis; assembly: GCF_037993035.2. NCBI lineage: Eukaryota > Metazoa > Chordata > Mammalia > Primates > Cercopithecidae > Macaca > Macaca fascicularis. The sequence goes on along the minus strand of NC_088390.1, from coordinate 20,547,280 downwards.
GAAAGCTCAGACCGGGCGCGGTGGCTCAGCCTGTAATCCCAGCACTTTGGGAGGCCGAGGCAGGCAGCAGGTGGATCGCTTGAGCCCAGGAGTTCGAGACCAGCCTGAGCAACATGGTGAAACCCCGTCTCTACTAAAAATACAAAAATTAGCCAGGCGTGGTGGTGCGCGCCTGCAATCCCAGCAACTCGGGAAACTAAGGTAGGAGAATCGTTCGAAGCAGGGAGGCAGAGGTTGCAGTGAGTCGAGATCGTGCCACTGCACTCCAGCCTGGGTGACAGAGTGAGGCCCTGTCTCAGAAAAAGAAGAGAAAGAAAAAAAAGAAAGAAAAGAAAAAGAAATAAGAAGGCCGTATTTCTTTCCTTAGAGAAAGGATTTATTATTTTTTTATTTTTATATTTATTTATTTATTTAATTTATTTTGAGACAGAATCTTGCTCTCTCATCCAAGCTGGAGTGCAGTGGTGCAATCTTGGCTCACTGCAAGCTCCGCCTCCTGTGTTCAAGTTGTTTTTCTGCCTCAGCCTCCCAATTAGCTGAGATTACAGGGGTCCACCACCAGGCCTGGCTAACTGTTTTGTATTTTTAGTAGAGACGGGGTTTCACCATGTTGGCAAGGCTGGTTTCTAATTCCTGACCTCAAGTGATCCACCTGCCTTGGCCTCCCAAAGTGCTAGGATTACAAGCAGGAGCCACTGCACCCAGCCAGGGTTTATCAAATTTTGTATGAAAATGTATTTTAGGGCCGGGCGCGGTGGCTCAAGCCTGTAATCCCAGCACTTTGGGAGGCCGAGACGGGCGGATCACGAGGTCAGGAGATCGAGACCATCCTGGCTAACACGGTGAAACCCCGTCTCTGCTAAAAAATACAAAAAACTAGCCGGGCGCGATGGCGGGCGCCTGTAGTCCCAGCTACTCGGGAGGCTGAGGCAGGAGAATGGCGTGAACCCGGGAGGCGGAGCTTGCAGTGAGCTGAGATCCGGCCACTGCACTCCAGCCTGGGCGGCAGAGCCAGACTCTGTCTCAAAAAAAAAAAAAAAAAAGAAAGAAAAAGAAAATGTATTTTAGGGTCTTACGTCTATTCTAACAAACAATATCTATAATGTGTTTTCTTCAAATCCTTAATCAGATATTATATTGAAGAGGGACATCCAGAAAGGCTGAGTGCAGGGTAGAACACATATTTTAATAAAATTAATTTGTCCACAAGAAGCTGTTGGCACTTGGGAGTTAGACCAGTGCTGTCCCCTGTGGTGGCTACTAGCTATATGTGACTGTTTATGTTTAATTCAGTAAAATTTAAAATTCAGTTCTACAGTCCCACTAGCCACATTTCAGGTGTTCAACACAGTAACCAATACAGCAAACGTTCAATGTTCGTTACAGATGTAGAGCATTTCCACCATGTATATGGGTCACAGAGAAGCCATATTTACTTTAAAACCCAGCCTTTCTGCACTTTTCTACCAAATAGTTTTACTCCTGTTGAAGACATCTCCGTGTCAGACTATAAGCTGATGTCAAATGGGAAAAAACCTCGGACACTGACATTGAACCTGGAGAGTCTGGCTCCAGAGCACACTTGCAAACAGTTACACTGTCTGGATTTCCCAGACAGGAGTGGGGTTAGTGGGTGCAGCTCTGCAGCATGATGACACGGCTGGTTTGGTTCTAGTCCAGGGAGGAAATTCTCTGATAGTGGAGTCCCATGAACACAGAAGCAACCCGCCTCCCCACTCTTTCTCTCTCTCTCTCTCTCTCTCTCTCTCACACACACACACACACACACAATCTTCCCTCAGAGATTGTGCAGAATGTGTACGAGACCTCCTAAGGAACCAGGTCTCACTCTGTCGCCCAGGCTGGAGTGCAGTGGCGTGATCTCAGCTCACTGCAAATTCTGCCTCCTGAGTTCAAGATTCAAGTGATTCTCCTGCCTCAGCCTCATGAGTAGCTGGGATTACAGGCACACGACACCATGCCCTGCTAATTTTGTTATGTTTACTACAGATGGGGTTTCACCGTCTTGGCTGGGCTGGTCTTGAACTCCTGACCTCAGGTGATCTGCCCACCTTGGCATCCCAAATAAGAAACCAATTCTATTTTATGCTCACCAGGAGCTGTCTGGGTTTTGTTTGAATCAGCCTGTAAGTTTTTTTTTGTTTTTTTTTTTTTTTTTTGAGACGGAGTCTGGCTCTGTTGCCCGGGCTGGAGTGCAGTGGCCGGATCTCAGCTCACTGCAAGCTCCGCCCCCCGGGTTTATGCCATTCTCCTGCCTCAGCCTCCCGAGTAGCTGGGACTACAGGCGCCTGCCACCTCGCCCAGCTAAGTTTTTGTATTTTTAGTAGAGACGGGGTTTCACCGTGTTAGCCAGGATGGTCTCGATCTCCTGACCTCGTGATCCGCCCGTCTTGGCCTCCCAAAGTGCTGGGATTACAGGCTTGAGCCACCGCGCCCGGCCAGCCTGTAAGTTTAACAGTTGCCACATCTTACCCTTGGCTTGATGAGAGAGAGTCTTATTTGCTTTTCTCATATATATATTTAACCTCAGAGCTTCCACTTTTTGGGAAACACATTTAATAAATGGAAGGGGGGAAAAAAGAGCCAAAATGAGATTATGATAATGATAAAATTTTTTTTTTTTTTTTTTTTTTTTGAGACAGAGTCTCGCTCTGTCACCCAGGCTGGAGTGCAGTGGCCGGATCTCAGCTCACTGCAAGCTCCGCCTCCTGGGTTCACGCCATTCTCCTGCCTCAGCCTCCCGAGTAGCTGGGACTACAGGCGCCTGCCACCTCGCCCGGCTAAGTTTTTGTATTTTTAGTAGAGACGGGGTTTCACTGTGTTACCCAGGATGGTCTCGATCTCCTGACCTCGTGATCCGCCCGTCTCGGCCTCCCAAAGTGCTGGGATTACAGGCTTGAGCCACCGCGCCCGGCCGATGAAATATTTTTAAAGTATTCAATTTAATAAAAACGATTTTAACATCCAAATATACAGTGTAATGCATTTGTGATTTTTATAAGACAGTTTCAGAATTCATGGGAAAATCTACTCATTGGTAGTGCCTCAGAAGCTGTGCAGTGATGCTGGAGAGAGTGCAAATGACATTTTGCTCATCACTGTCTTCTCTGTGACGCTGCAGCCTCATACAGCAGTAAGGTCCAAAGCCTAAACTCTAGGGCCTTTTCCAATACAAAGCCGGAACCACTGCCTGGCCCACTCCTACCAACCTCCCTCCTCCAGCAGGCAATGGGGCCTCGGCGCCTCTCCCACGAGTCATCTTGTCCTGGCCCTTCCAGCCCCATTCTCTCCATTTCCCAGCAGGCGTCTGTATTGATGTTCCCGAGGCAAGTGATCGACCTTCACTGTCCCTTTCCAGCCTTCCTGCCAGGAAGAATACTGGGATGCATAAGCTACCATGTACCCTACCGTTTAAGTTCCTCCTTCTAGAATAGTGCACGGCCTACTGGCCATGAGGTGGGTTTCTTCCATCTTTTCCAGTCCCTTAGGGAAGCAGCTCCTTAACCCCTCACCGTTAACACAGTGATGTTAACACAGGACATTTCAGGAGTTGTTCAGTTCAGTGTTTATTCCTTTAGCATAGATTTACCCACACAGGAGGTTATGGGTTTCTAAGCATCTTTGTATGCCAGAGGTGACCGCAGCCCTCCTCGAGGCCAGGAAAATCTGCCTCTGAGCCAAATAAGGTTGTGTGTGTGTGTGTTGTTGTTTTTGTTTTTTGGGGCCAGGGTCTCTCTCTGTCACCCATGCTGGAGTACAGTGGCCCAGTCACAGGCTCACTGCAGCCTTCACCTTCTGGACCCAAGCAATTCTCCTTCCTCCGACTTCTGAGTTGCTGGGACTACAGAGCACACCACGACACCTGGTTAATTTTTGTACTTTTTTTTTTTTTTGTAGAGACGGGGTCTCACCATGTGGCCCAGGCTGGTCTTGAACTCTTGGGCTCAAGCAGTCCATCCACTTCGGCTTCCCAAACTGCTGGGATTACAGGTGTAAGCTACTGCACCCAGCCTCCAAATTTAAGATTTCTTTTTTTTTTTTTTTTTTTTTTTTTGAGACGGAGTCTCACGCTGTTGCCCAGGCTGGAGTGCAGTGGCGCGATCTCGGCTCACTGCAAGCTCCGCCTCCCGGGTTCCCGCCATTCTCCTGCCTCAGCCTCCTGAGTAGCTGGGACTACAGGCGCCCGCCACCGCGCCCGGCTAATTTTTTGTATTTTTAGTAGAGACGGGGTTTCACTGTGGTCTCGATCTCCTGACCTTGTGATCCGCCCGCCTCGGCCTCCCAAAGTGCTGGGATTACAGGCTTGAGCCACCGCGCCCGGCCAATTTAAGATTTCTTGCAGCAAATAATTAAATTGTCCAGGCTCAAAAGGTGCTAAAAAGATGCTGAACAGCATCTGCATTCTGTGTTGGCATTTCTCCCTTGGCATTTCTGTGTTAATTTAAACTGTCTGACCTGGGCCAGGCACAGTGGCTCTGAGATGCCTGTAATCTCAGAACTTTGTGAGGCCAAGGCAGGTGAATCACTTGAGGCCAGGAGTTCGAGACCAGCCTGGCCAACATGGCAAAACCCTGTGTCTATTAAAAATACAAAAATTAGCTGGGCGTGGTGACATACACCTGTAATTCCAGCTACTTGGGAGGCCAAGGCAGGAGAATTGCTTGAACCCGGGAGGCAGAGGTTGCAGTGAGCTGAGATGGCACCACTGCACTCTGGCCTGGGCGACAGAGTGAGACTCTGTCTCAAAAAAATAATAAACTGTCTGATCTGTAAGACGAAAATGGGAAGCAAAGGCTCCCACCCTTAGTGACTGCAGAGTGAGTGGAGAGTCATAAAATGAGATCCAGGGAGTCTCAGGGTTCAGCTATTTGCAGTCAAGGACTTCAGGCCTGGGCTTAGTATACTCCAAGTGCTCAGAAGAGTACTGGCAAGGCATTCTTTTAGATCTGTGGTTCAGGTGTCTTATGGGGAAACACACCCTCCCCTCCCCTCCCCTCCCCTCCCCTCCCCTTCCTTTAAGATGGAGTTTTGCTCTTGTTGCCCAGACTAGAGTGCAATGCAATGACATGTTCTCAGCTCACTGCAAACTCCACCTCCTGGGTTCAAGCGATTCTCCTGCCTCACCTCAGCCTCCCGTGTAGCTGGAATTACAGGCATGCGCTGCTATGCCTGGCTAATTTTTTTGTATTTTTAGTAGAGATGGGGGTTTCTCCATGTTGATCAGGCTGGTCTTGAACTCCTGACCTCAGGTGATCCGCCCGCCTCGGCCTCCCAAAGTGCTGGGATTACAGGCATCAGCCACTGCGCCTGGCCCAATGCACTTCGTTTTCTTACTTCTCCTTGACTGTAACAAATTCGTTCATTCAACAAATGCTTCTAGAGCATTTACACCATTCAGGGTGCTATGGGAAGACAAGGATTAAGCAGGCACAGCTCCAGCTCACAAGAAGCTCATGAGCTGGGGGAAGAGAACATATGTACACACTTAGCTGTCACAGGAAAACGTGGCATGTGGAGTTTCAAATACACAGCTGTGGAAATTTAAGCGGGGATGGAGTAAGGTGAGCATCCAGGAAGGTTTCATCAAAGAGTAGATATTTCTGTGGGATCTTGAAGGAGGGGAGAATTTGGACGTGTCCAATTCACCCTTTGTGACATTAGCAAGGATGTAAAGGAACACTCAGAGAATGGTTAGTCCTTCTATTTGGCTGCTGTGCAGGTAGGATGAAGACGAGAATTGGGAAAGAAGATAGGGTCAGATTGGGGAGGGGTTGGACTCTATTCAGGCAGCAGAGGAGAGCCATGATGGGCTTTGTAGCAGGAAATCCACCAGATCATCCTGTTGCATGAGAAAAACTCCCTCAGCTGCTCCTCTGAAAGGTGGACGGAAGAAGGGAGAGGGTCAAGGCAGACAGTCCAGGTAGGAGGCTGCGGTAATACTGTTGGCAGAAGCTTGGGTTTGCAGATGTATCCCTAGCACCTTGCTTGTTGCAAGTTCTCCCAAAATACTTGTTGGAGATTACAGGGTTTGTTTTGTTTTGTTTTGTTTGTTTACTTTTTGAGACGGAGTCTCGCTCTCTCGCTCTGTTGCCCAAGCTGGAGTGCAGTGGTGCAATCTCGGCCTACTGCAAGCTCCGCCTCCCAGATTCACGCCATTCTCCTGCCTCAACCTCCTGAGTAGCAGGGACTACAGTTGCCCACCACTACGCCTGGCTAAATTTTTGTATTTTTAATAGAGATACGGTTTCACCGTGTTAGCCAGGATGGTCTCGATCTCCTGACTTTGTGATCCTCCCGCCTCGGCCTCCCAAGGTGCTGGGATTACAGGCATGAGCCACCACGCCCGGCCCCACAGATTTTTAAATATTTGTATTTCTTGCATACCTGCTGTGTGCTGGGTAGTTTGGGATGAATAAAGGAAATGAATTCCAAAATTAAGGTCCTGAGTGCGCAAACGGAGAGGAGAGAGGCTGAAATCGAGACACACGGTAGGCATAGGATCAACATGACTTGGCAATGGACTGGAAGCTAAGGGAAGGGGGAAGAGGAGCAAGGACTTGGGGAGGATGCAGGGTAATGAAGGTCTCACAGAAGCAGCAGGTTTAGGGGGAAATGGGATGAACTCCTTTTTGGATATGTTGGGTTTGACATTCTGGCAAGAGAGCTTAACAGGGCAGCCCAGCAAGCTTGGCTCTTGAGTTTGTCAGGCCTGAAGATGGAGCAGAGACCACAGGGGTACATGAGATTTCCCTAGGGTATGGGTGTGGGCCCCACATCTACACTGTGGGGTAAGAAGTGAATAGGGCTGCGGCAGGTTGAATTTTTGTTCACCCAGATGTGGCACCCCCACATCTGGATTGAACACATTCCTGCTGAGAACTCAGGAGCAGCCATGAGACCTGTATAATCAGCCACATGTAAGCAGAAGCGACATGGGTCACCTCTGAGCAGAAACTGCAGGAATCAGTGTGTGATTTACTATGTCTCTTTCTCTTCTTTCTGCCCTAAGACCATCGATGTCCCAAACAGAGACTTTTCCAACAGCCTGGGTCCTAGAGTGAAAAAAGTGTTGTGTAGGACGGTAGCAGGCCCATGATGGACATGTAACATGAGCAAGAAACAAACTGTTGTCACTGTAAGCCACTGAGATGGGGGGTGGGGGGCAGTCATTTTTCACACAGCATAACCTAACCTATACTGGCTGATACAAGGTCAAGGACAGATCCTTGGTGGTTACTTGGGGCAAAGAAAAAGGAAAAGAAGATGTAGAAGATGACCCTCAGAGGAGAGGATGAGAACAGGAATGCAAGTGACAGAAATACTAAAGCGTTTTCTTCATTTAATCCAGCATTAATTGATGATCGGTGTCATTGTTCTAAATACAGTCCCTAAGTGGGGCCATTGAGGAACATCTTTCAGTATTTCAAATGTCATGTATCCCCCCCATCTGAGCACTTCCATGATTCTATAGATATATTTACGTATGTGCTGTTAATGGTTAATATTGTCAACTTGATTGGATTGAAGGATGCCAAGTATTGTTGCTGGGTGTGTCCGTCAGGGTATTGTCAAAGGAGATTAACATTTGAGTCAGTGGAGTAGGAGAGGCTGATCCACACTCAATCTGGGTGAGCACCATCTAATTAGCTGCCAGCACAGCTAGGATAAAAGCAGGCAGAGGAACATGGAAGGACTAGACTGGCTGAGTCTTCCAGCCTTCATCTTTCTCCTGTGCTGGATGTTTCCTGCCCTCGAACATCAGACTCCAAGTTCTTCAGCTTTTGGACTCTTGGACCTACACCAGTGGTTTGCCAGGGGCTTTTGGGCCTTTGGCCACAGACTGAAGGTTGTACTGTCTGCTTCCCTATTTTTGACGTTTTGGGACTCAGACTGGCTTCCTTGCTCCTCAGCTTGCAGATGGCCTATTGTGGGACTTCACCTTGTGATCATGTGAGTCAATACTCCTTAATAAACTCCCTTTCTATTACATCTATTCTATTAGTCCTGTCTCTCTAGAGAACCCTGACGAATACATATGCAAAATGATGTCCGTACAAGACTATGCAATGGGCCGGGCGCGGTGGCTCAAGCCTGTAATCCCAGCACTTTGGGAGGCCGAGACGGGCGGATCACGAGGTCAGGAGATCAAGACCATCCTGGCTAACACGGTGAAACCCCGTCTCTACTAAAAAGTACAAAAAACTAGCCGGGCGAGGTGGCGGGCGCCTGTAGTCCCAGCTACTCGGGAGGCTGAGGCAGGAGAATGGCGGGAACCCGGGAGGCGGAGCTTGTAGTGAGCTGAGATCTGGCCACTGCACCCCAGCCTGGGCGACAGAGCGAGACTCCGTCTCAAAAAAAAAAAAAAAAAAAAAAAAAAAAAAAAAAAAAAGACTATGCAATGCATCCTTATTTTTGATAGCAAAAGATTGAACCAACTCAAATATCCATTAATGGAAGCCTGGTTAAATCCATCAGAGTATAGCCACACACTGTAATGCCATGAAACTCAAAGAAGTAACTCTATGCACCAACAGGAGAAGTCACTACATATCTTAGCGACACATATAAAGTTTAAAAAAGCAAAGTGAGACTTGATTTTGCTGCAATCATATTAACAAATACTGCCCCCACTATTGTTAAACTAGTTTGCGACCAACATTTTCTTGCTCAGAGATCTGTAGGTCAGGCGCTTTGGGCTGCTGCTTAGGTTCACATGTGCTCCATATGCCTCTCATTTTGGGACCAGTCTGAAGGTACAGAGGCTACCCAGGGCAAGTCCTTGTCATGGCAGATGGCAGGAGTGCAAGAGGTCTAGTGGGAACTTGTCAGTCCTCCTAAAGCCTCTGATTGGATATGACACACTTTCACTTGTGTCCAAAGGAAGTGGACAAAGCTCAAAGTCAGCCAAAAAGAGACGTGAACTCTACCACAATGGGGAGAGGTGATGGGAGTGAATATTTGTAGCCCAATCAAAACACAGATCCATAAGGAGCTAGGCTCAGAAACCACACAAAGGATGGGGCATGGAAACTGGGATGGGGGGATAAGGATGAGGGAACAGGTCACTAAACGAATTTTATACTTTTTATTTATTGTTATTTTAATGTAGTAATGCTTTTGAACCATGTGAATAAAATTTAAGTAACTGAGAAAAAATTAACAATGTGCACTATACTTTGTAAACTCCATCAATGTAAAATAATCAAAAGGGTCACAATCTAATTTAAAGAGAGTTTATTCAATCACAAAGTGTGAGGCTAGATGACCAACACGAACTCCAAAGGAATGGGGTCAGCATTTGAAAACAGGGAAGTTTAGCGATTTCATTTGTATAGGCAGAGAGAGAGGAGTTTTGCAAGATTACAACATTATTCATACAAGGATAGCACATGGTTACAGCGAATTAATTATAGGTAGTACTTCTTTTGGGAAGGATACATTAAACTTTTTTTTTTTTTTTTTTTTTTTGCAGAGGGTATAATAATCATGATGTTTCTGTCATCTAGTCTAAGCACAGCAGGACAAAGAGAAGATTTTCCATTTTTCTTTTTTTTTTTGAGACAGGGTTTTGCTCTGTCACCTAGGCTGGAGTGCAGCGGCACGATCTTGGCTCACTGCAGCCTCTGCCTCTTGTGCTCAAGTGATCCTCCTGTCTTAGCCTTCTGAGTAGCTGGGGCTACAGGCACATGCCACCATGCCCAGCAAATTTTTGTTTTGTTTTTTTTTTTTTTTGAGACGGAGCCTCGCTCTGTCACCCAGGCTGGAGTGCAGTGGCGCAATCTCAGCTCACTGCAAGCTCCGCCTCCCGGGTTCACGCCATTCTCCGGCCTCAGCCTCCCGAGTAGCTGGGACTACAGGCCCCCGCCACTGCGCCCGGCTAATTTTTTTTTATTTTTAGTAGAGACGGGGTTTCACCATGGTCTCGATCTCCTGACCTTGTGATCCGCCCGCCTCGGCCTTCCAAAGTGCTGGGATTACAGGCGTGAGCCACCGTGCCCGGCCAAATTTTTGTATTTTTTGTAGAGACAGGGTTTCACCATGTTGCCCATGCTGGTCTTGAACACCTGGGCTCAAGTGAGCTAACTGCCTCAGCCTCCCCAAGTGCTGGGATTACAGGTGTGAGCCACTGCACCTGGCCAGGAAGTTAATCTTTAACAAGGGTCATTAATTAAGAAGACAGGGCCAGATGCTGTGGCTTATGCCTGTAATCCCAGCACTTTGGGAGGCCAAGGCAGGCAGATCACCTGAGGTCGGGAGTTTGAGACCAGCCTGACCAACATGGAGAAACCCCGTCTCTACTAAAAATACAAAAATCAGCAGGTGTGGTGGCACATGCCTGTAATCCCAGCGATTTGGGAGGCTGAGGCAGGAGAATCGCTTGAACCCAGGAGGCAGAGGTTGCAGTGAGCCAAGATCGCACCATTGCACTCCAGCTGGGCAACAAGAGCAAAACTCTGTCTCAAAAAAAAAAAAGAAGTGGGCAGGAGGGTTTTGTCCCTAATGTCCTTTAGTTCTCTCTAGTCATTGTACAGGACAAGAAAACCAAGAAAGCGAGTTAATCTATAATCTGAGAACAGACATTGTAACCACATGTGACTCAAATCACGGTCACATCTCTCTCGAGTCTTCACGTGTTTTTTGGGTGTTCCAACAGCTTTTACATTTTCACATTTTCCCCTTTCCATCAAGATTTTTTGAAGAAAGCATTGTAGATGAACTCAATAGTTTTAACTCCTTTTTAATTTTTAAAAAATATTTATTTATTTATTTTAGAGACAGGGTCTTACTCTGTCACCCAGGCTGGAGTGCAGTGGCTCAGTCACAGCTCACTGCAGCCTTAAGCTCCTAGGTTCAAGTGATCCTCCTGCTTCAGCCTCTCAAGTAGCTGGGATTTCAGGCACGCACCACTGTGTCTGGCTCTGACTCTTTTTATGTCCAGGAGTTTAGTCCCATGTCACTAAGAAGACTCATTCCTAAGATATCACGTCTTATGGTGAAAGTGGGATTGGACGAACTATAAGGCTCATGAAGTATAGGCCAAATTTAAAAAACATGAAGGAAGTGACTTTGTGACCTGAGCCAGGTTACTTGGTTACATTTTTAATTAATGTGATTTTTTCAAGTGATCATTATTTTAGTCTTTTGAATCACACTGACTCAATTATTTATTTATCTTTTGTTGAGACAGAGTCTCGCTCTGTCACCCAGGCTGGAGTGCAATCTCGGCTCACTGCAACCTCCGCCTCCCAGGTTTGAGTGATTCTCCTGCCTCAGCCTCCTGAGTAGCTAGGATTACAGGCACACGTCACCACGCCCAGCTTATTTTTGTATTTTTAGTAGAGACGGGGTTTCCCTACCTTGGCCAGGCTGGTCTCAAACTCCTTACCTCAGGTGATCTGCCTGCCTCAGCCTCCCAAAGTGCTGGGATTATAGGTGTGAGCTACCACACCCAGCTGTTTGTTTGTTTTTTTCCTGTTTTTTTTTTTTTTTTTAGACAGAGTCTTGCTCTGTTGCCCAGGCTGGAGTGCAGTGACATGATCTTGGCTCACTGCAACCTCTGCCTCCTGGGTTTAAGTGATTCTCCTGCCTCAGCCTCCCAAGTAGCTGGAATTACAGGTGTGTGCCACGCCAGGCTAATTTTTGTATTTTTAGTAGAGACGGGATTTTGTCATGTTGGCCAGGTTGGTCTTGAACTCCTGTCCTCAAGTGATCCACCCACCTCAGCTTCCCAAAGTGCTGGGATTACAGGTGTGAGCCTCTGTGCCAAGCCACACTGACTCAATTGTAAACAAATGTTATAACGGCAACATAGACTAAAACGAGACAAAACACAACAAATGTTTATAATTTCTAGAATAAGTCATGATTTTTACCAAGTTTCCCAAGAGCCAAACTAGCTATTTAGCCAGTTGCTTAGAGAACGTTTTGGGTATGAAAGACTGGTTATTTGGGTTTTCATATTAGCCATTAACTTAGTGATATTATTTGATTTATCTGGGATATAGACACAGCATTTAGTTTCACAATAACACAGCATTAATGGAAAAACAAAACTCTGTCAACAATTTAAAGAGGTTTATTCTGAGCCAATATGAATGACCTTGGCCCAGGGAAGAGTCTCAAGGGGTCTTGAGAAAGTATGCCCAAGGTAGTTGAATTACAGTTTGGTTTTATACATTTTAGGGAGACAGGAGTTAAAAGCAAAGACATAAATCAATACATGGAAGGTATACTTTGGGTCAGATCAAAATGGCAGGACTTCTTAAAGGGGCATGGGCTTCCAGGTTGTAAGTAGATTCAAAGATTTTCTGATTGGCAACTGGTTGAAAGAGTTAAGTTTTGTCTAAAGACTTGAAGTCAGTAGAAAGAAATGCTTTAGTCAAGATAAGGGGGATTGTGGAGGCCAAGGTCTTTGTTAGGTAGATGAAGCCTCACAGGTAGCAGCCTTTAGAGAGAACAGATGATAGCTGGGCACGGTGGCTCATGCCTGTAATCCCAGCACTTTGGGAGGCCGAGATGGGCGGATCATGAGGTCAGGAGATCAAGATCATCCTGGCTAACACGGTGAAACCCCATCTCTACTAAAAATACAAAAAATTAGCCAGGCGTGGTGGTGCATGCCTGAAATCCTAGCTACTCGGGAGGCTGAGGCAGGAGAATGGTGTGAACCCGGGAGGCGGAGCTTGCAGTGAGAGAAGATCGCGCCACTGCACTCCAGCCTGGGCAATAGAGTGAGACTCCGTCTCCAAAAAAAAAAAAAAAAAAAAGAGAGAATAGATGATAAATGTCTCTTTTCAGGTCTTAAAAGATGACAGACACTTAGTGAATTTCTCCTATGTCTGGGAAATGCCTGGAAAGGGAAGCCCTGGCTGCATTAATGGAGATTCTCTACAGACAGAAATTTCTCCCACAAAAGATGGCTTTGCAGGGCCATTTTAAAACATGTTAAAGAAACATATTTTGTGGTAAAATATTTTGATTTCCTTAAGGGTCTGCTATCTGTCATGTGATGCTGCATCAGAATAAGGTTGGAATTTGGTGTCCTTTTGCCACAAACAGTCTGTTTTGTCAGACTTATGATCTCTATTTTAATGTTTTTGGTTTTTTTTTTTTTGAGATGGAGTCTCGCTCTGCTGCCAGGGCTGGAGTGCAGTGGCCGGATCTCAGCTCACTGCAAGCTCCGCCTCCCGGGTTTATCCCATTCTCCTGCCTCAGCCTCCTGAGTAGCTGGGACTACAGGCGCCCGCCACGTCGCCCGGGTAGTTTTTTTAATTTTTTTTTAGTAGAGACGGTGTTTCATCATGTTAGCCAGGATGGTCTCGATCTGCTGACCTCATGATCCGCCCGTCTTGGCCTCCCAAAGTGCTGGGATTACAGGTTTGAGCCACCGCGCCCAGCCTATTTTAATGTTAATGTTGGTCAGTGGTGCCTAAACTCCAAAAAGGGAGGAGGTATAATGAGGCCTGTCTGACCTCCCTTCCCATCATGGGCAGGAATTCAGTTTTTCAGGTTTCTCTAGGGTTCCCTTGGCCATTCATTCAGTTAGGGGTGCTTAGGAGTTTGTTTCTGGTTTGCAACCATTTCTTCTTGGACCGTGGTGAGTATGGCTAAAGCCTTATGGTTTTGCAATACAGCTTTTCTCATGAGAGTAACTTTATTACTCAATAATGAGATAACCATGAAGATATTATTTAGGACCTTCTGTGTATAATTGCTTAGGGCTTCTACATGTCAAATAACATCATTAGTACCCAGTTGCGGTACAAAGATAGAAGCTAAAAGATCATATGGTCAACAAAAAGAGTCAAGCTCTGTAAAAATATTTGAAGATATTTATTCTGAGCCAAATATGAGTGACCATGGCCTGTAACTCAGGAGGTCCTGAGACCATGTGCCCAAGGTGGTCAGGGTGCAGCTTGGTTTTATACATTTTAGGGAGACATGAGACATCAATCAAATACATTTAAGAAATACATTGGTTTGGCCCAGAAAGGTAGGACAATTCAAAGCTAGAGTTTCCAGGCTATAGGTAAATTTAAACATTTTTCTGGTTGACAATTGGTTGAGTTTGTCTAAAGACCTGGGATCATAAAGGAAATGTTCAGGTTAAGATAAAAGATTGTGGAGACCAAGGTTCTTTTAAAGTCTTATAGTGGCTGCCCTGAGAGACAACAGATGACAAATGTTTCCTATTCAGATCTTTAAAAGGTGCTAGACTCTTAATCTCTTTAGGATTGGGAGGGCCTGGAAGAAAAAGATCTAGCTATGTTAATAGATTCTTTTTTTTTTTTTTTTTTTTGAGACGGAGTCTCGCACTGTCACCCAGGCTGGAGTGCAGTGGCCGGATCTCAGCTCACTGCAAGCTCCGCCTCCCGGGTTCACGCCATTCTCCTGCCTCCGCCTCCCGAGTAGCTGGGACTACAGGCGTCCGCCACCTCGGCTGGCTAGTTTTTTGTATTTTTTAGTAGAGACGGGGTTTCACCGTGTTAACCAGGATGGTCTCGATCTCCTGACCTCGTGATCCGCCCGTCTCGGCCTCCCAAAGTGCTGGGATTACAGGCTTGAGCCACCGCGCCCGGCCAATAGATTCTTTACAAATGCAAATTTTCGCAAAGGACAGCTTTGCAGGGCCATTTCAAGACATGGCAAAGAAACATGTTTTGGGGTAAAATATTTTGATTTTCTTTCTTGTCTCATAATGTCATGGCAGAGTCAGGTTGGAAAGTAAGTCACAATATACAGGGTTAAATAAAACCCATCTGATGAGAATTTATGGTTTGTAGGGCATGACTCCCCAGACCCCTTAAGATAGGAATTTGGGCAAGATAAGAAAAAATCAGAGCTTAGTTCTCAGTGCCAATGGAATAAGAAGGAATCCAACCAGATTGTAAATGAGGGAGATCTGTGGGTTTTTTAAACCAAAAATAAAATTCTAAGCCCCTCAACAATCTGAATGGACCCCTCCTCTTGGCCAAAGGCGTTCTAAGATTAACCTGAAAAACTAGTTCAGGCCATGACAGGAAAGAAGGGTCAGACATGCCTCATTATACCTTCCTCCCTTTTGGAATTCAGGCCCAGCTGACCAGCATTAACATTAAAACAGATCTTAAGGCTGGCAAAGCGGACTCTTTCTAGCGATCACATGCCAGATTCCAGCCTGACTCTAGTATGGCATCACATGACAGATAGCAGGCCCTGAAAGAAATCAATGTATTTTGCCGGGCATACTGGCTCACATGGGTAATCCCAGCACTTTGGGAGGCTGTGGCGGACAGATCACGTGAGGTCAGGAGTTCAACATGGTGAAACCCTGTTCCCTACTAAAAATACAAAAATTAGCTGGGTGCGGTGGCATGCCCCTATAATCCCAGTTACTGAGGAAGCTGAGGCAGGAGAATCACTTGAACCCAGGAGGGGGATGTTGCAGTGAGCCGAGATTGCACCACTGCACTCCAGCCTGGGTGACAGAACCAAGACTCTGTCTCAAAAACAAACAAACAAAAAAAGTGTTTTACCCCAAATTATGCTTCTTTGCCATATCTTGAAATACTCCTGCAAAGCTGCCTCTTGTGGTAAAATCTACATTCTGAAAAGAATTCCTTTCCTTTTCTAGGCATTCTTCCTGATCCAAGAAAGAATTAACTTTGATAAGAAACGTTTATCATCTATTCTCTCTGAAGCCTGCTACCTGGAGATTTCCTCTACATAATGGGATTCTCGGCCTCCACAACTGCTTATCTTAAACGCAGACATTTCCTATTGGGCCTAGGTCTTCAGATAATAACTTAACTCTCTCAACCAATTGCCAATCCAGAAATCTTTGAATCTGCCTATGACCTGGAAGCATCCCAGCCCCACCTCCGCTTCAGGTTGTGCTGACTTCGAACCAATGTACATCATACATATATTGACCAGTGTTCTTCTGTCTCCCTAAAATGTGTAAAACCTGATCACCTTGGGCATATGTTCTCAGGATCTCCTGGGGCTCTGTCATGGAACATTGGTCCCTCATATATGGCTTAGAATAAATCTCTTAAAATATTTTACAGAGTTTGACTCTTTTTGTTGACAGTTTGAAAGGGTATGAACTATTTGACCTTGTGCCCAGGTATAACCCAAAGAACCATCCTAGGGGTATCACCTGGTGAAACAGTCTGCATTTAGTTCACTCAGTCTTCTGAGACATGAATCCAAGGGTCTCTGTCTTCTAATTTTGTGGTATAAAGTATGAAAGGAAAATAAGTCTTGGGACACCAAAATCACTAAGCTAAAGGGAAAAGTCAAGCTGGCAACTGCTTAGGGCAAACCTGCCTCCCATTCTACTCAAAGCCATCCCTCTGAGGCTCACCTGAGACAAATGCATATCTGATTGCTTCCTCTGCCCCACTGCTTATGTGAAAATGTGTATTCACTGAGCCATTCTAAATTGTGTATTCAGTGGAAGGCTGATCAAGGACTCAAATGAATGCAATCTTTTGTCTCTTAGCTACTTCTATCCTGGAAGCCCCCACTTCGAGTTGTCCTCCCCTACTGGATGGAATCCATGTACATCTTACATGTTATTGATGTCCCCTGTCTCCCTATAATGTGTAAAAGCAAACTATACCCCTGACCATCTTGGGCACATGTCTCAGGACTTTCTGAGGCTGTGTCACAGGCTCATCCTTAACCTTGGCAAAATAAACTTTCTAAATTGACTGAGAACTGTCTCAGATATTTTGCGTTCACAAATGACGCAGGATTTTTCTCAGTCACTTTGCCAACTGGAGACCTCCATGGGCAGCAACACCCCCCAGCCTGGGCCTCACTTGGCCCTGGGCCAGCCACTGGAGGTGCCCCATCCACTCGGCCTGCCTGTGCTATAGCTTGTACCCATGTTTGGCAGTTCCCAAGCTCTTGTCCTGCACCCAAGAAGAATGAGGATATGCTGACAATTGAAGGGTGAGAATGGGTAGAGAATTTTATTGAGTGATGGAACAGCTGTCAGCGGAGAGGAGATGCAGGGGGTGGTTCCCCTCTCAGACTGGCTGAGTCTAGGGCTTTTATGGGTTCAGAATAGGGGAGTACTGATTGGTTTGTGAGTATGCAAAGAAAGGCTAAAGCAAAGGCACCACTAAAGGATGAGCATGGCAGTGTAAAAAAATCAATTAAGGGCCGGGTGCAGTGGCTCATGCCTGTAATCCCAGCACTTTGGGAGGCCAAGGCGGGTGGATCACAATGTCAGGAGATTGAGACCATCATGGCTAACATGATGAAACTCTGTCTCTACTAAAAATACAAAAAATTAGCCAGGAGTGGTGGCAGGCACCTGTAGTCCCAGCTACTCAGGAGGCTGAGGCAGGAGAATGGCGTGAACCCGGGAGGTGGAGCTTGCAGTGAGCCGAGATCACGCCACTGCACTCCAGCCTGGGTGACAGAGCAAGACTCCGTCTCAAAAAAAAAAAAAAAAAAAATTAGGAAAGGGTAAGTATATGTAAAATAGGTGAAGAGTGGGGATCAGAGGAAAGCACACCAAACAGGAAGACAGGTTCTCAATCCTATCCAAGGATTTACCCAGCATTGTCTTCAGTTCAAAGGTTGGGTTTCACCAGTGACCCACCCTTATCTGCCTAGGCATTTGACTGCCTCCTGTCACTATCACAAAGGGCTACTAAGGAATACCTGATAAGGTCCATACCATTTTGGTTGAAGAGAGTTTTCTTGTTTGTGTTTGTTTTTAATTTATTTATTTTTAAGACGGAATCCCACTCTGTCACCCAGGCTGGAGTACAGTGGTGCGATCTAGGCTCACTGCAACCTCCATCTCCCAGGTTCAAGCGATTCTCCTGCCTCAGCCTCTTGAATAGCTGGGATTACAGGCATGCGCCACCACGCCCAGCTAATTTTGTATTTTTAGTAGAGACGGGGTTTCACCATGTTGGTCAGGCTGGTCTTGAACTCCTGACCTTGTGATCCGCCCACCTTGGCGTACCAAAGTACTGGGATTACAGGCGTGAGCCACCGCGCCCCACTGAGTTTTTTTTGAGACGGAGTCTCGCTCTGTCACCCAGGCTGGAGTGCAGTGGCCGGATCTCAGCTCACTGCAAGCTCCGCCTCCCGGGTTCACGCCATTCTCCTGCCTCAGCCTCCTGAGTAGCTGGGACTACAGGCGCCCGCCACCTCGCCCGGCTAGTTTTTTGTATTTTTTAGTAGAGATGGGGTTTCACCGTGTTAGCCAGGATAGTCTCGATCTCCTGACCTCGTGATCCGCCCGTCTCGGCCTCCCAAAGTGCTGGGGCTTGAGCCACCGCGCCCGGCCGCTGAGTTTTGTTTTTAATGTTATTTCCGATAGACGAAACCTGCTGGCTGAAGTTTGTGATCCTTGCAGTTTTAGTTTCCTAGGAGCTCACTGTGAAAAGCTTCTTTCACTAATATGTAATTTATAATTGTTTCATAAGACCATTGTAGTATCTGAATCTATCTCCCTTTACTGTTACAAATGTAGGTTTTTGGAGACAATTTCATAGGTCTGCCATTGTGATTTTGAATGGAGATTCAAAATTCCCAGGTGGTGCTTACCAAAAGGGGTCAACGTCAGACGAAGCAGAACCAGTGGAAGGAACAGCTTTTGGCTAAGGAATTTTAAAAGCCTCAGTTAATTTTCCCAGTTGAGTTTTCGTGTGGGTGTTTTTTTTTTTTTTTTTTGAGATGGAGTCTCACTCTTTGCCAAAGCTGGAGTGCAGTGGCGCGATCTCGGCTCACTGAAAGCTCCGCCTCCTGGGTTCACACAATTCTGCTGCCTCAGCCTCCCGAGTAGCTGGGACTAAAGGCACCCGCTCTCACACCCAGCTAATTTTTTTTTTTGTATTTTTAGTAGAGATGGGGTTTCACCGTGTTAGCCAGGATGGTCTCGATCTCCTGACTTCGTGATCCGCCCACCTCGGCCTCCCAAAGTGCTGGGATTACAGGCATGAGCCATCCCACCCGGCCATTTTTTTTTTTTTTTTTTTTTTAAAGACACAGGGTCTTACTTTGTTGCCTAGGCTAGAGCACAGTGGCATGATCATGGCTCACTACAGTGCTGACCTCCTGGGCTCAAGCAATCCTCCCACCTCAGCCTCCCAAGTAGCTGGGACCACAGGTGTATGCCACCTTGCCTGGCTAATTTTTTCTATTATTTGTAGAGATGGGAGTCTCATTACATTGCCTGGTCTGGTCTCACACTCCTGGGCCCAAGTGATATTTTGCCTTGGCCTCCCAAAGTGCTGGGATTACAGGCGTGTGCCTGCCACCTTGCCCATCCTTGAGTTTTGATCATTCCATTTATGCGTTTTTATTTTGTTTTGTTTTGTCTTGAGACAGGGTCTCACTCTGTCGCCCAAACAGGAGCAAAGTGGCATGATCTCAGCTCACTGCAACCTCTGCTTCCTGGGTTCAAGCTATCCTCCCACCTCAGCCTACCAAGTAGTTGGGACTACAGGCATGCACCACCACTCCCAGCTAATTTTTGTATTTTTAGTAGAGATGGGGTTTCACCATGTTGGCCAGGGTGGTCTCAAACTCCTGACCTCAAGTGATCTGCCTGCCTTGGCCTCCCAAAGTGCTGGGATTATAGGTGTGAGCCACCACAATGGGCTGCATTTATGTGTTTTATTAACCCAGGTAACTATAGATGATGAACACATTGTAAATGTTGGAGAATGGGCCACATTGTAAAATGTGGGTAAGGGATTGGTTAAGGGAATTTTACTTCCTCCTAAGGCTGTTGCTTTTCTGCATGGAAATGCCTTTACCCTGTGAGAAAACATGCAAATCATTACGAGAACATATTTGTATATTTGCAAACTGTTAAATCAAGTTTAGACTAAAGCTGCCTCCTTACATATTTTAAGTTTGGCCTAAATATTTATCTGTACATTGTGAACTCTAACCTAAATGAAGCTGTAAGCAGACTGTAGACTACTCTTGTGTCAGTCACTGTATTTTGGCCAATGCAAAGGTGGCCTACTGTTCAAACTCTGTTCAAATAAGATAAATGCTGAGCTGTAACCAATCCACTGTTTCTGTACCTCACTTTCCTCTTTCTGTCGGTAAATCTTCTTCCACCACGTGGCTGTACTGGAGTCTCTGAGCCTGCTCTGGCTGAGGAGACCACCTGATCTGCCAGTAGTTCTTGTACAATGAAACTCTGCTAAATTTAATTCAGCTGAGTTTTTCCTTTACGACAAGGGTGGCAACTGGAGTAATCCAATAGCCATACCTCGAAAGGGGCCTCAGGTAAAGAAAAATATCCTTGGGAACTGTATGACAGTTTCCCTAGATTATGTTCTGGACAAATGTGACAATTTTACACCTTATGAGTTATCGTTGGAGAAGTTTTCCAAAAATAGCTTTCCCCAAGCAACCATTTTGTCAAGGCTCTAGTGAGTGGGGTCATATACACAGGTTAAAAATTATAACTGACCCAGCACTTTGGAAGGCCGAGGCAGGTGGATCACAAGGTCAGGAGATAGAGACCATCCTGGTTAACATGGTGAAACCATGTCTCTACTAAAAATACAAAAAATTAGCTGGGCGGTGGCGGGTGCCTGTAGTCCCAGCTACTCAGGAGGCTGAGGCAGAAGAATAGTGTGAACCTGGAAGGCAGAGCTTGCAGTGAGCCGAGATTGTGACACTGCACTCCCGCCTGGGCGACAGAGCAAGACTCCGTCTCAAAAAAATCAATCAATCAATAAATAACTGAGCTGGGCATGGTGGCTCACACCTGTAATCCTAGCACTTTGGGGGCCGAGGCGGGCAGATTGCCTGAGAACAGCCTGGGCAACACGGTGAAACCCGCCTCTACTAAAAAATACAAAAAATTAGCCAGGCGTGGTAGCATGCGCCTGTAGTCCCAGCTACTTGGGAGGCTGAGGCAGGAGAACTGCTTGAACCCGGGAGGTGGAGGCTGCAGTGAGCTGAGATCACGCCACTGCACTCCACCTTGGGCAACACAGCGAGACTCTGTCTCAAAAAAAAAAAAAAAAAAAAAAAAAAAACCACTGGGCGCGGTGGCTCACGCCTGTAATCCCAACACTTTGGGAGGCTGAGGCGAGAGGATCACTTGTGGTCGGGAGTTCGAGACCAGCTTGGCCAGCATGGTGAAACTCTGTCTCTACTAAAAATACAAAAATTAGCCGGCCATGGTCGCACATGCCTGTAATCCCAGCTACTCGGGAAGCTGAGGCAGGAGAATCGCTTGAACCTGGGAGGCAGAGGTTGTGGTGAGCGGAGATCACACCATTGCACTCCAGCCTGGGCAACAGAGCGATTCTCCGTCTCAAAGAAACCCAAAAAACAAAAAAACAAGATAACCGTAGGCCAGGCGTGGTGGCTCATACCTGTAATCCCAGTACTCTGGGAGGACGAGGTGGATAGATCACCTGAGGCTGGCAGTTCGAGACCAGCCTAACCAACATGGAGAAACCCCATCTCTACTAAAAATACAAAATTAGCCTGGCGTGGTGGCACAAGCCTGTAATCCCAGCTACTCGGGAGGCTGAGGCAGGAGAATCGCTTGAACCCGGGAGGCACAAGTTGCAGTGAGCCGAGAGCGTGCCGCACAGGTTGCAGTGAGCCGAGATCGTGCCACTGCACTCCAGCCTGGGCAACGAGAGCAAAACATCATCTCAAAAAGAAAAAAAAAATTGGTAACTGTAATTCAGCAGGAAGTATAGGCACATTGTTTGGCGCACACCGTACCTTATCTTTGGCAGAGTATGTTAGCTCTTTTTCTAGAGGGCAAGAGCTATATCTAGTTTGTTGCCATGGTGCTACATACTTTTCATACAGGCATTTATTGATTTATTGAATGCAATACAGAAATGCTGAGGATGTGACGATGTTGTCACACCACCTCCTGCATGAAGCCTTCCCTAACCCTGCCCCCTTTCCCAGACTGAAAGTAATTTCCACATTCTCAGAATGTGGAATATTCTTATAGTTCCAAACACACGGAGCCTTGAGGCACAATTACTCACATATTTGTCTTAATTTTCTAAACCACCCTGAATCTTGCTACAAAGAACAGAAATTCTATGTATATTCAATGTGACTTTGTGGCATAGATTAAGCATTAATAACCTTTTGCTGAAGAAAGGTTATGGTTACATGGAACTTTAAAGCACATTTTAATCTGTTTATGAAGACTTAATTTCCCCTTGTAATTTAGGTACTGATCTTTGAAGTTATAGGGTTTTTTATCTATAAAGTGACGCTGGGCCTGGCGCAGTGGCTCAGGCTTGTAATCCCAGCACTTCGGGAGGCCAAGGGGGGCGGCTCACCTGAGGAGTTTGAGACCACCCTGGCCAACATGGTGAAACCCTGTCTCTACTGAAAATACAAAAAATTAGACCGGGCGCAGTGGCTTACGCCTGTAATCCTAACACTTTAGGAGGCCGAGGAGGGCGAATCACGAGTTCGAGACCAGCCTGACCAACATGGTGAAACCCCGTCTCTACTAAAAATGCAAAAATTAGCCGGCACTGGTGGCTTGTGCCTGTGATCCCAGCTACTCGGGAGGCTGAGGCAGGAAAATCGCTTGAACTCAGGAGGTGGAGGTTGCAGTGAGCCGAGATGCCGAGATCACGCCGCTGCACTCCAGCCTGGGCAACACAGCAAGACTCTGCCTCAAAAAAAAAAAAAAAAAATAAGTGACTCTGGAAAACAATAGTCATTTTGAGGTTGGGCAGTGCTCAAAGCTATTATCAATGTCCTTGACATAGGGGTCTCAAAAAACGTCAACCAGTGTGTTACTGAAGACGGACAGGTGGTGGCAGGGCTCTTAGCCGAGGGACAGAAAAATGCTTGCTGCCTAGAATTCACTTACATTGTTTCCTCTCTCCAGGTTTCTGGCTCTGTGTGGAATAGGTACTGTCCTCCTGGTAGTTGTTAGGGAATCAGACATTGCATTTTGATCGTGATAAGTTATTTGCTTTTCTCGTTTGTTCACCTTAAATTGAAATTGGAGAGGTGCAAATTCTGCCCCATCCTGGGAGGCAGCTCCTCCTTCTTAGCCAGCTCTGCAGCAGGTTCTGGTGTCCGCGACTTTCAAATTGCCTCGGGGGTCTTTCGGGAAGCACGTCTCAGGGGACAAGCGCGTGGTTATGGTTTGGGTACAGGCAGCGTTTTCCCCGAGGACTTGCTGCCGCCCGCTTCGGGACTGCGTATAAGCTCCCGGAGCTGTCTGCCAGTCCCTCGCACGCTCCGGAAATTGAAGGATTGTTAATCAAGAGGTCTCCACCAATGGATGGCCACAGGTCGTGGCTGGGCCAATCAGGCTCTGTCTCTAGGGCTTTGGCGCGAAAAGACACAAGGTCCAAAAAGAAAAAGAGGAAAAAAAAGAAAAAGGAAACGGGAGTGTGAGATTGATAGACTCTAGCAGCCCTCCTATGAGCCTGTCTATTAATTTCTTTTCTCTAAATGTCTGCCTTTTTTCTTCGTGTACAATTCCTTTTTGTCATCGTAGCAGGAATAAATATCGATCTCTATCAACGTTGGTGTAAAAGGACCCTGCCTTTTAGCAGATCATTCCGCCCCCAATAAAAGACTACACTTCCCAGCGACC
The DNA here is from genome assembly GCF_037993035.2 of Macaca fascicularis. Classification (NCBI taxonomy): domain Eukaryota; kingdom Metazoa; phylum Chordata; class Mammalia; order Primates; family Cercopithecidae; genus Macaca; species Macaca fascicularis. The sequence goes on along the minus strand of NC_088390.1, from coordinate 20,523,675 downwards.
CTTGCAGACCCGAAAACCTGCGGCACTCTAAAGCGGAGCCGCGACAACTTCCGACGCTCTAGGGGGTTGGGCCAGCCGCTTGGTGCCACAGCGTCGGCTGTGCCTGAAATCTTGTTGAGTTCAGCCTCCTTCAACTCCGCGTTTTATGAAATACTGATACAGAGGGGTCATTGTGGTTAAAAAGTTACCCGCGATCTGGGGGCGTTTGGCCAGGGCTTGGTTGCCGAAGCAGCAGCTAAACTGGACAGTCGCTAAATGAAGGCGTGGCGCATCTGAGACCCAGCGATTCTCCTCCTAGGTGTATTGCGGACGGAATGTGCCAGGACGTGCGTAACACTTGTCAAAACACAGAAATGACCCAAGTCGTTTATCAATAGATGAATTGTGGTATAATTATACAATGGATTGTTAACAAAACAATGAAAAAGATCATTACAACTACATGGAATAGCATGGATGACTATCACAGACATGGTGTTGGGTGAAAGAAGCCAGATACAAGGCGTACCCCTTCATGAAGTCCAGAAACAGGTGATGGAGGTGCTAGAGGCCAAAAGAGTGGTTACCTGGGGCTAGGCGTAGTGACAGGGAGAAGGGCATGAGAAGCCTCGGGGTGTGGAAACTGGTCTATGAGTGATGATTATATGGGTGTGCACATGTGTAAAACTCATAAGTTTGTACTCTTAAGATTGATGTTGTGTTGTTTTTTGAGATGGAGTTTCGTTCCGTCGCCCAGGCTGGAGTGCAGTGGTGCGATCTCGGCTCACTGCAACCTCTGCCTCCTGGGTTCAAGCGATTCTCCTGCCTCAGCCTCCTGAGTAGCTGGGACTACAGGCGTGAGCCACCACGCTTGGCCAGTGCACCTTACTTTTGTATATTACAATCATATGTATAGTATATCTAAAAAAAAAAAAAAAAAAGGATGTAACATTCCATGCTTGAGTTTATATTTCCCAAAGTATCCAAAATCAGGCCAGAAGGTTTTAGTGAAATTCTCTACTTTTGTTTAAATCAAATTTCATATTCTAGGAAATCAGTCAATTTCTCCTTCAGGCTGAAGTGTACACTCCTTTGATTAGTAATACGCAGTTAAGGGAGCAGGTTCTGGGGCCAGACTTTCTGGGCAGAAATCACATTTCTGCCTCTTACTAGCAGTGTGAGCCTGAAGAAACTATTTAACCAGTTTAACTCATTGGTAAAATGAAATAATCGCAGCCTGGCCAACATGGCAAAATCCCATCTCTAGGGAAAAAAACAAAAATTAGCTGGGAGTGGTGGTGCACGCCTGTAATCCCAGCTACTTGGGAGGCTGAGATCAGAGAATCGCTTGAACCCAGGAGAGGATGCAGTGAGCCAAGATCATGCCACTGCACTCCAGTCTGGGCGACAGAGCAAGACTGTCTCAAAAAAAAAAAAAATCATATTCCCTATGTCCCAGGGTTGTTGAGTGGTTAACGTGTGTTTATGAAAAGCGCTTAGAATACTAAGAACAAAAGAATGCATGCTATTGTTATTGGTGCTCAGTATTATGATTGGTCCACAAGGCTCTTCCTGATCTATTTCTTATCAGCCTTTCAGCATCATGTCTCACCATTCTCCCTCTGGTTTCTCCCCATCCGGGTGTACCTAACCATGCTGCTTAACTTATTTTCTTTTCTTTTTTTTTTTTTTTTTTTTGAGACGGAGTCTCGCTGTGTCTCCCAGGCTGGAGTGCAGTGGTGCGATCTCGGCTCAGTGCAAGCTCCGCCTCCCGGGTTCACGCCATTCTCCCGCCTCAGCCTCCGAGTAGCTGGGACTACAGGCGCCGCCACCACGCCCGGCTAATTTTTTGTATTTTTAGTAGAGACGGGGTTTCACCGTGTTAGCCAGGATGGTCTCGATCTCCTGACCTTGTGATCCGCCCGTCTCGGCCTCCCAAAGTGCTGGGATTACAGGCTTGAGCCACCGCGCCCGGCCTGCTTAACTTATTTTCATGTGCTGCTCCCTCTGCCCAAAACACCGTTCCCCCAGGCCGCAGCATCCACCATATAGTTTGAGCACACACTTAGGGCATCAGCAAAGCAGAGGCAAGCCCCTAAAAAAAAAGAGAGTGAGGAAAAATAATATATCTCTACAGTATTGGATGGTTGACACCCTGTCCCCTCCACCACTAGCAGAAAAAGCATGGAAGGAGTTATGGGGAAGTTGATACTTTATTGGGCTGCATTGCCCCTATTTTATGGTCTGGAGTTGTTTGTATGTGAAATACATTTGGATGGTGGGAGGAGTGTAATCTCTTCAGTACTTAGGCCCTTATAGGTCTTTGTGGCAGATGATGTTTTCCAGAATGGCCACAGTGATATTTCCCATCCCACATCCTCTTCCTGCAAGGTGACTTTGACACTCCTGGTGAGAGGTAGAACCTCTCCGCTTCAATCTGGGAGGGCTTGTGACTATGGTGAAAGTGAGGCCGTGTCACTTCCAAGTCTGGGTGAGATAGCTTCTTCCTTGTTCCCAGGAAGTGTAGCCCCAGACTTGCTGTTGGAACCCAGCTTCTGTGCTATCAGGAAGTCTGGGCTACATGAAGAGGCAACATGGATTGTTCTGGTCAACAGCCCCAGCTGAGAGCCCAGCCAACAACTAGTGTCAACCGGTAGATACCAGTGAAGCCTTTAAGATGAATCAAGTACCAGCCCCTATCTCCCTGCAACTGTATCAGGGATCCTGAGAGAACCATACCAGCCAATTTCCAAAACCATGAAAAAGTAAAGTAAAATGTCGTTATGCTAAGCCACTACATTTTGGAGTGATTAACAGTTATAATGGGGTCCTGTCCTTCCCCACCCAACTCATCCTATTTTTTTTTTTTTGAGATGGAGTCTCGCCCTGTTGCCCAGGCAGGAGTGCAGTGGTGCGATCTGGGCTCACTGCAAACTCCGCCTCCTGGGTTCATGCCATTCTTCTGCCTCAGCCTCCCAGTGGCTGGGATTACAGGCGCTCGCCACCATGCCCGGCTAATTTTTTGTATTTTTAGTAGAGACAGGGTTTCACGGTGTTAGCCAGGATGGTCTCGATCTCCTGACCTCGTGATCCGCCCGCCTCGGCCTCCCAAAGTGCTGGGATTACAGGCGTGAGCCACCGCGCCCGGCCATCCTATTTTTCTTTTTCCTTTTTTTGAGACAGATCCTTGCTCTGTCACCCAGGCTGGAGTGCAGTGGTACAGTCATGGTTCACTACAACCTCTGCCTCCCGGGTTCAAGTGATTCTCACGCTCAGCCTCTGGAGTAGCTGGGACTACAGGCATGCGCCACCACACCCAGCTAATTTTTATATTTTTAGTAGATTCAGGGTTTAACCATGTTGGCCAGGCTGGTCTCAAACTCCTGGCCTCAAGTGATTCTCCTGCCTCAACCTCCCAAAGTGCTGGGATTATAGGCATAAGCCACCACACCCTTCCCTTCCCTCCCCTTCCCTCCCCTTCCCTTCCTTTCGTTTTTTGAGACAGTTGCCCAGGCTAGAATGCAGTGGCACAGTCATGGTTCACTGCAACCACTGCCTCCTGGGCTCAAGTCATCCTCCCGCTTCGGCCTCCCAAATAGCTGGGACCATAGCCACACGCCACCACGCCTGGCCGATTTTTGTATTTTTAATTTTATTTTTGTAGAGATAGAGTTTCGCTGTGTTGCCCACGTTGGTCTTGAACTCCTGAGCTCAAGCAGTCTGCCTGCCTCAGCCTCTGAAAGAGCTGATATTATAGGCATCAGCCACTGTGCCCAGGTCCCTACTTGATTTTCTTTCTTTTTGAGACAGAGTCTCTCTTATCCAGGCTGCCCCACTTGATGTTCAAGACTGCTCCAGTGTCCCACCTGTAGGTGGCCTTCCCTGACCTTTAGGACTGAGTGAGGCGCTTCCTCCAGGCTCTCACAGTCCTTTGCATCCCTCTGTCATGGCTCCAACATGCCGTATTATCACTGCCTGTTTGCTTGTCTGATGCCCTCATTTAAAAGTTTAAACTCCCGTGAGCAGTGACTGCACTTTTAAAATAAATCTTCTGTATTCTCAGTAGCTAGGACAGAGCTAGAAAAAAAAAAAAAAAAAAAAAGTAAGGGGTCGTAAAGTATACGGAGGGAACAACTTCAGCAAAACGGGTGCTTACAAGTCAAGTACTGGCTGAGCAAGTCAGAGCAGGGCTTAGGGGGACAGGCTGCCTGGTTCCCCATCCCAGTTGCACTCCAGCCTGGGCAACACAGTGAGACTCGAACATTCTCTCTGACCTATTCTATCCCTATCCTCAGACAAGTTACTGAACTTCTCTGTGTCCCGGTTTCTGAAATAATGGGAATGAGAATGGTACTCCCAAAGAGAAAAGTCTAATGTACAAATTTCATAACAAAGGAGTCTAGCTCTCAGAACAGCCAACTAACAACTGACAGATAAAAAGAGAAGGTGGTGGCCGGGCGCGCCAGCACTTTGGGAGACTGAGGTGGGGCAGATCACAAGGTCGGGAGATCGAGACCATCCTGGCTAACATGGTGCAACCCCGTCTCTACTAAAAATATAAAAACAAAATTAGCTGGGCGTGTTAGTGGGCGCCTGTAGTCCCAGCTACTTGGGAGGCTGAGGCAGGAGAATGGCGGGAATCTGGAAGGCGGAGCTTGCAGTGCACCGAGATCACACCACTGCACTCCAGCCTGGGCAACAGAGCGAGACTCTGTCTCAAATAAATAAATAAATAAATAAATAAATAAATAAGGTGGTGCTTATTGTTCAATTTATTGTATAGATGTCATCAATTCTCATTGGAGGATGCTTGTCTTCTTTTGATAAAAACCAGAAATTTCTGTCTTTGGTTAATTAAAAACAATATATGGTTTATATTTTATTTTATTTATTTTTTTGAGGCAGAGTCTCGCTCTGTCACCCAGGCTGGAGTGCAGTGGCGCGATCTCAGCTCACTGCAAGCTCCGCCTCCCAGGATCGCGCCATTCTCCTGCCTCAGCCTCCCGAGTAGCTGGGACTACAGGCGCCCGCCACCTCGCCCGGCTAATTTTTTGTATTTTTTAGTAGAGACGGGGGGTCTCGTGTTACCGTGTTAGCCAGGATGGTCTCTATCTCCTGACCTTGTGATCCGCCCGTCTCGGCCTCCCAAAGTTCTGGGATTACAGGCTTCAGCCACCGCGCCCGGCCACAATATATGGTTTATATAAGATGCCAAGCTTTTGGTGTATTTCAAGGCTTCCTGGAAGGTTTTATATTCATGGCCTGTCTCAGAATGCAAGGTTTTTAGAAATTGAAAGCTTTTTGTTTTTATTTTATTTCGAGAGACAGGCTTTCACTCTTTCACCCGTGCCAGAGTTCAGTGGTGTGATCATAGCTCACTGTAGCCTCAGACTCCTGAGTTGAAGGGTTCCCCCTGCCACAGCCTCCCGAGTAGCTGGGACTACCAGTGCACACCACCATGCCTGGCTAATTTTTTTTTTTTTTTTTTTTTGGTGGTGACAGGGTCTTGCTATGTTGCCCAGGCTGATGTTGAATTCCAAGCCTCAAGCAATCCTCCCACCTTGGCCTCCCAAAGCCCTGGGATTATAGGTGTAAGCCACCACCGCTAGCCTTCCTTTTTACTTTTTGAAGTGTAAATATGTTCTGGGTTGAAGAGTCTAATGAGTCAACATCAGACGAGCCAGTCTCAACTACTTCATTGGGTTGTTATGAGGTTTAAATTATACATACGACTGACCCTTGAACAATACAGGTTGGAACTGGATGAGTCTATTTATAAATGGATTTTTTTTTTTTTTTTTTTTTTTGAGACGGAGTCTCGTTCTGTCACCCAGGCTGGAGTGCAGTGGCCGGATCTCAGCTCACTGCAAGCTCCGCCTCCCGGGTTCACGCCATTCTCCTGCCTCAGCCTCCCGAGTAGCTGGGACTACAGGCGCCTGCCACCTCGCCCGGCTAAGTTTTTGTATTTTTAGTAGAGACGGGGTTTCACTGTGTTACCCAGGATGGTCTCGATCTCCTGACCTCGTGATCCGCCCGTCTCAGCCTCCCAAAGTGCTGGGATTACAGGCTTGAGCCACCGCGCCCGGCCTATAAATGGATTTTAAAAGATAAAATGTGCCTGCCCCTTCTGTCTCCCCTTCCATCTCCTCCACCACTTCTTTGCCACTCCTAAGACAGCAAGACGAACCCCTCCTCCCCCCTCCTTCCTCCTCTTTCTCCCCCTCCTCCTCTTCTGCCTTAGCCTACTCAACATGAAGATGATGAGGATGAAGACTTTTATGATGATCCACTAAATATATTTTCTTCCTTATGATCTTCTCTTTTTTTCTGAGACAGTGTCTTGCTCTGTCACCCATGCTGGAGTGCAGTGGCACAACCTCGGCTCACTGCAGCCTTGACCTCTAGGCTCAAGGGATCCTCCCATTTTGGCTTCCTGAGTATCTGGGACCACAGGTGTGCACCACTACTGTCTAATTTTTGTATTTTTTGTAGAGACAGGAATTCACCATGTTGCCCAGGCTGGTTTCGAACTCGTAGACTCAAGAGATCCTCCTGCCTTGGCCTCCCAAAGTGCTAGGATTACAGGTGTGAGCCACTGCACCCGGCCTGATTTTCTTTCCTTTTCCTTTTTTTCTTTGAGATAGGGTCTCTGTCACCTTGGTTGGAGTGCAGTAACGGGATCTCAGCTCACTGCAACCTCAGCCTCCTAGGCTCAAGTGATCATCCTGCTTCAGCTTCCCAAGTAGCTGGAACTACAGGTTTGTGCCACCATGCCCAGCCTGGTTTTCTAAATAATGGTTTCTTTTCTCTAGCTTACTTTATTGTTAAGAATACAGAGTAGAAAATGTATAACTTTTAAAAAATGTGGGCCGGGCGCGGTGGCTCAAGCCTGTAATCCCAGCACTTTGGGAGGCCGAGGCGGGCGGATCACGAGGTCAGGAGATCGAGACCATCCTGGCTAACACGGTGAAACCCCGTCTCTACTAAAAAATACAAAAAGAAATTAGCCGGGCGTGGTGGCGGGCGCCTGTAGTCCCAGCTACTCCGGAGGCTGAGGCAGGAGAATGGCGTGAACCCGGGAGGCGGAGCTTGCAGTGAGCCGAGATCGCGCCACTGCACTCCAGTCTGGGCGACAGAGCGAGACTCCGTCTCAAAAAAAAAAAAAAAAAAAAAAAAAAAAAAAAAATGTGTTGATCAACTTTATGTTATCAGTAAGGCTTCCCATCAACAGTAAGCTGTTGGTAGTTAAGCTTTGGGGAAATCCAATGTTATAGGCAGTTTTTTAACTATTTCGGGGGTTGGTGTTCCTAACGCTCCTCCCTCCCCCTTGTTCAAGGGTCAGCTGTATATGTATGTATGGATGGATGGATCTATGTATCGCGATAGAACAGGTCTTAGTACTTAGTAACTACTCAAGTATCAGTCAGCCTTGTTATTGCTGAGGCTTATCAAGGCCTCAGAAAGCCAGCTTCACATCCTCAGCCACCACTAAAGCTGTGTGAGTTTGGGCATCTGAGCCGCAGTCCCTTGTGGGTGAAATGGAGATTGATGCCTGCTTCATGGGGCAGTTGTAAAGACCACACAAACGTAGATGAAAAAGGGGTGGCCGGGCGCAGTGGCACAAGCCTGTAATTCCAGCACTTCGGGAGGCCAAGGTGGGCAGATCGCACGAGGTCAGGAGTCTGAAACCAGCCTCGCCAACATGGTGAAACCCTGTATCTACTAAAAAAAATACCAAAAAACGGCCAGACGCAGTGACTCAAGCCTGTAATCCCAGCACTGTAAGAGGCTAAGGTGGGGGGATCACCTGGGTCAGGAGTTCAAGACCAGCCTGGCCAACATGGTAAAACCCCGTCTCTACTAAAAGTACAAAAATTAGCTGGGCATGGTGGCGGGCACCTGTAATCGCAGCTACTCAGGATGCTGAGGCAGGAGAATAGCTTGAACCTGGGAGGCGGAGGTTGCAGTGAGCCAAGATCATGCCACTGCACTCCAGCCTGGGTGACGAGAGCAAGACTCTGTCTCAAAAAAATAAATTAGCTGGGCGTGGTGACACATGCCTGTAATCGCAGCTACTTGGGAGGCTGAGGCAGGAGAATTACACGAACCTGGGAGGTGGAGGTTGCAGTGAGCCAAGATCGTGCCACTGCACCCCAGCCTGGGTGACAGAGAGAGACTCCGTCCCCCCCCCCCCCAAAAAAAAAGCAGCAGCAGCAGGGGGGTGGTTTCAAGAAACATAAGAGATATTAATATTGAATGTTTTCCCCGAAACCGCTAAATACAGGATAGCCTAATTCGTTTCAGAGAAGAACATTTCCATGTGCATTTCATTTTCATTTCACTTTTATTACGTGAAATCTGTACTCAGCCCCTTCTCCATTTCTGCCAGTGAAACGTCACTTTGAAGGTCTGTCCTTTGTAAGTAATACTAAGTAGTTCACTTCAGGACCAGGCCTCAAAAACTGCAAGTCTTAAAACTTAACAAGGAGGTCTCAGAAAGAACAGGGGAGGTCAGAAAAAAATGTTACTTCTTTATTTTATTTTTGAGACAGTCTCACTCTGTCACCCAGGCTGGAGTGCAGTGGTGTGGTATCGTCTCACTGCAACCTCCGCCTCTGGTTTGAGCAATCCTCCCACCTCAGCCTCCCAAGTATCTGGGATCATGGGCACGTGCCACCACACCCAGCGAATTTTTGTATTTTTTGGTGGAGACGGGGTTTCACATGTTGGCCAGGCTGGTCTTGAATTCCTGACCTCAAGTGATCTGCTCCCTCAGCCTCCCAAAGGGCTGGGATTACAGGTGTGACCCACTACGCCTGGCTTTTTTTTTTTTTTTTTTTTTTTTGAGAAGGTCTCACTTTGTCACCCAGGCTGGAATGCAGTAGTGCGATCACAGCCCTGCAGCCTCAACCTCCTGGGCTCGAGTGATCCTCCCACCTCAGCCTCCTGAGTAGCTGGGGCTACAGATGCAAGCTACTATATCCAGCTCATTTATGTGTTTTTAATAGAGATGGGGTCTCACTATGTTGTGTAGGCCGGTCTCAAACTCCTGGGCTCAAGCAATCCTCCCATCTTGGCCTCCCAAAGTGCTGGGATTACAGGCGTGAACCACCACAGCTGACCAGAGAGAATGTTCTACATCACAAAGTATTTAAAATAATTGATTCTAAATAATCTATTTTAAATAAAATATTTTAGATTATTTATAATCATAATAAACTGTTTTAAGTAAGCTGATTCGTGATGATGGTAACTGGAGAGTGGTCACCACAATCCTGCCCTCTGCTGTGAAATGGAAAGTGCAGGGTCATGTGAGTATCTGTAAGTTACCCACTTGTGCTGTCATTAAAATAAGCCTTTTCTTGCAAATATCATGTGAACATAGACTTTAGAAACTGTTGCCATGTCTTGCACCAAAAAAGAAAAAAAAAAGAAGAAAAAAGGAAGAAAAGAAGACCCACAAAAAAGACATTATTTCTACATGCTTACATTAGTTGATAGTTGTTGCTCTGGTGATAGTGTTGTCATGGTCATCTCTGTATTCTTAACAGATACTTTTAAGGGTTACCTGTTAAATCTGAAGAGTATCATTGGTCTTCTCTCTTCCCACATGCGTGATGGAAAATGTCCAACTCCTCTGGGCTTATTTAACAATGAGTTTGAGGGTTTGAATTAGGAAGTTGGACTCTGCTTATTAGGAAATTGTGATAATTCCACCTGCTTGGGACAGAAGTTGGCTCTTGTTTCCATGTAGGAAAATGGTTTTTAATGACATCACATTTTTTAGTGATTGAATCTGGTGGGCATTACTAATTTCAAACTAATATATTACATTTGTGATTACTTTGTTAACACTAAATTCCGGTTGGAAAGTCATAACATGAGGCTGGGTTTGGTGGCTCACGCCTGTAATACCAGCACTTTGGGAGGCCGAGGCGGGTATATCACTTGAGCCCAAGAGTTTGAGACCAGCCTGGGCAACATGACAAGACCCTGTCTCTACAAAAAGTACAAAAATTAGCCAGGTGTGTTGGCATGTGCCTGTAGTCCAAGCTACTTGGGGGGCTGAGGTGAGAGGATCACTTGAGCCTCGGAGGTCAAGGTTTCAGTAAACTGAGATCATCCCACTGCACTCCAGCCTGCATGCAGTGCCAGACCTTATCTCAAAAAATAAAAATAAAAATAAAATCTATAACACTAATTGGCAAAATTTTAATATTTCAGGATTTTCATAAATTCAAAAAGGGCTCTTCTGTAATTTGAACAGGGTCAATGGCTTCTGCTGTAGACTCTTTCTGAAAAGGGCAGGAGAGAGGAAAATAAAATAGAGGAAAGAATAACATGAGCACTGAGGTCTTCAAGAAAATTGCTGAGCGGTTTTTAGTGGGCACTCTAATTAACTTTTCAAATAACAGCATCATGCTTTTGCCTAATATACAGTACATGACTCTCCTTCATACATGTTCTCATCTTCTTTCCTAAAACGGGAGACACAAACTCTCCTCAGTCACCGTGTTCAGTTCTGAACGATGTTAATTCCTCTTCTATTTCAGTCACAGTCCTGGATAGTTTGTCCCTGGAGACTCTGAGGTTAATCACCACCCACTTTCCTTATGTAAAATAGCTGGAGAAAAGAGAAATAAAACTGAAATTGATTCATATATACAAATACAAGCAGAGACTAAAGTATGCATATTTACTACAGTCTACTATAACTAGTCAGAGACTATCATTAATATTTATAACTTCCTTCTTTCGCTACCTGTTTCATTGCTACCTTTGCCCTCAGCCACCCTCTCAGCTGATCAGGGTTCTGTATCTGGCGGAATGACCTAAAATTTTATTCCTGAAGGATCTGAGGCCTTAGTGATCTCCTTTTTATAGGGTTGCTATGATCTTCCATTAACTTTTACTGTTGGACATAGAAATACCAAGAGACCCACCCCACCCTGAGAATGCCCTAAGGTCCAGGTCTAATCTTCTTTGCCCACATTTTGCATCAGCAACACTATTTCTCCTTGGTAATCAGGGCCAATCACTCAAGCCAGTATGTAACTCCCTTAATTGCCTATTGGTTCAATGGAAGACCTCAAAATAGCTAGGAGGCCATCTCAACTATCAGTTAAATGGAATAATTGGTGTGTTTCCTGATAGAAGGATTCCTCCATTAGAAATGAAGACCTCTAAGTCAGATGATCTGTAGGAATGAGAAGCAAACTTTTTGTGAATTCTATGTGTAGGAATGAAGGGACAACTTACGCTCTTTGGGATGGCTATTATTTAAACAACAACAACAACAACAAAATGGAAAGTAAGTGCAAAGCTGTGAAGAAAAACTTCTCTATCCCCGCCCGCGGGATAGTCAGTGTAGGCCCTGGAGGAGGGGGTGGGAATTTGGGGAACAAGAGACACGAGAAATGGAGACAAGACAGTGCTCTGATCAAGTCTCGTTTAATGGTGGTAATGCAATGCCTTATATACATTTGGAGGGGAAGGGGTTGGGCTAAGGCAGAAATGACCTCATTGCAGAGGGCGTGGCCAGATAGGCTTCGGTTTCTCCGGTCGGACGTCATGTTGCGCCTGCGCAGTCAGGTAGTCTTTTCGCGGGCGCGGGAAAAAAGAATGAAGAAGCAGCAGGAAGAGCGCCATCTTTTAATGGCGGTATTAATACAGGGAAGAAGGTAAATCTAGGGAGAAGGTGTGGGGTGGAAATGAATATAGCTCAGGCGTTTAATCTTTAATTATTATTCGCTATGGCCGGGGCGTGCAGCTCCAGACAGGTCCCCCTTTTTATATTTTTATGATAAGAAAACCCCTCGGGAACTGCGCCTGTCTTAGGTTGGGTCAACTCACCCCCACCTTCTAGGCCCGTCATGGGATAAGGCAGCAGCAAGGGCGGCCCTCCTGTCTTAGGCTCCGATGGAGATAGTGTCCTCTTACCCGTCATTGACTGTCCAGTTTAGCACACAGGGGAGGTGGTCTTATTAAGGTAAATAAGACTCACCATTTTCAGTCATCTCAAGGCGATGATAATGGACCTGTATAGGTTTGGCCTGGAAGGCCTCAATTTGTTGTCTGACAAATGCCATAAGCTTATTAAGGATTATAGGCCCGAGAGTGAGGAAGAGTAGAAGGGTGAGTAAAGGACCAAGAAATGGCAGGAGATAGGGGAGAAGTCTATCGAGTCCAGTCCATAGTGGATTGGCGGCCAGGCCTTTTCTGCGCTTTTCTAGTTCTTCTTGCAAAGTCTTTATCTTATCTCTGACGATTCCGGATTTGTTGGCGTAAAAACAGCACTTTTCCTGTAAAGCCAAACATATCCCTCCCTGTTCTGCCATTAACAAATCTAGACCTCTTCTATTTTGGAGAACTACTTTAGCTAACGAGTCTACTTGGTCTTGTAAATCTTGTATAGTACTGGATAAGGTCTGTACATCTGAGATTAGTTGATTGGATAATTTAGTATATTGGGTTAGTGAGACTCCTAGGCCTGTGGCTCCTGTAGTAAAAGCAGTGGTGATTCCTAGTCCAGCCAACAAGGGAATAAATTGTATGGCTCGTTTCGGTCTATAAATAAAATGTTCAATAGCGGGGATGGGGATAGGTTCATCTCCAGGGATGATATCAATGTCGGGGAGAAGAGTGGCCACAACACAAAGCCCTGTCCAATTTGTAGGTAGATACGTATATGCCATGTTGTTTCCACAAACGAAAACCGAGCCATTTATAGCACACAAAGGGTTGGTGGCATTGATTATGGAAGTACATTTGCCAAACACAACATAGCCTAAATCAATTTCTTTAGTGTTATTATATGATGGTGAAAAGAGGCAAGAGGAATTAGAAAACGTCATCGGTTGAACTAAGGGGGGGGTAATAGGACAGGAATTATTTATTAAGGATTCATTTGAGTAATTGACATAGGGCAATGAAAGGTTAGGTATGGCTAGAGGAATAGGGGGGCCCATTTTAAGACAAAGCCAACAATCGTGGGCTAGGCTTGTATTGGACATTTGAAGTAAATTGTAAGTAGCATTGAGGATATCAAAGGTTTGGGCATCGAGCTTAAAATTACCTCTAAGCTCAGGCAGGGCTAAAGGGTGATATTGAAGTTCAGGATATGAAGCTTTATGAATTTCTTCTAATTTTTTCTGGACGGTTTTAATTCTTGCAATATCTAATGGGCCTCCTCCATCAGAAATATGAATGGGGGCGGTAGTGCTCCAACAAACAGGCTCTCCTTTTTGGCCGTTACAAGGAGACTGTACAAGTTTATTGGTGGATCCTAATACTTGTACGTCATTGATGCCTCCAATTTGTGTTTTTAGTAACGTGGCCGTATAATATGTTCTATTGCCTGATTTGCATTGTTGATAGGAGGTATAACAGGAACTATGTACAGAAGATTGGAAAGAGCTACAAGGGCATTCTAGGAGCGGCCCGCTAGGTGAGGTATCTCTTGGGGTAGACTTACATTTCCATAACTGGTTTGGCATTAGGTAAGCTGTCTTGCCCGTGCAGGTCACCTGGGTGATTCTATCTGACGGAGGTTCAGATATTTGTCCCCCTCTGCAGTCACAAGGCTGGCCGTATTGTTTTCGTAATAATTCTTTTGCCTTACGAGGGTCACCAAAACCTGCATAGACTGTCATTATGTTATAAAGAGCGATTATTCTCCAAAGGAATTTCATGTTAGGCTTCATTTTCTGAAAAACAAGAAGGAAAGAACTTCTCAGGGAGATTTATCTTCCCTGGACTGACAATGGTTATGATTTATTTGTCTTACCAATCTTTCAGGCAGCCATCTGGCTGCATCATTTTTTTGTGAGAAGATGCATACTGAGCCTCTTCCCCAAATTAAAACTGGATCGGGGCCATGCCATGAACTATCAAGTGGATCTTTCCATTTTACCATTGCAAACTGTTTTTGAGATTCAGGATGTCAGAAACGGTCGGCAGCCGATTTTCCATGACTGTCCAAATTTAAAAAATTAAGGATAAACAGGGCATGATTGAGTATGTTTCTGGGGGTACCCTTCACGGGGTACCAGCTCCCCCCTTTTAATTTTGTGATAATAGTTTTTAATGACAGATGAGCTCTTTCTACTATACCTTGTCCTTGGGGATTATAGGGAATGTCTGTGGTATGTTTAATTTGTAGGGTATTACAAAATTGTAAGAAGGTTTTGGCTATATAACCGGGGCCATTATCTGTTTTGATTTGTTTGGGTATTCCTAAAATAGAAAAGCAGTGTAATAAATGAGCTATGACATGTTTGGTGGCCTCTCCTGTTTGGAGAGTTGCACTGATGAATCCACTATAGGTGTCTATGCATACATGGATATATTTTAGTTGACCGAATTCTAAGTGGTGAGTAACGTCCATTTGCCAAATCTCGTTGGGGATGAGTCCTCGGGGGTTAACTCCTAGATGGGGAACAGGTAAATATGTTATGCAGTTGGCGCATTGTTTAACTATTTGTCGAGCTTGTTCTCTGGTAAGTTTAAACATAAGTCTTAAGGTTTGGGCGTTTAAATGATGTAAGGCATGTGCTTTTTGCGCTTGTTGCAAATTGTCTGTAGTGACTGTGGCTATGGTTTTTGTTGCCGTGTCAGCTGTTGCGTTACCTTGTGTTAGAGGTCCCGGTAATCCTGAATGTGCTCTAATATGCCCAAGAAAAAAGGGAGTAGTCCTTTTTCGGATAAGTTGTTGACATTGTAAAAATAGGTTAGCTGTGTCTGAAATATGTTTAATTTGAGACACGGTCTCTAAGAGGGGTATTGAATGAGCCAGGTAGGCGCTGTCTGTATAAATGTTAAGTGGCTGACAAGGAAAAGCTGATAGTGCTGCAATTATAGCTTGCAATTCGACCAGCTGAGCTGATGTATAAGTGGTCTGGAATTTAACGACTACATTATTGTAAGTGTAAGCGGCAAGTCCTGTGGAAGATCTATCAGTGAAAATTAGTAATGCGTCATTGAGAGGTTCTTTACTGGTAATATGGGGAAATACAAACGCATGAAGTTTACAAAATTGAATAAGTTTGTTAGGTGGGTAATGGTTGTCAATCGCGCCAGTATAAGAAGCGCAAGCAATTGGCCAGGCTTCCGTATTTTGTAACAGCCAATGGATGCGTGATTGAGTGTAGGGCTGTATAATGGTAGAGGGTTCTATTCCAAAGTATTTTCTACTGTTTTCTCTTCCCAAGATAATTAGATCGGCTATGGCATCATAATAAGGCAACAAAACCTTTTTAGGGGAGGAGGGCAGGTGTACCCACATAATGGGATTGTTCTGCCAAAATAGGCCAGTAGGGGTTATTGTTGTGTTAAAAATAAGGAATATTAATGGCTGA
This sequence comes from Macaca fascicularis, assembly GCF_037993035.2. Lineage (NCBI taxonomy): Eukaryota > Metazoa > Chordata > Mammalia > Primates > Cercopithecidae > Macaca > Macaca fascicularis. Next base: position 20,508,340 of record NC_088390.1, on the reverse strand, counting down.
GAATAATCAATACCGGTAACAAATTGTGTTGCAATGGCATGTTCTACCTGTTGGAGTGTTATTAATGCTTCTTTAGTAATGGACCTGGGGGATTTTGGATTACAGTCTCCTTTTAATATATCGAAAAGAGGTTTTAACTCTCCTGTGGTGAGCTTTAAGTACGGTCGAAGCCAATTTATGTCTCCCAGTAATTTTTGGAAATCATTTAAAGTTTTTAAATGATCACGACGTATAACGGCCTTTTGATTAATGATTTTGGGTCCATTAATCTGGAAACCAAGATAAGTGTATGGATCTTGTAATTGTACTTTTTCTGGGGCTATTTGTAGTCCGGCTGCTGTCAACTCTTGTTTGAGTTGGGCGAAGCACTGCAAGACTTGTTCGCCAATTTCTCCTGCTATTAAAATATCATCCATATAATGTATAATATATATTTGTGCCCATGTTTTTCTGACTGGCTCTATAGCGGCAGCTACATATTTTTGACACAAGGTAGGACTATTGGCCATACCCTGAGGTAAGACTTTCCATTGATAGCGCTTCATTGGTTGTTTAAAATTTGTAGATGGAAGACTAAAGGCAAATCTTTTCTGGTCAGCAGGGTGAAGGGGAATTGTAAAAAAGCAATCTTTAAGGTCAATAATGATTTTAAAATATTTTTGAGGAATCGCAACCGGTGAAGGCAATCCTGGTTGTAAGGCACCCATAAATATCATAGTGATATTTACTGCTCTTAAATCTTGTAAGAGTCTCTATTTACCAGACTTCTTTTTAATAACAAAAATAGGTGTATTCCAAGGGGAATTACTTTCCTCAATATGTCTTGCTGCTAGTTGTTCCTGCACTAACTGTTGGGCAGCACTTAGTTTATCATTGAGTAAAGGCCACTGATCAACCCAAACGGGCTCATCTTACTTCCAAGTAATGGGGTCAGCGCACCTTTGGGGTGCAGGTATGTCAGTGGCCTGAGCTAAAAATTTCCAAACCCCTTTTTATCAAGTTGTCCTGAAACCAGTATAGGCTGTGGGATACCGTTCTCTCCTTTTCCAAGACCTTTACCAGGGGTGTATCCTTGAGTTAACATTTGTGCAGTAACTATATTATTTGGACTACACATTATAATTTTCATTTGAGAGAGTAGATCTCACCCCCAAAGGTTAACAGGTAGGTAAGGGATGACAAATGGCTTAATGAGGCCTGAATTGTTTTCTTTATCTGTCCATGTTAGGTATTTAGAACTTTGTTTAGGATTACTTCTTTGTCCATTTCTTCTCAAGTGAGTTAAAGTTTCTGTGGTAGACCAATGAGAGGGCCAATCTTCCTGTTTAATGATAGTTACATCAGCCCCTGTGTCTATTAGTCCAGTGAATGCCTTCCCGTCTAACCATAAGGTTAGAGAGGGTTTTTGATTTGTAATTGGTTGCACCCAATATATATCTGATGATCCGAAACCTTTTATATTTCTATTAGAGTATTGGATATTATTATCTGTTTTAACCAAAGGTAGCAGGAGTAACTGAGCTATTCTAACTCCTTGAGGGACAGTAATAATACTATCAATAGCTCTGGCCATAATTTTAATTTCTCTTTCATAATCATTATCGATAACTCCAGGGAGGACTTGTAAGCCTCTCATGGTGACACTATTTCTTCCTAAAAGTAGCCCAAAAGTGTTAGGTGGTAAGGGTCCATATATTCCGGTATTTAAGGTTTGCGGTCCCATTTCAGGTGTTAGTATTGTGTGGGAGGTGGAACTGAGGTCCAATCCTGCACTTCCTGGGGTTGCTCTACTAAGTTTTGAAATGGATTGCTGTTGCTGGCTGGAACAAAGCTGACTGCCCCATATGCTTGTTTTGGGGCCTGAGGCTGGCCCCTCATCCCGTTTCCCTGCCTGGGGGGTAAAGGATTTCCTTGAATGTCAGTTTTAGATTTACATTTGTTTGCCCAGTGCCTTCCTCTTTTACACCTTGGGCAAAGGCCTGGGATTTTTGCTTCTGGACTCTTATTTTGGTTTTCACAGCAATCTTTTGCAAAATGTCCCCTTTTACCGCATCTAAAACATCCCCCTTTATCTTTACCTTTGTTAATAAGGAAATCTCTTACTGTTTGGCCTCTAAAAGCGGCGGCCATTGCTAGGCCTTGTTGATATGAGGGCCCAATATCTGAACAAAGGCGATTGTATCCTGTTAAATCTGTTTTCTTTCGATAAGGTCTGATTGCCGCTTGGCAGGCGGGGTTAGCATTTTCATAAGCTAACTGTTTAACATAATCTACACCCGTTTCTGCATTTCCAAAGATTCTACCTGCCGTGGTCATAAGTCTATGCACAAAGTCTGAAAATGGCTCATCGGGTCCTTGTTTAACCGCTGTGAGCGAGGCCCCTGGATCTCCTTTAACGGGAAGTTTTCTCCAGGCCTTTGTAGCAGCAGCCTGGATTTGTGAGAACAGTCCAGGGTCATATTGCATTTGGGCCTGAGTGTCTGCATAATTACCTGAACCAGTTAACATATCAAAATCCCAACCGTTTCCTGCCTGTTGATTTCTTTTAGCTGTATCTCTACAATTTTCAAAGAACTCTGACTTTTAAATTAAGTGGTCTCCCCCAGAAAGAACTGCCCTAAGGTATTCCAGTCTGTAGGAGTGAGCCAATCCTCAGCTACAGATTCCACTATAGCAAGAGTATATGGAGCAGTAGCCCCGTACTGAGAGGCAGCAGTCTTTAACTCTTTTATAATAGTAAAATCAAATCCAGTATGATGCCTCCAAGCCTGTCCCTGTTTATCTATAGTTTCAGTGACCGGAAAAACGTCTTTGGGGGAGGAGTCTTCTCTATGTCGGCTAGCAACTAACCCCCCTCTTGGAACATGTTGTCCAGGCCGCTGAAGTGGGCGCAAGGAACCCTCCATAGCGTCTGAGTTAGGTATTTTTTCATTTCCTGTTTTTAGCTTTTGGAGCCTAATTATCAATGATTGATGTAACTCTTCAAGTTTAATCTGTTCTTCTAGTTGAGCAATTTTTTGCTTTAATTCTTCTTTGGGATCTATTGCTGCCATAACAATGGGCGCAGAAGCCTCATTATGTGTCTTATTATATGGGGGTGGGTATGAAGAACAGGGAGGCAAATTAGGGTTATGATATTTAGCCGCCTCTTCCTCTAAATCATCCCAATTTATATCCAATTGATCAGGCTTATTAATTTCCTCCTCCTTTTGAAGCATCTGTAAAATTGGGTATTTTTTTGGTTTGTTTTCGTGTGGTATTTCTTTATCTGTTACAGAAGGAGACTTGATTTCCTCATGATCACTTTCGAGGGAAATGAGATCTTCCTCCGTATCTTGCGGAGGCTTTGTGAGGTTAGAGCGGGAGCTAACCTTTAAAATATGCTCTGTCTGAGCGACCGCAGCCATGACTTGCGGATTGGCCTCCTTCTTATCTATCAAATCTTTAATGAGGTTCCAATAAGAGAAGGTGGTTACAGGAATTTTTTCTGGCCCAAAAGTATTATAATAGTCCTGAAAACAATCCCCTACTCTACGCCATCTTTTAATATCAATAGTTCCTTCCTGTGGGAACCAAGGGCAAGTGTCTTTTACAAAATCAAAAAATTTAAACAAATCATTACCTTTAACCTTTACTCCTCGTATCTTTAAAGCCTCTTTTAATTGTCCTACATATATTTGATGTTGGCTTAATTCTTGTCCCATTTCGGACGCGTCACTTACCTTCGATTCTGACGCGGCAGGTTCCCGCGGTGATCGGAAGAGTTTGACTCCTTTTGTCTTCGTTAGCGGTCGACCGTCCTTTGGCGTCCTCTTCCTCATGGAGTCCCTCGTTTCCAGGTCCCTGTTCGGGCGCCACATATCCCGGCCCGCGGGATAGTCAGTGTAGGCCCTGGAGGAGGGGGTGGGAATTTGGGGAACAAGAGACACGAGAAATGGAGACAAGACAGTGCTCTGATCAAGTCTCGTTTAATGGTGGTAATGCAATGCCTTATATACATTTGGAGGGGAAGGGGTTGGGCTAAGGCGGAAATGACCTCATTGCGGAAGGCGTGGCCAGATAGGCTTCGGTTTCTCCGGTCGGACGTCATGTTGCGCCTGCGCAGTCAGGTAGTCTTTTCGCGGGCGCGGGAAAAAAGAATGAAGAAGAAGCAGGAAGAGCGCCATCTTTTAATGGCGGTATTAATACAGGGAAGAAGGTAAATCTAGGGAGAAGGTGTGGGGTGGAAATGAATATAGCTCAGGCGTTTAATCTTTAATTATTATTCGCTATGGCCGGGGCGTGCAGCTCCGGACACTTCTCGGCCGGGCACAGTGGCTCATGCCTATAATCCAGCACTTTGGGAGGCTGAGGCGGGCGGATCACAAGGTCAGGAGATCGAGACCAGCCTGGCTAACACGGTGAAACCACATCTCTACTAAAAATACAAAAAAAAAAAAAGAGAATTAGCTGGGTGTGGTGGTGGGTGCCTGTAGTCCCAGCTACTTGGCAGGCTGAGGCAGGAGAATGACATGAACCCAGGAGGTGGAGTTTTCAGTGAGCCGAGATGGCGCCACTGCACTCCAGCCTGGGTGACAGTTGAGACTCTGTCTCAAAAAAAGACAAAAAAATGAAAAACTTCTCAAATTTGATGAAAGACATAAATCTATACATCTACACATCCAAGAAGCTCAATGTGCTCTAAAGAGGATAACTCAAAGGGATATACACTGAGAACATTTAAATCAAACTGTCAAGGACAATGACAAAGACAGAATCTTGAAAGCAGCAAGAGAAAAGCAACTTATCCTCTGTCTATCATCTGTCTATCAACAGGTAAATGGATAAACAAGTAAAAGTGATCTTCAGTAAGATTGACAGGTGATTTCTCACCAGTCCCCATGGAGGCCAGAAGGCAGGGGGGATAACGTATTTAAAGTGCTGAAGAACTTTACACCAATAATTTGATATCTGGCAAAATTATTCTTCAAAAATTCAATAGGGCCAGGTGTGGTGGCTCATACCTATAATCCCAACACTTTGGGAGGCTGAGGTGGGAGGATCACTTGAGCCTAGGATTTTGAGATCAGTCTGGGTAATATAAGGAGACCCTGTCTCTATAAAAAATTTCTAAAAATTAGCCAAATGCAGTGTCACCCCTGTAATCCCAGCTACTTGGGAGGCTGAGGTGGGAAGATTGCTTGAGCCTAGGAGTTCAAGGTTGCAGTGAGCCATGCCACTGTATTCAGTCTGGGAGACACAGTGAAACACTGTCTCAAACAAAAAGGCACTTGACCTTCACATGCCCGCTTGGGTCTCTTCCAGCATACTTTCCTTTCTTTACTGTTTTAAAGCCTTTTTAAATAAACTTCCACTCCTGCTCTGAAAAAAAAAAAAAAGAAAGAAAGAAAAAGAAAGAAGGAAAAAAAAAAATTCAGACATTCCCAGATATACAAAAGTTAAGGTAGCCGGGCACGGTGGCTCAAGCCTGTAATCCCAGCACTTTGGGAGGCTGAGACGGGCGGATCACAAGGTCAGGAGATCGAGACCATCCTGGCTAACACGGTGAAACCCCGTCTCTACTAAAAAATACAAAAAACTAGCCGGGCGAGGTGGCGGGTGCCTGTGGTCCCAGCTACTCCGGAGGCTGAGGCAGGAGAATGGCGTAAACCCAGAAGGCGGAGCTTGCAGTGAGCTGAGATCCGGCCACTGCACTCCAGCCTGGGCGACAGAGCCAGACTCAGTCTCAAAAAAAAAAAAAAAAAAAAAAGTTAAGGGAATTTTTCATTTATAGACCTTCCCTACAAGAAATGCTAAACCCCTTCAGGCTGAAATGAAAAGACACCAGATAGTAACTCAAAGCTATATGAAGAAAGAAACTGGTAAAGGTAACTACTTAGGGAAATATAAAAGCCAGTATTATTGTAGTTTTCTTTTTTTCCTATATAATTAAAAAAATAGAAAAAATAATAATTGTAAATCTATGTTAATAGGCTCACAATATATAAAGATGTAATGTGTGACAATAACAATATAAAGGAGAAGGGTTGGAAATGTATAGGATGAAAGTATTTATGTACTATTTAAACTAAGGTGGTATTTTTCAAACCAGGTTGTTATAAATTTAAGATGTAATATGCAATTCACAAGGCAACCACTTAGACAATTACCAAAAACAGACAGAAAAGGAAGGAAGAGAGAAATCAAAATGAAACATTACAAAAAATCAACTAAATACAAAAAAGGCAGTAATGGAGGAATTGAGGAACCAAAAAACCGTATAAGACATACAGAAAACAGATAAATGGCAAGAACTCTATAAAATTTGTAGATTTGTATCCTAATCTGATTTTCTGTCTCTGTGAATTTGACAGAATGCAGATTAGAGTCTACCAGAGACTGGCTCATGAGACAGAAGGGAGTTCTTGCAGAACATTACCATGACCCCGGAAAGTGTCCTCATGCTCCTTCTGGTCAGTTTCCATTGACAATCTCCCAAATCAATTCACTGACCTGATTTTTTTCCAATATAGACTTATTTAGCCTCTTCTAGAACTTTGTATTAATGGAACCATAGAGCATGGTTCCTTTAAGGCTTCTGTCACTCAGCAAAATGCTTTCAAGATTCATCTATGTTGTGGGTAGCAGCAACTCATTCCATTTTATTACTGAGTAGTGTTCCAATGAATGAATTCACTACAGTTGAACATTTTCCTATGGATGGCTGCTAGGGCTGCTTCCTGTTTGGGACTACTGTGAGTAAACCAGAAACGTACCTTATAGTACAAGTCTTTTGGTGAAAATACATTTCATTCCTCTTGGTGCACACCAAAGAGTGGGACACTGGGTCAGAGAGTAGGTGCATGTTTAGTTTTACAAGAAACTCCCAGGCCTAGGTTGCAGTGAGCTGAGATCACACCACTCCACTCCAGCCTGGGTGACAGAGTGAGACTCCATCTCGAAACAACAACAACACCACCTCCTCCTCCTCCCAGGCCTTTTCCCAAAGTGGTTAGACCAGTAGTGAGAGAGTTCTGGTTGTTCCACATCCTCACAAATATTCGACTTTGTGGGTTATTTTAATTTTAGCAATTTTGAAGGTATGAAATGGTGTGTGATGGATATGAAATGTAGTTTTAATTTACATTTCCCTGATGACTAACAGTGTTGAACATTTTCATGGGTTAATTGGTTAGTCATATGTGTCTTCTTCAGCAAAGCATCTGTTCTAATCTTTTACTTATTTTTTAATTAAGAATACAATACATTGTTATTAACTGTAGTCACCATGTTTTACAATAGGCCTCTTGAAGTTATTCCTGCTGTCTAACTGAAATTTGGTATCCTTTGATTAACATCACCCCATCGCTCCAGCCCCTGGTAACCATATCTGACTCTGCTTCTATGAATTCCACCTATGTTTTTTTTTTTTTTTTTTTTTTTTGAGACAGGGTCTTACCTTATCACCCAGTCAGGAGTGTAGTGGCATAATGTCTGTTCACTGCAGCCTCAACCTCCCAGGCTCAAGCAATCTTCCCACTTCAGCCTCCCAAGCAACTAAGCAACTGGGAGCACAGGCACGTGCCACCACACCTGGCTATTTTTTGCATTTTTAGTAGAGATGGGGGTTTCACCATATTGGCCAGGCTGGTTTTGAACTCCTGACCTCAAGTGATCCCCTTGCCTCAGCCTCCCAAAGTGCTAGTGTGTCCAGAATTGGTGGGTTCTTGGTCTCATTGACTTCAAGAATGAAGCCATGGACCCTCGCGGTGAGTGTTACAGTTCATAAAGGTGGCACATCCAGAATTGTTGATTCCTCCGGTCCGGAGTTGTTCGTCCCTCCCAGTGGGTTTGTGGTCTCACTGGCTTCAGGAGTGAAGCTGCAGACCTTTGCAGTGAGTGTTACAGCTCATGAAGGTGGCATGGACCCAAAGAGTGAGCAGTAGCAAGATTTATCGGGAAGAGTAAAAGAATTAAGCTTCCACAGCACAGAACACTACCCCACGGATTGCCGCTGCTGGTGCTGGTGGCCTGCTTTTATTCCCTTATTTGGTCCCCACCCACATCCTGCTGATTGGTCCATTTTACAGAGAGCTGATTGGTCCGTTTTGACAGAGTGCTGATTGGTGCATTTACAAACCTTTAGCTAGACACAGAGAGCTGATTGAGCTGATTGGTGCGTTTACAATCCTTCAGCTAGACACAAAAGTTCTCCAAACCCCCACCCTATTAGCTAGACACAGAATGCTGATTGGTGCGTTTACAATCCTTTAGCTAGACGGAAAAGTGCTCCAAGTCCCCACCCCTCCAAGAAGCCCAGCCAGCTTCCCCTCTCACTGGCACTGGCCGCGTTAGTTTGCAGCACCTAGCCCGGGCACTCCCACAGCCCAGAGGGAGCTCATCCCCCTATCAAGCCCAGCAGGCCCTGGCCGACCACGCCCAGTGCGGGGTTTGCGAGTCCGCACTCACCTGGATCCCGCGCCTTCCCGCGAGCGCGCGCTCAGCGGCGGCTCCCGCCGGCGCCTCTCCCTCCCCACTCTCAGCAAGCAGAGGCAGCCGGCTCCGGCCTCGGCCAGCCCCAGAGAGGGGCCCTCATAGCGCAGCGGTGGACTGAAGGGCTCCTCGAGTGTAGCCAGAGCGGACGCCGAGGCCTAGGAGGAGCCGAGAGCCAGCGAGGGCTGCTAGCACGTTGTCACCTCTCACTAGGATTACAGGCATGAGCCACTGCACTTGGCCAAGCTCGACCTTTTTTAGATTCCACACATAAGTGAGCATATGCCGTATTTATCTTTCAGCACCTCATGTTTTTCATATAACGTATCCTCCAAGTTCATCCACGGGAAACTTTTACCCATTTTTGAATTTAGTTATTAGGGTTTTATTGTTGAGTTGTAGAACTTTTAACATTACATGATGGGTACCAGTGAGGCAGGAGAATAGGGTCTGGAGGCAGGGAACCTGAAGGCAATTAGCACTGACTTCCTAGAACTGAACCAAAAGGAAAACCTCTCCACACCAAAGTAGCAAAAGGATCAGAGGCTACTCCCTTTATACTGCCTTGCAGATGAAAAATGGAAAGTACTTCTGATTGATTCCCTCCCACAAATAAATAAGAAATATTTATTTTTTGAGGCAGGGTCTCACTCTGTCACCCAGGCTCCACGGAGTGCAGTGGCGCAATCCTGACTCACTGCCGCTTCCACCTTCCAGGCTCAAGAGATCCTCCCACCTCAGCCTCCCAAGTAGGGGGGACTACAGGTATGCACCACCATATTCTGGCTAGTTTTTTTGTTTTTTATAGAGACAGGGTTTCGTCAGGTTGCCCAGGCTGGTCTTGAACTCCTGGCCTCAAGCAATCTGCCTGCCTCGGCCTCCCAAAGTGCTGGGATTACAGTCATGAGCCACTGCACCCAGTCAAAATATGAATAATAAAACACCAAAGATGTGGTGGCCAAACCCTTGTTGTAGAGATGAGACCTGCGACACTGGGATCCAACCAACCATCTCAGCAGAAACAGTCAGCTTGGATGGAATAAGAAAACAGCCTTTGCTGGAGGAGAAAACAGCCCTAGAGACACAGAGACAGACAAAGGAGAATGCCATACGAAGATGGAGGGAGGCAGGGTGAGAGCTACCTACAAGCCAGGGACACCAAGGGGCATGGCAGCCTCAAGAACTGGGGAGAGAAAGCAACCCTGGGACACCTCGATTTCAGGCTACCAGTTTTCAGAACTGAGATTTATATCCTTCCTTCCTGCCTTCCTGCCTTCCTCCTTTTTCCTTTCTTCCTTTCTATCTTTTTCTCTCTGTCTCTTTCTGTTTTTTTTTGTTTGTTTGTTTCACTCTGTCACCCACGTTGGAGTGCAGTGGTGCCATCTCAGCTCACTGCAACCTCCACCTCCCAGGTTCACCATTCTCATGCCTCAGCCTCCCGAATAGCTGGGATTACAGGTGCACAACACCACGCCTGGCCAGATTTATATTGTTTCAAGATACTCCATTTGTGGTAATTTGTCATGGCAGTCCTTAGAGATGAATACACACACTTTAAAAAATAACTATATAGCAAAAATCTTCGGGGAGGAAGGACCCTGCCAGGGTAAATTAGAATACATTCTTGGAGGGCAATTTGTATTTGGTTACAGTTTGCACAAAGGAAGCGATCGGGTCAATTTCACCTGCTATTGTTTACAAGAACAAATAATAGAAACAATTAGTAGCAGGCTGATATATACATTATAGAACATCCACTCACTGTAAACACACAAAAGGAACGAACACAGGACTGTTGGTAAGATTTTATTTCTTTAGGCCTGGCGTGGTGGCTCACGCCTGTAATCCCAGCACTTTGGGAGGCCGAGACGGGAGGATCACGAGGTCAGGAGATCGAGACCATCCTGGCTAACACGGTGAAACCTCGTCTCTACTAAAAATACAAAAAATTAGGCAGGCGTGGTGGCGGGCACCTGTAGTCCCAGCTACTCGGGAGGCTGAGGCAGGAGAATGGTGTGAACCCGGGAGGCGGAGCTTGCAGTGAGCCGAGCCGAGATGGCGCCACTGCACTCCAGTCTGGGAGACACTGCGAGACTCCGTCTCATAAAATAAAAAAAATAAAAAAGATTTTATTTCTTTAAAAAGAGAGACCTGAAGCAAATATGGTGAAATATTTTTAAGATAAAATGACACAATGGGGATGCAACAGCAAAATACACAAAGGGGGAACCCCTATAGGACTAAGGCACCCAGTTTTTGTTTTTTGTGTTTTTTTTTGTTTTTTTTTTTGAGACGGAGTCTCGCTGTGTCGCCCAGGCTGGAGTGCAGTGGCCAGATCTCAGCTCACTGCAAGCTCTGCCTCCCGGGTTTTTATGCCATTCTCCTGCCTCAGCCTCCCGAGTAGCTGGGACTACAGGCGCCCGCCACCTCGCCCGGCTAGTTTTTTGTATTTTTTAGTAGAGACGGGGTTTCACCGTGTTAGCCAGGATGGTCTCGATCTCCTGACCTCGTGATCCGCCCGTCTCGGCCTCCCAAAGTGCTGGGATTACAGGCTTGAGCCACCGCGCCCGGCCGGCACCCAGTTTTTAAAAAATAAATTACAAAGAAGGAAAAAAACAGAGTGAACACCACTAGCGGAGACTCATGGAGGTTCTGATTCTGTTGTGGCAGAGTAAGTTCCTACCTGAATGGACCTTTCTGCAGCGAATGAGTGGAAACTCTGGCCAGGCATGGTGGCTCACGCCTGTAATCCCAACACTTTGGGAGGCTGAGGCAGGCGAATCACCTGAGGTTGGGAGTTTGAGACCAGCCGGACCAATATAGTGAAAATCCATCTCTACTAAAAATACAAAAATTAGCCAGGCTATGGTGGCGTGTACCTGTAATATCAGCTACTCAGGAGGCTGAGGCGGGAGAATCGCATGAATCCAGGAGGCAGAGGTTGCAGTGAGCTGAGATCTTGCCACTGCACTCTAGCCTGGGCGACAGAGGGAGAACTTATCTCAAAAAAAAAAAAAAAAAAAAAAGATTCTTTTATTTTTACTATCCTGGAATGTAATACATTTGAGGAAATTTGCTGTTAACGCCTAGACGTGAGGAAACGGAGAATCGTGGAAAATTGTCTCCCAGCAGCAGCAAGAGGAAAGCAGTTTATCACACATGGAAGGAAAAGCCTGGAATGGCTGCTAATTTCTCATCAGAAATGAGGGGCCTGGAAGACACTGAAACATCTTTGAAGTGCCAAAAGAAAAAAATTGTAACTCAGATTCTATTTCCAACAAAAAAATAATTTTTTTTTTTTTTTTTTTTTTTTGAGAGGGAGTCTCGCTCTGTCTCTCAGGCTGGAGTGCAGTGGAGCGACCTTGGCTCACTGCAACCTCCACCTCCCTGGTTCAAATAATTCCCCTGCCTCAGCCTCCTGAGTAGCTGGGATTACAGGTGAGGCTTTTTTTTGTATTTTTAGTAGAAACGGGGTTTCACCATGTTGGCCAGACTGGTCTCGAACTCCTGACCTCAGGCAATCCGCCTGCCTTGGTCTCCCAAAGTGCTAGGATTACAGGTGTGAGACACTGCACCCAGCCAAAAAATTTTTCAAGAATGAACATTTAATAAATGTACAGGCTGGGTGTGGTGGTTCACGCCTGTAATCCCAGGACTTTGGGAGGCTGAGGCAGGCTGAACACCTGAGGTCACGAGTTCAATCAGCCTGGTCAACATAGTGAAACTCCATCTCTACTAAAAATACAAAAATTAGCCAGGTGTGGTGGTGCATACCTGTAGTCCCAGCTATTCAGGAGGCTGAGGCAGGATAATCACTTGAATCCAGGAGGAAGAGGTTGCAGTGAGCTGAGATCACCCCACTGCACTCCAGCCTGGGCGACAGAGTGAGACTCCATCTCAAAAATAGAAAAATAGATTTACAGATTAAAAAAATTGAAAATTATACTATAAAAAATTAAAATTATACTTTTAAAAATTAAAACAATTCATCAGTAGTATACCTGCACTGTAAAAGGCCTAAAAGAAATTCTTCAGCCAAGGGGAAAGAATACTAGATGAAAACCAGAACTTTAGGAAAAAATAGAGTATCAAGGCCAGGCATGGAGGCTCATGCCTGTAATTCCAGCACTTTGGGAGACTGAGGTGGGAGGATGGCTTGAGTCCAGGAGTTTGAGACCAGCCTGGGGAACATAGGGAGGCCCTATCTCTACAACAACCAAAAAAAAAAAAAAGAAAAAAGAAAAAAAAAAAAAAAAAAGCTGGGTGTGATGGTGCATGACTGTAGTCCCAGCTACCCAGGAAGCTGAGACAGGAGAATTGCTTGAACCGGGGAGGGGGTGTCAAGCCTGCAGTGAGCTATGACTACACCACTGCACTCAAGCCTGGATGACAGAGTGAAACCCTGTCTCTAAAAAAACAAAAAAGTGCTTACTGTAAAACTACAGTAATCAAGCCAGTATGGTACTGGTAAAAAGATAAACAGATCAATGGAACAGAATAGAAAGCCAATACATAAATCCATATTTATATTATTTAATTTTTGACAAAGGCCCAAAGCAATCCAATGAAGAAAGTAAAGTCAGCCAGGCGTGGTAGCTCATGCCTCTAACCCCAGTACTTTTGGAGGCTGAGGTGAGAGGATCACTTGAGCCTAGGAGCTTGATTCCAGCCTGGGCAACATAGTGAGACCCTGTCTCTACCAAAAAATATGTACAAAAATTAGCTGGGCATGGTGGCATGCACTGGTAGTCCCTGCTGTGGCTGGAGGATAGCTTGAGCCTGGGAGATTGAGGCTGCAGTAAGCTGTGATCGAGCCACTGCACTCCAGCCTGGGCAACCCCGTCTCAATTTTAAAAAGAAAAAAAAAATGCTGGGTGCGGTGGCTCACTCCTATAATCCCAGCACTTTGGGAGGCCAAGGCGGGTGGATCACAAGGTCAGGAGTTTGAGACAAGCCTGGCCAACGTGGTGAAACCCTGTCACTACCAAAAATACAAAAATTAGCCAGGAGTGGTGGCAGGCACCTGTAATCCCAGCTACTCAGGAGACTGAAGCAGGAAAATCACTTGAAACTGGAAGGTAGAGGTTGCAGTGAGCCAAGATCGCGGCATTGCACTCCAGCCTGAGCAACAAGAGTGAAACTCTGTCTCAAAAAAAAGAAGGTCTTTTCTTTTTTTTTTTTTTTTTTTTTTTTTTTTTTTTTTTTGAGAAGGTCTTTTCAATACATGGCTCTGCAATTACTATATGTCATTATGGGGTAATAAATGAATGTTAGTCTCTAAGTCATATCATACAAAATTCAAAATTCAGTCAAGATGAACCATAGACCTAAACATAAAAGGGTGAAAACAGGATTATGCCTTCAGGAATTGGTGGGAGCGGGGTGTGGGGGTGGTAGACAAAAGTTTCTTAGGTCAGAAAATAATAATAAAGTTAGTTCTGGTAAACTTTACTACATTAAAACTGCACATCAAAAGCTCTATTAAGAAAATAATTTGGCAAGCCACGCAGGGATCGGGGGAGTATGCAAAAACGTGTGTAAAAGGACTAATGTTACCAGTCAAGGGTCTTGACTACAAGTCATCTAGGTTCTTGACCTTTTGAATAACACTGGGTCAAAACGCACAAATAAAGCAATGAAAGAATGAAGCAACGAAGGCACAGATTTATTGAAAGTACACTCCACAGAGTTGAGAGCAGGCTTGAGCAAGCGGCTCAAGAGCACTGGTTACATAATTTTCTGGGGTTTAAATACCTTCTAGAGGTTTCCCATTGGTTACCTGGTTACACCCTCTGTAAATGAAGGAATGGCCCACGGACCAGTCTGATTGTCTGGAGAAGGCGACCAATCAGAGGCTGAGGTGAAGTCACAAAGTTACACCCCTGTGCATATGAAGACTAGGCCCATGACCAGTCTGATTGGTTGTGGGAGGCGACCAATCAGAGGTACTTTCCATTTTTCATCCACAAGGTAATGCAAACGGAGTAGCCTCGGATTCTTCTGTTACTTTGGTATGGAGAGGTAGGATTTTCCTTTTGATTCAGCTGTAGGATGTCTGTGCTTATCCACCTTAGGTTCCCTGTCTCCAGACCCCATTCCCCTGCCTCATACCCAGTAGTGGAATTGCTGGGTCATACGTTGATTTTTAGTTTTTTGAGGAACCTCCATACTGTTTTCCATAACCCTGTACTAATTTACATTCCCACCAACAAAAGGGAAAATGATTCTCTTTTCTCCACATCCTTGTCAACACCTGTTACCCCTTGTCTTTCTGATAATAGCCATTCTAACAAATGTGAGGTGATAGCTCATTGTTATTTTAATATGTATTTTCCTATGATTAATGATGAGAATTTTTTTTTTCATTTACCCATTGGTCATTTGTATGTCTTCTTTGAGAAGTGTCTATTCATATCCTTCCCCTATTTTTTAATTGAGTTGTTTTCTTGCTATCAAGTAGGGTTCTTTACATATTTGGGATATTCACCCATTATCAGATGTACAGTTTGAAAATATTTTCTCTACTCTACAGGTTGTCACTTCACTCTGTTGATTGTTTCCTTTGCTGTGCGGAAGTGTTTCAGTTTCATGTAATCTCATCTACATCTTTTGCTTTAGTTGCCTATGCTTTTGGGGTCATAACCAAAAAGTTATTGCCTAGACCAGCGGAGTTCATGGAGCTTTCCCCCTCTGTTTTCTTCTAGGAGTTATACAGTTTCAGATATATTTAAGTCTTTAATCCATTTTGATTTTTGTATATGGAGTGAAATAAAGGTCTAATTTTATTCTTTTGTGTGTGGACATCCAGTTTTCCCCACACCATTTGTTGAAGAGATGTCCTTTCTCCACTGTGTGTTCTTGGTACCTTCACCAAAAATCAGCTGGTTATAACTGCATTAATTTATTTCTAGGCTTTCTAATCCTTTCCATTGGTCTATCTGTTTTTATGCCAGTACCATGCTATTTAGATTACTAAGCTTTGTAGTATATTTTGAAGCCAAGTAGTGTGATGCCTCCAGCTTTGTTTTTGTTGCTCAAGATTGTTTTGAACATGCAGCATTATTTTGTGTTTCCATATGAATTTTTCTTTTCAAGATGGAGTTTCGCTCTTGTTGCCCAGACTGGAGTGCAATGGCACAATCTTGGCTCACTGCAATAGTTGCACTCTGCCTCTTGGGTTCAAGAGATTCGCCTGCCTCAACCTCCCAAGTAGCTGGGACTATAGGCACCCACCACCATGCCTAATTTTTTGTATTTTTATAGAGATGGGGTTTCACCATGTTGGCCTGGCTGGTCTCAAATTCCTGACCTCAGGTGATCCATCCGCCTCGGCCTCCCAAAGTGCTGGGATTACAGGCATGAGCCACTGTGCCTGGCCTAGTTCCATATGAATTTTACCATCATTTTTTATATTTCTGTGAAAAAAGTTGCTGGGAACAGGCCCCCCAAATCTGACCATAAATAGACCATGAGAAACTGCCCCTAAACAAAATCTCTGAAGCACTGTGACATGCTTGTGATGGGTATGACACCCATGCTGGAAGTTGTTGGTTTCCTGGAATGAGGGCAAGGAACACCTGGCCCACCCAGGGCAGAAAACCACTCAAGGCGTTCCTAAACCACAAACAATAGCATGAGCGATCTGTGCCTTAAGGACATGTTCCTGCTGCAGATAACAAGCCAGAGCCTGTCCCTTTGTTTCCTGTAAGGAATGCTTTTAGCTAATCTATAACCTATAGAAACAATGATTGTCACTGGCTTGCTGTCAACAAATATGTGGGTCAAACTCTGTTCGTGGCTCTCAGCTCTGAAGGCCGTCAGCCCCCGATCCCACTCTGTACTCTATTTCTGTGTCTTTGTCTTCATTCCTCTAGTGCCACTGGGTTAAGGTCTCCACGACTGAGCTGGTCTTGGCAAGTGGCGCCCATACGTGGGGCTCAAACCTGGGTTGAAGGGTCGCCGGAGCCACAGTTGGAGAACGTGGAACTACACTGGAGAGCACCCGAGGACTCTTAAGCAATCCCCGTGGTGAGTAAGAAGGCGAGCTCGGAAGCATCCGGGTAACAATGGGACAAGGGTCGAGCAGGCACGAGGCTTATGTGAGTCTGCTTCAGCAGCTCCTCAGAAAAGGAGGAGTGAAGGTTAGCACTAGCCGACTTATGCAGGTTTTTAGTGTGGTAGAGAAATATTGCCCCTGGTTTCCGGACCAAGGAACTATGAATGTAGAGGTCTGGGAAAAGGTAGGCAGCGCACTGAAAAAGGCATATAAGGATGGTGCTGAGGATATTCCTATAACTACCTGGTCAGTGTTCTGGTTTGTTCCACCTTAGAGCCTTTCCACACAGATGACGAGGAGGAGGAATCAGAGGAAGGAGAGTATAACGAAGTAACAGAAGAGGTGACACAGCAGGTTTGTTTGCCAGCTAAAGCAGCAAAGGAGGGAGAGGCTTGTCACTACCCCTCTGCACTCCCTCATTATTTTGAAGAAAAAGAGTGGCCTGACCCTCTGGATCTTTCTTTTCCAGAGGACACTGGACAAAAAGTAGTTGCCCCAGTGACTGTTCAAGCAGCGCATCAAACGACCGCTGTCAGTTCTATTCAAGCAGGAATCCAGCAAGCTAGACGGGAGGGTGATATGAATGCATGGCAGTTTCCTGTTAGAATACACCCACCTGATCAACAGGGGAATATTATAGCTACATTTGAGCCTTTTCCTTTTGAAATACTTAAATAATTTAAACAAGCTATTAATCAACATGGACCAGGTTCTCCTTTTGTAACGCAGTTAACTGCTTTTGTAAAGCAGTGAAAGAATGTTGCTTTCTCCAGTCAGATGATTCCTACTGACTAGGATGCTTTTACTCGAGCTTGCCTGACTCCTGCTCAGTTCTTACCATTTAAAACTTGATGGGCAGATGAAGCTTCCATTCCGGCTGCTCGCAACACCCAGGCCCAACCTCAAATTACTATAACTGCAGACCAACTTTTGGGGGTCAGTGGCTGGGCTGGTTTCGATGCACAAGTGGTCATGCAGGATGATACCATAGAGCAGCTTAGAGGAGTGTGCATTAGAGCTTGGGAAAAAATCACTTCAGGAGGAGAACAATGCCCTTCCTTTAGTGCTATAAAACAGGGACCAAAAGAACCATATGCAGATTTTATAGTTCGGTTAAAGGAGTCTCTTAGAAAGGTGATTGCAGATTCTGCTGCTCAGGATACACTGTTGTGGTTACTAGCTTTCGACAATGACAATCCTGAGTGCCAAGTCGCTCTGAGACCTATTAGAGGGAAAGCACATTTAGTTGATTATATTAAGGCCTGTGACAGTATCGGAGGTAATCTGCATAAAGCTACTTGGTTGGTGCAAGCCATGGCAGGACTGAAAGTGGGTAAAGGAAATACTCCAATTCCTGGAGCTTGTTTTAACTGTGGGAAGCATGGTCATATTAAAAAAGAATGTAGGAGGCCGGGTGTGGTGGCTCAAGCCTGTAATCCCAGCACTTTGGGAGGCCGAGGCGGGTGGATCACAAGGTCAGGAGATCGAGACCATCCTGGCTAACATGGTGAAACCCCGTCTCTACTAAAAATACAAAAAACTAGCCGGGCGTGGTGGCGGGCGCCTGTAGTTCTAGCTACTTGGGAGGCTGAGGCGGGAGAATGGCGTGAACCTGGGAGGCGGAGCTTGCAGTGAGCCGAGATCACGCCACTGCACTCCAGCCTGGGAGACACAGCGAGACTCCGTCTCAAAAAAAAAAAAAAAAAAAAAAAGAATGTAGGAAGAATCAGCGAGTCAGGCTGCCACATGGGGGGAGAAAAGAAACCTGCTGAGCCTGAAATATGTCCAAAATGTAAAAAAGGAAAAAAATTGGGCTAATCAATGTCACTCTAAGTTTGATAAAGATGGGAACCCGATTTTGGGAAATGCCATGAGGGGCCCGTCCTGGGCCCTGTTCTAAACTGGGGCATTTCTGGCTCAGGCCATTCCCTTACCCCTGTACAATGCCTGTCCCCCGCCACAGCCAGTAGTGCTGCAGTAGAGTTATGCTGCACAAAAGCTGTGAGCCTTCTGCCTGGAGAACCCTGCAAAAAGCGCCAACAGGAGTCTGTGCACCCTTGCCAACAGGGACGGTAAGATTACTTCTAGGTAGGTCTAGTTTAAATTTAAATGAAGTGCAAATACATACAGGAGTCACTGATTCAGATTACAATGGGAAAATTCAAATTGTTGTGTCTACTTCCGTTCCCTGGAAAGCAGAGCCAGGAGAGCGCATAGCACAGCTCCTGATTGTGCCATATGTGGGAATGGGGAAAAGTGAAATTAAAGGAACAGGAGGATTTGGAAGCACAGATAAACAAGACAGAGCAGCTTACTGGGTAAATCAAATTACCGATAAACGTCCTACCTGCGAAATAACTATTCAGGGAAAGAAATTTAAAGGATTGGTAGATACAGGAGTGGACATTTCAATCATTTCTCTACAGCACTGGCCATCCACGTGGCCAATTCAACCCATATTTTTAGAAGCAGCATTCCCTTTCCAGTGGCAAAATCTGTAACGGTTCCTAGGGCTTCCATAATAAATTGCCACAAACTTGGTGGCTTAAAACAACAGAAATTGATTCTCTCATGATCCTTGAGGCCAGACGTTTGAAATCAAGATTTTGGCAGGGTTATGCTTTTGACAGCTCCGTGAAGAATCTGCTGTTGCCCCTTCCTGATTCCGCTGGCTGCCAGCAATCCTTGGCATTCCTTGGGTTGACTCACCCCAACCTCTGCCTCCGTCTTTACATGGCCTTCTTTCTGTGCACCTGTTCGTCATCAAATCTCTCCCTTTGTGAGGAATCAGCCAGCGGATTTAGGGCCCATCCTAATCCCGTATGACCTCATCTTAACCTGTTTACATCTGCAAAGACCCTATTTTCAAATAAGTACCAGAAGTTAGGACTTTAACATATTTTGGTGGGGGTGGACACACTTCAACTCACAACAAAAATATCTGGATCTCTGACATTCTGCTGCATCCTGCAGCTGGCACCCTCCATCGTCTGTTGTGATTTCTTGATGCCAACAGTTGGATGGACACAAACCCAGATACTACATGGCTTTTTGGTCACTATCTCCTCAAGACTCCAAATTCTTTCTGCTAGCCTGGACTCCCATTTCCCTGCCTGGTGCGTATATTAGCTATTTGTCCTAACTAGCATCCCAGCTCCCAACTCTCTTGTTTTGTTTTGTTTTGTTTTGTTTTTTTGAGGCAGGGTCTTGTCACCCAGGCTGGAGATTAGAAGAGTGATCACAGCTCACTGCCACCTCAACCTCCCGGGCTCAAGCAATCCTCTTGCATCTCAAAGCACTGGGATTACAGGTGTAAGTTACCACACTGGCCTCAACTCTCTCTTTCTGATACGAGTAATTCTGGGCATCCTCCTTCCCGCTCAGTGCAGCTGTGTGGGGCCTGCTTGTCAAGGTGCCTCCCCTCCCCTGGCCAAGATGGGCTGGGTGACTCAAGTTAGCCAATCAGACTCTTCCTGCTAGGGCTTTGGCACCTAGGTAGAGTAGCAAGATGATGGAAAAATAGATGGGATGAATTCAACTTTGCTGTGGGGCCCCCAGGCCACTCTCAGGTTTCATGATTCGCTAGAAGGGCTCACAGAACTTGGAAAAACTGTTATGTTCACAGTTACAGTTTATTACGGGAAAAGAATACATCAAAGACTTGCCAGAACTTGGGGATAAAAAGAATACAGATTAAAATCAGTGTAGAAAAAAAGGACAATAGGGCAGAGTTCAGGAGAAACCGGGAGTGAACTTCCAGGCGTTCTCTGCAGAGTCACAGGGACAACACTTAATCCTCCCAGCAACAACGTGTGACAGTGCACACCAATTACTGTCAACCAGGAAAGCTTACCCAAGTCTTGGTGCCGTGATTTTTTTTTTTTTTTTTTTTTTTGAGACAGAGTCTCGCTCTGTTGCCCAGGCTGGACTGCAGTGGCCGGATCTCAGCTCACTGCAAGCCCCGCCTCCCGGGTTCACGCCATTCTCCTGCCTCAGCCTCCCGAGTAGCTGGGAGTACAGGCGCCCGCCACCGCGCCCGGCTAATTTTTTTTTGTATTTTAGTAGAGACGGGGTTTCACCGTGTTAGCCAGGATGGTCTCGATCTCCTGACCTCGTGATCCGCCCGTCTCGGCCTCCCAAAGTGCTGGGATTACAGGCTTGAGCCACCGCGCCCGGCCTGTGCCGTGATTTTTTTTTTTTTTTGAGACGGAGTCTCGCTCTGTCGCCCAGGCTGGAGTGCAG
This sequence comes from Macaca fascicularis, assembly GCF_037993035.2. Lineage (NCBI taxonomy): Eukaryota > Metazoa > Chordata > Mammalia > Primates > Cercopithecidae > Macaca > Macaca fascicularis. Next base: position 20,487,570 of record NC_088390.1, on the reverse strand, counting down.
TGGCGCGATATCGGCTCACTGCAAGCTTCACCTCCCGGGTTCACGCCATTCTCCCGCCTCAGCCTCCGAGTAGCTGGGACTACAGGCGCCCGCCACCACGCCCGGCTAGTTTTTTTGTATTTTTAGTAGAGACGGGGTTTCATGATGTTAGCCAGGATGGTCTCGGTCTCCTGACCTCGTGATCCACCCGCCTCGGCCTCCCAAAGTGCTGGGATTACAGGCTTGAGCCACCGCGCCCGGCCTGTGCCGTGATTTTTAATGGATGTCAGTCATATAGGCATGGAGCTCCTGTCATATAGACATGACCGTCCTTAGCCATTTATTCCCCAGTTCCCCACCCATCCAGAAGTCAAACAGATACAGCATGGCCCAGGGCTCCCAGCAAATAAAAACAGGTCTTCCCCATAAACCACACCGTTAGCATAAGGGGTAGGCAGGGCTGAAGTCTCAGGTCACAAAGGTGTTCTCCTCAGGCATATTCCAAAGGGCCAGAAGTTATCTCCCCAGAGCTGGTCAGGGGCCAGTCCTTCCTTTGAAATGCTCAGGATTTGAGCAACCCAGTTCCACTGAGGTAACCCTTTTTAGCACACACTTATTCCCTGATACTCAACATTTCATGAGAGGATAGGGAGTTTCTACTCCAGTCCTCAGAATGGAGATTGGTGGGGAAAACATACATCTTACGCGAGGCCGATGACTTACCTGATTGCGGGAGTTTGAGAGACAAAACTGAGTTTGTCCTGTTCAGCGCCCCTTAGGATCCCCGCGCAGCACTTCCGGCTTGCTCTCTGCCATGTTGGATCTCAGGCTTGCCCACCCATTCTTGCCTAGGGACTTTTGTCCTTGCTGCTCCTTCTGCCTGGAATGTTCTTCCTCGCGCATCTCCGTGGCCTCCTGCACTTCTTTCAGGCTTCACTAAACTTTACAGGAGCCAGTGTACATTTTCCTCATTATCGCATTTGCTGGTTGTTCCTAATAGAAAAACAGGTCAGCAGCCTCGCTGGAGGGAACTCGGCAGCCTTGAGTCAGGGAACAGCATGTGTCCGTCACAGCTTGGCTCTCACTGCTGCTGTAGAGCCACTGCCTCCAGGCCCAGCTGCAGCTCCTTCTGTTAATTAATCTTCTTTCATTTGTTGGAGCTGAACAAGGCCCACCCACAGACCATATGGGCCTGAGGATGAAATGTTGTGTGATGCAGAAAGATTTCAAATGGGAACTAAAATGTCCTTGACAAGTGGAATAGTGGCAGAAAAGGCTGGTCGTAGGCCATATCCATTCTCCCCTTTAACTCTTAATGTTGTAATAAAAGAATCCTTGAGTTTTAACAAGGTTGGCAGAGGCTCAAGGTTGTGGGGAAAAAAAAGGCTACAGACTCATAATTCAAAAGCAAGACTTTGCTGTTTATAAGAACTGCATCATAGTGAGGAGAGGGATGTTCACCATGCAAGAGTGGGGACCCCAGGTCTCAGTTCCTTACACACCAAAACAACAGGCTTTCTTCTACCCCCGAATATACCCAGGATCCCCCTATGGTCAGTAGGGGAGGAGGCAGGACAGATGAGACAGCAGGAGAGAGAAGGGCATACAGAATTATTTTTGCATTGTCAATTTCCTTTTTTTTTTTTTTCTTAACCACCTGAAGCCATCAGTTAGATTTCAGTAAGCCTTGTTTATTAAGAATAAACAATCACGAGGCCGGGCGCGGTGGCTCAAGCCTGTAATCCCAGCACTTTGGGAGGCCGAGACGGGCGGATCACGAGGTCGGGAGATCGAGACCATCCTGGCTAACATGGTGAAACCCCGTCTCTACTAAAAAATACAAAAAACTAGCCGGGCGAGGTGGCGGGCACCTGTAGTCCCAGCTACTGGGGAGGCTGAGGCAGGAGAATGGCGTAAACCCGGGAGGCGGAGCTTGCAGTGAGCTGAGATCCGGCCACTGCACTCCAGCCTGGGCGGCAGAGCGAGACTCCATCTCAAAAAAAAAAAAAAAAAAAAAAAAAAAAGAATAAACAATCAAACATAAAAAATCAAAATGTCGCCAGCTGAGACTGGGCGTGGTGACTCACGCCTATAATCCCAGCACTTTGAGAGGACGAGGCAGACGGATCACCTGAGGTCATCAGTTTGAGACCAGCCTGGCCAAAATGGTGAAAACTCATCTCTACTAAAAATACAAAAATTAGCCGGGCGTGGTGGCGCATACCTGTAATCCCAGACAATCGCTTGAACCCAGGAGGCAGAGGTTGCAGTGAACCAAGATTACCCCCACTGCACTCCAGCTTGGGTGACAAAGTGAGACTCCGCCTCAAAAAAAAAAAAAAAAAAAAGTTGCCAGCTGATGTCTCGGAATCAGCTGACAACATTTCAGAAGACAAGTGGAAAAAAGAAAGAAAGCAAGCCCTCATCTCTAGGATTGAAACCAGCTCGGGCAATCTGTTTATACCAAGTGCTCATACTCAGAAATCAAAGCCAACTGGCATTTCAACCACCTCCAGTATTTTTCTTTAATTTACAAAGGGCTACGCTGTCTTGCTTGTGCTGTCTCCCGTGTGGATGCGCTTTGCAAAGGTTGTGGATGGAAGCAGATACCGTCTGTGTGAGGCATTCCCGGGCTCCCTGAGACAGCATGGGGCATTCCCTCCCTTCTGCACCCATCTCCCACTTTTTTTTTTTTTTAGATGGTGTCTCGCTCTGTTGCCCAGGCTGGGGTGCAGTGGCATGATCTCAGCTGACTGCAACCTCTACTTCCTGGGTTCAAGTGATTCTCATGCTTCAGCCTCCCAAGTAGCTGGGATTACAGGGTTACGCCACCAGGCCCGGCTAGTTTTTGTAATTTTAGTAGAGATGCAGTTTCACCATGTTGGCCAGGCTGGTCTTGAACTCCTGACCTCAAGTGATCCACCTGCCTCAGCCTCTCAAAGTGCTGGAATTACAAGTGGGAGCCACCACACCTGGCCCCATCTCCTGCTTTCTATACTCGCTTCTGCATGGCACACGTCAGGTTCTAGCTTATGTAAGAGTTACTGGCATGCATGGTTCTTTCTTCATGGACTGTGAATCCCTGAGAGCCAGGAATGGAATGTCTTATTCACCTAGTATCTCCTAGTACCTAGTCTAGTTCTAAATAATAACAATGACTCCCATTTGTCATACCTTGCTATGTACCGTGTACCATGCTAAATGTGCTTTCAGTATATCATCCAGTCATCATATCCTTCTGTCACAGATAGCATAAGGGACTTTTTTTCCTTTTTTGGCTGGCCAATATCCAAACATTCTTCTTATTTGGGGGAATCTTCTGCTGTATGGGGATTGATGGGAGGCAAGGTCTCCTACTCACCAGGGTGGTGAAGGGGACCCTGGTGTTCTAGGATGCAGCATGTGATCAGGGCTCAGCCACCAGAGACCCCCACCACCACCACCAGCTGAGACGTGGATTCTGAAGGATGCTTTAAAGGTGCAAAGGTTGGGAGAGATTGTTCCAGGCAGCAATGCAGACCTGGGAGTCTATTGGTGTCTGCAGAGGGGCTCCAGGGACTGTGGCATCAGCACCAACATTCTCACCAGTAGTGGGACCAAGGCTGACAGCCTGGCATGGAACCTGGCACTCCAGCCTGACTGTCCATACTGCGCACTCTCCCATGGCCTCCCAATAAGGTCTCAGCCTACGTGAGCCTTTGTCAGTCCCAGAAACTGCCTCATGTAGGTACATACCATCATAATCCCCAATAGACACTTAGGAAAGTGGGAAAAGCAGCACAGCTAAGTGACTTGAATGTGGTCATAGTGGATCTTGGATTTAAACTCACGCCATCTGATGCCAGAACTTGAGCTCCAGACTCTGAAATATTGCTCAATATGTGCTTCGATCAAATCGAGTAACTGGACATTGTTGGTCTGCTTGGCCAGGCAAAAAATTATAAGAATTTGTTGAAACTCCCTGCTCCATAGGTTCTCAACATGAAGTCCTCCTTCGTGACTCTTGGTGACAAAATGCATTTGGGGGCTATGCTATTTTCAGTGCAACCTATCTTCTGACACTGATGCCTCTGAATATATACCACTTCAGTAAAACAAGCAGTGAGATAAAAATGAACATTTCGCTTATAGGGATTTTATACACTGCAGTGAGTAGAACTGTGTCTCCCAAAAAGATACACAATGTGACTTTATTTAGAAATAGGGTCACTGCAGATGTAATCAAGTTAAGGTCATACTAGATTAGACTGGGCCTAATGTCATCATAAGAAAAGAAAACAAAGCTGGGTGCAGTGGCTCATGCCTGTAGTCCTGGTTACTTGGGTGACTGAGGCAGGAGAATTGCTTGAGGCCAGGAGTTGAAGGCTAGTCTGGGCAACATAGCAAGATTCCATCTCAAAACAACAATAAAAACAATGAAAAGAAAACAGAGACATAAAAGCTCATGGACTGACACAGCACGGAAGGCCATGTGAAGATGGAGGCAGAGGTTGGGGTGATGCAGCTGCAAGCTGAGGGGACCAAGGAGCATGGCAGCCTTCAGAAGCCAGAAGAGAAGCATGGAACAGTTTCCCTCAGAGCTTCCAGTAGGAACTAACCCTGCTAACACCTTGGTTTCACACTTTTAGCTCCATAACTATGGCGGAATATGTTTCTACTGCTTAATTTTGAGGTGCATGATAAAAAAAAAGTCTAGATTGTCTTGAAGGGATTGTTGCTAGAAACATAGAAATTAAAGGTGATGGCCGGGCGCGGTGGCTCAAGCCTGTAATCCCAGCACTTTGGGAGGCCGAGGCGGGTGGATCACGAGGTCAGGAGATCGAGACTATCCTGGCTAACATGGTGAAACCCCGTCTCTACTAAAAAATACAAAAAACTAGCTGGGCGTGGTGGCGGGCGCCTGTAGTCTCAGCTACTTGGGAGGCTGAGGCGGGAGAATGGCGTGAACCCGGGAGGCGGAGCTTGCAGTGAGCCGAGATCACACCACTGCACTCCAGCCTGGGAGACACAGCGAGACTCCGTCTCAAAAAAAAAAAAAAAAAAAAAAAAAAAAAAAAAAATTAAAGGTGATTCTGGTGAGAGAGCTCTGGAATAAGTGAGGAGAGCTGTAGAGAAAGTTTCCATCATTCTAGAGAATACATATATTGTCATGAACAGAGTGTTGCTACTGCAGCCTGGGATATGAATGTTAAAGGTGATTCTGGTGAGGCCCTAGGATAAAATGATGGACATGTTATTGGATGCTGGCAGAAAAGCAACCTTTGTTATAAAGTGGTAGAAACTTGTCTGAGTTGTGTTGTGCTGTTGGGTGGAAAGCAAAACTTGTAAGAAATGAACTTGGGTATTTAGCTGTGTATATTTCCAAGCAAAGTGTGGAAGGTGCATCCCGGTTTCTTCTTGATGCTTGTGGCAAAAGACAATAGGAGAGAGAGAAATTGAGGCATGAGCTGTTAAGCAAATAGAATCCAGAGCTTGAAGATCTGGAAAATTCTCAGTCTATCCAATTACAAAAGATGCTAAGGCAGGCACTGGCAAGAAAGTGTGACTGGATGATCTTCCGCTGGTGAGATTAAGCAGATGCAGATTAAAATCAGCATGTGTGACTCATGGATCCAGTCAGCCATCTTAGCAGAAGTCAGGAATTGGAGCAGGTTTATCCAAGAAGGACCTGTGGAGGACCCTTTTATTTAATGGAATGGATCCCTCTTGACATGCACAGGAGACCACAATGATTTGGAGAATGTTACCTCACCAAAAATACTGCCAGCTTGGATTGAAGGGGACAGAGACAGGGTGAAACCAAGGAAGGCTGTCAGACTTCTCAGATTCTATGAGTAGGAAATGGGCTGATGGAGCTACTCAGCTGCAAACATGCGTTATCCTTCAAGAAAAGGGAAGAATGGCTTCTCCATGGCAGCTCAGAGGTTGGTGGGGACAGCCAGGTTTCTGCCTCTGCAAGCAGCCCGGAAGCCAGGGCCAATGTAACCTCCATGGCTGGCCCAGAGAGCAAAGCATCAAGCCGCAAGAGATTATTGTCAGGACTTGAATCCGAATTAAATTTGCCCTGCTGGGTTTTGGACTTTCTTAGAACACATGGCTCCTTTATCCTTTCCAATTGATCCCTTTAGAAATGAGAATGTTGATTCTATATCTGTCCCACCATTATATTTCAGAAGCAGGCAACTTATTTTCTAGTTTTCTAGGTGAACAGATGGGGAAGAATTTTGAACCTGGGATGGCCCATACCCAGAGCCTCACCTGGGCCTGATTTAGAAGATGAGATTTGGGACCTTAGCCAGGTGCAGAGGCTCACACCTATAATCCCAGCAGTTTGGGAGGCTGAGGCGGGTGGATCACCTGAGGTCAGGAGTTTGAGACCAGCCTGACCAATGTGGAGAAAATGGTGAAACCTCGTCCCTCCTAAAAGTACAAAATTAGTTGGCCGTGGTGTTGCGTGCATGCAATCCCAGCTATTTAGGAGGCTGAGGCAGGAGAATTGCTTGAATCTGGGAGGCAGAGGTTGCTGTGAGCCAAGATCGCACCTTTGCACTCCAGCCTGGGCAACAAGAGCGAAACTTCATCTCAAAAAAGAAAAAAGAAAGAAAGAAAGAAATTTGGGACTTTTGGAGTTGACAGTATTTAGATGAGATTTTGTAATTGGAGTTGATAATGGAATGGGTTCAGACTTTTAGGGGTGTTGGAATAGGGTGACTATACATCGCAAATGGGAAGAACGTGAATTTATGGGAGCCAGAGGGTAGACTATTTTGGGTAGATTCATATCCCTCAAAAAGACCTGTTGAAGTCCTGTCGTTTTAAGCCACCCACTTTGTGTTGATTTGCTTTGGCAGCCACAGGAAACTACTCCTGTGTGTGAAAGCGGTCAGTGTGAAAGGGTTGTCAGCGGGAGGCCAGGCTCCAGCAGGGGCCAGCATGCAGGAGGCTGTTCCCCAAAAGGGCTGTATGTGCAAAGTGGCCCCCAAATGCCAAAGGAGCCAAGAAACCAAAGAATGGGGCAGACAAATTCAGTTGTCGGTATAGGCTGATTTATTAGCGGCATTTACAGACAGAAGCGTGGTCTTGGGTGGCCACAAGACAGGTTGATCCTCACGTTGCAATCCCCCAGATCCAGGACTTACATCTTGGGTAAGAAGCATAATGCTGGCCGGGCGCGGTGGCTCAAGCCTGTAATCCCAGCACTTTGGGAGGCCGAGGCGGGTGGATCACGAGGTCAAGAGATCGAGACTATCCTGGCTAACATGGTGAAACCCCGTCTCTACTAAAAATACAAAAAACTAGCCGGGCGTGGTGGCGGGCGCCTGTAGTCTCAGCTACTCGGGAGGCTGAGGCGGGAGAATGGCGTGAACCCGGGAGGCGGAGCTTGCAGTGAGCCGAGATCACGCCACTGCACTCCAGCCTGGGAGACACAGCGAGACTCCGTCTCAAAAAAAAAAAAAAAAAAAAGAAGCATAATGCTCTGGAAGGAGCGTGTAGGTGGCTGTGGGCATCACAGCCTATGATGTATGCAGCAACATTCAGGGTTGTTTTGGAAGAAAGGCGAATCTTACAGTGACTAGGTGTGTCTACATAAAGAGCAATATGTCAACCAGACATTTTGGAGGCATTCCTGGACTCAGAGTTAGTCAGAAGTTGTGTGGTGGATTAGTATTTAAAATAGAGTCACGCTTGTCCCCACAGATGAAATGCAGGTCCCTTAGGTAAGAACTTATAAGAGCAAGGCAGGCTGGGCATGGTGGCTCACACCTAGTAATCCCAGCACTTTGGGAGGCCGAGGCAGGCAGATCACAAGGTCAGGAGTTCGAGACCAGCCTGGCCAATATGGTGAAACCCTGTCTCTACTAAAAATACAAAAAAACTTAGCCAGGCATGGTGGTGCATGCCTGTAATCCCAGCTACTCAGAAGGCTGAGGCAGGAGAATTGCTTGAACCCGGGAGGCAGAGGTTGCAGTGAGCCGAGATTGTGCCACTGCACTCCAGCCTGGGTGACAGAGGGAGACTCTGTCTCCAAAAAAAAAAAAAAAAAAAAAAAGTAAGGCAAAAGTCTCAGTCCCAAAGAGCCTTGGTCCTAGGGTGCCACAAACTACTGTGGCTCACAGATGAAAATAAGGCCGGGCATGGTGGCTCATACCTGTAATCCCAGCACTTTGACAGGCCAAGGTGGGAGGATTGCTTGAGCCCAGAGGTTTGACACCAGCCTGGGCAAAATAGCAAGATCCCATCTCTACAAAGAATTTGAAAAATTAGCCAGGCATGGTGGTGCACACTTACAGTCCCAGCTACTTGGGAGGCTGAGGTAGAAGGGTGACTTGAGCCCTGGAGATTGAGGCTGCAGTGAGCTGTGATTGTACCACTGCACTCTAGCCTGGGTGACAGAGCCAGACCTCATCTAAAAAAAAAAAAATCCAGGTAACTTTCAGTGTCTCTTATGGCTGGATGTTGCCACGTGACTAAGTTCTGACCAGTGAAGATTTGAGCACAAGTATCCTGTGTTCCTTTTAAGTGCGTACCCTTTAAGGGGCAGGATGGTACCTTCCCTGCCCTTTCCCCTTCTCTCTTCCTGGTGGCTGTGGCTGGAGGTGGCAGTGTGCAGGGACACCGTGCAGACCCGGCCATGCTGCAGGGATGATGGAGGCAGCCTGAGTTCTGGGCACTGACGCTGCCTCTCTGGCTCAGACTTCTTACACCCAAGGCGGCTCTGAAATAAACAACTGCCTTGTTCAAGCTCTCTTGTCTTGTGTTGCTATTACACATGGCCAAAGCTATATTCTAATACATAGAGACCTGGAATTGGGGTGTGAAATCCAGGCCAGATGGCCTAGGGAGTAGGGGATGTGGTGGGCTGGGTGGCTCAGCTGAGGTGGCCGGGGGGTGGCAGGCAGGGTGGGCTTGGAGCCCAGGCATCGGTCATGTGGAAGGGATGGCTGCAGGAGCTGCCGGAGCGGCCTTAGCTGTGGGCCTAGACACAGTTCTTAGGCTGAGTGGGACAGGAGCCGGGAGCAGGGGTGCCTCTCTCAGGCCTGGATCTCAGTTCGCCCTCCGCCCTGCATCAGTCCTAGGGCCTCACACGTCCTGAGGTCCTGTGTTTTCAAACTACAAGTCAGGACTCAGTAATGAGTCAGGAAATGAATTTAGAGACAAATTCTAATGAAATAGAGGAGAAGATACGAGAGAGTATTATACCTAGTAGGCATAAGCACTGCTTTGTGACATCATTATTTCAGTTATCGAAGTCGGCCCTCTTTATCCACAAGTTCCACATTCTCTGATTCAACCAAGGGCAGATGGAAAACCTTTGAAAACAATAACAATAAAAAATAACATTTCAGGCTGGGTGCAGTGGCTCACACCTGTAATCCCAGCACTGTGGAAGGCCGTGGCGGGTGGATCACGAGGTCAGGAGATCGAGACCATCCTGGCTAACATGGTGAAAGCCCGTCTCTACTAAAAATACAAAAAAACTAGCTGGGCATGGTGGCGGGCGCCTGTAATCCCAGCTACTCGGGAGGCTGAGGCAGGAGAATGGCGTGAACCCGGGAGGCAGAGCTTGCAGTGAGCCGAGATCACGCCACTGCACTCCAGCCTGGGCGACAGAGCAAGACTCCATCTCAAAAAAAATAATAATAATAAAATAAATAAATAAGTAAATAACATTTCTACAATAAAAAATAATATAAATAAAAATACAGTATAACAACTATTTCCACATCATTTACATTGTATGAGGTACTATAGGTAACCTAGAGATGATTTAAAGGACACGAGAGAGCCAGGCATGGTGGCTCACACTTGTAATCCCAATACTTTGGGAAGTCGAAGCGGGCAAATCACCTTAGGTCAGGAGTTCGAGACCAGCCTGGCCAACATCGTGAAACCCTGTCTCCACTAAAAATACAAAAATTAGCCAGGCTTCGTAGAGTGGCCTGTACTCCCAGCTACTTGGGAGGCTGAGGCAGGAGAATCGCTTGAACCCGGGAGGCAGAGGTTACAGTGAGCCGAGATTGTGCCACTGCACTGCAGCTTGGGGGACAGAGTGAGACTCCATATCAAACAAACAAAAAACTACACAGGAGGATGTGCGTGGGTTATATGCAAATACTATGCCATTTTATATCAGGAGGCAGAGGTTGCAGTGAGCTGAGGTTGTGCCACTGCACTCCAGCCTGATAATAGAGGGAGACTCCATCACAAAACAAAACAAAACAAACAAACAAAAATGGCCGGGCGCGGTGGCTCATGCCTGTAATACCAGCACTTTGGGAGGCTGAGGCGGGCAGATCACGAGGTCAGGAGATCGAGACCATCCTGGCTAGCACGGTGAAACCCCGTCTCTACTAAAAATTAGCCGGGCATAGTGGCAGACGCCTGTACTTGGGAGGCTGAGGCAGGAGAATGGCGTGAACCCAGGAGGCAGAGGTTGCAGTGAGCCATGATCACACCACTGCACTCCATCCAGCCTGCGCAACAGAGCAAGACTCCGTCTCAAAAAAAAAAAATCTGCAAAGTGCTTAGTATGGGATGTCGCACATAGTTAGCCTGTCTTCTGCTTCCTTCTCGTTATCATTACCAATCACAGTAATAGTAATTAGTGTTACATTTGTTGGACTTAAAACTTGTGGGGAAGAAGTATTATTATTATCCTTGTCAGTTACACCTGAAGCAGATAGGGAACATTTCCTCTCTGGAGACTAAGAATGCAAAATACATTTATCTAAAACTACAAGTCTAGGTTTGGGATCGGAGGCTTGTATTGATGTTAACCCAATTGACCTAATGCCCTCTACTGCAACCTTTTGAATTTGTGTTTGACCTGGAGGCTTAGAGAGCTCCCTTATTTTATAGGGGGCCCAGACAAGGGAAGAGATTTTCCCAGCCCAGGAGTTGAGGGCCCAGCACAGCCAAGAACAGATCTGTGTCGTGAGGCCCTCCTCGAAGCCCTCTCTGGAGGCTTCTCCCACCCCAGCCCTGCAGTGGCTGCTGTCCATGTTCTTGGTCCAGACCCGTGGCATTAACAACACAGCCCGTTTGCCGTCCTCATGCACACTGCCACTCCTTCCTCCCCTCTTGAGGCCCCAGGACCAGGACATGGGTGGTCTGTGCCCTTGGGGCTTATTCCAGGACCTTGCCCAAAAGCATCGGAGGCCACTCGTAGCCTCCCAAATTCATTCATTCTGTTTGCTTCTCTTGGTCACTTACAGTCAGTCACTCTCGAGGGAACAGAATGACAAAGAGTTGGTGAACAACCGTCGGGGGCCTTTGCTCCCTTGCATTTGGTGGCGAGTCCCTCTGGCTAGTGTCTCTGCGGGGTCCTACCTGGCCTCCTGCTGACTGGCTGGTCCGGAAGGAACATGCGATCCTTTCCTATGGCTGCCGTAACAAGCTACCACAAGCTTAGTGGCTTAACACATTTAATCTCAGGAGAATGTTTCTGGAAGTCAGAAGTCTGAAATCAGCTTCACAGGGCAAAAGTCAGGGTGTAGGCAGAGCTGGTTCCTTCTAGAGGCTTGAGGGGAGAACGAGTGTCCTTGTGTCTTTCAGCTTCCAGTGGCCGCCTGTGTTCCTAACTGAGCCCATTCTCATGTCACTGCATCCCCTCTGTTGTCACATCTCCTGCTGCTGCTCATCCTGCCCCACTTTGATGAGGCCCTGTGATTACACTGAACCCACCTGGTTGGTCCAGGGTCATCTCCCATCTCAAGTCCTGGGGATTAGGATGTGGTCCTTCTGTAACCGTCATTCAGCCTGCCACTTTGGAGGGCTTTGGAATTCCAGGAACTGGGGGAGAACTTTTGCTCTGCCCCTTACCACTCCTGCTGTCTGAACTCCTTCCTCAAAAAGGAAGCAGAAATATTAACATCTATCATTTAACTAAGTGAAATGAAATGATGCTGGGGGCAGTGGCTCACACCTGTTATCCCAGCAGCTTGGGAGGCCGAGGCGGGAGGATCGTTTGAGGCCAGGAGTTTGAGATCAGCCTGGGCAACATAACAAGACCATATCTCTAGAACTCTACCAAAAAAAAAAAAAATTAGCTGGGCATGGTGGCACACGTTGTGTAGTCCCAGATTCTTAGGAGGCTGAGGTGGAAGGACCTCTGGAATCTGGGAGTTTGAGACTGCAGTGAGCCATGATCAGGCCACTGATTCCAGCCTGGGCAACAGAGCAAGACCCTAACTCAAACAAACAAACAAACAACAACAACAAAAAGAAAAAGAGAAAAGATGACTCTGGATTCAGGAGACCTGGGGAGGAGGCAGGGTCACTGTCTGTGGACCTGGCAATGGAGGTGGAGAGGAAAGGAAGTAGATATTCTCCTGGGGAGGAATGAGCAGGACTTGGTAATGGATAAGAAGAAATAAATGTGTGAAAGCCGGCGGAGCTCCTGGGGCAGACAGAATCATGTGAGGGGGTGGCCGGGCGAGGTGGCTCAAGCCTGTAATCCCAGCACTTTGGGAGGCCGAGACGGGCGGATCACGAGGTCAGGAGATCGAGACCATCCTGGCAAACACGGTGAAACCCCGTCTCTACTAAAAAATACAAAAAACTAGCCAGGCGAGGTGGCGTGCGCCTGTAGTCCCAGCTACTCGGGAGGCTGAGGCAGGAGAATGGCATAAACCCGGGAGGCGGAGCTTGCAGTGAGCTGAGATCCGGCCACTGCACTCCAGCCCGGGCGACAGAGCGAGACTCTGTCTCAAAAAAAAAAAAAAAAAAAAAAAAAAAGAATCATGTGAGGGGGTAAACGGGAAGCATTTACGAGTATTTACTGAGGGGCAGGCACCTGCCTATAAAGGGAGAGAGAGAACAAACATGATAAAAGTAATTTGATGTGGACACATAGAAAGCAGGTTAAAGGGAATCTGAGATGCTGAATGAGGAGGTGGTGCAAGTTTAATAGAATGGTCAGGAGGAGCTCATCGAGAAAGGGACGTTTGAGCAACTTGGCAAGGGAGCATGCTGTATCCAGGGAAGAGCCTTCCAGACCACAGGCAGTAGGTGCAAAAGTCCTGGGGCAGGAATGTTCCTGGTGTTTTGGAGGAGCTGGAAGGAGTGGGAATGTGGCTGGAGTGGACAGAAAGGGGACAGTGGAGGAGATGGCCATGGAGGAATGGCTGGTTGTAAAGGCCTGGGTTTGTGTGTGTGTGTGTGTGTGTGTGTGTGTGTGTATGGTAAAATATGCAAAACGTAATATATTTATAATTTTAACCACTTTATGTATATATATATATATTTGTTGTTGTTGTTGTTGTTGTTGTTGTTGTTGAGACAGAGTCTCACCCTGTCACCCAGGCTGGAGTGCAATGGCGTGATCTCGGCTCACTGCAACCTCCGCCTCCCATGTTCAAGTGATTCTCCTGCCTCAGCCTCCCGAGTAGCTGGGATGACAGGCGCGTGCCACCACGCCTGGCTAATTTTTTGTATCTTTAGTAGAGACAGGGTTTCACCATGTTGGCCAGGCTGGTCTTGAACTCCTGACCTCGTGATCTGCCTGCCTCAGCCTTCCAAAGTGCTGGGATTACAGGCATGAGCCACTGTGCCCGGCCCCACTTTTTATAATTTTAATGCAATACTTTAAAACTTTTTTTATTGAGGTGAAATTCACAGAATATAAAACTAACCATTTTAAAGTGTACAATTCAGCGACATTAAGTGCATCCTTAATGTTATGCATCCAGACACTTTCATCACCCCAAAAGGAAATCTCGTTCCCGTTAAGACTGCCCCTTTGGCCGGGCGCGGTGGCTCAAGCCTGTAATCCCAGCACTTTAGGAGGCCGAGACGGGTGGATCACGAGGTCAGGAGATCGAGACCATCCTGGCTAACACGGTGAAACCCCATCTCTACTAAAAAATACAAAAAACTAGCCGGGCGAGGTGGCGGGCGCCTGTAGTCCCAGCTACTCGGGAGGCTGAGGCAGGAGAATGGCGTAAACCCGGGAGGTGGAGCTTGCAGTGAGCTGAGATCCGGCCACTGCACCCCAGCCTGGGCGACAGAGCAAGACTCCGTCTCAAAAAAAAAAAAAAAAAAAAAAGACTGCCCCTTTGCTCCTCCCCCTGGTCCCTGACAACTACTAATCTACCTCCTATTCTGGACATGTTATATACGTGGAATTGTACAACGTGTGGCCTTCTGTCTTGCTTCTTTCACTCGGCATCACGTTTTCGAGGTTCATCCATGTCGTAGCAGGCATCAGTACTTCATTCCTTTTTATGGTAGAATGATATTCTGTTTTATGGATATACCACATTTTGCTGATCCATTCATCTGCTGATGGATGCTTGGGTTGTTTTAAGGACTTTGCTTTGATGCTGAGTGAGGTAGGTGACATTGCAGGGTTCTGAGCAGGGAGGGGACAGGACCCGGCTAAAGTGAAGAAGAGACAGGGAAGGAAATCTGTTAGGGTTTAGAGCAGTCATCTAGGTAACAGATAAAGGTGGCTTGGCCCAGCACGGCAGCAACGAGGGTGCTGGATGTATTTCAAGGTACAGTGGGATTCGCTGCTGGCAACCCAGACGCCTGCAGGGAGAGCCTCCCGCATGCACTGCGAGCCCCTCCACCCCGTGCCCGGCTCTGCTCACTGTCCTGCCAGCTCCTTAATCTGCTGGGGTGCCATCTAGGTGCAGAGGTGAGTGCAAACAAGGGAGAATGGAAAACAGAGCCCTTTATCATGTGAACAGGAATAATATCTGACCTGCAAGGCACATCTGGAGGATAGAAATGAAAGCCAAGTGCTCCATCTCCGTTCTGGAGATCAGCTGAGTCATCTGGCCTAAGACTGGTGGCCAGACCTCTCCCGCCTCTCTGTCCTGCACCGCAAAGCTGGCCCCTGAGCTGGGTAGACCCTGGAAATTCGTGACATGGTGTGCGTCTGTTCAGCTGCCATCACCCTTGGGCCTCAGGCATCCTGATGCCAGAGAGCAAGGCACCCAATGTAGGGCTTTACCTTTGTGGTTCCCTAGCAGAAGAGAGTAAGAGCTGCCTCCTCACCCTGGTGGCACATCTGAGGTCACTGGTGCCTTGCAAACACCAAGGAGTGGCGTGCTGTCTGGTTCCCGCTCCTCACTGAGCAAGACTTTCAGTGTCTGAATAGCCAAGTGTCAAGAACACACTGAGAATGCCCGGCAGGAGGGGGCTGGAAATTTCTGGGGATCTGACTTCTTGACCCCTCCAAAGCTCCCAGTACGGACAACTCTGGTGCTACAGCCCCGGGAAGTGTGAAGTTGGCCAAGTTTGGCCTTGACAGATGCTGTCCCTACTCCTGGGTTAGGAGGCAGCTACTCAGCTCCCCTCCCTGTCTTGCCTAGGGCTTTTGGGGTTACCTTCCATAGGCAGTTTAAGTTTATCATGAGACAATTATGACATTAACAGGAAGTAAGAAAATCAGAGAAACAACCCATCTCTGGCCCACTGTGTGGCAGAGCAGCAGGCACACTGGGAAGAACTGGTGTTGGGGATGTGACATTGTATGAACTTGGGCAGATTGTCTGATTTGCCTGGCCCAGATCTCCTCATCTGTAAAGTGGGGTTAATGACCGCCCCCCGCCCCATGGAATGCCGGATCTCACACGCCTGACGTGATGCCTGGCACACAGCGCTCGCTCAGTCCAGGCTGTTGTGGTGGTGAGGAGGATGCTGGTGTCCATAGGATCCCTTCCAGCCTGTGTCTGTGGACTTCTGCATCGTGTGGTGCATGTAACGATTGGGTCAAATGTATTAAGGGAGGGGACCACCCCTCATACTGTCTTATGCCCAATTTCTGCCTCCAAAGAAAGAAGAAGTAAAAACTAAAAGGCAGAAGTGAAATCCACAAGCAGACAGCCCAGCTCCGTGCCCTGGGCCTGGTAGTTAAAGATTGACTCCTGACCTAATTGGTTATTTGCATTAAAAAGCACTGTGAAAATCCCTGTCCTGTTCTGCTCCTTTCTAATTACTGGTGCATGCATCCCCCAGTCACATACCCCCTGCTCAATTGATCATGCCCCTCTCACACGCACCCCCTTAGAGTTGTGAGCCCTTAAAAGGGACAGGAGTTGCTCACTCCAGGAGCTCGGCTATTGAGACGGGAGTCTTGCTGATGCTCCCAGCCAAATAAACCCCTTCCTTCTTTAACTCAGTGTCTGAGGGGTTTTGTCTGCAGCTCTTCCTGCTATAGTATGATTCATGTTACCATGTGCCAGATTGCCCTAAATTCTGTTTTTTGTTTGTTTTTTGGAGGCAGAGTCCCACTTTGTGGCCTAGGCTGGAGTGCAGTGGTGTGATTTTGGGTCACTGCAACCTCTGCCTCCAGGTTCAAGCTGTTCTCCTGCCTCAGCCTCCCAAGTAGCTGGGACTACAGGGGCATGCCACCACACCTGGCTAATTTATTAATTTTTATTTTTATAGAGATGGATTTTGCCATCTTGCTCAGGCTGGTCTCAAACTCCTGGACTCAAGTGATCCACCGGCCTCAGTCTCCCAAAGTGCTGGGATTATAGGCGTGAGCCACCACACCTGGCCTGCCCTAAATTCTTTACTGTTTGTAACTTATTTAATCTTTATAACAGCCCCATAATGTGCATATTGTCATTACCTCATGTTACAAATTAGGAAACTGAGGCAGCAACTTGCTCAAAGTCATATGCCTGTAAGCACTGCAGACAGAATTGGAACCTAGGCCGTCTGGTCCCAGACCCAGGCTCTTTTTTTTTTTTTTTTTTTTTTTTTTTTTGAGACTAAGTCTTGCTCTATCACCCAGGCTGGGGTGCAGTGGTGCAATTTTGAGACTAAGTCTCACTCTGTTGCCCAGGCAGGAGTGCAGTGGTGCAGTCTTGGCTCACTGCAACCTCTGCTTCCTGGGTTTAAACTACTCTCGTGCCTCAGCCTCCTGAATAGCTGGGATTACAGATGTGCACCACCATGCTTGGCTAATTTTTGTATTTTTAGTAGAGATGGGGTTTCGCCATGTTGGCTGGGCTAGTCTCGAACTCCTGACCTTAAGTGATCCGCCCTCCTCAGCCTCCTGAAGGCATTAGCCTGTAATAATTACTACAGGGCCTGAAGCCATATCCAGCCACTTTCTGACTTTAATTGTAACACAGGGTGCTTTACTTTGCCCCCTTACAGGCATGTATTCCTAGCTATTTTAGAAATTATATCTTCCGTGCTTTCTTTTGTACGGAGGAGAATTCTAATAGTCAAACTATTTCAACACGCCCTCATGTGCTAGGGCCTTTCATGGAGTCAGTATGCAAGGTTCTCTCATTAAGTAAAGATGAATTAGGAGCAAAACAACCAAATGATGAAGATGAATGAGACTGAGACAAGGACTGTGGCCAAAGCCACATTCCACTGACTTCAGGACGTGATCTCCTGCATTCTGTGGGGACAACACCCTCGGATGCTTGTATCCACTGTGACCTTGGGGAGGTGATCTGAGTTCCCAGAGGTTCCATTTACCTGTTCATAAGAATGGGATGAAAGCACACACCTCACAGGATTATGGCAAGGGTCACATGAGATCATTTGTGGAAAAGTCCTTTAAAACCTACAAAGAGGCAGGGTGGTGGGTCACACCTGTAATCCATACACTTTGGGAGGCCGAGGCAGGCGGATCACCTGAGGTCAGGAGTTCGAGACCAGCCTGACTAAAATGGGGAAACTCTGTCTCTACTGAAAATACAAAAATTAGCGGGGTGTAGTGGCGCACGCCTGTAGTTCCAACTACTTGGAAGGCTGAGGCAGGAGAATCGCCTGAACCTGGGAGGCAGAGGTTTCAGTGAGCTGAGATCGCGTCATTGCACTCCAGCCTGGGCAACAAGAGGGAAACTCAGTCTTGGAAAAAACAACAACAACAAAAACCTACCAAGAGTCATGCGCGTGGATGGTAATGCTATTTTTCTTCTCTACTCTTTTTTTCTTCTTCTTAGTGGAAAATATTACCCAACATGATATATGGCAATCTCTGCTTTGGCAATTTGGAGGAATTAATGCAAAATAAATAATCTATTAAGACATTTGTGGGCTGGGCGCAGTGGTCACACCTGTAATCTCAGCACTTTGGGAGGCCGAGGTGGGTGGATCACGAGGTCGAGTTCAAGACCATCCTGGCCAACATGGTGAAACCCTGTCTCTACTAAAAATACAAAAATTAGCCAGGTGTGGTGGTGCACACCTGTAATCCCAGCTACTCAGGAGGCTGAGGCAGGAGAATCGCTTGAACCCAGGAGGCAGAGCTTGCAGTGAGCGGAAATTACACCACTGCACTCCAGCCTGGGTGACAGAGCGAGACTCCATTGCAAAAAAAAAAAAAAAAAAAAAAAAAATTTGTGTCATCAGCACCACTGTTAAGAAAACTTATCCAAAGTTTGAAAATAAGGTAAACTGATTTTTAATGTCCTGCTAGACATTACAGCGTTGAGGGATATGCCTCTGCCTAGCCTACCATTTACTCCTGATTAGAACCCAGACATTTACAACTCTCTTTTTTTTTTTTTTTTTTTTGAGACGGAGTCTAGCTGTGTCGCCCAGGCTGGAGTGCAGTCGCTGGATCTCAGCTCACTGCAAGCTCCGCCTCCCAGGTTTATGCCATTCTCCTGCCTCAGCCTCCTGAGTAGCTGGGACTACAGGCGCCCGCCACCTCGCCCGGCTAGTTTTTTGTATTTTTAGTAGTGACGGGGTTTCACCCGTGTTAGCCAGGATGGTCTCGATCTCCTGACCTCGTGATCTGCCCATCTCAGCCTCCCAAAGTGCTGTGATTACAGGCTTGAGCCACCGCGCCCGGCCCCATACAACTCTCTAAATTTAAAGATTAATGAGCAGACAACCAATAAAGTGTGGTGATTTTCCTTTGTCACCAGCAGAAGAGCCTACTCCAGACCTTTTGGTTGCATTTCCCCGGAGAGTATGATTCTCAGAGTGTGGTGCTTCGCCAGCAGCAGCGCCTGGGAATGTGGATTCTCAGGCCCCGCTCTGGACCTACAAAATCACAAACTCGGGGTGCAGCCAGGCACCCCAAGCTTCTTCTGTTGTGTGCCCTAGTTTGAGAAGGATCGCGGTAGAGCATTAACATTTTCCAGCTGATGAGCAAATATTATCTCAGTATTCCCTCTCCCACCACTGACTATAAAATTCCCTTTTCCCCATATCATCTTTTGTCTTGTCTATGTCTTCCTGCTGGTTCCACCAATGAGTTAAACACAATTTTCACGTGTGCTCACTACTCTGAGAATTATGTTTTTAACATTTTGAAAATTAGACTCTGACACCAACACTAAGGGAAATGCACTGAGTTTCTGTTTCTGGTTGTGCTTCCTGGTGGGTGCCAACGGGGCCTCTGTCACACTCCTGTGGCTTCCCCGCACCTTGTGAGCAGCCACCCTGTGTTTGGGGAACGTTCCACATGAAGGGTCTCACGTCTTCAGGATGGGAAGGCCAGAAATTCACTTTCACAGACTCCATTTCCTCAAGGGTGCATCACATGCTCAGGATCCACCACACGGGCGTGCCTGGGAGGGACTGCAGGAGACAATGCAAACATGCTTCCCAGGCCTGTTTTCCGGTGGAGGTAACTGGAGGGGTTCTCGCTCTCTGGCCTCTTAGAATTCTGGTGGTCTCTTTTTCTTTTCATTTATTTATTTTAGAGATGAGGTCTTGTTGTGTTGCCCAGGCTGGTCTCAAACTCCTGACCTCAAATGATCCTCCTGCCTCGGCCTCCCAAAGTGTTGTTGATGGCAGCGGGGGCCATCCGGCGTGGCCACTGCCATCATGCCAGCTGCAGCAGGGAGGTGCAGGCAGTGGTGGCAGGAGGCAGGAGTGGCTGCAGGAGCAGCAGTGGCAGTGGAGGGTCCTCTGTGCCCCATCTCAGAGGCAGCCCACAGCATCATCCCCACCCTTACATAGCCAGGCAGGACCCTCTCCCAGGCCCGGAGCCTCTGCTGTGGCTTCAACCTCACTCTCCACCACATCCCAGGAGCCCATGAGCACCGAGGTGAAGGCACAGCTGGGGCTTCCAGGGCCAGCCCACAGAGCATCAGGTTCATTTGTGCAGGGTTGGCCAGGGCCACCATGCCACCTGCACCTCACCTGCCACCGCTGCAGGGAAAACACAGAGAGGAGGTGGGCAGTCCCTGGAGCCCCCCTCCGGCAGCCCTTCAGAGCCTGTCACCCTGGGAGCTGCCATGATAGGGCCAGGTTGAGTTGCCTGCCAGTGGGGGAGCAGTGTGGTCAAGCATGGAGGGATGGGCAGAAAGGGGCTCCTAGGCAGAGTTGGACCGGGGGCAGTGCCATGATCCATGGAGCTGGCAGGAGCCAGAAGCAGGCAGGAGCCCCACCCTCCCAAGCACGGCTGCAGCAGCCCAAGTCACAGCTGGGGACCCTGGCCTCCCTGTACTCTTGGAGGCTGGAAGGAGGCAGGAGCCCTGCCCTTCTGGGGGCAGCTGCAGCTGCCCAAGCTGTGGCTGTGGACCCAGGCATCTCTGCACTCTTGTGGGCCATGATGGCCCCCGTTCCCCCCATAGGCTTGGAGTGTCTCCTCCCACTGTCTGGCCTCTCCCTGCTCCTGGCACCCACTACAATCTTGGAGCAAGGTTGGGGCTGAGCCTGGGCACTGTCGCAGACCAGCCAGGTGTGCGCACACTCAGTCCCCTGCCACCTCAGCCCCTTCTGGACTTGGGCACTGATGAGCATGGGAAGGAGGCTGAGAGTGGGCTGAGGGCAGGCTGAGGGCAGCTTGGTGCTGGCCAGCAGGCACCCTCTAGCATGAACATCCTAGGCTTCATGAACAGCAGCAGGAGGCATATAGGCCCCAGGGCAGAAGGTGACGTGTCCCCAGTGAAGCCCCAACTTCAAGCCAGGGACTGGGCTGCCGGTGCTGTGGACTGGAGTGGGAACTTGTGGTGCTTTTTCTGGGCCCACCCATGGCTGCCCATGGAACAATTGGCATGCACTTCCTCCCTTCTGAGGCCCATAAAAACCCTGGACTCAGCCAGAGCAGAAAAGACATTGGAACTGCCAGCTGCAAAGAGGAGCTACCCACTCTAGGGTCTCCTCTCTGCTGAGAGCAGGGAGATGACAGGATGACCTTCTCTGCAGAGGAGCTACCCTCTCTGCTGACAGCTGAATACTCATTGGGACGACCTGCCTGGCAGAGAGGAGCTACCCTCTCCATTAAGGGCTGAACACTCGTTGGGACACCCTGGCTATGGAGAGGAGCTACTCACTGTGGCTCTCCTCTGAGCTGTTCCATTGCTCAAGAAAGCTCCTCTTCGTCTTGCTCAAACCCTTCACTTGTCTGAGTACTTCATTCTTCCTGGACACGGGACAAGAACTCAGGACCTGATAAATTGCAGGGTTAAGAGAGCTGTAACACAAACAGGGCTGAAACACACCCCTTGCTTGCCACGTTATGGTGACAAGGAGAAAAAAAGAGAGAAAGAGAGAAGAGCTGTGGCCCTTTGGGGAGCCCAGACCTAGGAGCTCCCTGAGCCAGGGTTGTGACACCCCCTTTAGGGCTCTGTGGTTCCTGGTGTCTCCAAGCTTCCAGGCATCACTATGTTCCTTAGTGTCAGCTGTGGAAGTTGCTTATGGTATTCCTGGTCTAGCCACAGCCTCGCAGGGAGCTGATGCCTGTGCAGGTGCCTGGAACTGCCTGCCCAGCTGCAGCTGGTGTGCCTGGCTGTGCACAGTGGCCAGGCCCCATGCTTGCTCACACACCCCTTGCCGCTCCTCACCTGGCTCACCCTTGGCAAGCATGAGACCTAAGCCACTAACGCCAGCTGAGCACAGCCTGCCAGGTTGAGTGGGCAGAATGAGCCCAACAGGCCAGAGCAAAACTTGGACAAAGGTGCCACTGGCCGCAGAGGTTTCTGGCTGGTGAAGTGACACTCCAAGGATCCTGTACTATTGGGATTACAGGCATGAGTCACTGCACCCAGCAGTGGTGTCCTTTTCTTCCTTTTCTGCTTAAATAAAAGCGTATTTCTTTTTTTTTTTTTTTGAGATGAAGTTTCACTCTTGTTACCCAGGCTACAGTACAGTGGCACAATCTGGGCTCACTGAAACCTCCATCTCTTGGGTTCAAGTGATTCTCCCGCCTCAGCCTCCTGAGTAGCTGGGATAATAGGGGCCCACCACCACGCCCAGTTAATTTTTATTTTTTAAACGGAGTCTTGTTCTGTGGTCCAGGCTGGAGTGCCGTGGCATGATCTTGGCTCACTGCAACCTCCACCTCCCTGGTTCAAGTGATTTGCCTGGCTCAGCCTCCCAAGTAGCTGGGACTACAGGTGTGCGCCACCATGCTTAGCTAATTTTTGTATTTTTAGTAGAGACAGGGTTTCATCACATTGGCCAAGATGGTCTTGATCTCTTGACCTTGTGATCTGCCCGCTTTGGCCTCTGAAAGTGCTGGGATTACAGGCGTGAGCCACTCTGCCCAGCTTAATTTTTGCATTTTTAGTAGAGATGGGGTTTCACCACGTTGGCCAGGTTGGTCTCGAACTCCCAACCTTAGGTGATCCACCCGCCTCAGCCTCCCAAAGTGCTGGGATTACAGGCATGAGCCACCATGCTGGGCCGAAGAGCATATTTCTTCCTATTTCTTACTGCAAACTTTGATACAAATCAAAAAGAGTCTATTTGATATGGCATTTTCCCGCATATCATTACAAAATTCAAGATAATTTATGTGGAAAGAGACAGTCAAACAATAAGGATTATATCATGTCTAAGCAATGTGTGCTTTAGTAGAAATGAGGTCTGGGGGCCACCTCTCTGCTGTGTTTGAATGGCATGTGGCTTAGGGTTTGCCTCTCGGTACTCTGGACCACCAGGTTCTTGGCAACTGCAGGGAACATGCATCTCCTCACTTTTTTCTCCCTCCCTGGCGGCCTGGAGAGCCCCATCCTGACAGCATGACTCACAGCTCCTTCAGCTTCTGTCTGCCGCTCCCCTTGTGGGAGAAAGAGAGCCAGAGGTATACAATTTTAAAACAAGAGCTTGTTGCTGCATTGCAAGAAGGAAGAAAGAGAATGCCACAGGGTGGTGTGGGACTCTGATCCCCCAAGTTCTTTAACACATCAAAATGACAAACTGTCTTTTACATCTGAATATACCCAAGATATCTACCAGAAATCACTTTGGGATTTGCAGGGAGGAGAGGGCCCTGTGCACCCAAAGTAAAGAAATTTCAGGCCAGGCACAATGGCTCATGCCTGTAATCCCAGCACTTTGGGAAGCCAAGGCAGGACGATCACTTGAGTTCCGGCGTTTGAATAGCATGGGCAACACAGCAAGATCTCGTCTCTCTCGAAAAAAAAAAAAAAAAAAAAAAAGCCAGGTGTGGTGGCTGTGGTTTGTGGTTCAAGCTACTCAAGTGGCTGAGGCAAGAGGATCACTTGAGCCCGGGAGGTCAAGGCTGCAGTGAGCCATGATTGCACCACTGCACTCCAGCTTTGTTGAAAGAGTGAGATCCTGTCTTAAAAATAAATAGATAATAAAGAAATTACACAAGGCTTATGAAATGCATTGTATATAAGGCAATGTGTATAGTGGAATGTATTGTACTAAAGTTAAGTTTCCAGTATATGATAATTGTACCATGGTTTTGCAGAAAAAACTAGTTCTTCTATTTTGTCTGCAAGTAACTCAAACTGTGTCTGTAAGTAACTCAAACACAAAATTTAAATTAAAAATATGTGTGGAGAGATAAGGCAAAGTGGTAACAAAACTGGATTAAAAACGTATCGCTAATTAGAGAATCTAGATGAAGTGTCTTTGGGTGCTCACTGCATAATTCTTATGACTTTTCTTTAGGTTAGAAAATAGTCAAAAGTAAGGTAGAATTGGGGAGTCTGGGTCGAAGCTTATATGTGTAGGGTCTCCCAGTTTCTCCCACTTCCTTTCTGAGAAACAGAGAGCACCTTGGCCACTCTGTGATCTGGCTGGCTGCATGCTTCCCCTGTGGGCTGGAACCTGGGCTGGGGCCCTGAACATTCCCAGGCACTGATAAACTTGCTTACGTTGTTGTCCAAAACACTTCAAGGTCAAACATCTTGCTAAACATGTAGCAACTGACACCTTCCCCCCACCCCTCTGCATGGGCTCCTCTTCGGGGGGCACCCTCTCCATGGGCTCCTCTCGGGCGGGCACCTGTTTCCCTGAAGGCCACCTGAGGACTGTGGGAGCCCTATGTATGTAAACGCCCCAATGCACCCTTTGCACTGGTCATCCTGGCATTCAGGGTTTCTTCCTTTGGAATCCCATTCAGGAATGGTCTGGGGCAGTCCCTTGAGGGGACATCCTTGCCGCAACCCTAGCTGTGGGTTTGGCTGAGAGGATGCAATTTCTGACAAGACTGACATCCTTTCAGTTTTTGGTCATCCTTTCAGTTGGGTGGCTGGCGCTTATCTGAGGCTTCAGTGTAATATTCATTCTAACATTCCATAGAAAAGTTTTTTAAAGGCTGCACATCTGAAAACAGATCTACATGCGCATTTTTTTTTTTTTTTTTTTTTTTTTTTTTTTTTTGAGACGGAGTCTTGCTCTGTCGCCCAGGCTGGAGTGCAGTGGCCGGATCTCAGCTCACTGCAAGCTCCGCCTCCCGGGTTCGGGCCATTCTCCTGTCTCAGCCTCCTGAGTAGCTGGGACTACAGGCGCCCGCCACCTCGCCCGGCTAGTTTTTTGTATTTTTTAGTAGAGACGGGGTTTCACCGTGTTAGCCAGGATGGTCTCGATCTCCTGACCTAGTGATCCGCCCGCCTCGGCCTCCCAAAGTGCTGGGATTACAGGCTTGAGCCACCGTGCCCGGCCAGTACATGCGCATTTTGATAATAAGGGAGCTCTCCTGCATCAGTTCAAAAGTTCAAAGGGGAGGGTGTTACTGAAGGTCTGTACAGGAGTCACAAGTTATTCACGGGAATAACATTAGGGAACATTTTTGAGGTGTTTTTTTGTTTGTTTGTTTTTCTGGAGACAGTGTCTCATTCTGTCACCCAGGCTGGAGTGCAGTGGCGCGATCTCGGCTCACTACAGCCTCCGCCTCCTGGGTTCAAGCAATTCTCCAGCCTCAGTCTCCCGAGTAGCTGGGATTACAAGCACATGCCTCCATGCCTGGCTAATTTTTTGTATTTTTAGTAGAGGCAGGGTTTCACCGTGTTGCCCAGGCTGGTCTCTAACTAATGAGCTTAGGCAATCCGCCTGCTTTGGTCTCCCAAAGTGCTAGGATTACAGGCGTGAGCCACCGCGCCTGGCCACGTTTTTGAGTTTTAAACTTTTAGAATACATGATGTAAAGTTCTGTGATGACAGAGGGGCAGTTTTCCTCTTTGTTCTCTACTCTGTGGATGTAAAAATCCATTCCTGTATATTTGTTAGGCTATAAATGTACCGTTTCCAGGATGGTAATACAACCTAACAGGAACAAACCTGTAGTCCCAAAAAAATGGATTTCTTAGCCTCCTTGCAGCAAAAGAGATCACTTACCGGAGGAACCTGGTGTCCTCCTCAAACAAAGATAGAGGCAGGGGCAGGGTTCTTACAGGATCTGGAGGAGGGTGGAGGTTAGGTCCAATATAAACAAAGCAGTGTTGTAGATAGGTGCGAAGCGAACAGGATTACGTGTGTAAAGCTGTAAAGGAGTTAACATTAGAAGCCGACCCAGGGTTCTGTTCCCTTAGAAACTACAAAGTTAAAATAAATGTAGGATGTTGTGCTTTAAAATCTCCTTTCCTTTTTTTTTTTTTTTTTTTTTTTGAGACAGAGTCTCTGTTGCCCAGGATAGAGTGCAGTGGCAGTGGCGCGATCTCAGCTCACTGCAAGCTCCACCTCCCGGGTTCACACCATTCTCCTGCCTCAGACTCCTGAGTAGCTGGGACTACAGGCACCCGCCACCACGCCCAGCTAATTTTTTGTGTTTTTAGTAGAGACGGGGTTTCACTGTGTTAGCCAGTATGGTCTTGATCTCCTGACCTTGTGATCCGCCCACCTCAGCCTCCCAAAGTTAAAAAGCTCCTTTCTAAAAAAAAGAAAAGAAAAGAGAAAAATTCTGTTTCTGAAGCTCTGCATTTGGGCTGGAAATTGAGGCTGCTTCTTTGTGTCAAAGAATGTTCCCGGCCGGGCGCGGTGGCTCAAGCCTGTAATCCCAGCACTTTGGGAGGCCGAGACGGGCGGATCACGAAGGTCAGGAGATCGAGACCATCCTGGCTAACACAATGAAACCCCGTCTCTACTAAAAATACAAAAAAAATTAGCCGGGCGAGGTGGCGGGCGCCTGTAGTCCCAGCTACTCGGGAGGCTGAGGCAGGAGAATGGCGTAAACCCGGGAGGCGGAGCTTGCAGTGAGCCGAGATAGCGCCACTGCACTCCAGCCTGGGCGACAGAGCGAGACTCCGTCTCAAAAAAAAAAAAAAAAAAAAAAAAAAAAAAAAAAAAAGAATGTTCCCGTCTCACTAACACGGTTTCAAACAGCAAAGTTTCTGGCAGTCCGTGACTTTACAGAACAAGGTTCTCTACAATCCATAGTCGACAGTTTCCATAGGTTGACAATCACAGAGGAGGACTGTGGCTAAGAGACACTCCTGCAGGTGGTCACGGTAAGACGGGGAAGGAGGACTCCCAGGTGGACAGGACAGGACAAAGATGATTCTGAAGCTGTAAGTGGCACTGTGCCCAGGGCATTTTAGGATCCAGTTCTAGCTGTGGTCCTAGGGTCATCCTCACATCTCCCTTCACAGTGTGGCCCTCACTCTTTCAGTCTGGATGCCACCGGGTACCCTGTTTACCCTTCAAAGCTCTCAAGCTTAAGTTGTGTCTGTGTCGGTAGACAAGCCAGGCTCTCCCGTGGCGGTGGCAGTCTTGGTGAGGTTGTGCGGGGTGTCCGTGCGTGGGTGATTCTCATAATGAGCTGCACGAACCCACATACGGTGAGGTTGCACTGCATGGTGAAGGGGGTCCAGGGAGTTTCACAGCCGGCCTATGCGGTGGAAAGCAGTCAGTGTCCTCTGGATTTCCAACTGGAAAGGATGTGTTGCTATGGGACCCAGGGTTGGCCTGGCAGGCCCTTAGTAACGTGAAAAGAAATTGGACTAGAAGAGAGATTTTTGTTTCGTTTTGAGCTAGCATCTCGCTCTGTCGCCCAGGCTGGAGTACAGTGGTGAGATCTCGGTTCACTGCAGCCTCTGCCTCCTGAGTTCAATGGATTCTCCCACCTCAGCCTCCCTAGTAGTTGGGACTACAGGCGCCTGCCACCACACCCAGCTACTTTTTTGTAGAGACAGGGTTTCACCAGGTTGGCCAGGTTGGTCTCGAACTCTTGACCTCAAGTGATCTACCCTCCTCGGCTTCCCAAAGTGCTGGGATTACGTGCGTGAGCCACCACATCCAGCCAGAAGAGAGGTTTTGAAGGAACACCCAGAACCTGCATGGAAAGCCCCACAGCCTCCCTGCAAAGGACTGCCTGGGATCCAAAGCCAAAATCGGTGACTTTGCTTTACATCTTCATCTGACAACTGGAAGGACCCAGGCTGTTTGCAGCCTGTGTGGCTGTGGTTGATCCCAACTATGAACTGAGCTCTGCCTGGGTTCTGGTTTGAGAACCAGAGGGTCTAAGCTGACCACTAGCTATGGTTATTATGTCAGTGATCCCATAACTTGAAGCGGGCAGGGGTCACATGGCCTGGGTCTCTGGATTAGTCATTCGTATGACCTATCCCTTCTGTCCACCCACAGAATTCTGTAGCTCCCACCCAAGCTGACACACTCTTAAGACATGCAAATGTTTGGGGCCAGGCACAGTGACTCTCACGCCTGTAATCCCAGCACTTTGGGAGGACAAGGTGGGCGGATCACCTGAGGTTGAGAGTTTGAGACCAGCCTGACCAACATGGAGAAACCCTGTCTCTACTAAAAATACAAAATTAGCCGGGTGTGGTGACACATGCCTATAGTCCCAGCTACTCGGGAGGCTGAGGCATGAGAATCGCTTGAACCTGGGAGGCGGAGGTTGCCGTGAACCGAGATCACGCCACTGCACTCCAACCTGGGCAACAAGAGCGAAACTCCATCTCAAAAAAAAAAAAGATATGCACATCTGACATGTCCAATACACTAGTTGCTAGCCATACGTGGCTACTGAGCACTTCAAATCTGACTAGCATGACTGAGGAACTGAATGTTTAATTTTATTTAATTTTAATTAATTGAAATTGAAATTGAGAAACTGATTCTTGATTCGGTTTTGGAAAACCTGTATGTTTGGAATGCCTTGGCTACTTGGCTCTACTGACTCTCCTACAGAGACCGTAATTCCATGTAATCAGGTTGCTTGAAGTTGTCCTTCAGCTCCGTTCATTTTTGTTTGCTTTTTTATATCTACCATGTTTCTACTGAACATGTTCAATCTCTCCTCTAGCTTTTTGAACAGACGGAATATATTTGCAGTAGCCATTTTAGTGCCCTTGCCTGCTAAATCTGTGTCCTGCATTTCATTTTGAGGTCTCTTTCGGTGGCCTGAATTTTCTCTTCTTTATAGGTTGCGGATTTCTGCTTCTTTGCGTGCTTGGTAAGTTTTGATTGGATGCTAGACACTGACATTTTTACCTTGTTTGATGCTTCTCCTTCCCACCGCCTTCTTTCTCTTTAAAAAATATTTTGGTTCTGTATTCCTTAATCGTTTCAGAGGCTTTGTTCTGGATCACAGGTAAGTTACTGGAAGCAGTTTGTTCCTTTTAAGCTTTTATGCTTTATAAGAAATGACCAGGTAGATCAGCCTTATTCTAGGGCTACTTTGCCCCCACTACTAAGGCAATCCCCTCCTGAGCTCCCTTCCCGATGACCTATGTATTACCAGGTGTCTCCACTCTGGCTGTTGGGAATGTGAACTGTTTCCAGCCCTGTGAGCTCCAGGAATTGTTCCATCTGCTTTTTTTCTGGCAGTTATTTCCCCTGCCTCGTGTAATTTCAGTAAAAACTTAACTTGTAGCCTCCACGACAGGTCAACCTACAACGGCCTGTAAGCAAAAAGCCTTGAGGGGATCAGTGGCAGATTTCTGAAATGCTGCCTCTGTCCAGCTCTCTTTGGTCATCTGTCCCGTGAATCCCAGCCACTGTTACCTCCCTACATTCTCAACTGATGGAACGTGTTGGTCTCCGTCTGGGAAAGTGGCCGATCTTCCCAGTTTAACCAGGACTGAGGAGTTCCCAGGACCAGGACTCTTGGCGTCAAAGCTGGGGAATCTCAGGTGTCCTGCACTGGGCCGCCTGGCCTCATACTGTAGCCTGTACGCTCTGTCCAGGCAGCAGCTGGAGAGCTGCAGGGCTGGAATCACCGTTCTGCACTTCCTGTTTTCCAGTGTTTGGAAACCAATGTTTCTTATAGTTTGTCTGGGTTTTCATTGTTGTTGTTTAAAGCAGGAAGTAAAATCTGTCCTGACACTCCATTGCAGGGGGAAGTGCAAGACATTTAGTCTAGTACGTCTAGTGGAATTACTGATAACGTTTGTAGTTACATCTGCTATTTCATTACTCGATTTTTGTTTGTTCTCTGTGATTTCGTTCCTCTTTTTCTTCCTTTCCTGCCTTATTTTGGGTTATTTGAATATTGTTATAATTCTATTTTCTGGTCGGGCATGGTGGCTCACGCCTGTAACCCCAGCACTTTGGGAGGCCAAAGTGGGTGGATCATCTCAGTTCAGGAGTTTGAGACCAGCCTGAGCAACATGGAGAGATCCTGTCTCCACGAAAAATACAAAAAAATTAGCTGGGGTGGTGGCACGTGGCTGTAGTCCCACCTACTCAGGAGGCTGAGGTGGGAGGATCACTTGAGCCTGGGAGACAGAGGTTATAGTGAGCCAAGATCCTGCCACTGCACTCCAGCCTAGGTAACAGAGTGAAATCCTGTCTCAAAAAAAAAAAAAAAAAAAAAATTTTTTTCAGTTACACCTAAAAGTGGCTGTTGTGGGGATTATAACATCAACCTTTGTCTTTTCATAATCTATTTAAATTTAATATTGTAGCTCTTCACATAAAATATGAAAATGTTAGAACCTTATAAGTCCATTTACTTCCTGTCCCTTGTGTAATAGCTATCATATGCATTGTATCTATGCATATATTATAAATCCTTGGAAACAATGTTATGATTTTTGCTTTAAATAATCATATGTATTCTGATGCTCTTCATTTTATGCCTTGAATATCTAAGTCTCCATCTGGTACTTTTCCCCTTTGGCCCATAGAACTTCCTTCTCTCTTTTTTTTTTTTTCTCTGAGACGGAGTCTCGCTCTGTCATCCAGGCTGGAATGCAGTGGCGTGATTTCGGCTCATTGCAACCTCCATCTCCCAGGTTCAAGTGATTCTTCAATCTCAGCCTCTTGAGCAGTTGGGATGACAGGTACAAGACACCATGCCCAGCTAATTTTTGTATTTTTTGTTGGGTAGGGTTTTTGCTATGTTGCTTAGGCTGGTCTCAAACTCCGGAGTTCAAGTGATCTGCCCACTTCGGCCTCCCAAAATGCTGGGATTACAGGTATGAGCCACTGCACCCAGCCCTCATTTCTTGTAGCACAGATTTGCTGGAGAAAAATTCTCTTAAATTTATTTTATGTGAAATTTATTTATCTTTATCACTGATGGATATTTTCATTACATATAGAAATAGGTGTTGACAATTTTTGTCTTTCAACACTTTCAAAATACTGTTCCACTGCCATGTGGCACCCACTATTCTCTTATTTTCTTTCATTTCAATAGATTTTTGGGGAACAGGTGGTGTTTGGTTACATGAATAAGTTGAACAAGTTCTTTAGTGGTGATTTCTGAGATTTTGGTGCAACTCTTCCTCTTTTTTTTTTTTTTTTTTGAGATGCAGTCTCGCTCTGTCACCCAGGCTGGATGGAATGCAGTGGCGTGATCTCGGCTCACTGCAACCTCCGCCTCGTGGGTTCAAGCTATCTCCTGCCTTAGCCTCCCAAGTAGCTGGGATTACAGGCACATGCCACCATGCCTGGCTAATTTTTTTTTGTATTTTTTAGTAGAGACAGGGTTTCACCATGTTGACCAGGCTGGTCTTGAATTCCTGACCTCAGGCAATCCACCCGCCTCAGGCTCCTAAAGTGCTGGGATTGCAGGCTTGAATCACTGTGCCCAGCCCTCTTATTTTCTTGATAAGAAAAAAGCCATTGTTCCCTTTAAATAATCTCTTATTTTCCTGTGGCTTCTGTCAAAATTTGCTCTTTACTATTTGTCTTCAGCAGTTAAACGATAATGGGCTTATATGCATTTTCTTCTCATTGATCCTACTTGGAATTCAATGGCATTTTTGAATCTGTAAATTTGCATCTTTCAGCAAACTTGGGAAAATGTCTGCCAGTATCCCTTCAGATATTTTTTTCTCTCTCATTCTTCCACCTTTCCCTCCAGGACTTGAATTACACATATAGCTTGGCCTTTGATATTGCCCTACAGTTTCTGAGACTGTGTTCTTTTTTTCTTACCATTCTGCCTTTAAGCACATTTGGTGACTTTTTTATTGCAGATATTGATATTTCAGTTCCAGGATTTCTATTTGGTTCTTTTGTATAGTTTTCAGTTTTCATTTCACTGCTACATTCTTTTTTTTTTTTTTTTTTTTTGAGACAGGGTCTGGCTCTGTTGCCCAGGCTGGAACGCAGTGGTGTAATCACGGCTCACTGCAGCCTCCAACTCCTGGGCTCCAGTGATCCTCCCACCTCAGCTACCCAAGTAGCCGGGATTACAGGTGTGTGCCACCACATGCAGCTCAATTTTTTTTTTTTTTTTGTAGAGACAGAGTTTCATGATGTTATCCAGGTTGGAATTTGTTTTTTGTAGAGACAGAGTCTCACTCTGTTGCCTAGGCTGGTCTTGAACTCCTGGCCTCAAGCTATCCTGCTGTCTCAGCCTCCCCAAGTGCTGGGATTACAGGTGTGAACTACTGCACCTGGCCTTCATTGCTATTTTCCATCTTTTCATTCATTTCAGACATACTTTCCTTTACCTCATTGTGCACAGTTACCATAGCTACTTTGAATTCCTCATATACTAATTTCAATATCTGACAAACCTTATGGTTGGTCATTTTTGCTGTTTTATTTCTTAGAAAAGGGCACATTTTCCTGTTTCTTCATATGTCAAATAATTTTGGGCTGGGCGCAGTGGCTCATGCCTGTAACCAGCACTTTGGGAGGCTGAGGTGGGTGGATCACCTGAGGTTGGGAGTTCGATACCAGCCTGACCAACATGGAGAAACCCCGTCTCTACTAAAAAATACAAAATTGGCCAGATGTGGTGGAGCATGCCTGTAGTCCCAGCTACTCGGGAGGCTGGGGCAGGAGAATTGCTTGAACCTCGGAGGTGGAGGTTGCAGTGAGCCAAGATCGCGCCACTGCGCTCCAGACTAGGCAACAGGAGCGAAACACCATCTCAAAATAATAATAATAATAATTTTGGATCATATCCTGGACATTACTACTGTTATGTTGTTGAAAATATGAATTTTGTTATATACCTCCAAAGACAGTTAATATTTTTGTTTTAGCAGGCAATTACTAGTATTTTAGTGGTTTTTTGACTAGTAGCTTACATCTCTGCTCACTTCTTTTTGTTCTGGTTTGGCTGCTTGGAATTTACCCCATAGGAGTGGTTTGGTGGTCAAGCGGACCCCTGGATGTAGTTTATGCATAGATTCTGGGGCTTCCTGTCTCTGAATCTATTCTCACTTTTCAATGAGACTACTACAGGGCTTCACCAGGTAATTTTGAGTACCTGCACGTAGCCAATACAGTTCTGGGAACCTGCGGCTGTAGTAGTAAATAAAACATAAAAATATCATTACCCTCTTCGAGGCCGGGCGCCGTGGCTCACGCCTGTAATCTCAGCACTTTGGGAAGCTGAGGCAGGCGGACCACTTGCGGTCAGAAGTTCAAGACCAGCCTGGAAAAATCCCATCTCTAGTGAAAGTTCCAGACCAACATGGTGAAAGCCCCTCTCTACTAAAAATGCAAAAATTAGCCGGGTGTGGTGGCAGGCACCTGTAATGCCAGCTACTGGGGAAGCTGAGGCAGGAGAATCGCTTGAATCTGGGAGGCAGAGGTTTCAGTGAGCTGAGATTGCACCACTGTACTCCAGCCTTGGGCAACAGAGCGAGACTCTGTCTCAAAAAAAAAGAAAAAAATCATTACCTTCTTGGATTTTTTCATGCTATTAAGGGAAGAAACAATAAAAAAAAAAAGTAAATATTCATTACGCCAGATGAGAAAAACAAAGCAGGGTAAGGGAATGGAGAATTTTGAGGGGCTTGCAATTTTCATTAGGGTGGCAGTGGAAGTCCTCACGGAAAAGGAGGTGTGTGATAAACCTGGAAGGAGGTGAGCGATCAGCCATGGAATATAAGGATGCGGGGCGGGGGGGGGGGGATTAGGGGGTGGGGAAAACGTTTTAGGCAGAGGATACTACAAGCACAAAGGCCATGAGGCAAAAACCTGTGCTAGGCAATTTATCTTGGCCACAAAAACTTTATTCCAGTCGTCAGCCCATTAAACCCTGTAGCTTTAAGTGTTGTGAGATCACAATCTTTATTTTTTAACTTGTGATGGCTCTGGACGGCAATTGCTGTTTCTTGCAATCTGTGGATGAATGAGCAAAGCAGTTAGCAGTGGGAGGAGTACCAGGGAGCAGCACCACGCCTCACACCTCATCCAAGTTCCCCCAGATTCTTGGCGCCCTGGCTCTCCCAGAACATTGTTTGCATTCGTCTTTAAAGGTCTTTTCAGTTTGCCTTGGGTCAGTTATTTGTATACCGATTAGACCTGTGCAGCCCATGGCGGTAGCAGCTAGTAGGAATTGGATGTGCTGTTGTGTAAATACCAGATTTCGAAGATTGCAAAAACTGTAAAATATTCCACTAACGATTTCTGCAATACTGCGTACATGTTGAAATATTTTGACCCTATTGGGTTAAGATATTTTACTATATTTAACTTTCTTTTCATTAGAAAAACGTAGCCACCAGCAAATGAGAAGTGTCAGGCGTGTGGCGTGCATCTTCTTTCAACTGGATGGCGCCGGGTTGGCCCTCGCTATCCGCGGGCTCCCGACAGGAGGTGCCGCAGCTTGAGGCAGGGAGCGGCGCGGAGCAGGCAGTTGGCAGTTCCAGCCCCGAGCCGCGGCACTGCAAGGCCCGACCCAGGTTACGGCAACCGGGGGCCCTGCAGACAGCGCCCGAACAGGGGATGCTGTTGGGTGGGAAAGTGCAGGCCCTGGATGGAGGCCCGACCTGCAGGGCTCCAGCTCGTCGCCCCGCCTCTTTGCGGCAGAGCTCAGGCCGGCGCAAACCGGTTCAGTGCTAGGACGGACGCCTCGCGCCGCCCAACCGCAGCACGCCCCCGCCTCCCTAGTCCGATGGAAGAGACAGGGAACGTCTAGTCGCCAGACGGACTGTACTGAGAGCCTATGAAAATGGCCGAAGATGCTAGGGGGGGTGGCCGGCGACCAATAGAGGAAGGGAAGGGGCGGGCTCTCATTAGCTTCCCCTCGCCCCACCACGCTTCCTTGGGCTCCGGTCTACCCACAGCCTGCGGGCGCGCGAGAGGGGGGAAGGGCCTGGCGCGGGCCAGAGACTGCGCAGTGCGGTGCCGGCCGGGGGGGGTGACGTAATCTCCGTCCGCGGCCGCGGCGCCCCGCCCCGCGACGCCCTCCGCGAACCGGGAGAGCGCAGCGCGGGCGGCCAGCAGCAGCCGCAGCTCGGGGGCGGTGCCTGCCCCGCAGCCTCCCCTCAGCGATCGCGCAGCCCCATCTTTGTCTGGCCTCCGCGCTTTGTTCTCGGCGCCCGTGCCTTGGCCGGCCAGGCCCGCCGCCGAGCAGCCCCTACGCCGCGCTGGCGTCGTCCTCGCCCCCCTCGCCGCCGCCCCCCGCGCGCGGCCGGGCCTTGCCCCCCATGGTGTCCCGGCCAGAGCCCGAGGGCGAGGCCATGGACGCCGAGCTGGCTGTAGCGCCGCCGGGCTGCTCGCACTTGGGCAGCTTCAAAGTGGACAACTGGAAGCAGAACCTGCGGGCCATCTACCAGTGCTTCGTGTGGAGCGGCACGGCTGAGGCCCGCAAGCGCAAGGTGCGCCCGGCAGCCCACCCCGGGGCGGGCTCGCGGCCTCCTGCCTCTCCTGAGGCCGGCCGGGGGAGGGGCCCTTTTCCTTCCCCCTTCCCTTTCCCCCTTGCCTTTCCCTGTCCTTCCTCCTCTTCCCCTCTCTTTCTGCTCTCTCTCCTCTTTACCCCTTCCCCCTCCTTTTCGTCTCCCCCTTCCCCCTTTCAACTCCCTCCCTTCCCCCACCTCCTCATCCTCCTCCCATCCTTCGCCTCTGTCCCCTTCCTCCGTCCTTCCTTACCCTCCCCCTCCTTTCTTTTCCCTCCCCCTCCTCTCTCCCCTCCCCCTCCTCTCTCTCCGCCTTCCCCCTCCCTTATCCTTCTTGGCCTGGGAGGGGCGAGTGCTTCCGGGCGGGGGGCGGTGTTCTCCTGCCCGGCTGCCTGGGGAGCCTGGGACTTCAGTGGGCGGTCCCGGTCGTTCGTGCGAGAGGTCCCTGCGGGGAACTCTCCTGGTTCCAGAGGGTTCGGGGCTGGATGGGGGTGCAGAGAAAGAAATATTTCAAAAAAAATGAGTAAAGGGTGGGGGATGCCGTCGGGGTCTGGGCGTTGGTCTGCAGCGATCACCCGCCGCCGGTAGCGACCTTGGACGGGAGCTGGGGCAGGGGGCGGGTTGGGGGACGCTGGACGGCAGCTTTGCGGCTGCCTTGGGGCCCGCGGGGAACTGGAGGTGGAGAGCGGCGGGTGCTGGGGCTGGAGCGAGCCTGTGGGTGCGGAGCCGCCGCCCGGGTTTGCGTTGCGGCCGAGACGTGGACTTGGAAGCGCGCTGTGTGTTGTGGGAAGCCTTAGCCAGGAACGAGTCCCCTTCGGGAGCCCGGTCTTGGCGTCCAGCAGTTAGGCCTGCTAAGGATTTGGAAATCAGAACGTAACATGATTCTTCTATGTGAGTGAACTTTATTTTTACAGTTTCACGCGCTTTTGTAGATTACAGTCCGAGATTGGGAGTTGTGAGGGCAGTTTCTACCTTGAGTGGCATTTTTTTTTATGGGAATACCAACAGGCCTGCTGAGATTGTAGGG
Organism: Macaca fascicularis; assembly: GCF_037993035.2. Taxonomy (NCBI): domain Eukaryota; kingdom Metazoa; phylum Chordata; class Mammalia; order Primates; family Cercopithecidae; genus Macaca; species Macaca fascicularis. The sequence goes on along the minus strand of NC_088390.1, from coordinate 20,451,439 downwards.
TATATTAAGCAGCAACTCAAAAAAAAAATTTTTTTTTTGAGACGAAGTCTCGCTCTTGTTCCCCAGGCTGGAGTGCAGTGGCGCGATCTCAGCTCACTGCAACCTCCGCCTCCGGGGTTGAAGCGATTCTCCTGCCTCAGCCTCCAGAGTAGCTGGGATTACAGGCTCCTGCCACCATGCCCGGCTAATTTTTGTATTTTTACTAGAGACGGGGTTTCACCATGTTGGCCAGGCTGGTCTCGAACTCCTGACCTCAGGTGATCCACCCGCCTCGGCCTCCCAAAGTATTGGGATTACAGGCGTAAACCACCGCGCCCGGACTCAAAATTTTTTTTATCTGTAAAGATATCGGGAAGCACTATGTCTAGATGAACTAAAATCAGAGATAAAACGTTTCTGTTAGGATCGGAGTTAGAGTCTTGCTAGTAGAATTGTGTGTCTTGAAGAAAAGATGGCCTGGCGTGGCGCGGTGGCCTCACACCTGTAATCCCAGCACTTGGGGAGTCTGAGGCAGGCAGATCACGAGGTCAGGAGTTCGAGACCAGCCTGGCCAACGTGGTGAAACCTTGTCTCTACTAGAAATACAAAAATTAGCTGGGTGTGGTGACGGGCGCCTGTAATCCCAGCTACTCGAGAGAGTGAGGCAGGAGAATCACTTGAACGCGGGAGGCGGAGGTTACAGTGAGTGGTGATCGGGCCACTGCACTCCAGTTTGGGTGACAGAACAAGACCCTGTCTGGAAAAAAAAAAAAAGATGACCTGGTTGAAGCCAGCCTTCTGGTGTCTGGATTGGGACGTGACGTGCCCAAGATTCGTTTGTACTTTGGATGAAGTGGGGAATGCCCCACTCTTCCTCTCCCTCCTCCTTTTCTTTTTCCTTTCCATTCCTCTCTCTTCCTTTCTTCCCCCCCTCTGGTATTTTTAACAAAGCTGAAGGAGTCAAGTTTAAACCATTATTAACTAACTTTGCCTAATTTCCTAAAGGAAAGAATTACTTTTTTTTTTTTTTTTTTGCGTTACTTATGGCTCTGATTAATCTTTTCAGATGTCAGTTGCTTAGTTTCAAAACTGTTGAGCCACATGTATGTTATTTACCAGTTAGAAGTTGAGCTGTAGACGGATAGTGAAAAAAGTTTTCAAAATTCAGGTGGGGGCTGCTGCAGTGCTAGTTGACAGTGTGCCAGCAAGGAGCCCCTTAAGCCCTCCATGCTTTTAACTGACTCGGGACTGACTTACCTGTATCACTTCATGTGCGGTGTACTGCGTTTCTAGCACTCTCTAGTGGCCCAGTTAAGCAAGAGTTGGTTTGAGAAATAGTTTAACAAACCTGGTGGTTAACAGTTGGACAACCTGCATAGGATTCCCATCAGATCTGTAAGCTTAGGACAGTTTTGTTTTTTAAATTTTATTTTATTAAAAATCATTTTTTTGTAGAGGCAGAGCCTTGCTCTGTGACCCAGGCTGGAGTGCAGTGGTCTGATCAGTGATCACTGCAGCCTCAGGCTACTGGACTCCAGCCTCTCCTGAGTAGCTGGGACTACAGGCGTGTGTCACCATGCCCGGCTAATGTTTTTTTTACTTTTTGTAGAGACAGTGTCTCACTATATTGCACAGGCTGGTCTTGAACTCCTGGACTCAAGCCATCCTCCTGTCTCCCAAGGTGTTGGGATTACAGGCCAGAGCCACTGAGCCCAGCCATATTTTTGGTTTTAATGATGTGAACTTGACTGTAAAAGTACTTTAAGCTGATGATTGTGCCACTGTACTCCAGCCTAGGCAACAAAACCTATCTCAAAACAAACTTCAACTTGAATTATAATCTTTGTAAACAAACAAAGGTACTTTTTGAGATTGACATCTCAGGTACAGTTTAACTACAGAAATGAATCCCTGAATGAGTAGGAATTACGAGTTTTGTTATCTAAGGACAGGTGGGTTATGGAATTTGTACCCAAACTTTTATTTTATTATTTTTTTTTTTTGAGACGGAGTCTCGCTCTGTCACCCAGGCTGGAGTGCAGTGGCCGGATCTCAGCTCACTGCAAGCTCCGCCTCCCGGGTTTACGCCATTCTCCTGCCTCAGCCTGCCGAGTAGCTGGGACTACAGGCGCCCGCCACCTTGCCCGGCTAGTTTTTTTTTGTATTTTTTAGTAGAGACAGGGTTTCACCGTGTTAGCCAGGATGGTCTCGATCTCCTGACCTCGTGATCCGCCCGTCTCGGCCTCCCAAAGTGCTGGGATTACAGGTGTGAGCCACCGCGCCCGGCTTGATTTTTCTTTTAATAGGCAGAACATGACAAACACATGACCAGGCTCGATAAGTTTCTGTCCAAAAGAAGCTTGAATTGGAGTAAAACTCTTTTTTTTTGAGACGGAGTTTTGCTCTTTTTTCCCAGGCTGTAGTGCAATGGTGCGATCTTGGCTCCCCGCAGCCTCTGCCTCCTGGGTTCAAGTGATTATCCTGCCTCAGCCTCCCAAGTAGCTGGGATTACAGGCATACGCCACCACGCCCAGCTAATTTTGTATTTTTAGTAGAGACGGGGTTTCTCCATGTTGGTCAAGCTGGTCTCAAACTCCCGACCTCAGGTGATCTGTCCATCTTGGCCTCCCAAAGTGCTGGGATTACAGGCATGAGCCACTGCACCTGGCCAGAGTTGCAGTAAAACTCTTGTATTGCTGACTATAAAAATATTTCTGCTGGGTGTGGTGGCTCATGCCTGTAATCCCAGCACTTTGGGAGGCCGAGGCAGGCGGATCACAAGGTCAGGCGATCGAGACCATCCCGGCTAACAAGGTGAAACCCTGTGTCTACTAAAAATATAAAAAATTAGCTGGGCATGGTGGCACGCGCCTGTAATCTTAGCTACTCGCGAGGCTGAGGCAGGAGAATCGCTTGAACCCGGGAGGCAGAGGTTGCAATGAGCTGATACCACGCCACTACACTCCAACCTGGGCGACAGAGCAAGACTCTGTCTCCAAAAAAAAAAAGATATATATATATTTCCATGATTTAGGACTGGCACGACAACAGTGGCCTCTCCTTTGTGTTTTTGGTGTGTGTTAAATATAACAAAATTCTTACCATTTCAGGGTTTGTCTGTAAAGATAGGAACTGGCAGAAAGTGATTGTGATATAACATTCTACGTTATATTTTGAATATAGACACTTTGGAGAACAGGTAAGTTTTGTTGTTGTTGTTGTTGTTGTTGTTTGAGACGGAGTCTGGCTCTGTCGCCCAGGCTGGAGTGCAGTGGCGCAATCTCGGCTCACTGCAAGCTCCTCCTCCCGGATTTACGCCATTCTCCTGCCTCAGCCTCCTGAGGAGCTGGGACCACAGGTGCCCGTCAATACGCCCGGCTAATTTTTTGTATTTTTAGTACAGACGGGGTTTCACTGTGTTAGCGAGGATGATCTCTTATCTCCTGACCTCGTGATCCGCCTGTCTCGGCCTCCCAAAGTGCTGGGATTACAGGCGTGAGCCACCATGCCTGGCCAGAGAACAGGTAATATATTTAAGATCATTTCTCTCTTTGAATCTAAAATTTTATAGCACTGTGTTCTCAAAACACATTTTTAAATTTTTTTATTTTTTATGTATTTACTTTTTTTTGAGACACGGTCTGTCTTTCAGGCTAGAGTGCAGTGGTATGATCATGGCTCAATGCAGCCTCGACTTCCTGGGCTCCAGTGATCCTCCTGCCTCAGCCTCTCAAGTAGCTGGGACTACAGGCATGCACCACTGCACCTGGCTAATTTTTGTATTTTTGGTAGTAATGAGTTTTGCCATGTTGCCCAGGCTGGTCTTGAACTTCTGAGCTAAGTGATCCTCTTGCCTTGGCCTCCCAAAGTGCTGGGATTACAGGCATGAGCCATCCCTCCCAGCCATCCAACAATGCCTCAGTTAGTCTTTACTGGCTCAGCCAGGTGCTGGGATGGTGGTGAGCACATTGTAGACAGCTCTCCTTACTTGTTTTTAATAGTTGAGCTCATTTTCCTGAGACGTGCTATTGTATTTTATTATTTATTTATTTATTTAAAAAAATAAAGACTGGGTCTCCCTATATTGCCCAGGCTGGTCTTGAACTCCTGGCCTTAGGAGGTTCACCTTGGCCTCCTACAGTGCTGGGATGATACGTGCTATTTTAAAAGTAGACTTTTAAACTTCGTTTATTTGAGGAGTGTACTTTTTACTTTATAGTGAACTGGCTCTTTCAAATCATCACAACAAAACATTACGCCGTTCATACTAAGTGGGGTCTAAGTAAAAGATCTAAAATGTAAACATTTTTCTGTTTAAGGTTTTAATTTTGAGTTCATTATAGATTGACATACTGGTGTAAGACAATAGAGTAATCCTGTGTATCTTTCCCCATTCCCCTAAGGGTGACTTCTTGCAGAAATGGAGTGCGATTACCACCAGGATGTTGACATTGGTACAGTCTATCTTTGATAAAATCCACCGTCTCGTTCAGATTTCCCCGCTTTTACTTCTCCTCATTTGTGTTTGTGTATTTAGTTCATTCACTACACTGCGTACTTTATTTGGAACTCATTGGTTTTCATCTGATGGCCTTATTCTGTCTCAGAATCCCACATTACTTTGAGTCTTCATGTCCCCTTGGGCTCTTCTAGGCAGTGACAGTTTCTCGGGCTGTCTTTTTTGGTGACCTTGAGAGTTTTGAGGAGTCCCGGTCATGTAGTTTGTAGAATGTCCCTTAGTTTTGGTTTTCTGATGTTTTTCTCGTGATTCAGCTGTGGTTATGGGTTTTGGGAAGGAAGACCACAGAGGTGAAGTGCTCTTCTCATTCCCGTATATTAAGGATGATGCTGTCAAGATGTATTGGGTTGCTGGGCCTGACTGAATGTCCAAGGTCATGTTTGCCAGGTTTCTCCACTGCAGAGTGACTGTTTCCCTCCTTTATGTACTGTTTATTTTGGAAGAGAGTTACTCTGCATAGGTACTCTACTGGGATGGGGAGTTCTGTTCCTCCTCCTTGAGGGTGGAGTAGCTATTTAAATTATTTGGAACATTTCTGTGTGGAAGATTTGCTCATCCTCACTCGTGTGTTTACTCACTTGTGGATATTGAATATATGCTTTGGGTTATCATCCAGTGCTGTGTGGTTTGTTTTGTTGCTCCCATCATCTGGCTGTATCCACTGGGAGCTCTTTCAGCTGGCTCCGGTGTCCCTTTCACATAGCCACATGATCTTTTGTTTGTTGTTTTTGAGCGCTTCCTTACTTCCTGGAAGGACACTATGTTCTGGGATCATCTTATGTGTTTTCTGCCCCAGCCTTAGACTCCAGCATTTTCCAAGGATCCCTAGTTCCTTTTTTGGGAGAATGGAATTAGAAACCAAGATCTGGGCACTGGTGTGCTCATTACTACTGGGATATCCTGGCTTCTTGGCCCCCTCAAGGGACAGAGCTGGGAAACAGGTGTGTATATACAAATGCGTATATATACAGGTCTGTAATTATTTTGATATATATCCATCAGCATCCACATGAAGCTCTACATGAGTTCATGTTGGTATCTCCAGCTCTCATCCATATCTATAGGGATTATTCTAGCCTTTCCCTCCAGCTTATCTGTAACTTTTCTGTCCAGCAGAGAAAATCCTGGCTCCCACTGTCCACAATCTGTTTACTTACCTCTTCTGCTTTGGTATACCTGAATAGAGGTTTTAGAATTGTTGTCCTGTACTCCCTTGCGAAACGACCCCTTGAAGTACTGTGCTCAGTTACAGTTCCTTTTGCTTTTAGTTGTACACTCTCCCCTCATTTCCACGTTATGTAGGTGCTTCCCTCCCCACCCCTCTTGGCGGAGTTGTGTCCTATGTGTGTAATACAATCTGTTTCTTCTGCCTCAGCCTGCATTCCGTAGGGCCTCATCAATGATTTAAAAAATCATTTACATTAAGGTTTGCTCTTTGTGCTTTCAAGCTCAGTGGATTTTGACAGAGGTATCCACAACTACAGCACTGTACAGAATAGCTGCACTACCCGAAGAAATCCCTGTGCTTCACCTACTGACTCTCCACAACCACTGATCTCTTCTCCGTCTCGGAGGTTTTTTCCTTTCCAGAATGTTATATCATTGGGTTCATACAGTCTGCAACCTTTTCATACTGGCTTCTTTCGTCTAGCAATATCCATTGAGTGGATTGAAAGTTCATTCCTTTTTTTTTTTTTGTGAGATGGAATCTTGCTCTGTCGCCCAGACTGGGGTGCAGTGGTGTGATCTTGGCTCACTGCAAGCTCCGCCTCCCGGGTTCACGCCATTCTCCTGCCTAGTAGAGACAGGGTTTCACTGTGTTAACCAGGATGGTCTCAATCTCCTGACCTCATGATCCACCCATCTCGGCCTCCCAAAGTGCTGGGATTACAGGCGTGAGCTACTGCGCCCTGGCTGAGGTGAACTCAATTTAAAGGAAGGCTAGCCTAAGCTGGTCAGTACCAGGAGGATTTTGCCCCGGCTTGCTTCTGCCCAAGTGTGTGTCCCTCGGCAGCTCCCAGCATCTCTTGGACTTCCTCATTTCCCATTTATGATAATCCAGTACTCACCCCCATCCTTGAGGGATACATTCCAAGATCCCCGATAGATGCCTGAAACCACAGATAATACTGAATCCCTTATGTATTATGTGCAAACTTTTTTCCTTCATAATTTCATGGATAGATTTGTTCTTACTGTAGATCTTAGCAAACTCATCATTTAATACTGTTTTCTTTCCTTATTAAGAATTTTCACCTTTTCATGTAAAAGAAGCCCTTTACAACTTTTCTTGGCATATCCAAATTGCAGCATCAGTACTCTCAAGCTTTGGGGCCATATTAAGCTAAATAAAAGTGGCTTGAACACAAACGACGGCAACAGTTGATGTGATCGGCAAGATAGCTACCAAGTGACTAGCGGGCAGGTGGCTTAGACGGCATGGAGAAGCTGGACAAAGGGATGGTCATGGGACAGAGCGGGATGTCACTCAGTTTCATCCTGCTTCTCAGAACGGCAGGCAGTTTTAAGCTTCTGAATTGTTTATTTCTGGCATTTCCATGTTACTATTTTCAGACTGAGGTTGACTGTGGGTAACTGAAAGCACAGCAAGTGAAACTGTAGGTAAGGGAGGACTGCTGCAATATTTTATATTTCATACATAATTTCATTCTGGTTTTGGTACTTGGGATACACTTTTTAGGTAGGCCTGGCAAGTAAGTCTCCTGACCTGTCCAAGGACATCACCAGTAACTGCTGGGTCCCAGCCTTAAATGAGGTCAGTCTGAGGTCTTGCCCTTGCTGAATGAAATTACCCCTTTTATAGATTGAAAGGTCTGTAGTCGCTGTACCCTTAGATTGATTTTGGCTCTGAGATTGAGGGGCCTGAGTCTGTACGCTGAGGTTTCTGAGGTTGGAGAACTTAATTTGAGAAGATTATCTAATTTTGGTGAAGTCTTTAGCTTTTTAGTGCCATATTTTTTTCCGATAAAAGATAGAATATTTAGGCCAGGCGTGCTGGCTCACGCCTGTAATCCCAACACTTTGGGAGCCCGAGGCGGGCAGATCACCTGAGGTCAGTAGTTCAAGACCATCCTGGCCAACATGGTGAAACCCTGTCTCTACTAAAATACAAAAAAATTAGCCGGCCATGGTGGCACGCGCCTGTAGTCCCAGATACTCGGGAGGCTGAGGCAGGGAAATCACTTGAACCCAGGAGGCGGAGCTTGCAGTGAGCTGAGATTGTGTCACTGCACTCCAGCGTGGTGACAGAGCAAGACCCCATCTCAAAAAAAAATTTTTTTTAAATTTTATACTTGTCACTTCACTTATGTCAGTATTTGAGTCCTTGAAAAAGTCGCTGAGGAGAAAGCACAAGAATTAAACTTACCTTCCTAAGATGCTCAGGTTTTAGACCAGTAGGAAATCATGGGTAGTGTGTGAAAAGTGTACTACCTCTTAAGGTGGTGTGTCATGTTTGCACACTTTTAAAAACTGGACTCAATTCAATGTACTCTTGAGTCATCCCATAGGGTAAGCTCACATCTGGTTGACTACAAGGCCTCCGAACCTCTTGCTCCTCCCCATCCTTCTTGGTTGGGGTGGGAGGTAGGATGAGTAAGGAGGTAAGAGAATAGGATATTCAGAGGAATATTCTTAATATTGGGACCGAATTAATGAATTTGGCGGGTGTTTCTGCACTGCGTAAGATGAGCAACAATTAAATTGCTGATTCTTCTCCTAATTCCTGTCATATACAAATCCTAGTGATGTTTCGGGATTTACTTACAGTCTACTGAATCTAGTTGAATTAATTTATAGGAGAAAGGGATTTAATTCAGAAATCATTGCAAGGGCTATGGGAGTAGTAGATTCTAGGTTGAGTTTCTAGGAAAACCCGCCAGCCTGGGGAATCCTGCCTCTGCAGGAGCCACCACACCAGGAAGTGGTGTACTGGGCTGCTTAAACAGAGCCACCCCTCCGGGGTCCATTTTAGCATGTGGGTGCCCCCACTGGGCTTCTCTCCTTGGCTTACTCACCAGCCCCACTGTCTGCAAATGTGTCCTAAGATATGTTTGGAACATGAGCCGCACGGTTGCCTGGGGAATGAATTTTTTTTTTTTTTTGAGATGGAGTCTGGGTCAGTCACCAAGGTTGGAGTGCAGTGGCGCGATCTAGTCTCACAGCAAGCTCCGCCTCCCTGGTACACGCCATTGTCCTGCCTCAGCCTCCCAAGTAGCTGGGACCACAGGTACCCAGTACCATGCCTGGCTAATTTTTTTGTGTATTTTTAGTAGATACGGGGTTTCACCGTGTTAGCCAGGATGGTCTCGATCTCATGACCTTATGATCTACCTGCTTTGGCCTCCCAAAGTGCTGGGATTACAGGCGTGAACCACCACGCCCGGCCGGGGAATGCATTTTCAACTTTTCTTTTTTTTTGAGACAGGATCTGATTCTGTTGCTCAGGCTAAAGGGCAGTGGTGTGATCTTGGCTCACTGCAGCCTTGACCTCCCGGGCTCAAACCATCCTGAGTAGGTGGGACTACAGGTGTGCGCCACCACGCCCAGCTAATTTTTGCATTTTTTGTAGAGATGAGGTTTCACCATTTGGCCCAGGCTGGTTTTGAACTCCTGGCCCCAAGCTGTCCGCCCACCTCGGCCTCCCAAAATGCTGTATTCCTGGTGTGAGCCAACGCGCCTGACTGTGTTTTACACTTTACAGTGCTGTGAAGGGAGATAGAATAAAAATGAATGTGAATCCCACGTGAGTGACCCGGGCCTGCTGTAACAAACCACCACAAACCAAGTAACTAAGCACCACAGAAATTTCATCTCAAATTCTGAGACTAGTAGTCCGAAATAAAGTGTTTGCAGGGTAGCCGCTTCAGAGGCTATTCCTGGTCTCCTCCAGACACCGGAAGACGCGTGCTACCTCACTCATGCGTCTGCCTCTATTACATTTAAATCTGATACAGTATTATCAATGGAAGTGCTGTTCCACAGTGTAGATTGGGGAAAAATAATAATACAGTTTTGGCATTGTTTAAATACATTCTGAGAAATGCATTGTTAGGCAATTTTGTCTTTGTGTGAACGTCATAGAGTGACTTAACACAAAGCTAGATGGTACAGCCTGCTGCACACCCAGGCTGTGTGATGGAGCCTGTTGCTCCTAGTCTGCAAACCTGTACAGCATGTACTGTACTGAACACTGTAGGCAATTGAAACACGATTGTAAGCATTTGTGTATCTATAGCTAAACATAGAGAAGGTTACAGTAAAAATATGATACTAGAATCTTCCAGGACCACAATTGTACATGCAACCTGTCATTCACTGAAACATTGCTATGTGGTGCGTGACTATACCAGACATTAAGGTTTTATCGGTATGTCAGAGACAGCTGTTTATTGTATTTAGCGCCAATTGTCTTGTTGGTTGGCTGCTTGAATAATGTGAGAGAAGCTGTCTCTTAGCTATGTTGGCTCCATAAGGCCTGTAAACTGTGTCTTCCCTGGTGATTGGTGAACCCGTGCAGAAGAGCATCCTAGGTTGTGTAGTAGAGATAGAATATAATGGAGTGTGTAGCACAGCAGGAGCTTATTGTGTTTAGCTGTTTTGTTGAGTGTTACATTTCTGAGATTCATCCACGCTGTTGAGTATATCATAGGTTCCTTTTCATTGCTGTCTACTGAATTAACTGTACTGTAGTTTATTCTTTTTACTAGTAATGAACATTTTTGTTTATTTTCAGTGTTGGAGTGTTGCAAGTAATAATGCCACAAAAGTCCTTGTACGTGTCTTTGGTTGTATATAAACCCATGAGTTGAATGGTTAGGCTGTAGGGTACATATGTTCAGTTTAATAGTTTTTGAAAATAAGAAACCTACAACCATTAGCAAGAATGCTAAAATGAATATTGTATACATTTATATGGATTCATTAGTTGTTAGCTTCTTGCTAACTGGTTTTATTTCCGTATCTTTTTCTGAATCACCTGAGGGCTGATTGTAGACATCATGATAGTTTACCTCCTAAGAACTGGGATAGTCTCCTACATAAGCACAATACAGTTATCACACTCAGAGTTTAACTTTTCAAATAGTATTATCTAACATATATTGTCCAACTTTAAATGCCTGAATTGTTCCAATATCCTTTATGCCTTTAAAAATTTGCATATCGGATTCAATCCAAGATCATGGATTGCATTTGTTTTCATATGTCTTTAGATTTGGGTCATCTAGAAATTCCTAGCCTGTTTTTCTTTCATTACATGAATATTTTTGAAAGAGCTCAGGTCAGTCATTTTGCAGAAGTCTTTCAATTTGGACACGCCTCCCTACTTCTCAGGAGCAGATTCCAGATGGATCATGTTGGTCTGAGCACCCCACAGGCGCTGCCACGTTGTCCTCTGCACCTGCGTGCTCCGCGGCAGGGATAAGTTTGGTTAGGGTGGCGTTGGCCAGAGTTCTCTATTGTAGAGGTAATCTTTTCCTGTTTAATTGACTGAAGTAGTCTGGAGTGATACTCTGAAACTGTAGGTATCTATTGCCTTAATACACAAGTACACGTGTACATGCATACGTACGTACATACATACGTACATACATACATACATACACAAGCGGTCTGAATTCCATCTCTGTGGATTCAATCACAAATCAAAGATATTTGGGGGAAGAAAGGGATAGGTGCATCAGTAATGAACATGTACAGACTTTTTCTTATCTCATTATTCCTGAAACAATACACTGTAACTGCTAGCATAGCATCTACTTTGTATTAGGTATTGTAAGTAATCTAGAGATGATTGAAAGTTTATGGGAGGATATGCATAGGTTCTTTGCAAGTACATTTTATATCAGGGACTTGAATATCCATGGATTTTGGTACCTGAGGGGATCCTGGAATCAATTCCTAGATACTGAGGGACAGTTGTATATGTAACTTAATGTATTTTTCTATCCAGGTGACATTCACATAATACAATTAACCGTTTCAGAGGAATTGTTCAGCAACATTTTGTGATTCACACTACTGTGCAGTCACTGCCCTACCTCTATCAAAATTGAAAACATTTTAATTTGTTCCTTGTTCTACCTGTTCCCAGCCCCGGCAACGTCCCATCTGAGTTGTGTTGGTGGATTTACCTATCCTGAGTATTTCATATAAACAGACTCATAGGATATGTGATCCTTTGTTTCTGGCTTCCTTCACTTAGCATGATGTTTTCAAGGCTAGTCTGCACTGTAGTGTGTGTCAGTACTTTACTCCTTTCTGTGGTGGAGTAATTAATATTCCATTGTGTATATGCTACAGTTTGTTTATCCACTCATCTGTTGATGAATATATGGGCCATTTCTACTATTTTGACAGTTGTGAATGACACAAATTTTTTTTTTTTTTTTTTTGAGACAGTCTCGCTGTGTCGCCCAGGCTGGAGTGCAGTGTCCGGATCTCAGCTCACTGCAAGCTCTGCCTCCCGGGTTTATGCCATTCTCCTGCCTCAGCCTCCCAAGTAGCTGGGACTACAGGCACCCGCCACCATGCCCGGCTAGTTTAGTATTATTTTTTTTTTAGTAGAGATGGGGTTTCACCGTGTTAGCCAGGATGGTCTCGATCTGACCTCGTGATCCGCCCGTCTCGGCCTTCCAAAGTGCTGGGATTACAGGCTTGAGCCACTGTGCCCAGCCAACACAGTATTTTTTACCCAATGGTTCTAGCATCCACTGATGATTCTTGCCTGAATCAGTTATTACTATGATAAATATAAAATGAAGATCTTGTATTTTTGTCTTTCTACGATATTTATTAGATGGAATTCTGTGAAGAAGACTTTGTGTTTGTGTAGTATTAATTTCTTTTTAAAAAAATCTGAGGGGTACATAGTAGGTGTATATGTTTTATCAATCTGGACTTAGGGATTCTTTTAAAACTCAGTATAAATAAGTCTTCTTACTCATTTCTGTGCTCAAATCATGCAAATATTGGCAGTAGTGGCGTCCCTTTTCACACATCCTGTTAGTATTGTGAGTCAGTGGCGCTCCTGGGTGGTTGGGGGTGTAAGGATTGGTTAGCACTGTGCTCATCATTGCCATGATTAACATTTCAGGTTTCTGAGGTCTGTTTCTTGATAGTGCCCTGCTCCTTTTTCTTTCTTCTGTACTTTGCTTTGATTCATGTCTCCCTCCCTTTTTCTTACTGCTTCTAAATTTGCTGTGGTCCTGGAACCTGGATTCGCAAACCTGAAATGACGTCTGGGTTAAGGGTGACTAGGTGTGAGTTGCTGGCCTGCAGTGGGGATGGGAGCTGGGCTTGGGGTGCCCGTCAGGATCAGGAGGAGGAGGTGTGTGAACATCCCCGTAGCTTACAGGGTTTTGGCAGTTGTGGTTGTGGGCTGAGTTTTCTTATGGGGAGCTAGTTTTCAACTCAATGAAGTCCCGTTTGGGAGAATTGAAAGGATTAAACTGATCCTCTAGAGTGATAAGCCTTGGAGATGGAATTCAGTTCCCTTGTCCCTTCCTCCAGTAGCTGTCTTGGGGGAATGCTTTGCTTGACTGTTTCCTCAGAGCACCCCTGTCCTATCACACAGTGTTCACCCTTCCTCTTCTCTGAATTTCAGGCCAAGTCCTGCATCTGCCATGTCTGTGGCGTCCACCTCAACAGGCTGCATTCCTGCCTCTACTGCGTCTTCTTCGGCTGTTTCACAAAGAAGCATATTCACGAGCATGCGAAGTCAAAGCGGCACAACCTGGGTGAGGCGAGCTTCTGGGATGGGTGGATAGTTGTGGCCCCTAAATTGCTACTGTTCAATTTTTAATTTGCAGTTCCACTCTTCCAAAAGTCCACTTTGTCATTTATCTCAAATAACGCATGCCCCTCACTGGTCACACTTGGCAAGGGAAGTGAAAGGGACAAGCCGAGCTCAGCTGAATTGCGCCCCCAGTTTGTCTTAGCATCACAGGGTTCTGAGTGAATGGCCTGCTGTGTCCAGCTGACTTCCTGTGAAAAGTTACACTGTCCCTGCTAATGAAACATCAGACCCTTTGAAACACATAGTTAGGAATCACCTTAGGCAAACATTTATAAGGAAAGAGCTCCATGCAATGTGAGGTCCCTGAGGCCCGCGAGGGGTTGGATGTGCATTTTATGGCATTCAGCAATGGCCTTCAGCAATGGGTTTCATTGTTTCCAGTCACACAGTTCTTGAAAAGGCTCCCTTAGTACTGTGTGTGGCCTCAAGATTAATTTACCTTTCACAGCCTTACAAAATCAAACTCATTCTATATTCTAGAAGTTACATAAAACTCAGTTGTGCTCTTGACTTTTTCTTTTTCTTTTTTTTTTTTTTTGAGATGGATTCTTGCTCTGTCACCCAGGGTGGAGTGCAGTGGTTTGATCTTGGCTCACTGCAGCCTCTGCCTCCTGGGCTCAAGCAGTTCTCCTACCTCAGCCTCCCAAGTAACAGATTACAGATGCCTGCTACCACGCCTGGCTAATTTTTGTAATTTTAGTAAAGACGGGGTTTCACCCTGTTGGCCAGGTTGGTCTCAAAACTCCTGACCTCACATGATCCTCCTGCCTCGGCCTCCCAAAGTGCAAGGATTACAGGCATGAGTCACCGCACCTGGCTGGCTTTGTTTTCTGACTTTGTGCATTAAATGTTTTTTCTTCTACACGGTAGTGTTTTCCTTGGAATGCTGATGGAGTTGGCAGGATAGCCTTCAGAATAGCATTTTCAATGGGTCCAAGCCAGAGACCTGTTTAGCTAATAGTTCATGTGAGCTTAGCAATTCCAGGTAAAGATATTTTTAGGCCTTTCCACCTCGAAGTTCTGTAATTTGATGCTCTCTTAAAAGCGTTAGCCTAGAAAGACCTATTGGAAACAACGTGTGAGTCCATTAGGTTACTGCACCTACGTCCCGTACAGCTCTCTACAAGGAGTACTCATAGTAAAGGAGAAGACCCATGGATTTAACTGAGGCTGACACGAAAAGTATGTCTGAATTTTTTTTTTTTTTTTTTTTTGGAGACAGGGTCTTGCTTTGTCTGGAGTCCAGGCTAGAGTGCAGTGGTGCAGTCCTGGCTCCCTGCGGCCTTGACCTCCTGGGCTCAAGAGATCCTTCTACCTCAGCCTCTCATTAGGACCACAGGCACACACCGCCACACCTGGAATCCCAGCACTTTGGGAGGCCGAGTGACTTCCTATGTTTAAAAATTTTTTGTTGGCCGGGTGCGGTGGCTCACGCCTGTAATCCCAGCACTTTGGGAGGCCAAGGCAGGCAGATTATGAGGTCAGGAGATTGAGACCATCCAAGCCAACATGGTGAAACCCCGTCTCTACTAAAAATAACAAAAAAAATTAGGTGGGTGCAGTGGCGGGTGCCTGTAGTCCCAGCTACTTGGGAGGCTGAGGCAGGAGACTTGCTTGAACCCAGGAGGCGGAGGTTGTGGTGAGCTGAGATCGGGCCATTGTACTCCATCCTGGGCGACAGAGCGAGAATATGTCTCCAAAAAAAAAAAAATTGTAGAGGCAGGGTCTCACTGTGTTGCCTAGGCTAGTCTTGAACTCCTGAGCTCAAGCAATCCTTCGGCTGTGGCCTCCCAAAGTGCTGGGATTACAGGCCTGAGCGACCATGCCTGGCCACAGTGTGTCTGATTTTGTTCCTAGTAATTTTTTTTCTGTTGTGTTTTAAAGAAGTGAGACGAGGGAGGAGCGGTGTGGCTTGCACCTGTAATCCCAGCACTTTGGGAGGCTGAGGTGGGCAAATTACCTGAACTCAGGAGCTCAAGACCAGTCTGGGCAACATGGTAAAATCCTGTCTGTACAAAAAAATTTAAAAATTAGCAGGGCATGGTGGTGTGTGCCTGTGGTCCCAGCTACTCACTCACTAGGCTGAGGTGGGAGGATCACTTGAGCCTAGGAGGTCAAGGCTGTGGTGAGCTGTGATCAAGCCACTGCACTCGAACCTGGATGATAGAGCAAGACTCAAAAAAAATAAAAAAGAAGTGAGATGATTTTAAGGCAAAATATACCTTTGTCTTCTATGATGTGTTTATGATCCAGTTGTTTTCTTATGGACATCTGGAAGCTGTCACCTCAGTATCACACTGTGTAATGGCGCCGTCTCAGCTCACTGCAACCTCTGCCTCCCAGGTTCAAACGATTCCCCTGCCTTAGCCACCCGAGTAGCTGGGAGTATAGATGCACACCAACATGCCCAGCTAATTTTTGTATTTTTGTAGAGACGGGGTTTCACCATGTTGGCCAGGCTGGTCTTGAACTCCTGACCTCAGGTGATCCATCCGCCTCAGCCTCCCAAAGTGCTGGGTTTACAGGCTTGAGCCACCACGCCTGGCCCAGTTAACCATTTTTAAGTCTACAACTTGGTGACATTTAGCACATTTACAGTGTTGTGTGTCCTCCACCTCTCTAGTTCAAAACTTTTTTGCACCGTAGAGGAATGCGCTATTAACAGATCACCGCCTGTCGCTCTCTCCTGTCCCTTGGTGACTGGAATCTGCTTTCCGTCTCTGTGGGTTTGCCTATCCTGGATATTTCATATGTGTGGAATCATATAACACGTGGCCCTTTGTGTCTGGCTTCTTTCTGCTAGCATGCATTTGTGATTCATCCGAGTTGTGTTATGGATTAGTATTTCATTCCTTCCTATGGCTCAGTCACGCTCCATTGTGTATGTAGACCACATTTTTCATCCGTTCATCTGCTGATGGACGTTTGGGTTGTTCCCACCTTCTTGGCTCTTAGGAATAGTGCCACTATGGACATCATGTGTAATTCTAGGGGGACATGTTTTCATTTCTCTTGGATGTACACCTAGAAGTGAGCTGGCAGGGTCATCAAATCACTCTGCTTAACTTATGTGAAGCACCATCTTTTCTTTTGTGGCTGCACCATTTTAATTCCCACCGGTGATGGACAAGCTTTCCAGTTTGTGCACATCCTTGCCAACATTTATTTTTTAATACCCCTCATAGTGAGTGTGAAATGGTATCTCATTGTGGCTTTTGTTTTCATTTTCCTAATGACCAATAATGTTTAATATTTTTTCATGTGCCTTTTGGGCCATTTGTATGTTTGGAGAAATACCAGTTCACATCCATTGCGTTTTTTTAATCGGACTGTTCGGTGGTGGTTGCTCTTTGTATGTACACATGCACATTATACAGTGTGTGCGTGTGTTGCAGTGCGTGGGTATACTCTGGATGCTGGACTCTGCGCAGATGTATGATTTGCAAATGTTTTCTCCCTTTCTGTAGGTTCTTTTTAGTTTCTCGATAGTGTCCTTTGAAGCACAAGATCAGATGTTTTTAATGGTGATGAAGTCCAGTTTCTTTTTTCTTTTCTTTCTTTTTTTGAGACACTATCTCACTCTGTCACCCAGGCTGGAGTGCAGTGGCATAGCCACAGGTCACTACAGCCTCAGCCTCCCAAGCTGAAGTTGTCCTCCCACCTCAGCCTCCTAAGTGGCTGGGACCACAGGTACGCACCCCCATGCCTGGCTAATTTTTTGTATTTTGTGTAGAGATGGGGTTTCACCATGTTTCCAAGGTGATCTTGAACTCTGGGCTCAAGTGATCCTCCCGCCTCCGCCTCCCAAAGTGCTGGCATTCCAGGTGTGAGCTGCCGCCATCCAGCCAAGTTTATTCTTTTTGTTGCTGGTGGTTTTGGTGTCAGATCTAAGAATTGCTTACCAAATCCGAGGTCGCGAAGACTTGCCCCTGTGTTTTCTTCTATGAGTTTTATACTTTTGGTTCTACTATTTAGGTCTGTGATCCATTCGAGTTAATTTTTATATACGGTATGAGGTAAGGATTTGTATGTGAATATACAGTTGTCCCAGCAGCATTTGTTAAAGAGATATCCTCTCCCCTCGAATGGTCCTGACGCCTTGTGGATGTCAGTTGGTTTTAGGCAGTGGGAGTGTTGCAGTGTGAAGGCGTCTTAAAGAAGGCCTAAATCTAGAAGGATTTACATAGTAGGCCCTGGAATGGTGATCTGTCTTCCCAGGGTAGAGTTTTTGTTGTCAGCTATATGTGTGGGCTGTTTTTCACAGAATGTCTCGGCCTTACTGTAAATTCTCATCACCCTTATTGTAAACTTGTCTCTGTCAGGATTTCTCTGTGATGTCCATGTGCTGGGGCTGTACTGCTGATGAACAGGAAGTGGCAAAGGGTTGATGGCTGAGCTCTGCGACAGCTCCCACCAGGACTTTAACATCGTTGTTGGCATTTTGTGAATTTTTTGAGTAGGGCAGAAGGTAGCCTTGGGAATCTTAAACTGCTATTTTGAGTTTCAACAGATCTGCTTTGGAAGACTTCAAAGAGCTACCACAGTCTAAGTCATAGTAGCTTAAGACATGAAATAGAATAAAACTGATGTTCCAAGACTTCCCTGTTTATCTGGGGATGCACTTAAATTATATACTAACCTAACCATCACACAGCCCTGGGAAGCACTAGTGCAGTTGCTATCAGCATCTTACCGCAGAGGAAACTGAGGCTCAGAGGCGTGGAGTAACTGATGAAGGGTACACAGTTGGCAGGTGGCAGAGTGAGGGCTGGTGCCAGTTACTCTCAGTCCCTGCTCTTTCCTCTGTGCCTTGCTGCTTCCCAGGTGTCTGACATTGCGTGGATTTAAGCCTCACTCTTCCCCCCACTTTTTTGTTTTTGGGAGACAGAGTCTGCCACTCTCGCCCAGGCTGGAGTGCAGTGGTGCAATCTTGGCTCACTTCAGTCAAGCCATCCTTCCACCTAAGCCTCCTGAGTAGCTGGGACCATAGACATGCACCACCACACCCGGCTAATTTTTGTAGAGATGGGGGTTCACCATATTGCCTAGTCTGGTCTTGAACTCCTGAGCTCAAGTGATCCACTCACCTCAGCTTCCCAAAGCGCTGGGATGACAGGTGTGAGCCACCATGCTGAGTTTCTCTTCCAGTTTCACACCTTTCTCCTTCTCAGCCTCCCGAGTAGATGGGAGTACGGGCACGTGCCACCATGCCCGGCTAATTTTTTGTACTTTTAGTAGAGACAGGGTTTTACCGTGTTAGCCAGGATGGTCTCCATCTCCTGACCTTCATGGTCTCCATCTCCTGACCCGCCTCGGCCTCCCAAAGTGCTAGGATTACAGGCGTGAGCCACCGCGCCTGGCCAACCCCGGTTGTTTTTAAATTGTTAAATGGAGACAGTACCTTTTTTCAGGCACTCAGAGGACTTTATCTCACTTGCTTTTATAAATAAAATAATGAAGAGCCCAAGCTATTAGTCCTATTTTATTTTATTTTATTTTATTTTTTTTGACTTTTTACAAATTATTCCTTTTAACAAAGAAAGCAGAAGTGGATATTTCCATAAAATAAAGGTTTATGTTGACAATTAAAAACCGGACATGCACACGATTAGAAAGTTCAAATGACACGAAAAGGTATACTTCTCCTCGAAGGAAACGACTATGAACAGTTTCTTGTGACTGTTTTAGAAAATTGAAATTCATACATACATATTGTATCTCTTCTTGTTTGTAAAAAGAATATACTAGTATTACTATAATTTTTTTATTTTTATTTTTTGAGACAGAGTCTCGTTCTGTTGCCCAGGCTGGAGTGCAGTGGCAAGATCTTGGCATACTGCAACCTCCCCTTTCCAGCTTTCGGCTATTCTCATACCTCAGCCTCCCAAGTTGCTGGGGTTACAGGCGTGTGCCACCATGCCTGGCTACTTTTTGTACTTTAGTAGAGATGGGGTTTCACCGTGTTGACCAGGCTGGTCTTGAACTTCTGGCCTCAAATGATCTGCCCACATCGGCTTCCCAAAGTGCTGGGATAACAGGCATGAGCCACAGCTCCCAGCCTATTAGTCCCGTTTTATAGAAGATGCAGTTGAGAAACTGTGGTGGAAGACCCACCTTCAGGTAACTCTGGGTCAAGATGTCAATGAAGGTCATCTGATAAGAAACTATTTTCCCCCTGTCCTTAAGGTAAGAGTAGCAAATGCCGCCAATCACAAAAGTCACAGCAAGTTGCTGTCACATTCTTCATGGTGATGGTGTCAGGAATCTAGATGGAGGGAAGCATAGTCACTCCGTGTCAGGTGGCCAGGACTGAAAATATCCAATGCAGTTGTACCAGTTTTAAATACCACGCAGAGAAGGTGGCAGAGGTCCCGATCCTGGAGTATTGGCTGCTTTGAAAAGTATGTGTGGGTTGCCTCTGTTTTTTAGACACCTCAGCCCTGGGTGTGAGCTGCCAAACACAGTGCATGCTCCTCACCTGCTCAGGATAGGAGACCCCACTGGACTGGCTTCCCCACTTGTGCATAGGAAGGTGCTATGGACAGTCAGTGTCTACAGAACCTCACTGTGTTTAACTCTGCCTTGCAGCCTTACCCTGTGGTTTTTAATTCAATCGGTTTCTCCTCCCTCCTTTCTCTCCTCAGCCATTGATCTGATGTACGGAGGCATCTACTGCTTTCTGTGCCAGGACTACATCTACGACAAAGACATGGAAATAATCGCCAAGGAGGAGCAGCGGAAGGCTTGGAAAATGCAAGGTTTGGTTCCGCCTCAATTTACCTGCTTGATCCTGCAGTTCCCTCATGTCCATCAAGGGCAGACCCAGTAGGAGAAAGAGAAGTAGCTAGGTGGGAAGTGGTGGGCTGGTGGGAACAGGCCCCCTACCTTCCCCTAGGGCCCACAGTGGAGTCAGCTGAAGCTGTGCACGGCAGGGGAGGGGACTAGCGTTGAGGCATGCATAGCTGCCTGTTTGCCTGGGACTGCTTCCAAGGTGTTCCCTTGCAGGTCCCCCAGGGCCCGCAGCTGGGTCAGGGGAACAACTCCAGCAGTACTTAAGCTCTCCCACAGCGCACCTGCAGATGTGGGGCTGAACCAGTGTGGCGAGGTCACACCTCTCGGGGACAGGCGACTCCGTATCTGGACGTCCCTGAGTGGTTTGCCCTCAGCTCTGTTGAATTCTAGCAAGCGATCTCTTTGCAGTAATGTTATGTGTAAACATACCTCCTTCCTCCCAGGAGAGCAGACTATTTTCTGATCAGTTGTCGTAGAATCTGTTTTAAAACTCTGGACTGTTTGGGTGATGTTAAATCCATGTCAACAGCGTGAACCCACCACATGGAAACAGAGTTTCCCAGCAGCTCCACCGCACAGTCAGATCCTTGCAATCCTGTGAGCTGCCCTCGTGGCTCTTGCACCAGTGTGGGTTTCGCACTTGCTGTTGCCTCTCTGTGGCCACACGCTCTGGTTATTGGCTGCACGGAGGGAGAGGGGCAAACATTTGCTTTATCATTTATTTCGTCTTGGCTTCCCTGAGTTTGTTTGTGTTTTTTTTTGGTTTTTAATTCTGACAGATGCTCGTAGTGGTTGACAGTGATAGCGACATAGTGGCAGGTGTGGTTTGCCCCAGTTGACAGGTGAGCACCTGATCTCTCCAGTAGCAAAGCCATCGCTGTTGGCAAAGGAAACATATGAACCTGACACCTGTTTTACGTTCTTGCCTTGATTACTCTGCATTGAACACACCGCAGTGTTTTGAGAAGGGAGGAACAGCAACAAGGGCTCTTTCAGTGAGCAGAGTTACTTGTGTTTAACAAGTCTTTTCTGGAGCAGTCTTTGACTTGTGTTCCCTCTTCTCAGGGAACACTCTCAGAAATGTAATAACATTGTGACTAAGTGTGGGTGTATTGTTTTGTGCAGAGCATTTAAAGCACAGGCCTAAGAAATGTATGTCCAGGATTAAAATGGAATTCTTCTAGAATCATTTTATAATTCCATCTATCCAACATGATGTGTCTCTTAAAGTATTTTGAAGTATTCATAAATGTTGGTTGGCATGGAACAAGTACCTCTGAGTGCATAGGGTATGCGTTGAATGGAATACGATGCCGATTAGCATTTATACCACTCTCTTTAAATATTTTGTGGCACGCACATTTTTAACTGTTGGATCTATTTTAGTTTGGTAACTCTACGCTGTGTTCTTGCTATTTCAGTTTGCTGAAAAGTGCATTGCTCTCTCCTTCAATTTCACTTGTTTGCAGGAGAATCCTTCATGTAAGTTCCCGTTGGTGCTGATGCTGCCATCTGTGTGCTGAAGGATGGAAGACATTTGAAAAACAACTGTTTCGGCATTGGCTTTGGGGTAGTTTTGACTGGAGGTGCTGCTTTTCTTCTTGCAGGAAACGTAGCTCACGTGCTCATGCCCTCTGTGAGAAGCTCCTTTAAGTGTTGTGTGTAGCCCGTGTCAGCACAGTCGAGTTTGAGAAAGCTGTGGTGCTGTGGATGTCGCCCACTGAAATATGCACCCTGACAGACAGCACAGCGCCACAGCTTTTATGCGTAAGCACACTTGATGTGAAAATGTAGCTAATAGCACTTGGAACTATCCTTCATCTGCTTGCTTTAGGCGCTGGAGAGAAGTTTTCAACTTGGGAACCAACCAAACGGGAGCTTGAACTGCTGAAGCACAACCCAAAAAGGAGAAAGATCACCTCGAACTGCACCATAGGTGGGTGGAGGGCGTCATCACTCAGCTGGGTTTCTTTCCGGGCTTTAAAAGTAAATACAGAATTGTGAGTTTCGTAAATCCACATGATTGTGTTGAAGCCCTGCATAACTGTCACTCATCGATGTGCTCAGCGACCAGCTCTTGAGCACCTGTTTTCTGCAGGGACCTGCAGTGGGCGTGGGGTGCAGAGTGATGTGTGGCAGTGGCCCTGCCCTCACAGCCTTCGGTGTCTGTGTGGGTAAAGGGACTCAAGTTGATTCTGGCCAGGGTGAGGCTGGGCACAGTAATCTTCAGGGAGAGAAATGTGTGTGAGTGTAAGTGTTCGCTGAATTTTCTACAAATTGAGGGAATACCCTTTAGAACTTTTTTTTTTTTTTTTTTTTTGAGACAGAGTCTTGCTCTGTCGCCCAGGCTGGAGCGCAATTCACTGCAGCCTCCGAGCAGTGATCCTGGGCCCAAGTGATCCTTCCATCTCAGCCTCCTAAGTAGCTGGCATTGCAGGTGCACACCACCATGCTTGGTTAATTTTTGTGTTTTGCGTAGAGACGTTTCACCGTGTTTCCCAGGCTGGTGTCGAACTCCTGGGCTCCAGTGATCCTCATGCCTTGGCTTCCCAAAGTGCTGGGATTACAAGTATGAGCCCCTGCACCTGGCCCTAGAACATTTTTTTTTTTTAATTATTATACTTTAAGTTCTAGGGTACATGTGCACAACGTGCAGATTTGTTCCATATGTATACATGTGCCGTGTTTGGTGTGGTGCACCCATTAACTCGTCATTTACATTAGGTATATCTCCTAATGCTATCCCTCTCCCCACCCCACGACAGGCCCCGGTGTGTGATGTTCCCCTTCGTGTGTCCAAGTATCCTAGAACATTTTTAAAAAGCTGTTTTGTTTGTTTGTTAGGCTCCACTCTGACCTGGCCTGTTGCCGTAGAAACTATATTTGTGTAATTCTGTCAAAGCATACAATGGCCGAAGTGGGAGGGGGCGATGGTGGTGGACATTCTTCAATACCGTTCGTGTAGAAGTGGCGTAAAAACTAGCAAAATGTGATACCTAATCGTTTTCCGGCTTCTTGAATGAATGAATGAAAGAAAATGAGTACGTAGAGGTAGAGGAAGCCGCTGGGATCCAGCGGCACCTGTGGCTCAGCACATGGGTAACCCTGGCTCTCCGGCGACTTGTGTCCAGGTCTGCGCGGGCTCATCAACCTTGGGAACACGTGCTTCATGAACTGCATCGTGCAGGCGCTGACCCACACGCCACTTCTGCGGGACTTCTTCCTGTCTGACAGGCACCGCTGTGAGATGCAGAGCCCCAGCTCCTGTCTGGTCTGTGAGATGTCCTCACTGTTTCAGGAGGTGAGCACCATTGACTAATGCAGGGGAGCATTTCTGTTACTTTGTTTCCACTTTAAAAAAAAAAAATTCAATAGGGTGGACCCTGATAAAGAGAGATACATTTAGAACCTTTTGTAGTAAGTTACTGTTTAATATGCATGTCTATTATGGAAAACACAGTTTTCCAAAAAGGGAAGACCTGACATGATTTGGGGGGACGGGCTGCTGACTCAGAACGAGGAAGAGCTCTTTGAGAGGCGTGTGGCAGAGAGTTCCCTGGCGGGTGACATTTGTCTCTAAAGGCGGGTGATTCTCCCCATTCCTCTTCCTCCATGGTCTACCTTCCTGGCTCAGAAAGGCATGCATGTGCCACCCTCCTGCGCCCTGGTATGTGGGTCTCCTCCGCTGCCAGGCCTCTCTAAGCATGCCCACTCAGAGCCTCTGTCCTCATGAGCTACGTGCTACACGTTGGCAGTTCTTGTGGGCTGCATGTGTAGCATTCCTGTCCACGTCTGTCCCTGGCGTCAGAGCATGGCAGCGCTCAGGGCAAGGCGTATCACGGCTGCCGCCTCAGCCCCCACCGGCTCCATGACTCAGACATGCTTCTCAGAGCTGAAGCAGCTCAGTTACCTCAACTAATAACCAGGCTGGTGCCTGTTCTTCAGGTGCCTTGCACAGCAGCCAGCCAACAGCCCTGGCCTGTTTCTGTTGGTAACCTCTGAGAGACGCAGCCATGCCGGCTCACTCGTGTATGTCTGGTCATTGGTCACTTTTGTGGAGTTGCAGAGTTGAGCTCTGCAACACAGCTGCAGAGTTGAGCGTTTGGACAGAGGCTATTCAACCTGG
Organism: Macaca fascicularis; assembly: GCF_037993035.2. Taxonomy (NCBI): domain Eukaryota; kingdom Metazoa; phylum Chordata; class Mammalia; order Primates; family Cercopithecidae; genus Macaca; species Macaca fascicularis. Next base: position 20,427,205 of record NC_088390.1, on the reverse strand, counting down.
AAAGCTGAAATTATTTACTGCCTGGGCCTTTCAAAAACAGATTGCCAGCCTCTGGTTGTGCCTAAGCCATTTCCTCAAAGTACCTGCAATGTGCCATAACTGCTGGGGGCACGGCCCAAATAGGAGAGAGGAGGGGGCAGCTGGGAAGTTGGTGGGTGGTTGTGTCACTGACTTTAGTGATAAGCTACTTGTGTTAGATTGTTTTTAGACTCAGGTTTGTTAAGGTGTAAATTACAGTCACATCCACCTTTTAGTGTATAGATAGATGGGTTTTGATGAATGCATAGTTTTGTAACTGCTGCTACTCAAGATGAAGAGCCGTCACCTCCCCAAACTCCCTCATGCCCCTCTGAAGTCAACCCCTCGTCCCCAGACCCCGGCAGCCGCCGATCTGTCTTCGGTCCCTTGAGTGTCCTTTACCAGCACATCATACGGATGGATGCATGCAGGAAGTAGCCTTTCAGAATCTGGCTGTCCCTACTTAACATAATACTGGGTGGATTCACCCGTGTCTTGCGCGCATCCATGACGTGTGCTTTCGATGGCTGAGTTGGGTTCCATTATGTAGATGGGCTATGGTTGTCTGTTTCCCAATTCAGACACATTTGGGTGGTCTATGGTTTTGGGGTTTTTTGATGAGGAATAAAACTGTCATGAATTCTGTATTTGCACAGGCAAGACCCTTCTGTGGGTCTGACCTGGTGAGGAAGCCGTGGGATAGAAGGTGTGCTGCTGGGTCTGGGTCCTGAATGGAGCTGGTGGAGAGGATTGATTGGCTGGCAAGCCCTGAGCTCATTCCTATTAGCCTCAGAGCCAGAGAGTCCTGTGGCTGATGCTGGTGAATTCTGCATCATCACAGTGATGTGCTTCCCTTTGTGGCGGTGCTGGTGTCCATGGGCCGGAGTGGTTTGGCTGGTGCTTTGAGGAAACTAGTATTGGGCAAATCGAGTCACTTTTATTTGCATGTGATCTCATAGTAGCAAGTCATAATTCATCTTTTAGGCTTATATGTGGAAAACTAGATGGTGGAAAGGTAAAAATTCATATGAGGACTCAAAAAGTCCAATGAGCCCAGATAAAAATAGACTTTGCAAAAAGTAGAAAAGTAAAATTGAACCATTTGTGTCAAATGAACCACAGCCAATGGTAGGCATCTGATAAAGGTTTTGATTGTGTGTACTCTGTGTTCAGAGTCTACATTTATTCCTGACAAGGTTTCCTTTCCCCTCCCTCTGGCAGTTTTACTCCGGACACCGGTCCCCTCACATCCCTTATAAGTTGCTGCACCTGGTGTGGACCCACGCGAGGCACCTGGCAGGCTACGAGCAGCAGGATGCCCACGAGTTCCTCATCGCGGCCCTGGACGTGCTCCACCGACACTGCAAAGGTGGGCGCTGGGCTCTGTGCCCTCCACCAGCGCAGGATGTTTTCCTCGAAGGGGAAGGAAGCAAAGCGAGCGTGTGCGCTCGTGCAGAAAGGGGCACAGGTGACACGTTCCATTGTTTTGTAGCCTTTGTTGTCATTTGTTTCTGAGGTCACCATAACTAATGACCTCAGAGAGGCTCCTCCTGGTTTGTTTTTAAGAGGCGAGGAAGTAGTTCCAGCAGTATGGCAGGTCCTCAGTGACCCATCACAGTGAACAGCAAGTTCTTGGAGCCCTCTTGGGCCTGTGCTTTGAGGCCCCTGCCTGCCTTGGCATTTCTGGGATCCTGTGGGTTATCAGGCCTGAGGCTTCTGGACATCCCCCAAACACATTCAGCCAGCCGTCTCCTTCCCCTTGGGGGCTCTCCAGAAGGACTAGTGGTTGCTCTGAAATAGCCGGAGAGCTGGGACACAGGACGAGCAAAGCTTCTCTTGGGGTCTCATTGGGCCTGGGCCATCTCCCACAACATCGTCCCACAGCCTGGCCCCAGGGTGGGGCCCTCACGAGGTTCTCAGAGGTGTGTGCTGTTGATAGTTGGCGGGGGCAGCTCTTAGGGCTGGAGGTGGGAGGCTAGGACTGAATGACTTCAGCCAAGATCGGCTCCTCAGCACTCCTCACGGTGGAGATCCCAGTGTGAGAGACCTGCAGCTGAAGTCTGTCTCTACAGGCAGAGAGACTGAGGGGTGATTCTCACACAGTGGGCTGGTCACTTGCAGGTCTTCCTAAAGCCCGTGCTGGCGTTTCTGATTCAGCAGGTCTCCGGGGGGCGAGGGCTGCTTCACTCCTACTTGGTTGCCAGCCGATGCTGATGCTGCTGGTTCAGATGCCACACTCTGAGAAGCCATGCCCTCAGCTAACAGGGCACCTGGTTGCTTGTGAGTTACCTGTGGCTTCTGGGCTGGCACAGCTAGTTGTAGGCGATATCCTACCGGTTAATTTTAACTTGGAGTCTTTTAGAGAACAGAGTCCTGTTCTGACAGTTCACCGAGTTGAACAGCCTGGTGGGCTGGCCTTCCCAACGCTTCTCACCAGTCTCAGGGCTGTGCAGCCGGGGCTAGGCGCTGACGCACACCCTATGGGTTCTGAGATCACAGCCCAGAAACAACCCACAGTTGAGCTAAAATGGCTGGTTTTGGTCAAATGTGACTGGATTCTGTTTTCTTCTGGTGCTTTTTTTTTTCCTTCTGAAAAACTGCGTGATCCTTTTAATTCTTACCCTAGAAATCAAATGAAAGTTACTTAGTGTTTAGTAGCTTAGGTAGAGTTTTATTTCCTAGTATGATTTATGAGAGGAAAGAGCACTGTGGAAGTCGACTACGCTGTTATCTCAAGCACCTAGTCAGAATAACGAAGAGCCTTCTGCAAGCAGCAGAAAGATGTTCTAAAAATCACTTGTTCAAAAATGCATCGCTGTTAAAATAGTCATATGACCAAAAATGTGACCAAACCACTGACGTGCTTCTGGCAGAATTCCCTTGGAAATGTCTGATGTCGGGTTCTTCTGTTTAGAAACGTGGTTGCCAGAGCCATTTAGCAAGGTGGCCTGGCCATGTGCCCTTGGTTACGTGCAGTTGTTTATCCTTTTGGCCTCCACGGCATCTTTCTGTTTATCGACTTTTGTTTTGTTTTCTTTTGTTTTTGAGTCAGAGTCTCACTGTCTCGCCGTCTCGCCAGGCTGGAGTGCAGTGGTGCGATCTCAGCTCACTGCAACCTCTGCCTCCTGGGTTCAAGTGATTCTCCTGCCTCAGCTTCCTGAGTAGCTGGGACTACAGGCGTGTGCCACCACACCCAGCTAGTTTTTTGTATTTTTAGTAAAGATGGGGTTTCACTGTGTTAGCCAGGATGGTCTTGATCTCCTGACCTCGTGATCCGCCCGCCTCGGCCTCCCAAAGTGCTGGAATTACAGGCGTGAGCCATCGCGCCCGGCCATTCTGTTCATCATTCTTTGCGTCTTCCTGTATGGATATTCTTGTCCCCTAACATTTTGTCCCATGAATTTGAGATCCCTCTCAGAAGACTAAATGGCCACTCTCTATTCCTCTGTCATGATTCAGTGTCTTTGAACTGTGACATATATACAGGTGGCCTCGTGCCCTGTCCCCACTGTCTAGTGAAGTTATTTAGAATATGTATTCCACGTATGAATTAAGTTCTGCTACTTAAGTTTCTTCTTTGCAGATCCGCACACATGAATATGAATGAAGCGTGTATTGAATAGAGAGGATGGGAGTGGCACTTCCAGATGCAACTGACTGGAAGACACCCTGTCCCCCGGGGGCTCCAACTGATGAGGACAGCCTGAGAGTGTCCTGCGGTGTCACTTTCTGAACTCGGGGCACCATGCTACCTAGTCAGGGAGCGGGGTTGTATGGGGCTTCCCCAGGTGTACCTGGCCCACCGTATGTTCAGCTGTCTCACCGGAACAATATTGATTCAGTCATTCTTTGTATGAAAATGGGAATCAATTACCCTGCTCAGTCATTGGGCTTTAGGTGGGTTTTCTTGGCGAGATTGAAGCTGTGGGGCTCTTAGGGAATGAGAAAAAGGAACATTGAAAATCCAAGTGCTGTAATTTCTCATCACATTAAAATAACAAGGAGACCCTCTGCTAAAATGAGGCATGTCCTCATGTGGCCTTTTAAAGCACCGGCCCTGGCTTCCCCAGGCCTCTGCAGGGTGAACTGCTCTTTCCATAGAGACTCCCCATCTTTGGGGCGCGCAGATGCTAATCCCAGAGCCGTGGTCTGTCCCCAGGTGATGACAACGGGAAGAAGGCCAACAACCCCAACCACTGCAACTGCATCATAGACCAGATCTTCACGGGCGGGCTGCAGTCAGACGTCACCTGCCAAGTTTGCCAGTAAGTGAGAGGCTGCATGCTCGGCAGTGTCAAACCCTCTGGGGCCGTACTGACATCCTCCCAGTCTCCAGAGCTGTGTGTGCTCTGAGAGGTCTTTAAGGAGGCTGCAAGAAAAATGATTAACAGCTGCCCTGAGAGTGAAGGCTGTGGGGTGGGGGTGCTTCCTCTTGGTGGAGGTGTCCCCTTGGGATGCGAGCCCTTTGTGTTGAGGTCTTGGCTGTTGTCCACAGCCAGCAGTGTGTTCTTGGAAGCTTCCCCCATTTCTCATCTTACAGCCCTTGACCCAGGGACCAAGTAAAATAGCCCTCTTCAAGAAGGCGTGGCTCATGCATGATGGATTGTTTGCATATGTGTTTCAGAGTGTGTTGGTTTTCATTATTTTATGGTTTCTGGTTCCATTTTCTCTGCTGTAGTGGCCCTGATTCTTCTCGGGTGTGGTCTCTGCTTAGAGCCCCAAGCGTTGAGTGCAGGGAGAATCCACTGCTTTGTTAGGTCAGAGGGACCCTCTCATCCAACCTCAGTGCATGCTGCTGGTTTTTTTTTTTTTTTTTTTTTTTAAGGCATGGGGTCTTTTTTATTTTGCCCAGGCTGGCCTTGAACCCATGGGCTCAAGCGATCCTCCCTCCTTAGCCTCCCAAGTAACTGGGACTACAGGCATGGGCCTCTGTGCCTGGCTCTGTTCTTTACTCTAGTTGAAGTTTTAAAAACCCTGGACGTGATGCGCCGAAATTTTTCAGAACCCGGAATGGATCGTCACTTCTAAACTGTTTAAGACCAGCAAATATCGGGAAAGGCCAGTGCTGCCTGTGTCACGGGGCTGTTTTCTGTAAGGAGCGTAGACCGTTAGGGGCCTTGGCTCTGAGCATTAGAAACCGAGTTTGCTCTGAGCAATTTGGACCCTCTCGCTGTCCCTTAACTGCTGAATTCCATTAGCAGGAGATTGTCTCAAGATTTAAATCCTGTGTAAATATCAAGAGTAAATTTCCCAGTCTGTGAGTTTTCATTTTTTGTATTGTTAAATAAATTTCTAGCAAGGAACTGGCCTTGTGAAATGCAGCATTGAATAGCCACACTCCGTGAAGAAGTGTGCGTAGGTCTCCAGTGTCACCTAGGGTCACAGGCCCCAAGTTCTAGATGCAGCTGAGATAGACCTGCGGATTCAATTCAGAGCCTCTGACGGGACCCATGAGTTTATCCTCCTCCTAAGTCCCTCGGTGACTGTGATGGTCTCCAGACTGGGAAGCCCTTGTTTGAGGAGCGCCCCTCGCCTTCCGAGTTCACACATGCCCCTCCCCAGGGCCACCTTGGGAACTAGGACACGTTGGGTGTGAGCACGGCTGCTCTCGCTCCTGCCCCATCCCACCTGAGTGTCACTGCAACAAAGGGCACAGCGAGGAAGGGATGTGGGAATGGCCTCCCCCGCAGGCTGCCTCAAGCTGGGCTGGTGTCAGTCCTCACAGCCATTGTTTTCCCTCTGCTTCCAGTGGAGTCTCCACCACCATCGACCCCTTCTGGGACATCAGCTTGGATCTCCCCGGCTCTTCCACCCCGTTCTGGCCCCTGAGCCCAGGGAGCGAGGGCAACGTGGTAAACGGGGAAAGCCACGTGTCGGGAACCACCACGCTCACGGACTGCCTGCGACGGTGAGAGGCCTGCACCCACACGGCCAGGGCGAGTCTTCTGGCGGGAAGGCTGTGCTCCATCAGGACCAAAGCAGGCTCTTTCACATGCCCAGGACAGAGCCTGGGCAAAGATGCGGCATTGCCTGGGTTGGCTGCAGTCTCTGGTGCTAGTTCGTCCTTTGTTTTGACCAGATGACTCGATATTTCTGTCCCCCAGCTTTGCACAGCACCAGGTGTCGGTGTCAGCATCTGCTATTCCAACCTCCGCATGTAAATGAACCCAGAGCCAAACTGGATGCTCCCTTAGCCCTTGTTCTAATCACCTACCCCGGAGTGTGAGCTGAGACGCGCCTGGCCCTCTCCCCATGGTCCACAGCCTTCTCTGCACATGATTGAAACTTAGTTGTGATGTTCTGTACTCTTAGGGCTGTTTTTGAAATTGTGCATGTACTGCTTCATTTGGGATAAGTAGTAATATTTACAAAGTGATTTTTTTGTTTGTTTGTTTTTGGAGACAGAGTCGTGCTCTGTCGCCCAGGCTGGAATGCAGTGGTGTGATTTCTGCTCACTGCAGCCTCTGCCTTCCAGGTTAAGGTGATTCTCCTGAGTAACTGGGACTACAGGTGTGCACCACCATGCCTGGCTGATTTTTGTATTTTTAGTAGAGCGGGGGTTTTACCATGTTGGCCAGGCTAGTCTCGAACTCGTGATCTCAGGTGATCCACCCGTCTTGGCCTCCCAGAGTGCTCACAGGCGTGAGCCACCACAACTGTGAGTGATTTTTTTAAAAAAATGTATTTAAGTAGCTGTAGCATACAATTGTAAAGACAGCGGAAAACCTTCCTAAACTTTATTGTTTTATAGTCTTGTATTTGCATCAATTAAACATAATGCAGAAGAGTCCTTGTTGAATGGAAGTATCCCTTAGAAGAGGTATGAGCCTTTGGTTTCTGTCTGGCTGCATAGTCAGCAGGACCAAAGTTGCATGTTTATTTTATTTTTTGAGATAGGGTCTTGCTCTGTCATGCAGGCTGGAGTGCAGTGGTGTCATCATAGCTCACTGCAACCTCGATCTCCTGGGCTCAGCCTTGGTCTCCTGCCTCGGCCTCCTGAGTAGTTGGGACTACAGATGCGTGCCACCATGCCTAGCTGATTTTGTGATTGATTGATTGATTGATTGATTTTTGAGACGGAGTCTTGCTCTGTGTAGAGTGCAGGCTAGAGTGCAGTGGTGTGATTTCGGCTCACTGCAAGCTCCACCTCCCAGGTTCAAGCAATTCTCCTGCCTCAGCCTCCCAAGTAGCTGGGACTACAGGTGCCCGCTACCATGTCTGGCTAACTTTTGTATTTTTAGTAGAGACGGGGTTTCGCCACATTGGCCAGGGGGTCCCAAACTCCTGACCTTAGGTGATCCACCTGCCTTGGCCTCCCGAAGTGCTCGAATTAGAGGTGTGAGCCACACCGCGCCAGGCCTTTTTTCTTTTTTTGTAGAGACAGAGTCTTGCCACATTACTCAGGCTGGTCTTGAACTCCTGAGCTCAAGCGATCCCCCCACCTTAGCCTCCCAAAATGCTGGTATTACAGACATGAGCCACTGTGCCCTCCTGAAAGTTTGCATGTTTCGAATTTTGAAAGCATCAACTTTGTTACCTTGTTAAGGCCACATAATAGAGTATCATATTTTTTAATTTGGAAAACTACCTCAGATAAACAATGAAAACCAAAACCTTTTTATTTATTTATTTTTTTCTTTTTGAGATGGAGTCTTGGTCTGTCGCCAGGCTGGAGTGCAGTGGCGCAACCTCGGCTCACTGCAACCTCTACCTACCAGGTTCAAGCGATTCTCCTGCCTCAGCCTCCCAAGTAGCTGGGATTACAGCGCCCACCAGCATGCCCAGTTAATTTTTGTATTTTTAGTAGAGACGGGGTTTCACCATGTTGGCCAGGATGGTCTTGATCTCTTGACCTCGTGATCCGCCCGCCTTGGGGTCCCAAAGTGCTGGGATTACAGGTGTGAGCCACCACGCCCAGCCAACCAAAACCTTTTTAAAGAAAGTCTTTGCAGCTAAATTAAATTTAATCATAAATTCCAGTAAAATGAAAGCTTTGCCAAAACAGCAGGCCATGAGGGAGAAACCACACTTCCCAAACTATGATGTGTAGAAAGCCTGTGTTAGGAGAGACGTGACGTGGTGCTGGCTCCCGGGAAGGCGGAGGAGAGGTAGAGTGCGCCCTTCCCCACTGTGTATTGCAAGCAAAGGCTCCTTTTCAAGTCCTTTGGAGAGCAGATCACAAAGCTAGCAACGCAACAGGTGCAGCTTTGCCCAGAGGCCCCCTCGTCTTGCCCTAGGTAAGATGGCAGAATTTCCAGAGCATAAACAAGGGCTTTCCAAATACCTGGTTGTTAATAGATTGAATTTTTTACTGGTGTTTCAGCTTCAAAATTTGGCGTGCGCTTTGTTGAATCATCTGTTGCATGTGTTTTGTCAGGGGCAGCTGACACCTGTGCCAGACACGCTTCTGATGCAGCCCTCCTACCTCCTGCCTCTGCACCGTCAGGAAATTACCTTTCCCAGACTTTTCGCCTCTCTTTTTTTTTTTTTTTGAGATGGACTCTTGCTCTTGTTGCCCAGGCTGGAGTGCATGGAGTAATGTGATCTTGGCTTCACTGCAACTTCCGCCTCCCGGGTTCAAGTGATTCTCCTGCCTCAACCTCCCGAGTAACTGGGATTACAGGCATGCACCACCTTGCCTGACTAATTCTGTATTTTTTGTAGAGGCGGGGTTTCTCCATGTCGGTCAGGCTGGTCTTGAACTCCCAACCTCAGGTGATCCGCCCGCCTTGGCCTCCCAAAGTGCTGGGATTACAGGCGTGAGCCGCCGCACCTGGCCAGCCTCTACATTAAACTGCTTGTGTTGAGATCACATACAGTTGTAAGAAGCCATTAGGTACCCTTTACTCTGGTCCCCCAATGGTGACCTCCTCAGCCCTGTGGTGCGATGCCCCGGCCAGGATTCAGACATTTATACAGAAAGTACCCAGCATCTCCATTGCCTCCCTGCCCACCACCCGCTCCGTAACCCCAGTCACCCCGTACTTCTCCATTTCCATACACCTGATAATTCCAGAATGTCATGTCAGCCGAATCATGTAACAGGGAACCCTTTGAGATTGGCTTTTCTTGTGCATCCTAATTCTCTGGGGATGCATCCAGGGTGCAGCTTGGGATCAGTAGTCCTTTCCTTTTTTGCTGCTGACTCATATTCCATGGTACAGTGTTCCACAGTTTCTTTAATTATTCACCCATGGGAAGACGCGAGGTGTTTCCAGTTTTGTGACTCTTACGAGTAACACTCTGGTACACGTTTGTGGACAGTTTTTGTGTGAACGTTAGTTTTCATTTTTCTGGCTTAAATTCAACTGCTGGGCCATGTGGTAGTTAGAAAATTGTTACCATTCCCCTAGGCCTATCCTGGAAATAAAATATTTAAGATAAATGTTCTTTAAAGAGACAGGCAGCGAAGGTGGACAACATTTTCTCTTTTTTTCATTGTTTCATTTTTAGTTGTATGTGTATGTTTTTGGTAGGGAAATGAACCCATTGAAAGAGATAAAATACCTCTTTCCTCCCATTTTTCTGTCTCTTACATCTCCCTTACTGCTTCTGTCTTCTTTAAACGCCTGTAGATTCACCAGACCAGAGCACTTGGGCAGCAGCGCCAAGATCAAATGCAGCGGTTGCCATAGCTACCAGGAGTCCACGAAGCAGCTCACTATGAAGAAACTGCCCATCGTAGCCTGTTTTCATCTCAAAGTAAGTTTTCCAGAAAGCCAACTCTAATGGCAGACTTAGTTTTTAGTCCACAGTACGGCCCTCAGCCTTTTGGTTTGCTGTGCCGTTGCATTTTTCATAACTGCAGCAAGCAGGAAGAACACCTAGGAAGGGTGGATGTGAGTGAATTGTCCTCCTGTCTGTGAATTGTCCTTTTGTCTGTGCTGCGGTAAACAAAATCAGTGGCTTCACAGTGAAAGTAGGATGAGAGTTACTTTTCTTGGGAAGCGGAGTGGTTGTGACTTTTTTTTACTTCTGCCATTCCTCCAGCTACCCCTCCTCTGGTTTTCTGTTTTCTTTTAAGACAAAGGCCCTCAGCATTCAGATCTGGTCCAGGAGTCGTCAAGCTCTTTCTCTGAAGGCCCGGATCGTAAAGATGTCAGGCTCCACAGGCTGCGTGCGATCCTACGATTCTCTGTTGCATGTTCTTTGTTTCATTTTACCACCCTTTAAACATGGAAAGCACCCATTCCTAGCTTGCTGGCTGGAATGGGTGACTCCTGATCTAGGCAAAGGAATGTCTTCTGTCTGGTGAAAGGAACAATTTGCTTGTTTTTGCTGCCACGAGCCATGGATCTTTGTTTTGTTTTCTGTGCTTTGCTGGGTTTGCTGTGAGATTACTTCTTGTACCCTTGGTGTTACCACTGAACAGTCCCATCATTTGAAGACTTGACTTGAACCCTGTACATGAGGACTTGGGTGGATTACCATTATGTTTTTGAATCTGTAATTCTAGCTGTAGCTACAAGGCAATTCAATAAAATACAAAGAGATACACAGACACCTGTCATTGGAAGAAGCCCCTGAAGCTTCCAGTGACATTTCTGGTCTTCTTTCCTCTTCCCTCTGCCCCTTTCCTATTTCTGCAGCGATTTGAACACTCAGCCAAGCTGCGGCGGAAGATCACCACGTATGTGTCCTTCCCCCTGGAGCTGGATATGACCCCTTTCATGGCCTCCAGGTAGGTGGGGGTGTAGGCCCGTTCTGTGTCCGGAGGGGCTGTGATCTTATCAGGACAGGAATGCAGCTCGGATCTCCTATGGTAAGATGACTGTTGGCGGGTGCGGTGGCTCCCGCCTGTAATCCCAGCACTTCAGGAGGCCGAGGAGGGCAGATCACAAGGTCAAGAGATTGAGACCATCATGGCCAACATGGTGAAACCCCGTCTCCACTGAAAATAGAAAAATTAGCTGGATGTGGTGGCAGGCGCCTGTAGTCCCAGCTACTTGGGAGGCCAAGGCAGGAGAAACGCTTAAACCTGGGAGGTGGAGGTTGCAGTGAGCCAAGATCGCGCCACTGTACTCCAGCCTGGTGACAGAATGAGACTCCATCTCAAAAAAAAAAAAAGATGTCTGTTGATATTAATATAAACCCCACCTTCCCAAAATTTATTTATCCTGATCTTAAGATATGGCACATGTTAATGAGTGGTTTTTCATCAGATACTCTGTTTTTGTTTTGAATGTTTCTCTTAACAATTCTCAATCCACTTTCAAACCGGCAAAGTCCTCGAGGTAGGATCACAGCGAGAAGGCAGCACTTCAATTCATGGAACAGATGTTGAAGTTTGCAGCTGTAGCTTGCATTTTCCTTTCCACATCTGCCTACTATGGGGCACTTGGCATTGAGCTGCTTACCAATGCATGAGACAAATAGGAGTTTCCTGTGGCTCTGTGACAAATGACCAAAAACTTGGTGGCTTAAAATTAAATTTCCTCACAGTTCTAGAGGTCGGAAATCTGAAATCAAGGTGTTGTCAGGGCCCCATGGTCCTACAGGGGTCTGGGGGATTCCATTCCTCAGCGCCTCCAGCTGCCAGTGTTTCCACGTGTTCCTTCTGTGGCTGCGCCACTCCCCTCATTTCTGGGTCACGTGGCCAGCTCCCCTGAGTCTGTGTCCAGTTCCCTCTGCTTCTCTGTCATGACAGTGGTCACTGGCTTTAGGGCCCAGGCAGATCATCCAGGAGGATCTTATCTCAACATCTTTACTTCGAGTCTCTGCAAAGACTGGTTTTACAAATGAGGTCCCAGTCTCAGGTTCTGAGGGTCGAGACGTGGGTATTGTTATTTGCAGGGTGTTATTTTTTGGCGGCCACAGTCCCGGCCCCAGCACCGTGGAAAGCATGTTGCCTTTTGGTAGTTACTGGCCTGTCCCACCGCTGTAGCACACAGCTGACCTCCTGAATAAAACAAGACCACCAGAGTCAGAGCTTCATGCCATCAGCCTGACCACGATGGTCACGTACTGAGGGAGGTGACGGTACTGTTCTAAGGTCAGGGTCTCAAAGATCTTAGTGTTTCCTGCCAAACACAGCCGTGGGAAAATGCAGTAAACAATGCTCATGGCTTCCTCTTCCCAGCACCGCCTCTCCCCTGTCTCACTAGGAGAGGTGCTGGTCATGAAACAATGAGCAGCAATCTTTGTCCCTTTTGAGGAGGCACCTGCCTAGGTTGTGAAATGGATTCAGCTTACCCTTTCATGCTAACCCTTTACATGTGGGAGGAAGGGCGCCTTCACCATCTACTTTGTCACAAACCAAACTCAGATTCCTCCAGATCCAGCTCCCATTACCAGCCCTATTCAGGACCCATCTTGGAAGAACCAGGGGCCACACCAGGTGGCCCCAGGACCCAGGTGTGCTCTGAGGCAGAGGCCTCCACAGCTCGAGTGTCAGTGTCCTCACGAAACCTGGGGAGATTTCTACTTGAAGCATAAAGCGCAGCCCGGTGCAGTGTCTGCATGGCCAAGCCTGGATAAGTGTCAGTTTCAGGAGAGGCTTGTATCTCTGGGCCTGATGATTTTAACGATGCTGAATACTGCTGTTGTCTGTTACAGCAAAGAGAGCAGGATGAATGGACAGTACCAGCAGCCCACGGACAGTCTCAACAATGACAACAAGTAAGTGGTGCTCAGCGGTGTGGGTGTCCGAGGCCTCGGGCCAAGAGCTGGGGTGGGTTCCTGTCTGCCCTGTAGGGCACCCCGCAGGTCCCCCACCACTGACCTGCTTCCCGCTTGGCTGCCCGCAGCTCCACTAGGAAAGGCCGCTCCACGCGGCGCCACAAATGCTGCCTCCTGTTGGAGGAGCCCAGTCCCACTCCTGGCCTCTGGCAGGAGGGAGGTTCCATCTGGAAAGCTGGATGTCCATTCTTCTTGCCTTGGGGTGGTAGAAAGAATGAAAGGCTGGGGTGTTCCAGGATCCCCACTGCTGACTGCAGTCATCACTCCCACGAGATGCTGTTCCAGGAAGCGCCTGGACCCAGGCTAGAGCCAGGGAGTGTGACCAGGCTCCCTTAGTTCCTGCAGCCTCCTGTGCATCAGCCGGAGGCCCTGGGGGTTGACAGCCAGGCCCACAGGCCTCCCACTCCTTCCCTGGGCTGCCTGGTTTCTGATGGTGATGGCCTCGAGTGGCGGCGTTGAGCCACCTGCGCCCTCCCTCTCCTTTCCTCCCGCACTAGGTATTCCCTGTTTGCTGTTGTTAACCATCAAGGGACCTTGGAGAGTGGCCATTACACCAGCTTTATCCGGCAGCACAAAGACCAGTGGTTCAAGTGTGACGATGCCATCATCACCAAGGCCAGCATCAAGGACGTGCTGGACAGTGAAGGGTGCGTCCTGTCGGGTGGGAGGAAGGCCCTGTAGTGGCCACGGTGCTCTCCCCTCTGGTATAGCTGAGACCAGCCCACGTCTGAGCCTAGGACCACTCAAAGGTGTTGACCTTCATTTACCAAAGTAATGAGGCCTGTTCTGGATAGGATGCCAGCCTTGATGGTGGCAGAAGAGGTGCCTGTGCAAAGGCCCTTTCTGGAGGCATTTCCTTAGCACAGAGAACATCAAAGCAGTTGTTTTTTAACCGCGTGAACTGAACACATCAGTTCTTCTTTTTTTTTTTTTTTTTTTTGAGACGGAGTTTCGCTCTTGTGGCCCAGGCTGGACTGCAATGGTGCGATCTTGGCTCACTGCAACCTCTGCCTCCTGGGTTCAAGTCAGTCTCCTGCCTCAGCCTCCCAAGTAGCTGGGATTATAGGCACCTGCCACCACGCCCGCCTAATTTTGTATTTTAGTAGAGATGGAGTTTCTCCATGTTGACCAAACTGATTTCAAACCCCTGACCTCAGGCAATCCTCCTGCCTCGGCCTCCCAAAGCATGGGGATTACAGGCGTGAGCCACCGGGCTTGGCCCACATCAGTTCTTTATCAGCTCCTCTCTTCTCTCCAGTTTCGTTCCTTCATGGCATAGAAACCTGTTGACCCTCCAGGGGTCGGGGGACCCCAGCTGCCATGAGCTCCCTGAGGGCTTTGCACTTCACATTCTGAGCAACATGGAAGCCCTCTTGAGAGGTTTTATTTGGAAGAATCTGGGATTAAGGACAGCCTTCAGGGCGATGAGGTGGATCTGGACTGGACCCACTTGAAAACTCCTCCCTGTCTTTGCCTCCACAGGTACTTGCTGTTCTATCACAAACAGTTCCTGGAATATGAGTAGCCTTATCTGTAGCTGGTCAGAAAAACAAAGGCAACGCAAGCCTCACAAAGTGATCCTCCCTGCCTCTCCCGCCTCCCGCCGCCTCCCCGGCCTGGTGACACCACCTCCCATGCAGATGTGGCCCGTCTGCACCTGGGACCCATGGGGTCGGGATGGACCACACGGACGGGGAGGCTCCCGGAGCTGCATTGAAGATGGATGAGATGAGGGGTGTGCTCTGGGTGGGAGGAGCAGCGTACACCCGTCACCAGAACATCTCCTGTATCCTCATGATATGGGGGTGCAACCGGGGCCTCACAGCACGGAGTGGCCGCCGCCTGGCATTCCCCAGCACTCGGTGTGGAAAGGCCCCTGCCTGCCGTAAGATTATGGGTCCATTGAAGCAGTAAGCTGAAGACACAGCAGCGTAGTATGTGGGACAGAGGGCCTTGCAGATGCCTTTCTGTTCATGTTTTAGTGTTAAAATACGGAGAGTATGGAATTCTTCACCTCCGTTTTCTCAGCGGCTGTGAAGCAGCCTCCAGAGCTTCGGAAGTAAGGATACTACGTCGCGTTTTCAAGCGTGTCTGTTCCGCAGGTAACTTAGCATCAAGCTGCACGTGGAAGCATCTCGCAGTTTTCTAAAGACAGGCATTTTCTTATCCCTCTCCCTCTCCTTTTTCCACAAAGGTGAATTTCATAAATGTAATACTAGTAACGTGAATGAATTACTGAGTTTATACTGAAATTTAGATAACTTCTCCTTTAGTCTTGAGTGCGAGTCTTGCTTTTTAATCGGTGCCGTTTATGTTGCTGCCCGCCCTGTGTGCCTGGCTCCTCTGGGTGCCTTGGTGTCTGCTGGGGGCTGGCAGTAAGCGCAGTGGAGGAGAGTCGTGCTGCAGCTCATCCTGTGTCTCTGGTATCTCAGGCTGGAGTAAATGCAGCCTCTGCCGGTGTCTGATAGGTTCCCTCCCGCATATTTTCTTTGTCTGCCTTCTGTCCCATTGCCTGGCTACCACTGCCTGGCAGCCAAGTGTGTTGGTCGCAAATCTGGAGTGGCCTCTGGTGGAGCCTGCATCTTGTCTCGTCTGCCTCTGCTTCACGTTTGGTGTACTTTCGGGCATGGTGGCGGTAAAATGACATCGTGATTGAGCTTGTCAGCAGAACTGAAAGAGAAAGTAGAAGGATATGCATTGTTCCTTGTAAGATATTTTGCATGTATCTGTGTATTCAGAGATGGTTTGTCCATTTGTCCACTGAGAAATTATAAACTAGGGGCAAGAGGGAGGAAAAGTACTTAAACATAGTTTATGAAGCAACTGTGTCTCAGGCTGGCTTGTCCCAGGAGCCCCAGCTGCATTTGAACTGAGGCTTCTTCAGTCCTGCAGGAACAGGATCATCTGTCTCGGGGGTGGGCGGATGTTTTTATAGACAGCCAGGGAGTCAACACTGTCGGCTCTGTGGGCTATGTGGTCTCTGCCATAAATAGTGCAGAAGTGTGGCTATGTCCAGTACAACTTTTAGACACAGAAATCTGAATTGCATATAATGTTCCGTGTCAAGAAAGTTAGATTTTTTTTTTTTTAAACTATATAAAAACATGAAACGTATTCTTAGCTCACAGGCCATGGAGAAGCTGGTGGGCATCAGACCCAGCTCCTTAGCTGGCTGGGCTGGGGAGGGGGCGGTGACAGTGGCAGCTGAGTAGCTACTCACTGCTCAATGTAGAAAATACGAGAACACAGGACTTGGCGATCACAGCCCGCAGAACCGTCATGGGCGGCAGAAGCCTTAGGGATGCAGTTTCTTGCCCACGTGCTCAGTTCATTTTCTGTTGTCTTTCTGCATTTAATTCACGTGGAAGCATGCTTTATAAAATGAAACAGATGGGCTGAGATTTTCAGAAATGGCCCCTTGTGACCAAGTTTTGCTGTTTCGATGACAGTGCTTTGAAGATCTCTTTTGAGGATGAGCAGTCTTTTTTTTTTTTTTTGAGATGGAGTTTTGCTCTTCTTGCCCAGGCTGGAGTACAGTGGCGCAGTCTCGGCTCACTGCAACCTCCACCTCCTGGGTTCAAGCAATTCTCGTGCCTCGGCCTCCCACGTAGCTGGGACTACAGGCATACACCGCCACGTTGGGCTAATTTTTGTATTTTTAGTAGAGATGGGGTTTCACCATGTTGGCCAGGCTGGTCTCGAACTCCTGACCTCAGGCAATCCACCCACCTCAGCCTCCCAAAGTGCTGGGATTACAAGCATGAGCCACTGCGCCTGGCCTGTGAGCAGTCTTTTAGTCAGGAACAAATCTAATAGGAGAGTTGACTGAAGTTGGCCCACAGGATTCTGAGCTGGGCAGTGCCTCCCTGAAGGCTTGCTACCTTGGGACGCCCTGGTTTACTGCGGTGTCTTGCGGAAATGCAGAAGGCAGTGTGTGGGCCTTGGGCCTTTCTGGCAGCTGCCCGGGTTTGGCCAGGCCCTGCCTCCCCTCCCCACTGCCAACCCCTGGTCCCCTTCCTCTTTCCACTTGCATTCGGGGGTGTCTGCTGTTCTGAGAACATTAGAACTGGGAAGAGAGGTGGAGTCACATGCATTCTTGGTGGGCATTATTCTAAACTTTGGTATCCAAGTTCATCCCCCTTCTTCCACGGTGGCATTGCCGTTCTAAGCAGTTCCCCCATGCGTGCTGCTGAAGAGCTGCTCACCGGAGGCAGGCAGCGGCCCCGGCACTGCCCCTTGCATTAGGTCTTGTGTTTGATGTGCTCTTGTGAATTTACTTTGTCGGAACAAAATATTTACATGTTGGGTTCAGGAATCTCTCCTTTTAGCTCCCCATCTGGCTATGAAATTCAGGAAACCTCTTCTCCCGTTGCCTAGTAATCACCCCATGTAGGTGTAAATTGTGACAAAGTGCATCTGACCACTAAGGGGCCCCCTCGGTGACCCCAACACATTCACAGCAGTGTTAAAAATGGCCTGTGTTTCGGAGATGCTGGCTGGCCTTTCAGTGCTTCCCAGGAAGCCACATGGCCTTTCCCTCTTCAGATGCCTGAAGGGAGTGCTTTGAGACAGGGGATGTGCTGGGAATGTGGGCGGCCTCCCTCCGGCCCCGGGGCCCTCTGTGGACCTGGGCTCCCTGGTGAGCACTGCAACCTCCCTGGGCGTTCCCTCCGGCGCCAGCGCCACTGCAACATATAGACCCGAGTGCTATTGTATTTTGGCTTGGTGTGTATGCTTTTCATTGTGTAAAATTGCTGTTCTTTTGCCAATTTAAGTGATTGTTTTGTTTACTGTAAGTTTGAAAATAAAAATTAAGAAAAAAATTCCAATTGACTGTGCTGTGGTTGGAGACTTTATTTACCAAGATGTTTACTCTTTCCTTTCCCCTCCCATTTTGAGGAGCTCTGTGACTCCTCCTCTTCCCCTAATGCTTTGTAGTCTCTTTTCTGTCATAATAAAGCTACATTTTCTCTGAAAACTGGCCGGTTTTCCTTTTATTGACACAAGCAGCCGAGGAGAGGGTGGCAGGAGGGAGAAGAGCAGCCAGGGCAGACTGGCCTGCATGGGGGCGTCGCTGGTCTGAGTCAGTGGCCAGAGCTACAGCCTGGCTTTGTGCCTAAAGACTTGTCTGGGTGTCAGGAAGGCCATGCACTCAACGTTTCGTCCCTTTCTGTGAGTGGCCTGTTGCTGCTTGAGCCTCGTCCCTCCTTTTTTGGGCAGGAGGGTGACATCCTGGATTCAGGACAGCCATGGACCTTCAGACCTGAAGCCCTTGACATGCTGAATCCTTGCCAGGCTTGGATTACAAGACCCAGGCTGTGGTTATGTGCATTTTGTAGCAAGCTCCCTGCATGGAGAGTAGCAAATGGATAGAAATACTGTCATCAGTGGAGAGAAGATGTGAACAGCTATTCAAGTGCATGGTTCTGTGACAGGTCACGAGGCCATGGTGGACCTCGATGACATCCTCTCCCAGCCGCCCCCACATACTTCCCCTGCCCTCAGCGGGTCAGGAGTCTCCTGCTCAGCCTCATCTTCAATTCTGAAGCCTCTGAGTTCTGAATAGTTCTGCCCCCTCCTTTTTCAGATGCTTCTGTGGCCAACCTTTATGGCAAGTTATTTGACTTCCTTTACATGGAAACACCAAGAGCACCAGAGAACACTCCGGGTTTCAGACTTAGTTCTGTCTCCTCATATTAAATAGAACCATTGTTATGTCGCCTGGGGGAAGCTTCACTCTGCCTGGGTCCTCAGACCTTCCAACCAGCAAAGCTCCATTTCTCCGGAACAGGCGTAGGAAAACTTCGAGACATTTGGGTACAATACTCAACATCGTCCACTTTCACACCTTCACTCTCACAACTACACCTGGTTGTGGGCAAGTCAGCACCATATACTGGTTTCCAGTGGAAAGCATAACATTCATCTCGTAAGACAACCTCACCACTTAAGCATAACCCGCGATCGTAAGCCCAGTTGCTTCCAGGTGGCGGCTGACATAGTGAGAAGTTAGTTCCCTGGTCAGGGGCC
The DNA here is from genome assembly GCF_037993035.2 of Macaca fascicularis. Taxonomy (NCBI): domain Eukaryota; kingdom Metazoa; phylum Chordata; class Mammalia; order Primates; family Cercopithecidae; genus Macaca; species Macaca fascicularis. Next base: position 20,408,479 of record NC_088390.1, on the reverse strand, counting down.
GCGGCTGCACATCCCTCACTGTGAATAGGGTACCCTGGTAGCAAGCAATGCCCTGTGGGCTGCTGTGATGGCAACAGGCAGGGCCGGCGAGTCTGTGTCCAGGTAGGGGCTCCCTGCAGTGAAGGCCGATCTCAGCCCTCTCCACAGTGTGGGCAGCCTGCCCATAGGTGGCCAACCGGTCCTCCTGGGAAACAGTCATCGACACCAAGTCTTACAGGGATCGACACCAAGTCTCTCATCAGCAGATGGGGCACTCGGCAGTGGTGTCGGCCTGGTCAACCTGGTCAGGGCACGAGCAGGATGCTGAGCCTCTTCCCTCCCATGTCTGTCTGATGGCCACTTTGTCCGTGGGTCCATCCAGCAATCGTGGTGGCTGGGGAAAGGAGCTGACTCCATCCACCTGGCGTGCCGTTTTCCCCACCTCAGGATCAAGAGCATCCTCTGCAGCGATTCTCTTTGGTGGGAACATGGGAATGTAGATGAAACTATCTTCACAGTGTGAGCTGCTGAGGCAATGACTGCAGGGCACCCCTGCCCTCTGGGAAGCCCGGCTGGAAGGCGCTTGGCAGTGGTCCCTGCTGTGGCTGCGGCAGGGGCTAGGCTGCAGGACAAGGCTTCCAGGAGGGGGGTGATGTGGCAGGCAGGGCCTCAAAGCCTCCAGGTGCCATGTTGGCATAGCAAGCTGGGGCACTCGGGGCACCGGTGGGCCAGTCTCCGGGGTGCAGACTGCCTGCACTGCAGCAATGAGGCCGGGAAGAGGCTGCAGTGTTCACAACTGTTGACCCCCTTGAGCCAGCCCCCCACATCCTCATCACTGCACGGGCTCAGCGTCTCTGGCCTGGCTTGCCCAGGTTCTCCGATGTGAATCCTTACAGCATCAGGGCTCACAGTGCCCTGGTCCCCTACGTGGTCACCTGGGGGCCCGTGGTGCCCCTGTCCTCCTAGGACTGGAGTTGAAGCCAGGCCCCTTGGCCTGGGACTCAGGACCTGGGGGATGGGCTCTGACCCACAGGCCTGGGCCTCTGGAGTCCTAGGGGTCCCCGTGTGGCCCCCTGGCCTGAGGCTGGCTGGCTGGGGCTGCAGGACCCCCATGCTCAGCCTTCCCTCCAGAGGCCTTGATGGGACCAAGTTCCCCACTAAATGGGATTTCCCAAGGCCCAAAGGCCAAACAATAAAATAGCAATAACAACCAAGGTCCAGCAGCCATCTGGGGCTGTAAGGCAGCTGGGCGGGTACCGTCTGGGCTCCTTCCATTCCAAGTTCTTCTTCTACCGAGGGGGGTTTGCAGGCAGGCGCCACCTTGCTGCTGGGGGGGTCTCTCGACCTGCGTCCTCTCTGTCATAAGCCCAGGCAGGGCCTGGTGTCAGGGTCCCAGGGGGTTTGCTGGACCAGGCCTGGCCTGTGGTTCCAGAGCTGCCCAGGTAAGATGTTGGAAGTGACGGGCACAGTAGCCCTGTTCAAAATTGTAGCTGGGGAACCATGGGCTCCCAACGTCCAGGTCTGTCGGGCGCTGTGGCAGAGTTCCAGCACAGGCATTTTCATATACAAGGCCTGACCTCACTGGGTGACAGGCTGGCCTCATCTTGAGCCTCTGGGCCCCTCACAGAGTGGCTTGCTGCCCTGGGTTCTGGTGAAGCCGCCTTGTGCTGCTGGGCCTCGGCCTCAGCCTTGAGGATAGCCCAGTCAGGCCAAGCTGGGGGAGGACAAGGCTTTTGTCCTGCAGGGACTGATGGCATGAGTCCCTGGAGCTGAGCTGGTGGGGTGGGGAGAGCCAGTCTGTCCCCCTCACATAGGGGCCCAATGCCAGGGGACGCCCTTGAGGACGCTCACTTGAGTTCTGCTGGAAAAAACGGACATGGTTGGCATCTTCACTGAGCCCATGGGGCCTCTCCAGGGCTGGGCCCCACAGGCCTGGGCCTCTGGAGTCCTCCAGGTCCCCGTGTGACCCCCTGGCCGGACACTGAGGACGCCCCTGCAGGCTGCTGATCCCAGGGTGAGGGCTGTGTGCAGCCTGGGGTGGGGGAACTTTCAGGGAACCTCAAGTCGCTCCTGAAATGGTCCCCAGGGTACCGGCTGGCTCGGGGCTTCCTGCCTCATGCCCTCATCTCAGGGCTGTTCAGCAGCCCCGAGTCAGAACTCAGGTGAAAGGGACCTTCACTATCACCCACCCCCTTGCCACCTCGCATGGGGTCTGTCTCCACAGTGGGTGGGAAGTGAGTGGGCACGGGTTTCCCTCTCTCCTCCAGGCCGTCCACCCCATGCCAGGGCTGGACCGATCCCACGCCCGGCTGAACTCTTGGTTCTGGCTCTGGGTCAGGGCTTCCCCCCCGTGCCCTCTGCCCAAATCCTCTCTGGGTCAGGGACACTGATTCTCTTGTCCACCTGGTTTGTTGTCTTGACACCCTTGGAGGGGCACTCAAGAATGAGGGGTTCCTGCTGCTTGGAGGTGGGGGCAGGGGCTCCCACACCTGGATCTGACTGTCCCAGTGCCCTTCAGGGCCCTTTGAGAGGGCGATGGGGACAATGTGGAAAGTGGGGGAAGGAAGTCGGGGGTCCTGCCCACAGCCATTGCCAATCTGTACCTCATGGCCAGGACACATGCGCTCAGTGCCTGCCCTGAGGGCTGGCAGACCCATTTTATTTCCTTAGAGTAGAGGAAGAAGGCCGGTGCGGTGGCTCACGCCTGTAATCCCAGCACTTTGGGAGGCCGAGGCGGGCGGATCACAAAGTCAAGAGATCGAGACCAGCCTGGCCAACATGGTGAAACCCCGTCTCTACTAAAAATACAAAAATTAGCTGGGTGTGGTGGCGTGTGCCTGAAGTCTCAGCTACTCGGGAGGCTGAGGCAGGAGAATGGCGTGAACCTGGGAGGCGGAGGTTCCAGTGAGCCGAGATCGACTCACTGCACTCCAGCCTGGCGACAGAGCGAGACTCTGTCTCAGAAAAACAAAAAGAGTAGAGGAAGGCCGGGCGCGGTGGCTCAAGCCTGTAATCCCAGCACTTTGGGAGGCCGAGACGGGCGGATCACGAGGTCAGGAGATCGAGACCATCCTGGCTAACACGGTAAAACCCCGTCTCTACTAAAAAAATACAAAAAACTAGCCGGGCGAGGTGGCGGGCGCCTGTAGTCCCAGCTACACAGGAGGCTGAGGCAGGAGAATGGCGGGAACCCGGGAGGCGGAGCTTGCAGTGAGCTGAGATCCGGCCACTGCGCTCCAGCCCTGGCGACAGAGCGAGACTCCGTCTCAAAAAAAAAAAAAAAAAAAAAAAAGAGTAGAGGAGGAAGAGATGCAGGAGGAAGACCAGGTAGGAGGGCTGGTGGGGCCAGGGCACTCCCCACCACTGACTGTCCCAGAGGGTGACTCGGGAGGGGACCTGGTGCTGGGGCTCACCTGGGGGTGACAGGTCCCAGTGTTTCCTTGAGTTCCTTCATGGAGGTTTGAAGGTTCCTGAGGACCGCGTTGTCCTCCAGGGCCCAGCTCTGAGACAGTCGCTCCTGAAACTCCCAGACGGTGCTCTAGCAAAGCTTCATGAGGCACTCTAGGGACAGGGTGGGCATCAGGCTGGGAGGGTTCCCTGCAGGGGATCGGTGTCTGCTCCCTGTTTCCACCAGGCCCACCTCCCACTGGGTGATGCCAGGTCCTTTTTGGCCACCCCAGGGTCTGGCTGTGCACAGGAGGCCACCGCTGGGGCAGGCCGGGCAGGGAAGTGCTCACCACACTCCTGACTTTCATCTGGGTCATGTACAGGGTGGGCTCAGTGTCATCATGCCTTGCCCAGCCCACCAGGCCAGACCCCTCCTTGAGACAGAGCAGAGAGTCACAGGAACAGTGTAAGGACACGTCCCTCAGGCCAGCCGGGGTCTGTGCCTCGTGCTCCCCAAGGCACCCTCGGGCACACGGGACTTACCCCTGTGTATTTTGAATGACGCATGCGCCATGGCCATCAGTACCCGCTCGCCCTCCAAGACGAGCACATCCCACAGTTACAGGGTGAGCCCGAAGGATTTTGTGAGGACAGCAAGTGTGGGAGGACCTGTCTTTCTGGGCTGGGATCGGAGGCCTGAGCAGAGCCCCCTGGGGTTTCAGTCCCCTGGAGTGCTGGGGACTCCTCTCCATGGGATGAGACCCCCCTATAAAGCTGGGTCAGACCAGGTCCTGCAGCTCCTCATGGGGGACACACCTCAGCAGTGATGTGGCTTCCGGAAGGAGGGGCTTCCTGAGGACTTTGGGCTTCCTTGGGTCCTCCCAAGTCGGGTCCTGGCCCAGTCTGCCCATAAGGCTGGGCCTAAGCCCTGGCCTCTGCCATGGGATGCCCCCTCTCAAGCAGGGCCTGGTGTGTGTGTCATGCAGGGACCTGCCTGTGCCTCCTACGGGCTGGGGGTGAGCCGAGTCCTCCTGGTGGAGCTGGACCCCTGGGCTGTGGCAGCTGGGCACTGTGTTCATGGGCTGGGGTCTCCCTGTGCCTCCTTGCCCCATCAGTGCAACACCGGAGGAACCACTGCAGCATGAAACCATCAACGCACAGCCCTTCCTTGTCCTAAAGGGAGGGCACAGGTGCTCAGGGCCCCTTGAGTTGCCCTGCAATCCTCCCTTCCAGGCCCCTCTGCAGACCCTTCCTCAGGGGGCAAAGCCCAAGGGTCTCCCAACACATCCATGCACGACGCCTGGTGGACACACTTCCCTTAGCCCTGCTTAGCCAGAGCTCAGCCCTGCTCCCAGCGCCTCTGGATCCTCTGGGGCAGGAAAAGGACACCCAACTTCGAATTCATGGAGAATCCCCATCCCAGGTCGGGCCGTGGCTGGGACTCGGCCTCTTGCCAGCCCCATGAGGGGCTCGAGTCTCCCCTGGCCCATGGGACCCAGGGTGTCGTTCACTCACCAGGCGTCTCATGATCTTCGGGAAGGACTTTGCAGCACCTGCTCCTGGTGCGATAGGCGCCTCCGGAGCCAGGCAATATTTGGGCTGTAGAATACTGAGAAGCCCCCGACCCATCACCCCATCAGAGCCCACGCCCAAGATGTGGAGGCGTCAGCTGGAATTGCTGGGTAGTGGCAGGGGACCCCGGGCCCCAAGGCCTCCCTCTCTACCATCCAGTGATCCCACCACACAGCCTCAGCCCTGAGGAGGAGGGCCCTGGCTGGAAGCGCTGCCCAGTGGCTTCCCGGGTCGAGGTGCCAGGAGGACAGGCCTCCTCTGACACCATGAGGCAGGGCTGAGGCAGGTGGGTGCCAGCAGGGAGAAGGGGGTGGGTGTTGGGGTGCTGGATGTGGGGTCAGGCTAGGGGACATGGGATGGGCAGACATTGCTATCTGGGCTTCGTCGGCCCATTCATGTGCAGGGAGGGTGGCTGGGAGCGCAGCCAGCTGGGAGGCAGGAGGACCCTCAGGGAGGTGAGTGGCGCCTGCACAAAGTCGGGGCTGGCTTTGGGCGACAGAGGCGGCCAGGGGGAGGTATGGGTCCCTCTGCTGTTGGGGATGAAAAGCGTCTGACTTGAGGTGAGAGGGTCCCCGTCCAGGCCCAGGCTGCTGTGGGACCTCAGCAGGGACATCCTGGAGACTCCAAACAAGCTGGGATGCAAGGAAGACACCTTGCCTGGAAGTTGGGAATCACCGGCCAGGGTGGCCGTCCCCTGGCCTTGCTGTGAGAGGCCCGGGGGCAGCTGTCCACCTACCCTGCAGGGAGTGCCTCGATTGTCCAGCAGCTGTCCAACACCCAGAAAGCATCTTCCTCCAGCAGATACAGGAGGAGGGTGGCGGTGACGCGGCTCGGGTCCCTGTGGTAGCCCACCTCCTGCAAGAGCCAGAGTCACCATGGAAGGATGTCACCTGGGAGGGCTGAGGCCACCTGGGAGGACTCACGTCACCAGAGATGGCAGAGGTCCTCAGGGACACCTGCCACAGGTCCCCGGGGATTTGGGGTGCAGAGGCTGCACCTCTCCCCCTGGCACTCAGAATGAGGACTGAACAGGTCACACGTGACTCAGTTGACAAGGAGCCTGGAGGGATTCCTGCAGCGAGCACCCGAGCTCACATGGCCCGAAAGGGCACAGACAAGGATTGCTCATGCCCCCTATCCTGGGCCAGGCTGGGGAGGCCACTGTGGTAAGCCTGGAGTAGCACCTGTGGACTGCACCCACCATGAGGGCAGGTGGCAGGGTGCTGACCACCACACAAAGGGTCCTGTGATGGCCCAGGGGCTGCCCGCTGGGCACAGGAGAGCAGCTGGGTGCACAACAAATGTGGGCAGCCCATGGAGTCGGCTTAGTGGCTCTTCCTGCCTGGAATGGTCTGGAAAGCGGGGGCTGAGCAGGAGCAACCACCTGGGTGACCCCCTCCCTGTCTGCTGGGCTCCTACGGGGTTCGGGCAAAGGGGAAATTGGATCCCTTCCAGCTTTCTGGTGAAGAAGAGGCTTCCTCAGGATGCAAACTCATTTCATGACAAGAGCCTGGCCCATCAGGCACCTCAGCCACTTGTCAAACCTGTCTCCTGTGAGGACCATCTGCATGCGACCCTGCCAAGCTCCTGGGCCTCGGGGCAACACCAGGAGGGGAAGGTCATTTCTTCGTCTGAGACGTGGTGGTCGGGTGCAGGTGACACCAGGATTCTGGGCCTCAACCCCTTTCCATCTCAGTTTGACCCCTCGCGCCGCCCCCTTGCTTGGGTGTCCACGCCAGCAAGTGAGCTTGAGTCCTCCTTACTACATCCTGGTGGGTCACGAACACTGAATTTTCAAGAAGTGCTGACACCCCCGGGAGACACCCATGCCTGTGAATATGGGCACAGGGCCCAGGAATATCGCTGCCCAGGAATATTCACAGGGTTATATGCAGAATAGGCCACGAGGATGTCACATAATTCCTGCTGCCTAGAAAAGAGGGAAAAGGGGGTTTTGTTTTGTGTGGATGCTGTCAGTTTCATTTTGTCTACAAACCCTGACAACGAACACAATTCTGGGTTCAGATGATCTGTGAGCTCCTCAGGACACCTGAGTTTTTAGGAGTTTTTTCAGTAAAACCCACATTCCTTGCAATGCAAATATCACAGGGGTGCAGTCGGATCAGTGATCATTTTCACTCTGGTTGATTTTTTTCTTCCCCTTTTTCTCACTTTGCACACATTGAAGTCCAGTCTTCGGGACATGCAGTTCCACGGTTCTTAACTAATGTGCAGAGCCTCCTGTCCACCACTGCAGCCCCTCCTGGAGCGGCTCCTTCATCCTCATCCCCAGCGTGTCCCTTTTGCAGTCTCCCGGCTCTGTCAGTGCCTGGCCATCCTGACCTGTTCTCTTGTCTCTATGGTTTGCCCTTTTCCAGAATGGCCAATGAATTGGAATCCTGTGGTGGTAGCCTGTTGGGTCTGGCTTCGTTCCCTCAGCAACACACATCTAAGATCCACCCATGTTCCTGCGGGCATCAGGGGTTCGCTCCTTTTCCTCACTGAGTTGTCTCTGTCTGAAGAGTGGAACCCCCTTCCTACCCAGTTCCCATGTTGAAGATCATCTGGGCAGCCTCTGGGTATGAGCGACAATCAGTCAAGCAGTAAAATGTGGCATGTGGGTTTTATTTGCAAGTCAATTTTCAAATCAATGTGGTCAATATCTGTGACACTTTGGGGACATGTGGTACGAGGCCACTGAGCTTTGTGAGCCACGGCCCATCTGACTTACAAAGTGGCTGTGCCCTGTCGCATTCCCACCAGCCATGGATGAGTTTCCGGGGCCCTGCATCCTCCCTGGTATTTTGGGCTGTCAGTGCTGCCCAGGAAGGCTCCTGAGCCCTGCCATCTTGCCACCTTCCCGTGGGTCCCTACCCTGGGTTGTGGCTCTCATTTCTGTACAGCACCAAGCCTGCCACACCCCCTCAAGGGGACACCTCCTCCTGGGCTTAGCCCTGAAGGCCCCGCATCCTGAGAACCCTGGGCCCAGGCAAACCTGAAGGCCGGCATCCCACACCCACCCTTCCCGGGTGCCACTCTCCTGGATATCTGCCTGCCAGGATGTCTTAAACTGATTTTATCAAGCTGCAGCGAATAACAGGGATGAGCCCCGGGCCTGAACAACAGGGATGAGCCCCAGGCCTCTCCACTTAGAAGCAGGGGCAATGACAGGACGGAGGGATGGCCTGAGGCTTGTCACCCAAGCATCGAGAAGGGCGAGGACCCCAGTTTCACGCACTCACGCTGGGACGACTTGGCCAGATTTTGACAGGACCTTGAGCGGGGCTGGCAGGAGCAGGGACCCCTCCTCTTCTTGAGGAAGCAGGCCACTGTCACCAGGAAGCAGCAGAGGACAGCACATAGGCAGAGCCCCAGCGTGCTGTAGACCAGGGCCAGCTGATCCGCACTCAGCTTCAGCCCCAGGAGAGCTGCAAGACAGCGTGAGACCCCTCTCCGCAGTGCCTTCTCCTCTTCCCCTCCTTAGGCTCAAGCAATCCACATCCTCCCATCTCCCTGCTGCGGGCCCGTCTGGCTCCTGGAGAGGCTGGGCTCCTTTCCTGACCCTGAGGCTGGCTGGGATGCCCTCTGGGTCCTGGAGGAGGTTGATCCCTCCCCCGATCCTGGCAGCAACTTCCCAAGGCCTCGAAACTGGAAACGGGAGCTGGAAATATGAGCTGGGCCTTCTTGTCTCCACTTGCTAGGGCTGTAATTGGGAGAGCGCTGGAGATGGGCGGATGGGTGACTGGACAGATAAACAGACAGCGCTCCAGGGAGCATGTCCCTGGGCATACTGAACTGGGCCCTTCCTCCAAGGAGAAACCTTTCTGGGTGAGCGTTTATAGTCGTCCCTTGGTATCCATGGGGGATTGGTTCCAGGATCCCCCACAGATACCAAAATCCACGGATGTCCGAGTGTCTGATACAAGATGGCCTCGCATTTGCATATAACCGATGCACATCCTTGTGTACAATTAGAGTCATCTCTAGATTACTTATAATACCAAATACAATATAGATGCCATGTAGATGGGTGTTATACCGTATTGTTTAGGGAATAACGACAAGATAAAATGGCTGCAGAGGTTCAGTATAGATGCAACTATTCACTTTCTTTACTGAGTATTTTACAGCCGCTGTTGGTTGAATCCACAGGTTTAGGGCACATGACACAGAGGGCCCACTGTGGTTTGAGAGTAGGACAGGCGACATCACACTGAGACCCAGGACTGCAGGTGCCACCAGGTGGGCCTTGGGCATCAGGGCACCTGGCCGCCCTGTGACTCAGGACTTGTGCCTCCAGGTTTGGATGCCAGAGACAGGCCTAGCCCAGGCAAAAGCCCTCCCCTTGGAAGTTCTCCTTATCCCAAAAGCTCTTCCCTGTCCCTGGAGCTGGGCATCCTCTAGGCACTGGGTGAAAGGACAGATGAGCCAGATTTAAGACGACATGTCGAGAAGAGCGAGTCCCACTTTGTGCCGGGCACTTCCCCTATAGCACCCCCCTCATCCTCCCGCTCTGATGGTGGACAACTACCCCTATTGAAAAAATTGAGCCTGGACATGGTGGCTCATACCTGTAATCCCAGCACTTTGGGAGGCTGAAGCCGGCGGATCACAAGGTCAAGAGATCGAGACCATTCTGGCCAACATGGTGAAACCCTGTCGCTACTAAAAATACAAAAATTAGTTGGGCATAGTGGCATGCATCTGTAGTCCCAGCTACTCAGGAGGCTGAGGCAGGAGAATCTCTTGAACCCAGGAGGCAGAGGTTGCAGTGAGCCGAGATCGCGCCACTGCACTCCAGCCTGGCGTCAGAGTGAGTCTCCGTCTGGAAAAAAAAAAAAAAAAATTGAGACAGAATTTGTATAGCATCAGATTTGCCATTTTAAAATGTACAACACATCACAAGGTTGTGCAGCCATGGCCACTAATCTGAGACCATCTTTATCCCAAACAGAAACCCTGTCTCATCAGCAGTCACTCCCCATCCCCTCTCCTCAGCCCCTGGCAACCGCTCATCTCCTTTCTGTCTCTATGGATTTGCCTATTCTGGACATTTCATATTAATGAAATCGTACAACACGTGGTCTTTTGTGCCTGGCTCCTTGCACTTGTGTTTTCAGGGTTCACCACGTCTTGCCATGCTATATATTAGACCTTCGTTCCTCTTTAGGCGGAACGGACAGACACATCTGTTACGCATTCATCAGGGAAAGGGCATTTGGGTTGATTCCACTTTCTGGCTATCATGAATATGCTGCTGTGAACATTCACATCCACATGTTTGTGTGGACAAATGTTTTCCATTTTCTCGGGTATATACCTAGGAGAAGAATGGCTGGGTCGCATGATAACTCTGTTTCATTTTTTGAGGACCTGCTGGACTGTGTTGCACAGCATCCGTCGTTCACACTCCATTTTACAGATGACAAAACTGAGTCTTTAAGATATTGTTCCCAGTCACAGAGCTGCACCTGGGGGTCGGTCTGACCAACTCCCAGGTGGGTGCTCCAAGCCTGAGGGCCACACAGCGGCCCCAGGGCTGGTGCTGCCCCTCTTCCTCACACACGCTCTTAGATTCAGGAATCTTTAGTGACAGAGCTGCTAGGACTCTTAGGGGTCATCAGTGTCACTCTGACATTTACAGGGGGGAGATGGGAACTTGGGATGAGTTAGTGTCACTCCACCAGCCGGTGGCTTCCTTCATGTCCGGTGCCCAGAGCTCAGAGAGGCCTAAAGGAGGAAAGTAAAGCCCCCAGGACCAGCAAACTTGGTGCCACACACCCAAGGCTTACTTGCTCCTACTCACCTCTGGAATCAAACACAAACTATGCCCTGGAAGCATGAGCAGGGGAGACGCTGCCAGCCCTCAGAGCACAGACAGAACACCGGGCTACAAGATGTTACTAAGTGAAAATGAACTAGATTGATTCAATCAGGAAGACTAAACATGTGCACACATTTCAAATGTTTCAATGTGAGATTCTGAAACCCAGACCACACTCTGAGGTTGGGGTAGTGAGTGTTGAGAGACCACGCCCAGAGCACGGTCACCCAACATCACTCCCTTGTGGACTATCTGGGACTCATTCCAGGAGAGTGCTGTGGGGGTGAGGCTGTGCCACTCTGGGCCTCCACCTCAAGAAGGCCTGACACCCTTGGTTTTTGTTCCCTTAGGAGCTTTGAGCACCACTCAGGTCGTCCAGGTGGAGAGGCCCCATGAAGAGGGACAGGTCCTGAGATCACCTAGAGGAGAAGCGAGGCCTGACCATCGCAGCATCAGAGCCAAGCCTCCAATGGCTCCATCCCCAGGACCATCTGCTCGAGAGACCCCAAGCAAGAGCAGCAGAAGATACACCCAGCTGAGCCCCGCTACCCCACAGAGCCATGCAAGGCCACATGATGGTCATTTTTAGGGCACTGAGTTTGAATGACCAGAACAGAGACTCGCTGCTCTTGAGGACATGAAGAAGGTGCCCCAGCTTCTCATTCCTCTCTGCCCAGGCCAACGATCCGAGGCTTTCTGTGGAAAATGAAACATAGCTCTTGCCTGGCCCCTAGGATACACATGTGATTCAAAATCCCTAGCCTAAGAAAATCAATGCAAATTAGAACTAAGAAAAATATCACTTTCTACCTGTCACGCCAGGAGTGGGAGCACAGGCAGCTTGCATATTGGTGGTGGGGTGGACTCTCAAGGGCCATTTGGAACCACCCCCCACCATTTACAACATGCCTCCCTGGCTCCCCTTGCTGCATCAGCTTCACTTCTAGGGCTGCATCTCCCCCAGCACACAAATCGTATTCCTCCAACATTGTTCAGGTTGCAAAAGACTGGATCCAGCCTAGCCTTCCATCTACAGGGGATGAAGGGTTAAATGCAGCATGGCACGCTCCCGAGAGGGAATACCACACAGTCACTCCAGCCAATGAGGCAGGGCCATGTGTCCTAAGAGAGAACATCCCCAAGAAATGTGGGGTGAGAATAGCCAGGCAGGCACTCTGATGCCACCCCAGTGGAAGGCAGACAAGGAGCTGTAAATAAGCCTTGCTTGAGATTATGTGAGAAAGGACAGGCGGGAATCCACAGCATGGAGAGGCCCTGCCCTGCGGCTCACTGTCTACTGTTCCCCAGGACCAAAGGGGCCTAGTCGCAAGCTTTTGCCAAAAAATGCAAATTAAAAAAAATTGCTCATTCTCTAGACTTGTCTGAAAATCAAGTCCGGGGGAAGCGTCCCAGAGGCGCAGCTTGCAGGTATTACCACCAGGAGGCAGCACCCACAGTTTCCGCGGCCTTGGGACCAGGCGGGCTGGCACAAAGTTTATTTCTACGCTTTTTCTTTTTTTCTTTTTCTTTTTTTTTTTTTTGAGACGGAGTCTAGCTCTGTTGCCCAGGCTGGAGTGCAGTGGCCGGATCTCAGCTCACTGCAAGCTCCGCCTCCCGGGTTTACGCCATTCTCCTGCCTCAGCCTCCCGAGTAGCTGGGAGTACAGGCGCCCGCCACCTCGCCCGGCTAATTTTTTTTGTATTTTAGTAGAGACGGGGTTTCACCGTGTTAGCCAGGATGGTCTCGATCTCCTGAACTCGTGATCCGCCCGTCTCGGCCTCCCAAAGTGCTGGGATTACAGGCTTGAGCCACCGCGCCCGGCCTTTCTTTTGTTTTTCAAACTGTTTTCAAAGCCATTTCTCACCCAAAAATACTTTCCCCAGCCTGCTGCGGCTCCCAGCGCAGGCTCGGTTCAGCCCGCTAGGCAGCACTGGGACTTGTCATTTAGGGGTGGGCCTGGCGGGGGACAGGGAGGGGGCAGGAGGGCAGGGGGCTATGGTTCTGGATGTTTGATTCAGCCGCCTTCGCCTTCAGTGTCTGCATCTGCAGAGTGGGGCCCGATACCCCTCTCTCTCCACAGACGGGCTTGGCTTTAGCAAAGGTCCCTGCAAACATGCAGGAGGCAGGGGACCTGGGTAGAAAGTTCCAGCCCGTGGCCATGCACTCACACCTTGGGGGCCCAGCCAGCAAGGGGAGCCTGGTGGCAAGGTGGGCAGGGGTGGGCAGGGGCTGCTGGACCTCTTGCCCGGCCAAGGTTTCTGCCACCCTCCTCGGGGGTCCTGGGCTGCAGTTCCCCGTGATAGTCCCCATTTCCTGATCCCTCTGCTCTGCAAGCATCTCTCCTTCCCTCCCTGTGCTCTTGGCGCCCTGAACATTCCAGGTGTGTCCCTGACACATAGTGGGCTGCCAGTGCTTAAGAGGGGCTTTTCTACGTGAGGTACAGCCTCCCTGTGAGGTCATCACAACCTCCAAATGTGCACACCTTCAGGCCTTCCCTGCAGAGGACTCTACATCCTCCGGGTGTCTGTGTATGTGCATGCACGCGCGTGTGTGTGTACACGTGCGTGTGCGTGCATATCCGCATGTGCGTGCATGCATGCGCAGGTGTATAAGTTCAGGAAAAGGCAGGAGGGCAGGCTGGGTGTAAGTCTCCCGTCTGGTGTGTGGCCTTGGACTGAAGTGGTTTCCAGAGTGTCACCTCCTTCTCTCCTTTGGGCCTGGGGTCCCTGGGTCTTTCTGGGGCCACCTCTCTTTAAGGTGAACCTCCATCTTGCTGGGGGTAGGGACACATAGACTTCAGCCCCTGTTCCCAGCACCCAGATCACGCCCATCGAAACAAAGCCTCCCTGGTCCCCACATCTGACTCCAGCTTCTTGTGCAGCATCTCCTTAGGGGCGTTCCTTCGCCCCTGCGACACTGGCCCACCCTGTCCCCTGTGGTTCTGTCCCCGCCTTTGCAGGTCCCTGGACCTTGGCTTCAACCCCGGGAAGCAAAACCGGAGCATCCTGCTGCCCCCTTGTGAGGGCACATGGTACAGTCAGGACAAAAGCAAAAGCACCCTTCCAACCCAAGATACACAAATGCAATGCAAACCAGGAGGCCTGCAGCCAGGGCCACCCCATCTAGTTCTAGCACCTAAAATAAATGACATCTTGAGCAGTTCCTGGAGCAAAAGCAATGTGACTCCAACCCCCGACTTCCACCCCGGCAGAGCTGAGCTAAGGTCTCAGTGGAGCATTGACTTGAAGCTGCCATCCAGGCAGACTCCTGGGGCCCCTGCTCCTACCGGCCACGGCGCTGCCTCTGCTCTCAAGGCTACCATGATTCCATGTCACGTTGGGGCTCCCTGGCCCGTCCTTCCTCCCCATGATCGTGGGGCTCTCACTCACCCCATGTCTGGCCTGACCATAGTGTGCACTGGCTTCCAACCCCCTGGCATCAATTCAACCACTTCTGATTTCTTCCAGATGGGGCCGGGCCCCCCAGACACCAAGGAGGTCCTCAAGGGTGGTTCTGTGCTGCTCTCGTCCACCCACACCCCACCCCTGCCACATTTGTATCTGATTAGGTTCTCATGAGCCAGAGGGAAGGGACGGACGAATGATGCATCTAAGCAGGAAAAAAACAGGGCAGAGGAAGGGTCCAGTTTGCCAACCTTTGTCAGCCTCCCAGGCAGTGAAACAGGGCTCCTAGCCCACAGCCCCATCATGCCCCTGGCTGGAGCCACCAAGGGCAACCTCAACTTGGGGGCACCTGAAAATGACCCTTTATAGCATCCCCTGACCTCCTTGTGGCAGAGCTGGGGACACATGTAGGCGTCTTATGATGTCCCTTCTATGTGCGGTTAAGTACGACCTTCTAGAACTTTCTTTGTGGACACAGCCCTGCTGGAGCTGCTCTGACCTCCCCACCTGCTCTTTCTCCATGTCTCTGTGGGACCCTCTTCCTCTTCTGACCCCTCAAATGCAGATTACCCCACCTAGGACCTTCTTTTCTATCCCTTTCTCTCCTTATACCTCCCAGTCCCTACACAACCTTTTCCATTTTTGTGACTTCAACTGCCACCTTCTAGGCCAACACAATCTAAGCTCTCCAGGTAAAAGGCTCCCCAGAACTCTGAATCCACATGACTGACCCCAAGGCTGGCATCACCCTCACATGGAGGGGGGTGGTTCCTAGCTCAGAGCTCCTGGTCTGTATGGAGTCCCTGGCAGGCGACCCTGTCCCTCACCCTATGTAGTGAGCTGAACGGTGCCCCCCGGCCCAAGGATATGCCCCCTGCAAATGTGACTTTATTTGGATAAAAGATTCTTTGCAGACATATAAATACAAGGATCTGGAAATGAGAACATCCTGGATTAGGGTGGGCCCCAGATCCAGTGACAAGTGTCCTATACGAGAAGAGAAGGCAGAAGACATAGAGAGAAGCCATGTGAAGACAGAGGCAGAGATGGGCGTGAAGGGGCCACCAGCTCGGGAGGCCTGGGGAAGCCACCAGAAGCTGGAGGAGGCAGGGAAGGATCTGCCCCTGGGCTTTCCGTGGGGCGCTGCTGACGTGGAATCTGACTGGAGTGGGGTCCTGCTGACGTGGAATCTGCCTGGAGTGGGGTCCTGCTGATGTGGAATCTGCCTGGAGTGGGGTCCTGCTGACGTGGAATCTGAGTGGAGTGGGGTCCTGCTGACGTGGAATCTGACTGGAGTGGGGTCCTGCTGACGTGGAATCTGAGTGGAGTGGGGTCCTGCTGACGTAGGATCTGACTGGAGTGGGGTCCTGCTGACATGGGATCTGACTGGAGTGGGGTCCTGCTGACGTGGGATCTGCCTGGAGTGGGGTCCTGCTGACGTGGAATCTGACTGGAGTGGGGTCCTGCTGACGTAGGATCTGACTGGAGTGGGGTCCTGATGACGTGGAATCTGACTGGAGTGGGGTCCTGCTGACGTGGAATCTGACTGGAGTGGGGTCCTGCTGACGTGGAATCTGACTGGAGTGGGGTCCTGCTGACGTGGAATCTGACTGGAGTGGGGTCCTGCTGACGTAGGATCTGACTGGAGTGGGGTCCTGCTGACGTGGAATCTGCCTGGAGTGGGGTCCTGCTGACGTGGAATCTGCCTGGAGTGGGGTCCTGCTGACGTGGAATCTGACTGGAGTGGGGTCCTGCTGACATAGGATCTGACTGGAGTGGGGTCCTGCTGACGTGGAATCTGCCTGGAGTGGGGTCCTGCTGACGTGGAATCTGACTGGAGTGGGGTCCTGCTGACGTAGGATCTGACTGGAGTGAGCCCTGCTGACGTGGGATCTGACTGGAGTGGGGTCCTGCTGATGTGGAATCTGACTGGAGTGGGGTCCTGCTGACGTAGGATCTGACTGGAGTGGGGTCCTGATGACGTGGAATCTGACTGGAGTGGGGTCCTGCTGACGTGGAATCTGCCTGGAGTGGGGTCCTGCTGACGTGGAATCTGCCTGGAGTGGGGTCCTGCTGACGTGGAATCTGACTGGAGTGGGGTCCTGCTGACATAGGATCTGACTGGAGTGGGGTCCTGCTGACGTGGAATCTGCCTGGAGTGGGGTCCTGCTGACGTGGAATCTGACTGGAGTGGGGTCCTGCTGACGTAGGATCTGACTGGAGTGAGCCCTGCTGACGTGGGATCTGACTGGAGTGGGGTCCTGCTGACATGGAATCTGACGTCTGGCCTTCAGTCTGGAGAGAATCGGTCAGTGTTATTTTAAGCACCCGGCACGTGAACACTATCATAGCCCCAGGAAGCGAATTCAGCCTGTCCCAGGGGGGCATCCATCCAACCAGGGGAGTGGACCCTTGAGTCCCGGGCGTGGTTCTGTACTTCACAAACCCCAAGTCACTGAGGCTCCACAAGGGCCCTGCGAGATGAGAGCCATTATGATCACTACAGGGCCTCTCCCTCCAGTTCTAATCTCATGCCAGTGCACTGTTCCTCCATCCCCCTTCCAGGTCCTTGTCATCTCTGGTTCCCATTATTGCCAGAAACAGCCTTTCACAGGGCCCCTGCTGCCATCACCACCACACAGGAGCAACAGCGTGCTCTCCCAACAGCTCTGCTCTGACCTCTCTTCCAGTGGCCGCCCCTGCCGCCAGCAGGATATCGTCCTCCCAGCCTGGCACGTGGAGCTGTCACCCGGTCCCTCCTGGTGCCATCTCCAGCTGCCCCTGAATGCTTACTCTTCCCAACTCAGTCCTCTGCAGCCCTCACATGGAGGAACAAGGTTGTGCCCTTGGTGCTCCTCCTCCCCCTCTACCGGGCAAATGAGTAGCCCTACTCTCTGGGGCAGGCTCCGTCCCCTCAGGGAGACGCAGATGCTCCCTGCACCTGCCCGTAAGCCTGGACAGGGAGCTCCTCGTGTCAGCCTGGAGTCGTCGCAACAGAACCCCAGGTCAGTCAACTCTCCTAATCAACATCTCAAGCGGGGGCCAGGTGCGGTGGCTCAAGCCTGTAATCCCAGCACTTTGGGAGGCCGAGATGGGCGAATCACGAGGTCAGGAGATCGAGACCATCCTGGCTAACCCGGTGAAACCCCGTCCCTACTAAAAAACATAAAAAACTAGCCGGGCACGGTGGCAGGCGCCTGTAGTCCCAGCTACTCCGGAGGCTGAGGCGGGAGAATGGCGTAAACCCGGGAGGCGGAGCTTGCAGTGAGCTGAGATCCGGACACTGCACTCCAGCTTGGGCAACAGAGCGAGACTCCGTCTCAAAAAAAAAAAAAAAAAAAAATCTCAAGCCATTTTCAGTCCAGCTTGGGAGCCTGCCCTGCTCTCCCCACGAAGCCCCATGTGTGAGCAGCAGGTGGATTTTGTTAAATGTTCATAATACTTGTGAATCCCTCGTAAATATTTGGAAATAACTGAAAAAACATATTGATTCTACCCATCCATGAACATGGGATGTGTCTCCCTTTGTTGGTGTCATCTGTGATTTCTTTCGGTGGTGTTTGTAGTTTTCCTCGTAGAGGTCTTTCACAGCCCTCTTGCTGTGTGTGTGGAAGGTCTTTCTGTGCCCTCTTGGTGAGCGTGTGGAAGTGTCTCCACCTTCAAAGCAGATCTGGGGTGGGGTACCCCCCGCTTCTGGATGTAGAGTGACCCCCACACTCCCGCAGGCTGGGAGTCCCAGAGGAAGGGATTTAGCTCAGCCTCCAGCACAGAGCCACTCACAGCCTTCCCCGCCCCTAGCAGCACCTGTGAATGCTGTTGCCTTTGCCTGGAACCCCCTGCCCCCACCATGTAGTTTCAACATGGTTGCTTTTATTTATTTATTTATTTATTTGAGACAGAGTTTCGTTCGTTAGCCAGGCTGGAATACAATGGCCGGATCTCGGCTCACTGCAACCTCCGCCTCCTCCTGGGTTCAAATGATTCTCTTGCCTCAGCCTCCTGAGTAGCTGGGATTACAAGTACCTACCACCACGCCTGGCTAATTTTGGTATTTTTAGTAGAGATGGGGTTTCGCCATGTTGGCTAGGCTGGTCTCGAACTCCTGACCTCAGGTGATCCACCTGGCTCGACCTCCCAAAGTGCTGGGATTACAGGTGTGAGCCACCACGCCCGGCCCATGGTTGCTTTTTGAATGAGCAGTTCCAGCGCACAGAGCTCATGATCCCCTCAAAATGTATTCTCCCAAATCATCCTCACAGCAGCTCCATGAGGTGAACAACCTCAGGCTCACAGAACCGACAGGCAGTAGCTTGCTCCAGGCCACACATCTAGTAAGGGACATAACTCAGGGTCTGGCTCCACACTCCACACCCCTGCCACAGCCTTCCCTGTCCTCCTTGGTGAAGCCTTCCCCTTCCCATCTCACCTGAAGCTGGGTTACATGGCCTCCGTGCACTGAGAGGAATGTGTCACCTGCATGGCTTGTCCACGGCCTGGCCTTCCACAAGATGGTGAACTCCACCGGTCTGGGACAGGACCTGCCTTGCTCTTCCCTCCTCACACACAACTAGCCCACCACAGTTCCAGGTCTCACTAAGGAGTGGCAGCTCTCAGTGGGATGTGAGAGAAACCTGGAGTCGGGGTGAGGTGGGGCCTGGCAGGGCTGGAGAGAAAGGACAGCAGAATTCAGGGAGCCCATGAAGCGGGCAGAGGAGAGGGTCAGCCCTTCCACCGTGCGCAGCTACACAACTTGGTTACATGGTGTTCTCTGCTCCCTCTCCTCAAATAGGTCTACCTCTGGATCCCTCCCCTGGCCATGTGGCTCTGTACTTCCTGTTTGCAATCCACAGCAAGCTCCCCTCCTGCCCCACCAGCCCATGCAGGCATCAGAGATCAGAACAGAACAGACCTTAGCCCCGGGCTCCTGGAGAAACACGGGGCAGGGCAGTGCACAGCGACAGTCACACAGCCACCAAAAGCCGCGCCATGGCACCAGTGTGGCAGCTGATGCGGGGTGAGGCGTGGTAATGCCGACCCCACTGGCACCAACACGTCCTCACAGCCCCCTTGTTCACAGCCTGGGGCTCTGTTACCTGGAGCCAAGATGAAGATCTGAGGTTCTGCCCAGTGCCCTCGGGGAACGGGGCGTAGCTGATGGTCACGCACAGGAAGTGGCTAACCTTGTCCCAGGGGCGATAGCTCACACCCAAGGAACAACAGCTCTGTGGACGCCACTGGGTCATTCTGCGGTTGCAGAGGGGACAGACTCTGGAATCCATAGACTGTGCGCAAATCTCAACTCAGCTGTGCATTCTCTGCGTGACTGTCAGCGAGTCACTCCAAATTTGAGACTCAAGTCTCTCGATCTGTGAGGTGGGTAGGGATGACCCAAAGTGGAATCCATTGCACTGGAGGTGGGCAGGTAGCCAGACACCAGGGCGGCAGCCATGGCCACTTGCATCTGTGGCTGGGCTCTTCAGACCCTCTGTATCCACACTCCCTCCAGGTGAATCTGCGCTTCCCCTCAGGAGAGGCTGTGCTAGAGTAAAATCCAGGTAGTGAGCATAATACCTGATTGGTAGTTTTTCAGCCCTTGGCCCCTCCCTGCCTCCACCCCAGTAGGCCCCAGTGTCTGTTATTCCTTTTTTTTTTTTTTTTTTTTTTGAGACCGAGTCTCGCTCTGTCCCCCAAGCTGGAGTGCAGTGGCGCGATCTCAGCTCACTGCAAGCTCCGCCTCCCGGGTTCACGCCATTCTCCTGCCTCAGCCTCCCGGGCAGCTGGGACTACAGGCGCCCACCACCACGCCCGGCTAGTTTTTTTGTATTTTTTTAGTAGAGACGGGGTTTCACCGGGTTAGCCAGGATGGTCTCGATCTCCTGACCTCATGATCCACCAGTCTCGGCCTCCCAAAGTGCTGGGATTACAGGCTTGAGCCACCGCGCCCGGCCTGTTGTTCATGTCTTTATGTCCATCTGTACATAAGGCTTACGGTTCCGTTTGTAAGTGAGAACATGTGGTATTTGGTTTTCTGTTCCTGCATTAATTCACTTGGGATAATGGCCTCCAGCTGCATCCATGTTGCTGCAAGGAACATGATTTTTTTTCTTTTCATGGCTATGTAGTATTCCATGGTATATATGTACCACATTTTCTTTATCCAATCCACTATTGATGGGCCCCTCGGTTGATTCCATGTCTTTGCTATTGTGAATAGTGCTGTGACGAACACACGTGTTATGTGTCCTTTTGGTAGAAGGTTTTATTTTCCTTTGGGTCATACCCAGTAATGGGATTGCTGTGCTAAACGGTAACTGTTTTAAGTTCTTTGAGGAATCTCCAAACTGCTTGCTACAGTGGTTAAACTAATTTGCATTCCACCAACAGTGTATAAAGCGTTCCCTTTTCTCTGTAGCCTCACCAGCATCTCTTGTTTTTTGACTAACAATAGCCATTCTTAACGGTGTGAGATGGTCCCTCATTGTGCTTTTGATTTGCATTTCTCTGATGATAAATGATGCTGAGCTTTTTTCATGTTTGTTGGCTGCTTCTGTGTCTTTTGACAAGTTGTCTGTTCATGTCTTTTGCCCACTTTTAATGGGGTTGTTGCTTTTTGAATTGTTTGACTTCCTTATAGATCACGGATATTAGACCTTTGTTAGATGCAGTTTGCAAACATTTTCTTCCATCCTGTAGGTTGTCTGTTTACACTGTTGATTGTGTGTGTGTGTGTGGATGGGGGGGGAGGGGGCGCAGGGCGGGTACAGAAGCTCTTTAGTTTAATTAGGTCTCATCTGGCAATTTTTGTTTTTGTTGCAGTTGCTTTCATAAATTCTTTCCCAGGGCAGATGTCCAGAACAGCATTTTCCAGGATTTCTCGAGGATTTTTATAGTTTAGGGTCTTACACTTAAACCTTTCATCCATCTTCCATCTATGTTCCTCAGGGATATTGGCCTGTAGTTTTCTTTTCCTGTTGTGTCTTTGCCAGGTTTTCGTATCAGGGTGAAGCTGGCCTTGCAGAATGAGTTAAGCAGGAGTCCCTCCTTGCTATTTTGGAATTAGTTTCAGTAGAACTGGTACCAGCTCTTCTCTGTGCATCTGGTAGAATCTGGTTGTGAATCCATCAGATTCCATTTAGGAATTCCTAAGAACGAGGCTTCCTAAGAAAGAGAAGGGAAAAGTTTTACTAAAAAAGTTTATGTGGGCCGGGCGCAGTGGCTCAAGCCTGTAATCCCAGCACTTTGGGAGGCCGAGACGGGCGGATCACTAGGTCAGGAGATCGAGACCATCCTGGCTAACACGGTGAAACCCTGTCTCAATACAAAAAACTAGCCGGGCGAGGTGGCGGGCGCCTGTAGTCCCAGCTACTTGGGAGGCTGAGGCAGGAGAATGGCGTAAACCCGGGAGGCGGAGCTTGCAGTGAGCTGAGATCCGGCCACTGCACTCCAGCCTGGGCAACAGAGCCAGACTCTGACTCAAAAAAAAAAAAAAAAAAAAAAAAAGTTTATGTGGTTCATTAGGCATTGCCAGAGGGGAAAAAAATTGTAAAAAGAAAAGGCCAGGCGCGGTGACTCACATTTGTAATCCTAGCACTTTGGGAGGCAGAGGCAGGCGGATCACTCGAGGTCAGGAGTTCCAAACCAGCCTGGACAACAAGCCGAAACCCCGTCTCTACCAAAAATACAAAAATTAGCCAGATGTGGTGGTGCATGCCTGTAATCCCAGCTACTCAGAAGGCTGAGGCAGAATAATTACTTGAGCCCGGGAGGCAGAGGTTGCAGTGAGCTGAGATCACACCACTGCACTCCAGCCTGGTTGACAGAGTGAGACTCTGTCTTGAAAAAAAATAAAATAAATAAATAAATAATGTCCAGGCACGGTGGCTCACGCCTGTAATCCAGCACTTTGGGAGGCTGAGATGGGCGGATCACAAGGTCAGAAGATCGAGACCATCATGGCTAACATGGTGAAACTCTGTCTCTAATAAAAATACAAAAAATTAGCCAGGCGTGGTGGCGGGCGCCTGTAGTCCCAGCTACTCAGGAGGCTGAGGCAGGAGAATGGCACGAACTTGGGAGGCAGAGGTTGCAGTGAGCTGAGACTGCGCCACTGCACTCCAGCCTGGGTGACAGAGCAAGACTCCATCTCAAAATAAATAAATAAATAAATAAAATAAAAAAGAATTAAAAACAAAGAAAACAAAGGCCTTATGGCTGGAGATGGCCACTTTGAACATAGTAAGAAAGTTCCTGTTGAGTTGGGCATCTGCTAAATGCCAGGCCTCAGAAATGATCTAATTAATCCTCCCAGCAAACACCTCTTGGTGCACCTGCCCTGCTCTGTGGCATTAGAAAGGATGGGAGGGGGATGCCGTGTGGATCCATAAACACGAGAGATGGCATTTGCCCTGCTCTCGGCCTGTCCTGGAGACACAGCAGGCCTGCCCTTCTCCGGGGGCTGACTACTTCCTTTCCTTTGCAGTGACTTTCCTGTGATAACATCATTTCCCTGAGGCCAGGCCCCAGGGCCAAGGTCCCAAGGGCGGGGCTGTGTGCCTGATGACGCGGGTTGCCCAGCACCCTGCTGTCCCTGCTTAGCCTGGCATCTCCTGCTCTCGTCTGCTGTCCTGCCAGTTAGCTGCTGCTATGTAACAAGCCATCCCCAAATGCAGGGACGTGTGCTTCCTCCCGAGTCAAGGGTTTGGCTGGGCTCAGCTGTGCCGGACTGGCTTTGCTCCATGTGCCTCTCATCCTCCTCCTGGGACCCAGGGACTGGCCACGAGTGTCCATCTCATGATGATGCTGGAGTGCAGCAGACTGGAGCACGCAGGCCTCTGGCCACCTAGGCTGGGAACTTGCTTTTCATTAGTGCCGCTGCATTTCATTCAAGTCACAGTGCCAGTGGATTCCAGGGAGGGGAACCAGACGCCACCTCTTGGTGAAAGGAGCACGCGGGTAGGTTTGTTACATGGGTATATCAGCATCAAGCAATATACCCGTGTAACAAACCTACACGTGTACCTCCAGATCTAAAATAACAGTTGAAATTATCAATAAAATAATAATAGAAATAAATGGAGCCTGCGGCACTGGTGGAGGGCAGGTGGTGGCTCTGCTCAGGTGCTCACACGGGTGGGTCTGCTGCTTACTTGTGCCTGTGCTTTGAGAACTGGCGCAGCCTCGGCAGCCTCCAGTACAAGTCTCTTCCTCACAGGGCAGGTCCTTTCTCCTGCTTTCTTCTTGTCCACAGACTTCTGGAAATGTTGCCTACATTTTTATTTTTTTATAATCCTAGGATGATCTCCCTGGCTTCTGGCCATTTGCCTGGACTCTGGGCTTCGGGCATTGTGGGCTCTCCTGTTCTAGGCCTGGCATCAGGCCTCCCACCCTTTCTGAACCTGTGTGAAACCATGCAGGTTCGCCTCACGTGGCTTACCAGGACTTGCTTCTGAGCCTCTGTGCTCCGATCCTTGGTACCTTCCCGAGTCGTCTGAATTGTTTTCAACTTCCCCACTCCGCTGTCTCCTGAGCTCTGGTGGGAGGTTCACGGGGCTCCTGAGCTTGTTCTCACAGAAGTATGCACATTGCTTAGGGTGCTGTCCACAGATGGAGGCACAGCTGATGCAGTCCCTCAGGAGATGGTCATAGAACCTGCCTTGCTCCTTGCGGCAGTTGAGTGACCCTGGGAGACAGAAGTGCGTAATACTGCTGGGTAACAGACTAGCAGGAGTTGCAGGTTTGACCACAAAGGACATCAAAGTTAAAAAAAAAATTACGGTAAAATTCCAGCAAGCAATTCCAGAGTAAGCCAAGTACTTTTACAATATACACATTGAAGACTGTGCATTGTCCTCTAAGTGACCCCGGGAGACAGAAGTGCATGATACTACCAGGTAACACAGACTGACGGGAGCTCTGGGTTTGGCCATATCAAAGTAAAAAAGAAATTATGGTTAAATTCCCAAAAAGCAATCCCTTAAGCCAAGTACTTTTACAATATACACATTGAAGACTATGCATTGTCCTCTTAAGTACTATTTTAGTTGCATTGCATTTTGATGTATTTTTCCTATGTCTAGTTCAAAATGTACTTATTTTTCATTATTATTTCTTCTTTGACCTATGGGTTATTTACAAGTGCATTTCTTAGTTTCCAAACATATGAAGATTTTTCAGCTATCATTTAAAATTGAGATCTAGATTACATTGTTACATAAGACCTTTACTTGCATTTTTCAAGCCTCATCAAGGAGAAATATATTTCAAATCAGCATAAGGAATGAAGGGGAAAAGCCAGAATTCTCTTTGGCAAGTTGGGGCAAGGCGCTGGAAGGAAGGTGGAAAGGTCCACATGAATAGTGTTTCTTCTCTCTTAATGCTAAATGAGAACTACAGCAGCTTACACAAGTATCAGCGCCAAGGCACAGAAGCCAAGGAAGCTAAAGCCCAATCACACTTGCCTTAAGAGAGCACAGCGGACCCAACTTTGAACAGAAATCTATTTAGGACAATCAATTACCTTATCCAATGCCTCAGAATATTTCTACATGAAAGTTTTTACGTAAAACAGGCAAGTTTCCTTTGTCTTTAGAATAAGGTATTTATGTGAAAATATGGCTCACAGAGATATTTTAAGGACATATTTCAGAGGCAGTGCAGGAGAGTGGATAAGAACCCAAATTTCAGAGCCTTCCTCGGCTGTACCATTTGTAGCCAGTGTGGTCACAGCCTCTCCGTGCCTCCGTTTCCTCATTTCCAATATAGGGAAAATAACAGTACTGACTTTTTAGGGTTGTTGGCAGAGCTGAAGTGCCCAGCACAATGCCTGACACATACTAAATAAATGCTCACTTAATGGAAGGCTTGAGTAGAATATTCATTTGAGCCTCTTCACAAAGTAAATACACACCTGTCCTTGTGGATTTGACAGAGTAAAGGAAGGACCTAAAAGATGGAGTTGGAATCTGGAGGAAAACTCAGATGGCCCACATGGGGCCGTCCCCTGCTCTAGCCCTGCCATATCCCCAGAGCTCCAGTGAACTGCACAGGAACTGATACCTCCACTCCTGGCACAGAGTCAGCCCAGCAGTGCTGTCCTTGGGGCTTTCTGTGACCTCCTCCCCTCCTCAGTGGTCCCAGCATGGCTGTTGCAGGTGGTGCCTGAGCGCCCCAGACCACTGACCCTCCCTGCCTGACCTCACACCCCACCCCGCCCCCACCCAGGACTCAGTCTTCCCCGCTGCATTTCCCACCTCTGCTCATGCTGCCCTCTCTTCCAGGCAGTCTTCCCCCTCATCTGATTTCTGCATTCTGTGGCCTCTTAACAATCTGCCTCTGATGGTGCGTCCTTCAGGGACACCTCCCTACCCCCCCACCCCCAGCTGAAGGTGGTCTCTCCTGACTGTGGCCTTTTTTGTTTTGTTTTTGAGATGGAGTTTCACTCTTGTTGCCCAGGCTGGAGTGCAATGGCATGATCTCAGCTCACCGCAACCTCCGTCTCCTGGGTTCAAGAGATTCTCCTGCCTCAGCCTCCCCAGTAGCTGGGATTATAGGCACCCGCCACCATGCCCGGCTAATTTTGTATTCTATTTTTTTTTAGTAGAGACAGTTTCTCCTTGTTGGTCAGGATGGTCTCGAACTTCCGACCTCAGGTGATCTGCCCGCTTTGGCCTCCTGAAGTGCTGGGATTACAGGCATGAGCCACCGCACCCAGCCCCGACTGTGGCTTTCTACCTTGACACATAGTCATTTCTCCCATAAGAAGACACTGTCCTTGAAGGGCCAAGCCAGATTCCTATTTCCTTGGGGCTGGAGCACTCCATCTATGTTTATAGGATGAACCAATACGAACGTTCTAATTTATTAATGGGTAATGGTTCAGGGCATGATTTAGGAGTCAGAGTCCTGGGTTCAAACCCTGACATCTCTGCTTTTAAGCTGTGTGATCCTGGGTAAGTCACTCAGCCTCTCTGAGTTCCCCTCAACAAGTATTCATGAAGGACTGAACTATGTGTCAGGCACTGTGCTAGGCTCAAGTCAGACATGGTTCCTGCCCCCAGGGAGCTCCCAGTCTAGTGGTTGAGTCAGATGTGAAAGAACAAAACAGCAAACCGTGGCAAGTTCTACCAAGGAAAAGAACAGGTTATGAAAAAGAACAGCAAGCAATGGATAATTTTCAAGACAATCAGGGAAAATTGGATCTGGCCTGAATATTAGATGATGTTAATAAATGATTGCTGGCAGTAGCAGGATATTTGGGTTGTTTTTACAGATCTTTATGGTCCAGTATCTGCAGGTAAAATGATATGCGGTCTTGGGCTTTGCTTTAAAATACATAAGCCAAAACAACTGGTTGGGAAAGTATGAGGCAAATTTAAATGATCTGTGAATCATTTAATGGGTGCCGAGGGCATCACTGCGCTGTCCTCTCTATGGATATGTGTGGTAAGTTCTGTAATTAAAAGTTTCAACAGAAAGTAACACTAGCAGTACAAAGGAGGGCCCAGTACTACTGTGTGGTCAGAGGAGACCCCGGATGTTTGGGCTGAGACCTGAAAGTTGGGTACGAGGGAGCCGAGGGAAGATGATAGAGGGAATGCATGCCAGGCAGCAGGAACAGCACATGCAAAGGACCGGAGGCAGGAAAGAACATGGCATGTTTGACACTGAAAGGAGGCAGTGTGGCCAGAGCGGGAAGGTGGAAGGGTAAGAGGTGCCACACTGTACATCTCCTGCCACCCTCTCCTCAGCCACCTGTGGGGCGAGAGGGTCCTCTGGGGGCAGGCGGGGGGGGTGATCACACTGTCCCCTGGGCTCAGGTCCCAGAACTCACTCCAGGAAGCTGCACAGGTGCACTGGCTCTGATGGTTGCAGATGGCTTTGCAGGACATGCAGTTGCCCAGTAAGGGGATACCAGTACTGCTCTTCAGGGCAGGATCCCATAGCCAGCCCTGTTCACAGGCCCTGTGGAGTTGAGAGACCAGGAGCGTGAGGGCAGCTGGCAGGTGGTTGCAGCCCAGCCTCTTGCTGTCCACATTCCCGTAGACATAAGCGCTGTCTCAGGAGGAGAGAGGGCAGACAAAGCTGGCTTCCAACTCCCACTGTGCTAGCTGGAGGCCTAGGGCAGCCACGTCCCATCTCCAGCCTCAGTTTCCCCATCTGCACATGGTTGTTTTCAGGCCCCCTGCTCTCTCACATCAGCAGGGCCCTGCTCCTTGCCCTCCTTAACGTGCCATGCCTCTCCCTGCCACAGGATCTTTGCACATGCTGTTCCCTTGCATGACGTGCCCTTCTCCCCAGCCCCTGCCCCTTAGCTGCTTATTCCTCCTCAGCCTGAGACCTCTGTCTAAACCCGATCTCCCAGGGAAGCCTTTCTGACTCCCCCTAGAGTAGGACGCGGTCCTTCTTCTGCACACTCACACTGCCCTTTACTTGCTGCTGTGGTCACTTTCCTCTTCTATGCATGTGGTTATTTGATGCTGGCTCCTGTACTAACTGTGAGCACCATCTGGCAAGGACTGTGCCTAATTTTTTTTGTTCATTGCTGAGTCCTCAGAACCTAGATAGTGCTTAGGATATAGTAGGCGCTCATAACATGAATGGTTTTTTAAAAGCAGACCAAGTCAGTGCCTAGCACACAGCAAGAACCAAGAAATGTCAATTTCCTTCTTTACTGAAGTATGAAACCACCACAATGATGTGTGTAAAGTGCACAAAAAGCAGAAGAATACAGCTTGGTGACATGTGATGTATGTATGCACCTGTGTCATTACAGCCCACATTGAGATGAAGAACATTTCCTGCACCCCTGAAGACTCCCTGGGGTCCCCTCCCACCCAATGCCCACTCCTAGAGGTGGCTCCTGTTCTGTTGTTACCCCCATAGGTTAATATTGCCCCTTCTGGAACTTCCACGTCTGGTTTTGTCCCTCCACGTGGTGCCTGAGACTCATCCATGTGGGCGCTCTCCACCTGTCTGGTTTTGTGTTACTGTGAGTCTTCCACTGTGTGCAAGCATCACCTTCTCTATCCTTTTCTCATTTCATGACATTTGCTTCCCCCAACAACTTTGTAAACATGTTTAAAAGCATTTTGCAAGACATGTGTTTGTCCTTTAATGAAAGCAAGCCGAGGGAAGACCAGAGGTGGCTGGACACCATGGCTCATGCCTGTAATCTTAGCACTTTGGGAGGTTGAGGTGGGAGAATTCCTTGAGGCCAGGAGTTCAAGACCAGCCTGGGCAACATAGTGAGATCCTGCCTCTACAGAAAGATTTTAGAAATTGGCCAGGTGCTATAGTCCCAGCTATTCAGGAGACTGAGGTAGGAGGATCGCTTGAGCCTGAGTGCTCAAGGCTGAGGTGGGCTACGACCACATCACTGCACTCCAGCCTGGATAACAGAGCGACACCCAGTCTTTAAAAAAGAAAAAGAAAAAAGACCAGGTGCCTCTCATTTAACACAGCCGCGTAAACACAGGGGTTTATCTTCCTTCCCTCCTGAAACCATCCTAAATGACAGTCAAGTGCATTTGCTTCAGAGATAAAGGGGATGGCAGAGGTTTCTACAGCAGAGAGATGGAAGGACTGGAGTGCCTCATTGCCCTGAAGATCTCTCATTGTTGATGCCCACAGGGGAAGGAAATTGTTTTGAGTCACAAAACTCAAGGAAGTCTTCAGAATTGGAGGCACCAAGTATCTCTGACAGCAGGGCCTGGGCAGAAGGCGTGAAGCTCTGAAAGAGCATTGGTTGGAAACTTAAAAAAAAGAGGGCGTGACCCCAGCACATCCCCATTCCAAGGCAGGAGCCAGTCCGTCACCCACCCGGGCATAAGAGTGGGGTCTCCTTGGACACAGCTGAGGGTAGAAACGTCCTTCCTGGCAACAGGGGGACTGTGAGAATCTTCCTCTTGGATGGTCAGTCTCCCCTCTCCTCACTCACCCCAGCCCCTACCTCAGGAGTGCGGCAACCAGGTTTTTAAAGACACCTCCCTCCCTACCCTGTAACTGGCAGGACATCAGAAGTCTCTGGAAAACAGACCCAAAGGTAAAGACCCAGAGGCACTGACAGCTGGAGATTCCGGAAAATGTCCAAGTCCCTGCCTGATCCTGCTGGAGCAAAGCTTCTCCATCAATGAGCCCATCTGCTTACCCAGAACTTCCAGGCAGCTGTCGGTGCCTCAGTCTGACTTTTGAATCAATGGCCAAGGGTCCCCTGATATGGGAGCACCGCCTCTAGCAGGAAAGCAAACTCAGACCACACAGAAGACAAACACCCGGAACCAACGAAGACATGCAGGAAACAGAGGCGCATTTTAAAACAGCAGCAGCAACAGTTGAGATCCCCAGACATGTAAGAGAGGATTGTGTATCTGTGAAACAAAACAGTGAACGGTTTGTAAAGAACATTCGTAGAACAAATGAGAATTATTAGAAATTATTTTATAGTCAGAATAAAAACATCAGTAGAAAGGTTGAAAGACGTAATCGAATAAATTGTCCAGAAAATAGGAGACAAAAGATATATAATTATGGAATCATTTCAGGAGCTCCAAAGGTTGGCTAATGATTTGAAGGACACTGGCTTCCAGATTGAAAGAGTCAATCAAGCATCAGTGCAATACGGTCTCACAAAGTAGGATACATCATCATGCAATTTAGAAGCACGTAACCCCAGCACTTTGGGAGGCTGAGGCGGGAGGCTCACAAAGTCATGAGATTGAGACCATCCTGGCCAACATGGTGAAACCCCGTCTCTACTAAAAATACAAAAAATCAGCTGGGCGTAGTGGCAGGTGCCTGTAATCCCAGCTACTCAGGAGGCTGAGGCAAGAGAATCGCTCGAACCCGGGAGGCAGAGGTTGCAGTGAGCTGAGATCGCACCTCTGCACTCCAGCCCGGGTGACAGAGTGAGACTCCGTCCCAAAAAAAGAAGAAAAAAAGAAAAAGTGTTCAGTCTCCCCAGCCAAAAGAAAAACGCAAATCAAACCACGGTGAGACACTACTACACATTACCCACATGACCTCCAGTAAAAAGACTAACACACTACCAGGTATTGATGAGAATGCAGAGAAATCGACCTCTCATAAATTGCTGAAAAGACATGAACTATACAGATACCTCAGTCATCTGTTTGGCACTATCCTGGAATGTATGCATACCCCATAGCCCAGGAATTCCATTCCTAAGTATGTAACCAACAGGAACGAGTACATATGTGTTTCAAGAGACAGCCACAAGAATATAACAGCGCTATTCACCTTAGCCCCAAACTGTACATGACTCAACTGTCCATTAATGACGGAATGGATAAATAAAGTTATAATCATACAATGGCTTACTAAACGGTGAAGAAAATGAACAGATTACAGTACATGCAACAACATGGATACATCTCACTAAATAATGTGTAAAAACAGCTAGATGTAAATATTACGTAGTTTTAAAATTCCATTTGTAATAAAACTCAGATGTAAGGACAAGTAACATAGTATTTAGGGCTGCATAGTTTTGTAAAGATCTGTTACGGAGAAGAATTGCGAGGACAATGGTTATCTTAGGGAGTAGTGAGGGTTGCGATGGGAACACCTGGGAGAGGTCTGGGGGAGCTGGCGCTGCTTCTTTTCTGGGTGGGAGTGGTGACTGCATGACTTTTCACGTTCTAATCATTCAAGAAACCACCATTTGGCCGGGCGCGGTGGCTCAAGCCTGTAATCCCAGCACTTTGGGAGGCTGAGACGGGCGGATCACGAGGTCAGGAGATCGAGACCATCCTGGCTAACACGGTGAAACCCCGTCTCTACTAAAAAAAAAAATACAAAAAACTAGCCGGGCGCGGTGGCGGGCGCCTGTAGTCCCAACTACTTGGGAGGCTGAGGCAGGAGAATGGCGGGAACCCGGGAGGCGGAGCTTGCAGTGAGCTGAGATCCGGCCACTGCACTCCAGCCTGGGCGACAGAGCGAGACTCCATCTCAAAAAAAAAAAAAAAAAAAAAAAAAAGAAACCACCATTTACATTTTGGTCACTTTTATCTTTGTGTACGGTATTTCACAAAAACGCTTAAACGTATAAGGTATCAATTCCTTATCTTTTATAGAAAAAAAATAAAAACTTGCTCTTCGGTGCTCTCATAATGTTTAACCTTGTCTTTTACTTAAAGACCTCCAGGAACTGGCCTTAGGAGAGCCAATATATCCAAACAAGGTCGTGAGTGTCCCACCTCAAGAAGGAAAACTGAACAACTGGTTCATACAGCCTTGCTGCCACTGGTCGGAGCACCAGGTGGCCCATGACTCAAGACAGCCACCGCCAGCAGACATGGTGACCTGCAGCTCCCCACCTCACGTGCTCTACACAGCCCAGCCCACATTGCCTACCTTGATATCAATTCCTGCATTTTGCCTAATAAAAAAATCCCTACGCATGTTCTCACTTATAGGTGGGAGCTAAATGATGAGAACACACGGACACGTAGAGGGGAATAACAGACACCAGGGCCTACCGTCTGACGCTGGAGGGTGGGAGAAGGCAGAGAACCAAGAAAAATAATCAGTACTGGGCTTAATACCGGGGTGATGAAATAATCTGTACAACAAACCTCCGTGACACGAATGTACCTATATGACAAACCTGCACATGTACCCCTGAACTGAAATTTTTTTTTTTTTTTTTGAGATGGAGTCTAGCTCTGTCACCCAGGCTGGAGTACAGTGGCGCGATCTCGGCTCATTGCGAGCTCCACCTCCCGGATTCATGCCATTCTCCTGCCTCAGCCTCCCGAGCAGCTGGGATTACAGGCGTCCGCCACCAAGCCCGGCTAGTTTTTTGTATTTTTAGTAGAGACGGGGTTTCCCCATGTTGGCCAGGATGGTCTCGATCTCCTGACCTCGTGATCCGCCCACCTCGGCCTCCCAAAGTGCTGAGATTACAGGCGTGAGCCACCGCGCCCGGCCCGAAAAGTTCTTAAAAAGGGAAGATGATAAATATAGAAACTCATTCTATTTTGTGTACAGTGATAAAATAAAACGTGGCTATAATTTGAGGTTCTAGATGATGTAATCTTCCCCCAGAGTATTCATTTCTGATTCCAGAAGACAGTTAAGATAGGAGATCATCATCAAATCCAAAGCCCAGGTTTCCATGGGTTGTTTTTTTTTTTTTTTTTTTTTTTTTGAGACGGAGTCATGCTCTGTCGCCCAGGCTGGAGTGCAGTGGCTGGATCTCAGCTCACTGCAAGCTCCGCCTCCCAGGTTCACGCCATTCTCCTGCCTCAGCCTCCCAAGTAGCTGGGACTACAGGCGCCCGCCACTTCGCCCGGCTAGTTTTTTGTATTTTTTAGTAGAGACGGGGTTTCACCGTGTTAGCCAGGATGGTCTCGATCTCCTGACCTCGTGATCCGCCCGTCTCGGCCTCCCAAAGTGCTGAGATTACAGGCGTGAGCCACCGCGCCTGGCCCGAAAAGTTCTTAAAAAGGGAAGATGATAAATATAGAAACTCATTCTATTTTGTGTACAGTGATAAAATAAAACGTGGCTATAATTTGAGGTTCTAGATGATGTAATCTTCCCCCAGAGTATTCATTTCTGATTCCAGAAGACAGTTAAGATAGGAGAAGATCATCAAATCCAAAGCCCAGGTTTCCATGGGTTTTAAGCCTGAACAAATAAAAGGCTTCTTAAAGATGCTAAGGAAGAATATTTTAATAAACTAATGGCTAGAAAGACATTTTAAAGAAGGAAAGAAAACACTTAAAATCATAAAGAAAAACACACACAGAAAGGCAACATTTCTCTTCAGTAAAATATAACCATAAACAAAGTTAAAAGATGACTAAGAAATAATAGCACTACATATGAAAAAACGTTAAAAAGCACAATATATCAAGATTTCTTATAAACAGGAAAAAGACTAACACCTCAAAAGAAATACAAGCCAAGTCTATGAGTCTCCATAGACACATACAAAAGATAAATTGCCTCTAAACATATGAAGAAGTGCTCATATGATGAACATTTACTGATGAACAAAGCAAAACAAGTTACATTGTTCATTTACTTAATCTTTAAGATTATTTATAGAGTGTGAAAGTTCTGGGAAAATAGTACCTTGCATGCTGTGAGTGGGAGGGCAAACTGAAGGGCAATGTGTCTACCAAGTTTTTCAATGCGCTGGGACAGGTCACATCCACTTCCTTTTCTAGGACTCCATTTTCCTTTTCTAGAACTCAATGTGTGGAAGATCTCAGGACAGGCTCACTCGACTCCATCCTCGCCTCTTTGCAGGGTGACTCTTATTGAATCATAAGAGACCAGGATGTATTTGTCTAAAGGGCGTATTTGCCAAGGTCTTTAAAGCTTGGCTCATCAAGTGGCCTAGTTTCTGTCCAAGAGACCTCCTCTTAGAGGATCTGGAATGTGCAAGGGAGCCTAAGGCCGTCCTTCTGCAGCGTCTCCTGGCAAGCAGGGCTGGAGAGGGATTTGCTATTCTGCGGCAGGGGAGCAGAGGTTCCGGGGCCTGCTTCGCCATCATCTGGGCAATGGGAGGCAGGCACAGAGCCTGCTTTGCTGGTGCGGACCGCACCTGTGGCCGTATGATCCCGAGGCTGATCCTGTATCTTGGCAGCAGTGGTGGTCCTGAGCAAGCACCTACAGAAAGACCTCCTGATTCTGGCAGAACCAGAAGGTCTTTTAATGGGTCAGCGCTGAGATGCTCTGGGACCCCTTCCTGGAGGCTCACTGGAGCCTACTGCCTTCTCCAGCCCTTCCAGTACAAAATGCCCTGGATTGAATTCCTTTCTGCTTAATGACAGTGATCTCTGATATCTGCAAATGAATCCTGACACACCCTTACATAGAAAGAGCCCCTTTAATGGTCAAAAATTTGTACAAGGATCTTCCCTGCATTGTTTTTGTAATAAGTTAAATCCAAAACAACCTAAATGTCTGTATCAGTAGGATAGTGGCTAAATAAATCACCACGTATTATGTAACCTTCTTTAAACAATGAATCGTTTCTCCAAATATTGAAATCTGAAGATGTCTTGGATGTATTTTTTCATTCATTCAACAAATATTTATTGAGCTTCTACTGTGATGTGACCATGTGCCAGCCACTGTTATACAGACAAGAGCTACAACAGCAAGCACAACAAACAAAAATCTCTGCACTCACAGAGCTTACGTTCCAACGACAAAGTGAAATGGATGTCAGAATAAACGCACAGTGTAATCAAATTTACAAAACACACACACTCTCTCTCCACACTCACTAATATGTGTAAAGAAAAACATCTAGAGGAATACACAGTAAACCACAAGCAGTGGTTATTTCTGAGGCTCATCTATCTGACTGCAGAGACAGCAGCTGCTCGTGAGGTCCTCACTGGTTGGTATCCCACTCTGGGGGATTCTAACAGTCTTATGGACAGAAATATTCAGTCCAGCTCCACCTGCCAAGAAAAGAGATGGGAACATTTATATGTTGATCTAGTTCAAAATAGCAAATAATACTTCTTGATTTGTTGTTACGTTTTTGGTAACTTAAGAAGTATCCCATGATGTTTAGTGTAACATTTACTCGATTATCCTTCTCTCCTCTGGACTAAAGCTGAATTGCAGAAATGAGAGGGCAGGAGGAGTCAGCTGAGTGGAGGTCAGTCTCAGATGTAGGATAACTGAGTAAAATGAAAATGTTTTTACATAATGACATGCCTAGGGGAGGAAGGAACAGGAAAGTTCCCGCACAAACTTACTGTTAATTCATTTCCCATCTTCACAGACTCACTCACTGGGCTTTCGGCTTGCATGTCTTCCTTCCTTTCTTTTTGAGATGGAGTCTCACTCTTGTTGCCCAGGCTGGAGTGCAATGGCACAATCTCGGCTCATTGCAACCTCCACCTCTGGGGTTCCAGCCATTCTCCTGTCTCAGCCTCTTGAGTAGCTGGGATTATAATTGTGTACCACCATGCCCACCTAATTTTTTTTTTGTATTTTTAATAGAGACAGGGTTTTACCATGTTGACCAGGCTGGTCTTGACCTCCTGACCTCAGATGATTCACCCGCCTCGGCCTCCCAAAGTGCTGGGATTTATAGGCATAAGCCGCCGCACCCAGCCCTTCCATGTCTTTCAATATGCATAGTCTAATCATCTAATTTAGCTGCAAATTATTTTAGCAGAGACAACCAGGTGCATCCTAAGATTAACTTTTACAACAGTCTTCCAATACAATGGCATGCTTGCTGCAGTCCAGGGAAGAAAGATATTGTTACTGTAGAGAGATGCACATTCTGTTTCTTCTATTTGCTATGTTTATGTGTACAGTATATGTATGAAGTATAGCTATGCATCGTTCTCATATAGGAAGATAAGCATGACTAAAGTGGAATTGTGAGACCATCAGACAATTCCAGGAAAAGCTGGGAACACACCTAGATCAGGAGTGACAGATTAGCACGGGTGCTCACGTACAAGACCGGATAGAAAAACGTCTAGCAGGTTGCAAGATGGGGATGGCCAGGGGTACCTATGAGAGGGCCAGGTGCACAGATGTGATGCCTCATTTCCTAGGAGATGAAGTCTCCAGCTGACCCTTGTAATTCTCATGAGATGACAAAAAGGCAAATAGCAGTGACCTGAATTTAATGGCTATGAGAGGCAGAAAAGAAAGGTAGCAAGGCAGGAACTGGATGGAAGGAAGAGGCAGAGAGGAAGAGGCTGCATTTGTGTTATTCACGCGCCAGTCTCTCCATCAGTGTCTCCCCGGAGCCTCAGCCAGGCTCCTGCAGGCAGTGGCTGCACCGGGTAGGACCCGGAAAGCGCTCTTGTGATTTTAACAGCCAGCATGGAGCCAGGGTGGAGTAGAGATAGTAGACATATCAAATGTCAGGCCAAAGTTTGAATTTGGAGCTTTGCTTATAGAAAAACTGTGATCAAATACCTGGGCGTCCCAAGTCAAATGACTTGATAAGTGACTTCATGGTGGTTTTGGACTCTGAGGGCGTTGGAGATGTTCAGTTAACACAGACACCAGGTCACTGGCCAGAAACATTTACCTTGGAGGACTCCGGCTCTTCACCCACAGTTCTGCATGGCAATGAGCAAATCAGATTGAAAAGGTGGAGGACATCCCTATGGAAAAAAAAAGACAGAAGAAAACACAGCTGATCTGACATGGAGAAGATAAAGCTGGAAGGAAAATTCAAAATTCAACATCCTGTTTTCTCTATCAGCTTTGACTCTTTAGGAAATAATGTAGATATTGCTCTCAATTTTAAAAAAGTTGTTTTCCTCCAAAATGGTCAGAAATAATATTTTTATCTGTAGAGTGACTTGATAGTAGCTCTAAATAAAATGTACAGCTATGCTGTAAATTGTGGAAAATGCAAATGTTACTGATCATAACTATCTCACTTACTGTCAATGGTGGTTGCAGGGCTTGTCAGCAAGTGCTCCAACCCCCACGTAGCACACGGAGGCTGGAAAGACGAAATCTCAGAGCTCTCCTGCAGCTGGGATTTTGGGTGTGATCTAAGTTCCACCAATCAGAAAGATGTGGGCAAGACCTGGAGTGGGACCTGAGTCAGGGACAGAGAGGCAGGGCACGGGGCATTCACTATGTGGACAGAGACTTGGCAGAGACAAGATCCTTCTGGTGCTGATAATTGCGGTGGCAGGTTTCCCAGTCCCGTCCTGGTGGAGGGAGCAGGTTCCCTGGTGGTCCAGTCGTGTGTGGAGACTTTGGGAGCTGCTCCTGGAAGCTCAGCCTTCCCAACAATTCTGCAAACCATTTAACACCTTTCTGCCTAAGCCAACGAGAGTGTGATCCATTACACATGACAGAATCCTGATTCAGACACTCTTGCCTTCTAAACATAAGAATGGTGAACAGTACTCTAAAATCACACTGCAATTCTGCACGAGGTGAAGCTCCTGCTCTCCCCCAAATACCCTGGTGTGATCTTTGTGAGGTTTCTAAGTTTAAGCACAGACTCATAGAAAGTCTTAAACGATAGATTATCAGCCCAATCCTCAATCCTCTCAGGCATGGCTTCCTCATCTAGGGGACTTTGGCATGTCATGTGATCTCCCTGTGAGTCAACACGAGAACTCCCAGTCTTCTCATTGCTAAATCACTGCTCTCTTCATTGTATCATATTGCCACAGCTGTTTTGCAACATGACTAATTTATGAGAATAGTTCAAACAGAATGTTTCTGGAAGCGTATTTTAATAAGGTCAGTGGAAGTTTAAAACATTTACTGATGGTTTTGAAGTTAATCTAGCTGCTCATAAGCTTCTGTGATTAACTTTATGTGTACTTAATTCTCTAAGCTTTCTTCTGTTGCTTTGTAAACATGAATAGAATTCATTTAACAGAAACAGAATTTGAAACATTTAAACCACACTGCCTTAACACTGTTGACTTCACAGCCCTTTCTGAGTGAAAAAAAAAAAAAAAAGGCCAGGCGCGGTGGCTTAAGCCTGTAATCCCAGCACTTTGGGAGGCCGAGGCGGGTGGATCACGAGGTCAGGAGATCGAGACTATCCTGGCTAACACGGTGAAACCCCGTCTCTACTAAAAATACAAAAAACTAGCCGGGCGTGGTGGCGGGCGCCTGTAGTCTCAGCTACTTGGGAGGCTGAGGCGGGAGAATGGCGTGAACCCGGGAGGCGGAGCTTGCAGTGAGCCGAGATCACGCCACTGCACTCCAGCCTGGGAGACACAGCGAGACTCCGTCTCAAAAAAAAAAAAAAAAAAAAAAAAAAATCAGTAAACTGAAAACTCCATTGGAAAAAATTACCAGGAACTTTGGAAATTGTAGGCGGCTGGGTTTTAAACAATGTTTTAAAAGGTTTACTGAGAGGAACTGGTTTTCATATTTTCCCCTTTATGTTACATAATAAAATTCATCTACTTAAACGACAAGGTAAGACATAGAAAAGTCAGACCGGGGTTCATACTTTACGGAATAAAATCAGGTGGTGAAGGCAGAAAGACAATGAAATCAGGTTAGGAGCAGAAATACGTTTCCTCTGTCTGTGCCAGCCACTCTCAGGAAGGTAATGGACAAACAAAATGGGCTACCTCCTTACCAGTCCATTTAAATGACTCAGTACCCAAGACCTCCCAGGAGGATTATTTTAAACAATGCATGCTCATTTCCTTCTTTGATAATTTAATAAGAACAAAACAGAGAAGCCTACATTCTGCTGAGGCATTCCCTTCAGTCATCCACGTTTCTCTGGAATTCAAAATATCAAATAATAAATAGACTAATTTAGACTCTTCATAAGAAAAAAGCAAGGACACAAGAAATCCATTTCCAGTACCCCTGCCTTCTTGCATCCCAAGATGACATTTCAAACACAGTCTCCTTGGCGAGAACAGTAAGAGTCAGTATAATAAAACCCTGTCTTATTTAAGCAGATTAGAGAAATGCCCACTACATACCCACCGTCTTATATAACAGCGATGTGTGTTGTGTGCGTGTGTGTGCGTGTGCGTGTGTGTGCGTGTGTGTGTGAGGGAGTCACAAAACAAAGCCTGAATTGAATAACCAAAGAAAACACTTATTAATAAAGCTACTGGGTTCATTAGTATGTACTTTAATTATAAATAAGCTTGAAATTCCTTGCAGAAGCCTATCTATAGAATTGTTTAGAAACCACTAATAACAGCCCTAGCAATAAATGAAGTATTACATTTCCTCTGTTCCAATGAAGAAAACTCTGTAGTTGGCCGGGCGCGGTGGCTCAAGCCTGTAATCCCAGCACTTTGGGAGGCCGAGACGGGCGGATCACTAGGTCAGGAGATCGAGACCATCCTGGCGAACACGGTGAAACCCCGTCTCTACTAAAAAATACAAAAAACTAGCCGGGCGAGGTGGCGGGCGCCTGTAGTCCCAGCTACTCGGGAGGCTGAGGCAGGAGAATGGCGTAAACCCGGGAGGCGGAGCTTGCAGTGAGCTGAGATCCGGCCACTGCACTCCAGCCCGGGCGACAGAGCCAGACTCTGTCTCAAAAAAAAAAAAAAAAAAAAAAAAAAAAAGAGTATTAATAGAGAAACAAATCTTTATTTATTTATTTATTTATTTATTTATTTATTTTTTGAGACAGAGTCTTGCTCTGTCGCCCAGGCTGGGGTGCAGTGGCCGGATCTCAGCTCACTGCAAGCTCCGCCTCCCGGGTTTAGACCATTCTCCTGCCTCAGCCTCCCGAGTAGCTGGGACTACAGGCGCCCGCCACCTCGCCCGGCTAGTTTTTTGTATTTTTTTAGTAGAGACGGGGTTTCACCGTGTTAGCCAGGATGGTCTCGATCTCCTGACCTCGTGATCCGCCCGTCTCGGCCTCCCAAAGTGCTGGGATTACAGGCTTGAGCCACCGCGCCCGGCCGAGAAACAAATCTTTAAAACAAATTTCTAAATAATTTAAAAAAATATTTTGCAAAATCTTTAAGGATATAGCCAGATATATCTTAGCAAATTCATTAAGTGCCGGAAAAACTGCAAGATACCACTACAGGATAAACATTTGTTCAAGGCTAGCTACTGCCCGTAAGGCTGAGGTTAAGTTCTAAACTCAACCTGTAAAGCAACAATCACACATGTGGTCAAATTAGCCTTGAAAATCCCTCCAGTCACTCAGAAATATGTGCTTTTGTAAACGTGACTGTTTATAAACACACCATCTCTCTGTAAGTCTCACACATTCACTTTCCCTCCAGCATTTCAGAGTTGGCTGCTGCTTCTTTTTTTTTCTTTTTTTTTTTTTTGAGACGGAGTCTCGCTCCGTCGCCCAGGCTGGAGTGCAGTGGTGCAAACTCGTCTCACTGCAAGCTCCGCCTCCCGGGTTCACGCCATTCTCTTGCCTCAGCTTCCCGAGTAGCTGGGACTACACGTGCCCGCTACCACACCCGGCTAAATTTTTGTATTTTTAGTAGAGATGGGGTTTCACCGTGTTAGCCAGGATGGTCTCGATCTCCTGACCTTGTGATCCACCCGCCTCGGCCTCCCAAAGTGCTGGGATTACAGGCATGAGCCACCGTGCCCGGCCTGGCTCCTTCTTTAGCTATTTCACAGATGAAATAGCTCCTTTGTGTTTAGGGGCCACATTTAAAACAACAAAAATGAAGCATGTGTTCTACCCACCCCCACCATATAAAGTTATAATAGTAATAGATAATTTCACTGAAACAAATAAACATGTGTCTATGACTCCACCGTACATGCCAGGCATGGTACCACATGTCTAAAGTTATCCAATTTAATTTTCCACAAAACTCCCACATATTAGCCTTTATTTTAGATGAAAATTTGACGAGAGTCATGTGGTTCATAAACGGTGAATCTGGGATGCAAATCCAGCTGTATTTGGCCATGCTTTCTCAAATTTTCTCTAGTGCACAAGTGTTCTGTGAGAAGTATTCACGGTTCTAAAAACAATACTGACAGTATTTCTTCTTAAAATTTATTTTAAGCATATTGAAGAAAAAACACTCCCGATATTCCAGTGTTATTTTTATATAGTAACCTGCTCTTATGAGGTGGCAACCCAAACCTGAGAATGACAGTTGGAGGCCAGACCGCCCGAGGCTGTGTCACACACAGCAGGTGATGTGCACCCCACAGGCAGGCAGTGTCTCCAGGGAGCAGAGCAAGGTGCATGGCCTTCCTCACTGAACGCCAGTCTGCCTTCTGTGTCTGCTCATTTAAGCACAAACACATAGATGTCTGTATATGTCTGTAATTGTCTTCCTTTAAAACTTTTATTTAACATCTCTAATTTGTGGCTTTCCTTGTTATGTTAGAAAATAAGAGTCTTCAAATGTCAGTGATTGTCTGCAGCATTTATTGGTAAGTATAGGCTGGTGCCGCAAAAGTAATGGCAAAAATTAATTCTGCACCAACCTATCCTTCCTCAAGTCACCGCTTTATGTTGTTGTTTATTCTGACCCAGGCACAGGTGAGCTCCTGGTCTATGATGATTTTTAAAGTATTCAAAGGTTAACTGTGTTTGGGAAGCGCTGCATGGCACCACTGCCACCTTCACAACAGGCAGATTAACATTTGTGAAGGGGAGGGCCGTGCCAACCACATGCTCATGCCTGCTGGGCTCTTTCCGGAACACCTGGATGAAGCCCAGCCCAGGCCTTTTGGCTTTTGATCTCCCAAGGCTCCTCTGTGCCCGTCTAGTTTTTGGACTATTCACCCAGCCACCTGAAGTGTTTTTTGTTTTGTTTTGTTTTTTACTTTTATGTCCTGCCTCTGTGCCTTTGCTCATTCCATGCCCTTGCCTGGAATGTAATTTTCTCTAAATACTTCTTGTTTTGCACAAATCTTAAGAGAAATCTGTCACTCTATCATGAGACAGAAATGATGAAGTATTCCGTCTCAGGTGTCAAAAAATTATCTTCTGAATTTCACTTTCAAATGTCTAGATAAGCATATGTAACAATAAAATCACACAGGATAAGCCAGCAGTTTGACCACCAGCATCTTAATCCACAAATCCCAACAAAAATAATCAAAGACACAGTAAAAACCTTGTAGTCGGGTATCATCTACAGGCTTAGACTTGGAAGAATTTCTACTGAGAGAGTGAGAGACCATGGAAAGAAAATACAGGACTTTCCCCCAATTCCCTTCCAGAGAAAATGGAGATACGGGAATCCCTCCACTAACGTCCCCCACCCTAGAGGCCTAGGGCTGGGGAGGAGCACGGGAAGATCCAGGGCATTCTGGCAAAGGATCGGGAACAAGAAGATTCGACATCACAGGAGGCCAAGGGCTCCAGGCACAAAGGACAGCAGTGACAAGGAGGAGGGCAGGAAGAGCCACAGTGTGCATCTAAAAGGGAGGAGGAGGGGCACGCAAACATAGACTCAGTGAGAGCCGGTTCTGCGTTCGAGGCTCACCAAGCAGAGAAGACACTGGGCACAGGTGAATTTCCCTACTAAGCACTCGCCCTTCTCCAGTCTACCTGAGCTTCTGTTCCTCCCAATATGTAATATAAATGCACCTTCAAGAGCCTTCCATCGCATTTAAGTCACGAGAAGATCTGAAGCATTGTCAGGCAAAAGCAGTGGGTCTCAGCAGAATCCACACACTGACCCTGGGCAAACGTTGGATCTGCTTTAGCAAGAGAAGGTGACAGACAAAAATCATGCCCTGCAAATAGCTCATAATACAAAGGGAAGGGGATGCAAATAGCTCATAATACAAAGGGAAGGGGAAACTGCACTCAAGAGAGGACCGGCATTTCTAAATTCATGACTGGAAACAAGAGCTTGACACTGACAGCATCTACCTTAAAACTCAATAAAAGCAGCAAGCAGGGCCCAGTGGCTCATGCTGTAATCCCAGCACTTTGGGAGGCTGAGGCAGGCGGATCACCTAAGATCAGGAGTTCAAGACCAGCCTGGCCAACATGGTGAAACCCTATCTCTACAAAAAATTAGCCAGGCATGGTGGTGCACTCCTGTAGTCCCAGCTATTTGGGAGGCTGAGGCAGGAGAATTGCTTGAACCTGGGGGGCGGAGGCTGCCTGAGCCAAGGTCACGCCGCTGCACTGCAACCTGGGTGACAGAGTGAGAGTCTGTCTCAAAAAAAGGAAATAAATAGATACATAAATAGATAAAATAAGAAAACCTAAATGGAGGATGACAATTTAAAATAAAGAAGATAAATTAAAAATAATATAAGCGATCTAATAACCTGTGAAACATATTTCAAAGCAGAACTCAAAAGAAAAAGAAATAAGGGCATATCTAGGGCAGGTCTCTGAATGTAGATGAAATAAACCAAGTCAAGGTAGGATTTCAATTCAGTGGGCAAAGAATGGTTGTGGTAATAAATAGTGCTGGCACGATCGGCTGTCTGCCTGAGGCAGAAAGACCCACACCTCACATCAGATTAAATAAAGAGAGGCGGATCAAACATCTCCATGTATGTACATAAAATAGATGAACACATTTAATAGCATATTTGCATAAGACTGGGGAGGGTAAATCTTTAAAAAACCAGAAACCAGGAAAACACTGGCAGTTTACATAACAATATAAAATTGTCTATGACAAAGATGCTAAGGCCAAAAGGCCCATAATATACTGAGGAGAGAAACACAGCCTTGGCTGGGCATGGTGGCTCACAATTGTAATCCTAGTGATTTGGGAGACGAGGCGAGAGGATCACTTGAGCTCAGGAGCTGAAGACCAGACTGGGCAACAGAGTGACGCCCCATCTCTACACAAATTAGAAAGAATTAGCCACACGTGATTGTGCATGCCTGTAGTCCCAATTACTTGGGAGGCTGAGCTGGGAGGACTGCTTGAGGCTGAGAGGTTGAGGCTGCAGCAAACCGTGATCGCAACATTGCACTCCAGCCTGGACTACATACAAGAACCTGGCCAGTGTCTCAGAATACATGTAAGAAACACGGCATCTCATACAAGATTTACCCTCCCCAGTCTTATGCAAATATGCTATTAAATGTGTTCATCTATTTTATGTACATACATGGAGATGTTTGATCCGCCTCTCTTTATTTAATCTGATGCGAGGTGTGGGTCTCTCTCCCAGGCAGACAGCCGATCATGTCAACACTATTTATTACCATTCTTTGCCCACTGA
Organism: Macaca fascicularis; assembly: GCF_037993035.2. Lineage (NCBI taxonomy): Eukaryota > Metazoa > Chordata > Mammalia > Primates > Cercopithecidae > Macaca > Macaca fascicularis. Next base: position 20,364,694 of record NC_088390.1, on the reverse strand, counting down.
ATTGAAATCCTACCTTGACATGGTTTATTTCATCTACATTCGGAGACCTGCCCTAGATATGCCCCTATTTCTTTTTCTTTTGAGTTCTGCTTTAAAATATGTTTCATAGGTTATTAGATCGCTGGGTGACAGGGTGAGACCCTGTTTCAGAAAAAAAACAAAAACCTTCCTCCAAATAACAAAAGAACTCACATCCCTAATAAAATGCTGACTTATAAAATGATGAGAAAAAATCAAAAGAACCCACATCCCTTAATAAAATACTGACTTGTAAACTGATAAGAGAAAACGATCAGCTCAGTGAAAAAATAGGCAAAAGTGCTAAACTACCAATTCTGGAAGAGAAAATTCCAGTGTTAAGGCTGGTACTGGAGTTTCTGACTCTCCCACCAGGGAAAGGTCAGCCGACTAGTCCAGAGAACGGCAGAGCTTAAGGAATCTTGAAAACTACCTACTCTTCCCATTTATTTTAACAGAGGCAGGAGGCAGGGCTGGGAGTGAGATACTGCTGGTTGACTACGAAGATAAGACTGCTACCACCTTCCTTCCCCACGTACCTTAACATCAGTTATTCTGACTCTGAAATAAAATATGTGTGAAAGTGTCACAGGACTGAAGATCATTGATGAGTTAGACACATTCCACCTGTGTAGTTACGGAGTTCCTGTAGTAAATGCTGACTTGCATTCCGGCTTGGGCACTTCACCTCCTGCCCATCGGCCTGGCTGCAATCAACCCCGTGAGTGCCCATGGACGCAAACAGAGCTTAAGAACCAGGCAATCCCGTGTTAGGATCCAGGTGCTTTTGGGGTGATCTTACCTTCTTCTCAGTCGTCCTTGACCTCGTCAGAGAATGCTCTGCAAGTTCTTTGACTGTGGCTGAACCAGGAATGACTTTTGAGTTCTCATTAGATGACTGTCAAAGTCAAATTGGGTTTCAATCAAGAACTCACTCGGCCAAGATGGAAACACTGAATGGCTTCTGGAGCTTGGAGGGTGTGAGTTGGTTTCAAGTCTTGCTCTTGGGGTAGGTTCTGGAAGTGGCTGAGCCATCAGCGAGTAACTCCCCACTAGTCAACTCTTCAGAGGCGGCAGCTTGCCAGAGAAGTGCAAAATCAGACAAGAAACCAGCATTGCCGGCACTGTCTGACTTCCTGCCAAATGCAACGACAGGCAAAAATGTTCTGAAGCCTGATTTCAGTACCATGACATGTTCTCACTGGTGTTAGTTCTAAAATTTTGAAATGTTTTGTGGTGAGGGATTAAACTGCTAGATTGAGAAGGTAGGTTTGTGAATCACTGTAATATCAAAAAAGAAACATTCTGTGTTAAAAAGAAAAAGTGACATTAAGATTGAAGATGCAGGATGCAGCATAGGGAGTCCTAAACTGCCAGGACGCATGCAGAGATTTCCTAGAATATCAGGGTTCACGTTGCATAGTCTGGCCTGTGTCTCAGAATATATGTAAGAAACACGGCATCTCATGCAAGAATCTATTCGGGGCCACCATAGAAACTCAGGACTTGTCTTTTACCATTTATCATTAAAATAATGTCCATGTGGTCTGGGTGTGGTGGCTCATGCCTGTAATCTCAGCACTTTGGGAGGCCGAGGCAGGCAGATCACGAGGTCAAGAGATAGAGACCATCCTGGCTAACACCGTGAAACTACGTCTCTAGTAAAAAATACAAAAAACTAGCCAGGCGTGGTGGCAGGTGCCTGTAGTCCCAGTTACTCGGGAGGCTGAGGCAGGAGAATGGCGTGAACCCGGGAGGTGGAGCTTGCAGTGAGCCGAGATCGCGTCATTGCACTCCAGCCTGGGCAACAAGAGTGAAACCCCGTATTAAAAAAAAAAAGGAAAAAATTGCCATTCTGACTGGCATGAGGTGGCATGTCATTGTGATTTTGATTTGCATTTCTCTGTCGAGCTTTCTTTCATATGTTTGTTGGCCACATGGATGTCTTATTTTAAGAAGTGTCTGTTCATGAACTTTGTCCACTTTTTAATGTTTTTTTTTTTCTTGTAAATTTGCTTAAGTTCCTCATGGATTATGGATATTAGACCTTTGTCAAACAGATTGCAAAAGTTTTCTTCCATTCTGTAGGTTGTCTGTTCACTCTGATGACAGTTTCTTTTGCTGTGCAGAAGCTCTTTAATTAGATCCCATTTGTCAATTTTTGCTTTTGTTGCAATTTCTTTTGGTGATTTCACCATACAATCTTTGCCCATGTCTATGTTCTGAACGGTATTGCCTAGATTTTCTTCTAGGGTTTTTATAGCTTTGAATTTTACATTTAAGCCTTCACTCCATCTTAATTTTTGTATAAGGTGTAAGGAAGGGGCCCAGTTTCAATTTTCTACATACGGCTAGCCAGTTCTCCCAGTACCACTTACTGTACAGGGAATCCTTTCCCCTTTGCTTGTTTTTCTCAGGTTTATCTAAGATCAGATAGTTGTAGATGTGCAGACTTCTCAGTTCTCTATTCTGATCCATTGGTCTATGTGCCTGTTTATGTATGAGTATCATGCTTTGGTTACTGTAGGCTTGTAGTATAGTTTGTCCTCTACAATCCTGTGCTTAATATGCCCTGGTAGCTTGTTTTTAGCTTTGTTTTTGCAGTGTATCCATACTGATACACATCCTGCTAGGTAGTTACTTTAGTTGCTGCATAGTATTCCACTGTCTGCAAAAGAAACTATCACCAGAGCTAACAGACAACGTACAGAACGGGAGGAAATATTTGCAAACTATGCATCCAATACAGGTGAAATATCCAGAAATCCATAAGGAACTTAAATAAATTCATTACCAAAAACAAAACCGTGCCATTAAAAAGTGGCCAAAGGATGTGAAAAGACACTTTTCAAAAGAGGACGTACACCTGGCCAACAGGCATATGAAAAAATGCTGAACATCACTAAACATTAGAGAAATGCAAATAAATCAAAACCACCGGGAGATACCATTTCTCACCAGTCAGAAAGGCTATTACTAAAAAGTCAAAAAATAATAAGATGCTTGCGAGGTTGTAGAGAAAAGCAAACACTTGCACACTGCTGGTGGAATATAGATGAGTTTAGCCACTGTGGAAAGCAGGTTGGCGACTTCTGAAAGAACTTAAAACTACCACTGGACCCAGGAATTACATTATTGGGTATATACAAAAGGAATACAAAACATTCTACCATAAAGACATATGCATTCATATGTTCATCACGGCACTATTCACGGTGGGAAAGACATGGAATTGACCGAAAGGTCCATCAAAGGTAGATTGAAAAAAAGAAAATGTGATATATATACACCCTGGAACATTATGTATGCAGCCACGTAAAAGAAAGAGATCATGTCCTTTGAAGAAACTTGGATGGAGCTGTAAGGCCATTATTCTTAGCAAACTAACACAGAAACAGAAAACCAAATACCACATAGTCTCACTTCCAAGTGGGAGCTAAACATCAAGTACACATGGACGCAATCAAGGCAACAACAGTCACCAGGGCCTACTTGAGGATGGAGAGTTGGAGGAGGGTGAGGATCAAAGAGTTACCTAGCGGGTACCATGCTTATTACCTGGGTGATGAAATTATCTGCACACCAAATCCCCATGCCATGCAATTTATCGATGTCACGAACTTGCACGTGTACCCTTGAACCTAAAAGAAAAGTTAAACAAATAAAAGAAAAAAGAAAACGCTGTAATAAATATCATTGTCTTTTCTTTAGTCCATTAATTAACGTTACTAAATAGCTGTGTATTTACCAGGTAACCTAAGCTTGATGCCTAATAGATTTCTTTCTAGATTGGGGTGGAGGGTGCCTTTGCATGAGAAAATATTTTCCAGTTACATTTCATGTGCAAAACCTGACTGTAAGCTCTAAGGGGACAGGGACCTTGTCTGCTTTATTCACCACTGCATTCCCCTTGTCTACACAGCGTCAGACATACGGGAGGCACTTAATGAATATTTGATGAATGAATGAATGAACACTGGGAAGGCAGCACTGCAGGGTCATTCATTGGGAAGTTGTGATAAAGAATAAGGAAGGGAGGGGAGACCTGGAGACAGAGCAAGACGGCCAAATAGAATCCTCCAGTGATTCTATTCCTCCCTGAAGTAACACCAAATGGAACAACTACCCACATAAAAAAGCATTTTCATAAGAACCAAAAATCAGGTGAACATTCACAGCGCCTGGTTTTGACATCGCATCAAGGAAAGAGGCACTGGAGAAAGGGGGAAAGACAGTCTCAAATCTCCTACACCACCTCTCCCTCATCCCCTGGTTAGCAGCCACGTGGTGCAGAGACAGAACCTGTGGCATCCAGGGCAGGGAGAGCTCAGTGATTGTGGGACTTTACCTTGAAACTCAGTGCTGCTCTGTCACAGTGGAGAGCAACACAAGGCAGAATTCGGCCAGCACCCACGGAGGCAGCATTTAGACCAGCCCTAGCCAGAGGGGACCCCCCCCCTCCCGGTGATCAAAACCCGAGTTCCGGTAACCCCACCATCACCACTGCAGGCTAGAGTGCTTTGGGGTCCTAGAGAAATGTGAAAGCCCGTCCAGGCCACAAGGACTGCCACTGCCGGGCGAGGGCTGGTGCTGCACTGGGCTCAGAGCCAGTGAACTTGGGATGCAGGTGACCCAGTGCAACACCAGGTGTAGCCAAGGGAGTGTTAGCATCACACCTCCTCCTGGAGCTGAAGGCAGCCCAGCTCACAGCTCCAGGAGAGGGAAGAGTAAGAAGCACTTTGCCTTGCAACTTGGATACCAGCTCAGGGGTGCTTGCGTCCTCCCTCCTCCAACTCCAGGCAGCTCAGCATGAAGAGAGAGACAAGAGGAGTCAACACAAACCACCAATATCAGGGATCAACACACACACTCTTTACAGAGCCTGTAGACCTTCATAAGAACTAAGAAGATCTGAGGAAATACGTAGGTCTAAAAATACAACAGAGAACACAATGCACCACATTTTACAAAGTAACGTACCCAAACTAACCCAAACATAACATGAAATAGAAAAACTCCTATGTCTATTAAACAAATTGAACAAATTCTTGGAAAAAACCCAACAAACAAAAATGTTTCACAAGTAAAACTCCCAGCTCATTTATGGACTACTCCATACATTTAAGGAGCAAAAACACCAACATTTCCCAGACTGCTGGGAAATAAGAGTATTTTTAAAGTTTTGTGTGGAGCCAGTATTAGCTTGAGGACACAACTGGACCAGGACACATTATGGAACAAAAAAGAAGAAAATTATGTCACCTCTTTCATTTTTTAATTTCTTATTATTATACTTTAAGTTTTAGGGTACATGTGCACAATGTGCAGGTTTGTTACATATGTATACATGTGCCATGTTGGTGCGCTGCACCCATTAACTCGTCATTTATATTAGGTATATCTCCTAATGCTATTCCTCCCCCCTACCACCTCCCCCCTCTCCCATCCCCACAATAGGCCCTGGTGTGTGATGTTCCCCTTCCTGTGTCCAAGTGTTCTCATTGTTCAATTCCCACCTATGAGTGAGAACATGCGCTGTTTGGTTTTCTGTCCTTGTGATAGTTTGCTCAGAATGGTTTCCAGCCTCATCCATGTCCCTGCAAAAGGACATGAACTCATCCTTTTTTGTGGCTGCATAGTATTCCATGGTGTTTATGTGCCATATTTTCTTAATCCAGTCTATCATTGATGGACATTTGGGTTGGTTCCAAGTCTTTGCCATTGTGAATAGTGCCACAATAAACATACATGTGTCACCTCTTTCATAAACAGTATCTCCTCTTTCATAAACAGAGCTACAAATATTCTAAGCAAAATATTATATGAATGAAGCCTTCTACGAAAACACAGATTAATACCAAGTGGAATATACCCCAAAATGCAACGGTCCTAAACATTCAAAATAAATCATGTAAGTCATCTCATTAGCAGAAAAATACAGGCAAAAATAGTAAGATCATTTACGTTAAGTTTTTTTTTTTTTTTTTTTTTGAGACGGAGTCTCACTCTGTTGCCCAGGCTGGACTGCAGTGGCCGGATCACAGCTCACTGCAAGCTCCGCCTCCCGGGTTCACGCCATTCTCCTGCCTCAGCCTCCCGAGTAGCTGGGACTACAGGCGCCCGCCACCTCGCCCGGCTAGTTTTTTGTATTTTTTAGTAGAGACGGGGTTTCACCGTGTTAGCCAGGATGGTCTCGATCTCCTGACCTCGTGATCCGCCCGTCTCGGCCTCCCAAAGTGCTGGGATTACAGGCTTGAGCCACCACGCCCAGCCTAGGTTAAGTTTTAAAAAAAACATTTAATAACGTTTAAAACTGAACCATAAAAACAACTTTGAGTAAAATATAAAAGAAGGCAACTTCCTTAATTTGATGGTTTGTCTAATATGAGCCTGTAACAAACAACATAATCAATAGAGAATTACAGGAAGCTTTTCCCCCAGTGCAGGATCAGACGAGATGCCTGCTATCACTCTCTATTCAGCATTGTACTGGAGAAACAATACAGCAAGAACAAACAAATAAAAGGTATTAGGATTAATTTTTAACGCCCCCAAAAATTGTCAATATGTGTGTGTGACACTATTACATGCTTAGACAATCCATAACCCCAAAACTGTTACAGTAACATACTGGATACATGATTGTTATCAACCAGATTACTGTATACTAGTACAAAATCAACAGAAAGTAACTAAATAATGATCGAACTAGAGAACAAGTATCTATGACAAAAATGAGGCAATAAAGGATTAATTTACAGATTTAAGATAAATCCTTCAAATCAATATAGAAACCAAAAAAGCACCCTACAGAAACTTGCACAACACGAGCAAGGCATATGAAGTAAGGCACAGAAGCCAATCAACATTTGCTAAACTCTACCTCACACGAAACCCGCCACAGCCAGGTCCAGGTGAGAAGATCCTTGGAGAAACACTGCAGGGCAGGATCCCCGGAGGCAGGACCACTGCGGAGGTGATGGAGCCCCTGCAGTGGGAAGGGTGTCAGGCCCAAGAGGGCCGGGTGGCTCCAGACCTCCTGCTCCAGCTTCCCCTCACTCCCCGCACCAGGCACAGCCCCACGTGAGCGCCCCAATGCAGGGAGGATTCTGAGTGCCCGTGTCTTCTCCGCCACTGTGTGTGCCCTCCGGTGGCAGCTCCTCGCCCACCATATCATTCTAGCCTTCCCTTTTATGAGTCACGTCTCTCTCCCCAGTCACAATGCCAGAATCCACCCAGGAGGGTAGAGATGGGAAATCAAACCGTGGCACCACGAGTGGAGACCCTGGAGGCAGACATGGGTGCAGGCACTGAGAGCGGAAACACGCGAGGCCTGGCCGACCAGTGACAAGCACAGAGGATGGGGACATTCAAGGGCAGACACGGGCTGCAGGCACAGGAGAGAAGACCTGGACTAGAGTCATAAGGGATCCAGATACAAAGGGAGCTCACTGGCTACAGAGGCATGGCAGAGAGGCACAGCAGGGACAGACATGGGTACGGGTGCAGGACAGAGGAGTAGGTGAAGGCCGGCGTGGGCAGGAAGCACAGAGATAAAAACACCCGAAGGTAAATGTGGCTGTAGGCTGAAGGATGGAGTCACAAGAATCCTGCTGTGGGCTGCACGGACAAGGGCTGGAAACACAGGAAGACAGGGCTGGGAAGCAGGCGCACTCAATGACAGGCCTCTGCTGCAGTAACAACAGACGGAGACACCCAACGAAAGAGACTGGCAGCAGGTACAAACACTGGGGATAGGAGTTTTGGGCACAGTCTCCTGGGAGAAAGGATTCAGAAAAAGAACAGAAACGGGCTGAAGGCACAGGGGAAGGAGACACACGAGTGCAGACATGACTGAAAAGCATGGATGAAAACAGTGACTGTGGACATGGATTAGAGGGACAGAGAACGCAGCAAACACAGGCTGGCATGGGGAGAAGGTCAGGGGACAGACAGACAAACATCGGAACGGGCTGCAAGCACAGGGATTGAGGCACTGGAGGACTGCTACTGCCTGAAGGCTGAGGAGATGGTAACACTCGAGGCAAGCAATGTGCTGCAAGCACACAGGATGGAGACTCACACGGCTGGCACAGGCTGCAGGCGCAAGAAATGGAGACTTTTTTTTTTTTTTGAGACGGAGTCTCGCTCTGTCACCCAGGCTGGAGTGCAGTGGCCAGATCTCAGCTCACTGCAAGCTCCGCCTCCCGGGTTTACGCCATTCTCCTACCTCAGCCTCCCGAGTAGCTGGGACTACAGGCGCCGGTCACCTCGCCCGGCTATTTTTTTGTATTTTTTAGTAGAGACGGGGTTTCACTGTGTTAGCCGGGATCGTCTCTCGATCTCCTGACCTCGTGATCCGCCCGTCTCGGCCTCCCAAAGTGCTGGGATTACAGGCTTGAGCCACCGCGCCCGGCCAGAAATGGAGACTTTTGATAGCTGGCATAAACTGCGGGCAGAGGACAGACCAGGACAGAGGACAGACACACAAGGGCAGACGTGGGCTTCAGTCATTAAGGGATGGTGATACTGGAGAGAGGATACAGGCTTCAGGCACAAGGATGGAGGCACACAAAGCCTGATATGGCTGCAGGCATACAGGGCGGAGACACTAAGGGAAGATGTGGGCTGCCAGGTAAATCCCCGCTTAGAGAGAAATGGGACACACATTAAGGGAATGTGTTAGAATAGAAAAAAGATTGAAAATCAATCACATAAACCTCTCAAGAATTAAAAAGGATCAGAATGAAAGAATACAGAATGAAAGTAATAATAAAGAGCAGACATCAATGAAATAGGGAAAAAAATGCAATGGAAACAAATCAAGGATAAAAGTTGGTTTATATAGCCAGGCATGGTGGCGGGTGCCTGTAGTCCCAGTTACTCGGAACTGGGAGGCTGAGGCAGGAGAATGGCATGAACCCGGGAGGCGGAGCTTGTAGTGAGCCGAGATCGCACCACTACACTCCAGCCTGGGTGACAGAGGAAGGCTCCATCTCAAAAAACAAAAAAAAAGTTGGTTAATAAATATTAATATACTAAATAAACCCCTAGCAAAACTGATTAAGGCAAAGAGAAAAGACACAAAAGACCAATATCAGGAATGAAAACAGAGGCCTGCTCTACAGAGCAGTGTATCAAGATACTACGAAATTTTGAGTAATACTTAGGACTACAAGCTTGACAACAGAGATGAAATTACACCACACTGCAGCACATATGCACCATGGAATACTATGCAGCCATAAAAAAAGATGAGTTCATGTCCTTTGTAGGGACATGGATGAAGCTGGAAACCATCATTCTGAGCAAACTATTGCAAGGACAGAAAACCAAACACCGCATGTTCTCTCATAGGTGGGAATTGAACAATGAGATCACTTGGACACAGGAAGGGGAACATCACATACCCGGGCCTGTCATGGGGTGGGGGGAGGGGGGAGGGGGGAGGGGGGAGGGATAGCATTAGGAGATATACCTAACGTAAATGACGAGTTAATGGGTGCAGCACACCAACATGGCACATGTATACATATGTAACAAACCTGCACGTTGTGCACATGTACCCTAGAACTTAAAGTATAATAATAATAAAAAATAATAATAAAAAAGAAATTATATCACATTGAAAAATAAGCTTACAAAACTAGACATAGAAATAACATAAAACAAGAAAACCACCAAATATACTAAAGGATTTGAATTGTTAAAAAGAAAAAAAAAAAAAACCAGCTAACAAATAATGTTCCATAAGTCAAATTCCATGCCCAGACTAAAGAAATATTCCAAATATTTAAGGAAGTAAACACCTAAATTTCTCAGACCCTTCCAAAGACAAGAAATACAGGGACTATTTTTCAATTTTGTTTTGTGAAACCAGCATCACGTTGGTACCACAATCTGAACAGGACATTAGACAAAAAGAAAATTCCAGACCCACTCTTTCATTAACAGAAACACAAATATTCTTTTTTTGAGATGCAGTCTCGCTCTGTCTCCCAGGCTGGAGTGCAGTGGCACAATCTCAGCGCACTGCAACCTCTGCCTCCCAGGTTCACGCAAGTCTCCTATTCACCCTCCAGAGTACCTGGGATTACAGGCACCCGCCACCACATCCAGCTGATTTTTGTATTTTTAGTAGAAACAGGGTTTTGCCATGTTGGTCAGGCTGGTCTCGAACTTCTGACCTCAGGTGATCTGCCCGCCTTGGCCTTCCAAAGTGCTGGGATTACAGGCGTGAGCCACTGCATCCGGCCAGAGATACAAATATTCTAAGAAAAATCATATCATATGAATTAAACCACATGTGAAAACATAACACGTGGATACCAAGTGGGATATACTAAAAAAATGCAGGATTGGTTAACATTAAAAATAGATCATGTAAAATATTCTATTTGCAGAAAAATAGGAGAAAAACATTATTACTTACAATATATGTAAAAAAAGCATTTATTCAAATTCAACAATTAGTCATAACTCTTAGCAAATGTAAAGTAAGGCAGCTTCCTTAATCTGATTAAGCTTGTCTAAAATGAAATTACTGTACAGGACCACCGAAGATTTTCCCCTGTAAACAGAACCAAGTAAGACTTCCTGGACACATCCCCCCTATTTCACACAGTGCTGAGGTGTAATTGGGACAATATAACAAAAATAAAGGTATAAGAACCAACATTTAAGCAATACAGCTGTTATTGTATGTGGCTGACACTATTATGTACATGAAAAATACACCACAATCCAAAAATGATGGCTATGAATATGTCAATTAAGCCAGGCTGCAGGATGCAAGATGAACACATAAAATCAATTAGATTCCTATGTACCAGCAAGAAAGAAATGCAAAATAAAATTAAGGAACGATGACCAGACTAGGAAACAACTATTTACACTAGAAATGAGCCCATAAAGAATTAATTTATAAAATACCTTTTAAAATTATTCAAATCAATGTAAGAACACAAATGACCCAACAGAAAAACCAGCATTGAAAATGAAGAAAAAGATGCAAGGGCCAATATTCACGAAATTTGGCTTCGCTAGCTTATTTCCAGTGCCAGATGACAGGAGGCCCACAGGGACCCAGAAAGCAGGACCCCAGGGTGGTGACAGTGCCAGCAGCAGGAGGGCTGGACTCTGCCTTGGCCCAAGAGGGGCCACAGCTCCCGGCGGCCGCGGGGCGAAGCCTGGGCAGCCTGGCGCTCCGGGCCCCTGCACACGCTTCCCTCCCTCTACCGCGTTCCTTTCTCTCTGTGCCTCGGGCCCCATGGGATGCGCTCACCTCCAGACTCTCCAGGCTCGAGAGGTAGGGAGAATGGACAGGGGCTTGGGACGGTCCTCCAGGAACACATGAAGGAAGCTCCTCCTGCACCTGGGACACCTTTCTCTGGGGCTAGTCTCAAGGCACGTGCGCACCGCACGCGCTCCCGGTCGTCGCTTCCGGCCCATGACGACCACTGCGCAAGGAAACTTTTGGACAACTCTTATTGGATGATAATCTCCATCTCTGATTGCATAATCTTAACCAATCAGAGTTGGAGACTATTATCCAATCCGTGTTGTAGTACAGAGTCCGCTCTCATCCTATCAGAACGAGGCTTCCAGGATACCGTACTCGAATAAGCTATTATAAAAGGGAGGCAAATGTCCCTGCCTGCAGTGTGGGTGCGGCTCACATGCGTCTTGTCTGCATTGGGGTCAGCCAAGGAGCGTGTGTAGAGCGCCTGCTTTGTAGACCAGCCGTAGAGAAGGATGTCCCAGGTGCAGGCCACGTTTCATTCTTGTGTTCCCGGAGGATTTTTCCCGTGGCAAGCGCTTCTCCATCTTTCAACATCTCAGGCCTGGTGAGTCCGAATGTGACCGCTTCCCGTGGGGGCCCAGGGCGCACCTGCGTCAGGAAGCGGGACCCGCACTGGACAGAGACCACGAGCATCTTATCCTGACCTGGCTCACCGAGCACTGTGTGCCCTGTGTCTAAGACAAAGACGCTTACTGTGTCTGTGGTTGGCTGTGGAGGCTGCCCTGGGGCTCCCAAGTCCTGCCTCTGACCCTCAGCCTTGGGAGCTCAGGATCCCCTCGCACCTCGGGGTCCGTGCTCAACCACATGATGCCCCCTGCAGCCTGCTTTCAGAGGTCATTCCCCGCCCCAGCACACACTCTGCAATATCTTAAATGATATATATGTGTATATATGTCATTTATATATATATGTGTGTATATATATATACACATACACATATATATGTATACATATATATATATATTTGTTTTCTATTTTTATTTTTATTTTTTGAGATGGAATCTTGCTTTTGTTACCCAGGCTGGAGTGCAATGGCACGATCTCGGCTCACTGCAACCTATTCACGCTATTCTCCTGCCACAGCCTCCCGAGTAGCTGGGATTACAGGCGCCCACCATCGCGCCTGGCTAATTTTTTTTTGTATTTTTAGTAGAGACAGGGTTTCTTCATGTTGGCCAGGCTGGTCTCAAACTCCTGACCTCGTGATCGCCCGCTTCGGCCTCCCAAAGTGCTGGAATTGCAAGCGTGAGCCACTGTGCCTGGCCAAATGGTACTCTGGTGGGCAGTCTGACGTACGGTGACAATTTAACTGAATTGTAATGCATTATTAGACATAGTGCTCTCTTCCATCCCTCTCTCACTCTCCCACACAGGTAATACACACACACTCACAAACACATATATAGTTTTGTTTTGCTGGTAGAAATATAATTAACAATTGCCTACATAGCTGTAAAAAGGAATACATGAAAATAACTTCATTTCACCGCATCAACAGACACATTTTCCTGTGCATACAGAGCTCTTCCACTTTCAAAAGGGAGCCTTATTAAAATTTACTACATCACATATTAAAACCAAAATGTCTAGAGTGTGACTCACAAAGTAAGCCAAAAGATTATGTCTTAAATAGCAGATAAACAAATCCCATATTTTATCCAGTTGACCCTGTGGTTCCCTAGATTTTACAACATATAATGTCTTATACTGAAGACATGAAGCTCATATGATACGGCAATTAATACATATTTGTCCACAAATAAAGCAATATATAATACTTGGTTGCTTGCTTGGCTCTTGTGTTATGGCTTTGGTGGATTTCTGTGCTTTTAATTTTGGTATGGTAGTTTTAAGTTACATTTGAAATACAGGTCTTTTTTTTTTTTTTTTTTTGAAACAGAGTTTTGCTCTTGTCGCCCAGGCTGGAGTGCGATGGCACAATCTCGGCTCACGGCAACCTCCACCTCCCAAGTTCAAGCGATTCTCCTGCCTCAGCCTCCCGAGTGCCTGGGGTTACAGGCATGTGCCACCACGCCCGGCTAATTTTGTATTTTTAGTAGAGACGGGGGTTCTCCATGTTGGTCAGGCTGGTCTCAAACTCCTGACCTCACGTGATCCGCCCGCCTCCGCCTCCCAAAGTGCTGGGATTACAGGCGTGAGCCACCACACCCGGCCGAAATACAAGTCTTAAAGGGAAATGTTATACATATTGGATTCCTACAACAATGTTCACAGACTTTTGTAATTAATGGGTTGAATCCTCTTTAATAGAGTGTACCATTTTACCCATATTATTTGAATTTTGTAACTATGTAGGCGTTAATCCCTTTTGTACTAATTGTCTTTCTTTTAGGAAAAACTAAGTGTTCCAAATAAAACATATATCTTAATGCTATTTCAAACAATACAGTAAATTAGGACTTTAAAAATGAAGACACATATTGACTTACGGTATTTTCAACTAAGCAGCAAGCTTTAACTGATATAAGCATTGGAGTTACTAGGTCTTATTTGTTTCGTAATAAATACAAATTTTAAAAGACTCTCATTATTTGTAGCCATTCTGAATGAATTTAAAAGTTTAATGCATTTTACTGTCTTTAAAATTTTATAATAGGCTTTCGTAAATAATTTAAAACTACAGGAAAGCCTAAAAGTTACAAAATCTTAGCTTCTGAGATTAATATACTGCATTTCCTTTAGTTTTTTCCCCCTCATGTATCATTTTAATTGTCATCTATGTGTGTAATTGAATGGCAATATAAAAAAAAACTGTAACGAGGCATTTTTTCAGCACAATAGTATAAAGTCTCTTAAACTTAATTGCTCTTTAATATTGCCGATATGTGGTAGAAAAATACTTACTTCCTTTCTCCCAGTTTGTAAATGTTAAACCACCAGCATTTCAAAGATGAAGGCAGCCAACATGATGTCCCTGATTGTGAACTTGTGAAGAGCTGGGGACTATCAGCTCCCCTAACCAGTCTCAGCTGGCTTTACCATATCACTGCAGTGAGACCTTTGAGTTACTTTCAGGTGTTTGCTCTGAAAAGTACATTTTACAGTGAACATGTTTATGCAAGCATTATACTCTCTGGGAATTTTTGGTAGTGAAGATGCAAAACAACATAATTCTTCTGAAAATCTATTTGCTTTCCACAGGATTGTGCCAAAAATATGTCATGAATCACCTCCTTCTTTTTCTTTTGGTCTGGAAATACTACACTGCTTGGTAAAATTTGTAAAAGTCTGTTTACTGGAGGAATTATTTTATTATTCCTGCTTTACTCTGTACATTGATGAATTATTCCTCAACTACTATGTGTATCAAATTTCATGTTCCTTTCTTCTTAGTCATCATTCAGTTTCCTGTATCAATCGATTATTAATTTTTTTTTTTTTTTTTTGAGACGGAGTCTTGCTCTGTCGCCCAGGCTGGAGTGCAGTGGCCGGATCTCAGCTCACTGCAAGCTCCGCCTCCCGTGTTTACGCCATTCTCCTGCCTCAGCCTCCCGAGTAGCTGGGACTACAGGCGCCCGCCACCTCGCCCAGCTAATTTTTTCTTTTTGTATTTTTAGTAGAGACGGAGTTTAACCGTGTTAGCCAGGATGGTCTCGATCTCCTGACCTCGTGATCCGCCCGTCTCAGCCTCCCAAAGTGCTGGGATTACAGGCGTGAGCCACCGCGCCCGGCCCTTAACAACATTTTTATTCAGATAATATATTCAAGACTCTAAGTGTCCATATCTTAAAGGCAAATATGTTCATGGATTTCTCCAAATTAAGCCTGCCTGGTTAGCAGGCAGAACATTATCTGCACCACAAAAGTCTCCCTAGTACTCCTCTCCAGGAGGAGAGGAACCTGCCGTTCCTTTCCTGAAGATAACCATATCCCAAATTCTAACAGTATTGACTTGTTTTGCCAGTTTTTAAATATAGCAATATGTACTATTTGGTGACTGGATGCTTTGATTCAGCAGTATGTTTGTAAGATTCTTCCACATTTTTCTGGAAGTGTCATTACGTGACTATGCCACAATTCATTTATAAATTTTAATGTGGATGGGTATTTATGCAGTTTTCAGTTAGGACCGTCACCATGACTGCTTCTATTGACATTCTAGCACATGTCTTTTGGTAAAAATTGATACTGCTTTCTGTTGGGTACATGGCTTGGAGTGGATGTACTGATTCTGAATACTTTTCCAATCTTAATAGATACCACCAAACGGAATCCCTAAGAATTTTTGCCAACTTAAACTCTCATCAGTAGTTTATAAAAAAAAAAAATTAGGTTTTTTTGGGTCTATTTTCATTATAATCACTAGAGCGTATATTTACTGACACCAAGTTTAATTTTCCTTGTAAGTTGAGCCACTTTTTGTGTGTCACTGTTCGTGTGTGTGTGTATATATATACATATATATATAATTTTGTAAAATATATATTCAAGCCTTTGGTTAATTTTTTTTTGGATCTCTTGACTTACCCTTTTCAATTTATAGTAGTTCGTTCTACATACTGTGTTCTTTGGAACATTCTTTTTGTGTATTCTAAATATGAGTCTTAAATGGTGTATACACATAGTGAACATCTTTTACTTTCTGTTGCGTCCCGCTGCTCTCCTGAATGAAATGCTCAGTTGTAACATAATGCAGTTTTCTTTTTTCCCCTTGTGGATCAAGCTTTTTGTGCTCTGTTTTAAAACTGTGTGCCGCCTCTAAAGAGTGTGATGCAATCTCCTGTGTTTTTCTCTATAACATTTATTGTTTTTCTGTTCACATTTAGATCTATGCAAGTGGGATAAATTTTTAATTGCGGTGTAAGGTAAGGGCGATGACACTGTTTTTGCAAATTGTTAGGCAATGATTTCAGCAAAATTTTTTTAAAATTAAGCTTTTTCTGTGAACGACAGTGCCACATATGTCATAAATTAGGTTACCTCTATTTTTGAATCATTTTCTAGACTTCATTTTATTCTGTTGATGGTTTTTTACTCTGTGCTTATTGCCTGACTTACTGTAAATTAATAACACGTTCCATATCTGATAGTTTAGGTCTTCCAGGTCTATTCTTTGCATTTCTTTTTCTTAATTGTTGATACATAGAAATGTAATTGAGTTTTGCATGTATATGTATTTTTATACAAATCATTTTGTATACTGTATCCAGAGACCTTTCTAAATGGATTATATGTGAGCTTTTACTTACCATGGTGGTTGAAGTCTTATCAAATGTTCTATTAATATTTTTTTATTTAAATTTACATTTCAGTGCTACTTAGCTCCTATCTTGTGAGTGGGCATGTTGGAGGGCCTCGGGGTATCTAAGAACCTTGTAAACAATGGTGATTAGCAGGGGTGGGATGGAATTTTGGCTCTCATGTTATCCACGGGAATCAAGAGGAAGTGTTGAAGGTGGCCTAAGACTCTGTTGATAGTAGCTCTATAGAGTCTGTACATCTATTTATCCAGAAGGACAACGCAGGCAGTATCGCAGAGGTTAACGGGATGAAAGCTGCCTCGCAGACATCTAGCAAACCCAGTGCTTGCTGAGCCCTGACCAAGTCCTTGATTTTGTCTGCTCCACTTCCCTAAATGCTTGCCTCTGATGAAGTATTAGAAATCAGCATCAGTGTATTCCAAGCTGGTGTTGGCCCATTTCCTTTACCAATTAACAAACACACAGAAACTCACATGTGTCGAAGCCAACGTCTCTCATTTACTACTTCTGTTTATTTCTTGGTCTGGTCACAAATCCATTAACATAAAAATATATGATTTATTTATTCATTTGTTTATTATATTTCACACCTCCTCATAAAATAAATCACATTTCAAAAAGGAAATATGGCCAGGTGCGGTGACTCATGCCTGTAATCCCAGCACTTTGGGAGGCCAAGGAAGGTGGATCAGTTGAGGTCAGGCATTCGAGACCAGTCTGGCCAACATGGTGAAACTCCGTGTCTACTAAAAAAAAAAAAAAGAAAAACATATTAGCTGGGCATGGTGGCACACACCTGTAAACCCAGCTACTTGGGGGGCTGAGTCAGGAGAATTGCTTGAATCCGGGAGACAGAGGTTGCAATGAGCCGAGATCACTCCACTTTACTCCAGTCTGGGTGACAGAGTGAGACCCTGCCTCAAAAAAAAGGAAATGTGTTTCACATTTCATAGCAAAAAGTGATTTTGAATTGTGTAAAAAATATTGTTAATTGACATAGACTTAAATGAAAATAATTATTTTTCACTCCTTGGAAAAATCTATACGTTCCTGAGGATTTAATGATGAATAGATTATAAATCCCTCGTTAATGTCAATTATGCATTTACTTTTAAGAAAGGGTTCCATATTCTGTCTCTCCCAGCTTCAAAACCTGAAGGGGTATGGTGAGCTTGTGGAGTAGAAGACCAAGTAATTTTTATCAGGGCCCTAAATCAGAGGAGATTTGAGACTGTCTTTTCTGTATACAGACTGTGGAGAATACAAATCTTTTAGAGAAACCCGTATCTAGCAAGGGCTGGAACCATAGAAGTCCAAAAGCCAGGCCAATGGAGGGTCTTGAAGCCTGGTGGAGACACAGCCAAGAATTCTTGAGCCACCTAGAGAGCACGTCAATGCTGGGAAGGGTGGTAAATTCTCAGTGTCCTACATCTAGACAAGGGAACTGCATAGAGGACATATGCTATGGTTTGAATGTGTCTCCCAGAGGTCATGTGTTAAATACTTAATTCCTAATGGAACAGTGTTGAGAGATGGAGCCAAGTAAGATGTGATTAGGTCATGCAGGCTCTGCCCTCATGAATGGATGAATGTTGCTATAGCAGGAATAGGTTAGTTATCTTGAGAGTGAGTTTGTTATAAAACTGAGTTCTTCCCCCTCGCTTTCTGGCACTGTCCTGCCCTTTTGCCTTCTGCCATGGAATGACACAGCAGGAGGGTTCTCACAAGATGCTAGCACCTTGATGGTGGACTCCCCAGCCTCCAGAACGGTAAGAAATAAAACTTTGGATCGGGCGCAGTGGCTCAAGCCTGTAATCCCAGCACTTTGGGAGGCCAAGGTGGGCGGATCACAAGGTCAGGAGATCAAGACCATCCTGGCTACGACAGTGAAATCCCGTCTCTACTAAAAATACAAAAAAATTAGCCGGGCATGGTGACGGGGGCCTGTAGTCCCAGCTACTTAGGAGGCTAAGGCAGGAGAATGGCGTGAACCCGGGAGGCTGAGCTTGCAGTGAGCCGAGATTGCGCCACTGCACTCCAGCCTCGGCGACAGAGCGAGACTCTGTCTCAAAATAAATAAATAAATAAATAAATAAATAAATAAAACTTCGCTCTTTGTAAATTACACAGTCTCAAGTATTCTATTAGAGCAACATAAAATGAAAGAACTCAACATAAATACTGATTGGAAGCTGTGGCAGAGCAGCTAACAGCAGAATTGGATTCTAGCACAAGCACTTAGGGTTCACAGCGAGCACCAGGACAGAGGGCCATTAGAAACCTTCCAAATTAAAAGCTGGGCGATTTGAAAATTCTTCTTGTACTTGAACTTCAATTTCTGTGAAGGACAGAAAAAGAAAGTCAGAGAGAGTAAAAGCCATGCAGTTTACTATTTGCCCAAGGAGACTAAATCGAGAACCATATATAAATAAGTAACCTCAAATTAGCAAGGTCATTGGGGACTGATAGCTGTGCTAATTTATAGAGAATAACTGAAATAACTGAAAAATTCAATAGAAAAATTTTAGAGCAGTTTGAGGTTTACAGAGAGAAATTGCACAGAAAGTACAGTTTCCATATGCCTTCCCACCTCCCAACACACTTTCTGCTCTTATTAGCATCTGGCATTAGTGTGGTATATTTGCTACCATTAATGAACCAATATGGACTTTTAACTAAAGTCCTGTCTCTACAAATAAAGTCCAGAGTTTACAACATTCTGTTTGGGGCCGATAGGTTTTGATAAAAGTGTAATGTCACATATCCACTATTACAGTACCATACACAATAGTTTCACTGCCCTGAAAGTGTGCTGTACTCCATTTATTTAATTCCTCACCCATTTCCCTGAACCCCCTAAAAGCCTCTGATACTTTTATTGTCTCTATAGTTTTGGCTTTTCCAGAATGTCATATAGTTGGAATCATACAGTAGGTACCTTTTTCAGACTGGCCTCTTTCACTTAGCAGTATGCAGTTAAGTTTAGAGCATTACAAAACTCTTTTAAATATAAAGATTCTATAATATTAGCTTTTTAGAGTAATTGAATGATGTCATTATCAGAGGAAAGTAGAGGCTGAGAATAGGGTAGATCATTAAATTTACATGTGTAATGTGTTTATTATATATATTAAGTATATACATGTTATATATTTGTATATTATATATGTATATAGTTCTAATGTATACCTTTAGAAAAAATGGTTATTTTTAGGTCAGATAGAAGAACTGTTACTGAACATATTAATTACAGAGCTAAACACACTGAAGCCAGAAGATTACATGACTCGTCCAAATTCACACAGTAAGTAAATGCAGAGATGAAAATGGCAGGAGACCGAGATTCTTGTCACTTACCCAATGACCTTTCCAAGAATTCTTGTATTTGAACTGTCCTCATCACCATCTGTGCTATTTCAGCAGGTTCTGGTTGGAGAAAACGCTACAGAGGCCACAACCCTCATCCTTATACTCAATTCATTAGGCCTTGCTAGTTTCACACACACTTAAAGATTAAAAATACGTCTGTTTGTTTAAGTCAAAGTCATCAGAAATGACAATCTGGGTTGGGTGTGATTCAGTTCTGGTTGCTGATGGAGTCTTTCGGGCAGTATGAGTGGTGGGAGACAAGACCTGAAATACCAAAGGCATGACTGGTACCCTGCGGTCATGACTGGCAGGAGGCAGCCATGTGATCCACATTCCAATTTAAAGTATGTTTCCTTCCCTCCTGCAGACTGTTCTAATTGCGAATGCTTCCTACGCTCTACCCATCGCCCTTTATTTTACTACAGTATCCCCCTTTCTCTGCAATTATGTTTGCTATTGTTTCAGTTACCCATGGTACACTACAATAGGATACTTTGAGGTAGATCACATTCAAATAACTTTCATTAGGTTGTATTGTTATAATTGTCCTATTTTATTATGAGTTACTGTTTTTAATCTCTTACTGTGCCTAAAGTATAAACTCACTTTATGATAGGTATGGATGTACAGGAAAAATCATAGGATACATAGGATTTGTTACTATCTGTGGTTTCAGGCATCCTCTGGGGGTCTTGGGATGTATCCTCCATGGATATGGGGAAACTACTGTATATAAAAAGTCAGTGAAATGACAAATAAGAAAAGCAGACATCATTTTACATATGCTGAAGAAGGCTAGTCACAGGCTCAATCCATCCTTCATTGCTCACGTCCTTCACTCACAGGGTTTGAGTCTACAGGTGATGCCAATGCTTTTATTATTTTAGGTCTTCCTTCACTGTGTAGCCAAATGTTGGCACTTTCTATGCCTCCTTTTTTGTCTGTCCACTTCTAAAGCCAATCACCAATTCCAGGTTTCCGCAAGTCTGGCCATCCTTTCTCTCCAATGCGTGTGATCTGTTTCCTCTTGGCCACGTACTGCCTCTTCCATCTGGAATACTTCACTCCCCTCCATTTCATTTATTCAACTTCGTTGTATTTATTGTATGCCTAATCTGAATGCATGTCTGTTGCTTTTGCTGAAATTATGGAGAAGAGACAAATTAGTAAAAATGTTTTATTCCAAATGTATTTGGTGGAAGAGATACAATAAGAAATGTACCAAAAAAGCAATAAAAAGAGACAAAGAGAAAAAGTAAAATAAGTTGTATAATTTATTAGAAGGCGATAAGTGCTTTGGAGGGAAACAAATCACAGAGGAGACAGAAGCTCCTGCTGGGTTGGGGAAACCTGGTACAATTTTAAGTAGGATATTGAAGGAAGACTTCACTGCGAAGTTAACATTTGAGAGAAGATGTAAATGATATGAGGAGTGAGTTTGGAAATATCTGCAAGAGCCTGTTACGGTGAACGAGGACAGGGCACAAAACTCCTATAGCTGAAAAGCGCTGAGAAGGAAACTTCAAGGAGGCCAGCGTAACTTCAGTGGAGAAAGAAAAGTGGAAAAGCAGCAGGAGAAATAGTTGGAAAGGTACTGAGGACTGAATCATAATGGACTTTGCAGGCCAGTTTAAGGATTACAGTGTTTAGCTGAAGTATGATTAAGAGCTATTGGAAGGTTGTGAGCAGAGGAGTAATATGATTTGACGTGTATCTTTAAAGGAACATTCTGGCTGGTGGACTGAGTGCAAGCATTAATGGGAGGCAAAAGCAAACACAGTAAGGTCATTTGGAGGTAACTACTATAATCCAGTCAAAGATTGTGCTAGCTCCAACTAGGTAAGTATCAGGGATGGGAGATAAGTTTAGATTCAAATTAATAATCAAAATTATAATTAAAACCAAATTAATAGTGCAGGTAGGCATGCACAGTTGAAATATAGAAAGCAAAATAGAATTGAACCTGATCCAATTAGTGTATCTATTTGAAATAACTTAGCTTCACTTATGAGGACCATATTAAATGTCTCCAGTACAAGAATACGGGGAAAAAGCTAGGCCAATAACTACATCAGATGAGAACATGTCAATTTAATTGGCAATTCGGGTTAACTATGTAACGTGAAGATGGTCGTTACGTGCTTTCACCGAATCGTCGGGTTGTTTGAACAAGGTAACCCGTCTCTTTGTCAAGTCTATGTATTGCTGCTTAGAGGCATTGAGGTTTCTGGGATAAGTTATGGAGTCTAAGTGAAAGTGAAGTTTATTGCATAAGCAATTGCAAGGTGGAAAAAAAGTTTCTAAAAGTTAAGGTGAAAGGAAAATGGTGCCGGCCGGGCGCGGTGGCTCAAGCCTGTAATCTCAGCACTTTGGGAGGCCGAGACGGCGGATCATGAGGTCAGGAGATCGAGACCATCCTGGCTAACACGGTGAAACCCCGTCTCTACTAAAAAATACAAAAAACTAGCCGGGCGAAGTGGCGGGCGCCTGTAGTCCCAGCTACTCGGGAGGCTGAGGCAGGAGAATGGCGTGAACCCGGGAGGCGGAGCTTGCAGTGAGCTGAGATCCGGCCACTGCACTCCAGCCTGGGTGACAGAGCCAGACTCAGTCTCAAAAAAAAAAAAAAAAAAAGAAAGGAAAATGGTGCCGTTGTGGATCAATGAGGTGGCAGCTCACAGCCCTTCCTTCTCACATCCATCTGCATTCTGGTCACCACAGTTCCTTTCATGTTTATTAAATTGTGTGTATGTGTAGTTTTCATCCTGACAACAAATAACACGCTCGTACTACAAAGATGAGTCCTGGAGGTAATATTCAACAAAAAATGAAGGTATAATTTTAAGAAAAGGAAGGCAAATATTAGTGCAACACAATCATGTCTGGCAAAAATAAACGCTTGATATAAAGTGACCTTTAAGGGCATATGTCAGGGTTCTCTGGAGAACTGAGTGATGCAGATGATATAGATTGGGTATAGGTATAGATGCACACAATCATGCGAGCCAGTCCCTGAAAAGTCCAAAAGACGGCAGGGTAGGCCGGCAGGCCGAAGACCCTGGAAAGAGTTGCTGTTTGTGTCCAAAGCAGTCTGCTGGCCCAACCCCTTCCTGCTTGGGAGAAGTCAGTCTTCATTCTGTCCAAACTTTCAGCTGATTGGATGAGGCATGCCCACAGAATGAAGGCCATCTGCTTTACACTGAGTCTTCCAATTTAAATGTTAATTTCATCCAAAAAACACATTCACAGAAAAATCTAGAATAATGTTTGACCAAGTATCTGGGCGCGGGACCCACCCAAGTGAATACATTAAAATTAACTCCCACAGGCATAAGACTTGTGAAATCTTCATGTGCAGCTAGGAAAGAAAATCCTGTCCTTTACATACGGCATGTTCTTTGTGGCAAAGGGAAAGAGGAACCATTCTTTGTGGGTGGGAAAGTCATGCATTTCATCTACTAATCTGCTCTAACTACATTAACATTATTTCTTTTTATTAAATGTCTCGGGGAAAAAAAGATCTTTTGTATTTATACTCAAGCTTCAAATACAATATCATTATCCAGAAAATACTAAATGTATGTAAAGCTTATATAAAATTTAAAGAATAATTGTGACACTAAAGTAATCCAGAGGGACGTACAAAGGTATTTTCGAAGCCTAAGAAACAAGAATCAGAAAATAGAATACATGAAGAATTAAAAGAAAAATGAGAAAAGGAGCTGAGAAGAATTTTAAAAATAGGACATTTATAGCAATGAGTTATCTTAATGATGCATGACAGAAATTATCAACTAATTATAAAGATGTCACAGACAGTAAAATATAAATGAAAAAGAAGCAATTACATGTATACCAGTAAATAACAGAGGAAGCTTGCCAGATAGGAATGCCAAATGCATAGGCAATGAAATAAAAATGTGGTCTTGTAGAAGTGAATATAATCTAGAAATTAAAAAGGTAAAAAGTAAAATGCTAAATATTACAGAAGAAGGTGAAACATTTGAGAAAGATAATAAATAAGCATTTACCTAATTAAAAGACAAATGAATAGTCTATCATGTTTTGGTCAAGTTTTCATAATTTATTTTGAATGAAATATTATGAGCTTCTCCTAGAAGGGACCAGAGTTATGTTTTGACCTTTTGCATAGTGTGAATGACATCAGGAATGTAGCAGAGTATTGGGAAAAAAAACATGTTTACTTGAGTTGAAAAAATGAACCACAAATATTTCAGGGAAGTGGCATGGAAAGTGAATGAATGGTCTACATAAAGCCAGAGTCATTTCAATGAAGAAACAAAACTGTCTTGCTACCAACTGGGTTAGATATATAAATCACAAGTAGAGAAGTTTAACATGGCAATATTAAAGCCTACTTTGAACATTGTGGACTGATTGGCACATAGTGAGTTATTGAAAAAATTTTATTTATAGCCATTCACAAAGGAGTCAAAGCAAAATGTATCATTTATATATCTTCAGTGGCCTTCACTATAAAACATTGAAATAAAAACAGTAACAATAAATTACCTTATTTTATGAGATATTTATATGAAATATTTATAACAGGATAATAGTAGAAAAATGGAATTGATATTCTTGTAAAACTCAAACACTGAAGAAGATAATCTGGTGAATAAAATAAATAATAACCATGGCTAATAGTAGCCATGGTTACTATATTTTCAAAAAGAAAATAACAAATGTTGTCCAGACCGTGGAGAAATTGAAACCCCTGTACACTGTTGGAAGAGATTTAAAGTGGTGCAGATTCTATGCAAAACAGTATGTCAGTTCCTCAACACTTAAAAGCAGAATTACTGTATCATCCAGCAATTCCACTTCTGGACACATACCGAGTAAACCTGAAAATAGGGTCTAAAAGAGATAGTTCTACACTCATGTTCAGAGCAGCATTGTTCACAATAGCCAGACAGTAGAAGCAACCTAAGCGTCCATCAATGAATGATTGTATAAGCAAAATGTGATGCACGTTTTGGTACACAGTAAAATATTATTCATCCCCAAAATGGGAGGAATTCTGATGTATGCTACAGCATGGATGAACCCTGACTACATTATGCTAAGTGAAATAAGCCATTTACAAATGGCAAACACTGTATAATTTTATTTATATGTAATATCTCAAGTGTGCAAACTCCTAGAAACAGGAAGTGGAATGATACTAGAGGGTTCCTAGCGGGTGGAGCAGGGGGAATTGGGAGTTGTTTAATGGGTACACAGTTTCATTTTTGCAAGAAATGAAAAGTTGTGGAGATTGGATTTATAACAACATGAATATACTAAAATACTGAACTGTATACTTAAAAATGGCTAAGAGGGTAAAGATGGTATGTTCATTTGTGGTAAAATTAAATCAATTTAACAATAAAATAGAAACAAATGAATCAATAAATCTGTCTACATATTAATTCATTGTGGAGCTTCTGAAATATAAATTTTTTGTTATTCTTATGAGACCCAAAACCAGGTAAAATGGCTCATATATACATATAATTATAAGTGTTGTATATACATATCACTAAGTTTTGTATAATTGTAAGTTTTGCACTACCGTCACAACAGTCAATGTGTGAGTCAGGCTTAGAGTCTGTGTGTGATTCTGGATCTTCTACGCCACATATCAGTGCTTTTGTCGTGGACCTTTTCTTTCGTGGTTTCGTCACTGTGGTTGTTGGTTCTGTGTTTGGATTTTTTTTTGAAAAAGTGAAAATAACTCTTTTTATTAAGGTAATGTTTATTCATGGTTAATATATTTGATAATGTCAAAGAACTGGAAAACTTCTCTTTTTAAAACTCAGAAAAAAATCCATTTCCATGTACAAGTATTTCCTATTCACTCCGTGACAGCAACTTAGTGAAACTTTAATCAGAGGACGATGGTTTTGCCTAGCACACATCTTCTGAAAACTATTTAAACTAAGCATAAATGTTTTGATTGGCAACACTTTGTAATTTGGATCGTATCTCTGATATAGCAGAAATTTTTAATGCCTTCCCCAAACTCATTGCCCGTTTACTTGAAAATTTGCTTTTTTTTCTGTTTAAGCCTCTGTACTCTTCCTATGGTGATATAAATCATAATTCCATGCTGGATCACAGAGTGTGGGGGCGCTCAGTCCTATACATGCCGTCATAATCAATCCCTGTGCTTAGAGATGGGAACGTGAACTCATCTGGACCAGGAGGTGCATGAAGATTATGGGAAAGAAGATTCTGCTGATGTTTTGGTTTTTCTTCCTTACGTCTTTGAAACGATTTATTGTTCACTTTTGCACACAGCGTTCTGAGGACAGGACAGGACAGGTGCAGCTGGGGCCTGCTCCCTGCTGCAGCATTTCCAGCCCCCGGAGTGGGCGGAGGGAAGGACATGGGCACGTCTTTCCATTGTTGATGTTTTGAGAGAGCTTCAGGAACTGATGTTTTTTCCTTTTCATGGTGTGTAGACTAGAAAGCAAATACCTAATGCCTTTTGGGAAGCACTTTGATAACTTTGCAAGGGAAATGATCTGAAAACAAGAAAACGTGTGACTTAATAGAAACAAACCAGGTGTTAATGATTTTATTAACACACTGAAATACGCTAGTCCTGATACCTATACTTTGACTTTTGTTAGTAAGTCATATCCCTCTATTGGTTGGCAAATTTAAGCTGGATTTTCTTTTACTTACGACTTAAATTAGTGCAATTATTATATTGATAAATCCTGACCTATGTGATGTGTGTAGAACATCTTCAAAATTAAGGAAGCCCATTCTTATGACGGGACAAGGTCAAAGTGACCCAACCTAGATCTTCCTTAACTCTAGTGTGCAGAGTACATCAGAAATGTGTTAGCAAAGTATTCTTCAATGTCTAATGCAAAATACCTTAGTACAAATACATTTTTATACAGATGTTATTCAAGCTTTACTTATATTTCTATAAAGATTACTTTTCAAACCATAAAGTTATATAATTATTGACACTGAATAAAATATTTTAAATTCTTAACAGTTCTGAATATGTATTATTTTTATGTCAACTGTAAACAATAATAGCACTAGCATAAAAGTATCAAAATTTAAGGATGAGTTTATTATTAAAATATTAAGCAAAAGTCCTATATTTTATGAGAACTGATATTTTCTCTTTCACAAATAATGTGGTTACATAATTTATTATTCTTCTAACAGCTCAAAAAGCAAACTGATAATCACATTTTCAGGGACTTAAGTCATTTTCATTTGTGTGATTCAAAGGCCTAGGAATATAGTTATCAGATTCAATTTCCAGATATAAATAAAGATATACATAAAGATAAAAAGACACACAAGACTTGAGACTATAAGGAAAAATCAAGAGAAATAATTCACGACAGAAATATTCTCAAAAAGTTCATATTTTAGATCTTGAGGCTTACATGATTAAGCAAATAGGATTTTGTTCTAAGAAATAAAAGCCACATGGACACAGGGAGGGGAACATCACACACCGGGCTTGTCAGGGTGGTAGAAGGCAAGGAGAGGGAGAGCTTTAGGACAAATGCCTAATGCACGCAGGGCTTAAAACCTAGATGACGAGTTGACAGGTGCAGCAAACCACTATGGCACATGTATACCTATGTAACAAACCTGCACGTTCAGCACAGGCATCCCAGGACTTAAATTTAAAAAAAGAAAAAAGAAATAAAAGCCAAGATAGTAAAATTTGATCAGGAAACTGGTTACTTAAAAAATAGAAGAAAATAACATAAAAACTTGAAAATGAATAGAGTATAATTTTTTTTTTTTTTGAGACGGAGTCTGGCTCTGTTGCCCAGGCTGGAGTGCAGTGGCCGGATCTCAGCTCACTGCAAGCCCCGCCTCCCGGGTTCACGCCATTCTCCTGCCTCAGCCTCCGAGTAGCTGGGACTACAGGCGCCCGCCACCTCGCCCGGCTAATTTTTTTTGTATTTTTTTAGTAGAGACGGGGTTTCACCGTGTTAGCCAGGATGGTCTCGATCTCCTGACCTCGTGATCCGCCCGTCTCGGCCTCCCAAAGTGCTGGGATTACAGGCTTGAGCCACCACGCCCGGCCTAGAGTATAATTTTTACAATTGAAAACTTTAAAACCGAAATTGTTCCTTTTTCAATTATTGAACAGGAGTGATTTCAGATCTTATTTCAATGAAGGAAAAAATTAACAGACCTGAAGAAAGGTCATAAGAAAATATACAGAAAGCAGCCTAAAAATGAAAACACAGAAGAGAAGATAGAAACTTTGGGAACACATTGAGATAGCCTAACATGCATTTAATTGGTGTCACTGGGGGAGTTGAGAAAGTGACACAAAAGTAACAATTGAAGAAAAATAGTCCAGAAATGATTGATTTTTCAGAATCTATAAAATGTCAACCCAAAGATTTGATAAGACCAATGCATCTCAAGCAGGATAAATAAAATATCCACTTTGAAAAATCATAATCTTACTAGAGAAAACCGAGATGCTGGGCAGCAGCAGCCTGGCCTAGGAAACCAAAGCCGTGGCCCTTCCTTTGCAAGTTGGGGAGGGAGAGTCCTGATGTCCTCCCTGGGCCTCTGGGGAGGGTGCAGCCCTGATGACCACTGAGTCACCTTCATGGTCATTCTCTTTTCTTGAATGATAACAAAATTCAAGAACATGTTTGCAGCCTAACAGCTTTACTGTCCTGTCCTGTAGAATCCAGTAAGTTTGACAGTCTGCCTTTATGCCATCCCACTTTTTAATTCCTCTTTAGTTCAAACTAGCTCTATCTCTGTGAATATAATCCATCTCCATTCTTGGCTTTTCCTGAGATGGTTGATTAATCCATGAGTCACACCCATCGTCTCCCCATCAAATGGCTGTTCTGCCTCACCTTTTGTTTTCTGTTCAGAACATGTTTTCTTTTCTTTTCTTTTTTTTTCCTTTCTTTTCTTTTTGTTTCCTTCCTTCCTCCCTCCCTTCCTCCCTCCCTCTCTCTCTCTCTCTCTCTCTCTCTTTTTCTTTCTTTCTTTCTCTTCTTTCTTTTTTGAGATGGAGTTTCACTCTTGTCGTCCAGGCTGGAGTGCAATGGCTCAGTCTCTGCTCACTGCAACCTCTGCCTCCCAGGTTCAAGCGATTATCCTACCTCAGTCTCCCGAGTAGCTGGGATTACAGGCATGCGCCACCACGCCCGGCTAATTTTGTATTTTTAGTAGAGAGATGGGGTTTCTCCATGTTGGTCCGGCTGGTCTTGAACTCCCAACCTCAGGTGATCCACCTGCCTTGGCTTCCCAAAGTGCTGAGATGACAGGCATGAGCCTCTGTGCCTGGCCGAACATGTGTCTTACGTTTTGCAATATAGACAGGCTGAGGATTTTCCAGATATTTAAGCTGTGATTCTGTTTTTTTGAGACAGAGTCTTGCTTCCTTACCCAGGCTGGAGTGTAGTGGTGCCATCTTGGCTCACTGCAGCCTCCTCCTCCCAGGTTCAAGTGATTCTCCTGCCTCAGCCTCCCGAGTAGCTGGGACTACAGGTGCATGACACCACACCTAGCTATTTTTTGTATTTTTACAAAACTAGTAGAGATAGGGTTTCACTAAGCTGGTTTCGAACTCCTGACCTCAAGTGATCTGTCCTCCTTGGCCTCCCAAAGTGCTGGCATTACAGGAGTGAAGCACCACACCTGGCCTGTGATTCCTTTTTGTTTAAGTATTATTTTAATTTATCTCTTTTCTCTTGCATTTTATTATAAGTGGTAAAGAGAAAACATGCCACTCATTCATCGCGTTGCTTAGAAATCTCCTCAGCAAAATATATAATTACGTCACTTGCAAGTTCTACCTTTCACAAAACATTAGAACATGATACATCCAAGTTCTTTGCCACTTTATAACAAGGATCACTTTTCCTCCCGTTTCTAATAAGCTGCATCTCATTTCCACATGAGACTTCACCAGAATGGTCTTCAGCTTTCATAATTTTACCAACATTCTATTCATGATGATATAGGCATTTTCAAAGCCAACAGATATATGCTTTTAAAAAATAGTTCACCTCTTTTCTTTCTGAAGCAGCACCGTAACTGAATTGGAGGGGGATACAATCCAGTCCGTAACAGTTGGTCACTATGGTTCCATGATTCCCAGACTCCTTAACAAAAACCCTTTTTTAAAGACGTCTTTCTCTCTCAATCAACAATCACTAATCCAGTGCCCGCTGTGTATGAGACATTACATTAGGTCTTAGGAATGCAAAGAGACAACATCCGTATCCACAGCAACTCCAGGTATAGTGAAATCACAGTCTACCCTGAAATAATGCAAATGAACGCTGTGGTATTCTATGTTCCTAATTAGGAGTGAACTTCAAATATTTAAAAGGCAATAAAGCTGTCAAAGTGAGTAACTTCAAACTAGAGGACATAACCAATCATCTATTGGTGAGCCAGTAGATATTGCATTGCATTTGCTTTAGTGCTCAATAAAGTTTTTCTAATACATTATATATTAGAGCAATTTTAGATTCATAGCAAAATTGGGCAGAAAGTACAGTCCCCATAGACCTTCTGCCCTGACATGGACCCAACACTTCCCACTATCAACATTTTACACCAGAGTGGTCCACTGCTTACAGTCTGTGAGCCTACAAGGACAAGTCGTCACCAATCAAAGCCCACAGGTTACGTTAGGATTCACTCTTGGTGTTGTACATTGTCTGTGTTTGGAGAAATGTAAAATGACATGTATTCACCATTATAGTATCTTAAAGAATAGGTCCATTGTCCTAAAAATCCTCTGTGTTCTGCCTATTCATCCCCCCAACCCCACCCCTAACTCCTGGCAACACTGTACCATCTCCATAATTTTGCCTTTTCTAGAATGTCACATAGTTGAAATCATACACTATGTAGCTCTTGAGATTGGCTTTTTTTCACTTAGTAATATGCATTTAAGCCTCCTCCATATCTTTTCATGGCTTGATAGCTCATTCATTTTTAGCACTGGATAATATTCCATTGTCTGTATGTAATCTAGTTTATTTCTCTGAGGACCTACTGAAGGACCTCTCGGCCGTTTCCACGTTTTGACAGTTATGAATAAGGCTGCTCTAAATAGCTAAGTTTTTGTGTGCATAAATTTTCAACTCATTGGGGTAGATATCAAGGACAGCGAATGCTGGATTTTATGATGATTAGTTTTGACCCACCAGCAATGAATGTGATTTTCTGTCATTCAACATCATAGCCAGAGTTTGGTATTATCAGCGTTGCCTGGAGGCCTGATGCTTTTGTGTACTTCTTATGGCACGACATGGGAATAACAAGAAATCAGCTTGGGGGCAGCAGCCTCTAAAACTTTTCCCAACACCACTTGAGCCTGAAAAAAAAATTGCCCGTAGCTTTCATATCCAAACATGATTTATTATGTCAGGACACACAGCCTTATGTCCTTGAAAGGAAAGTTGATTACATTTACTTTCAAGGAGAATGAAAGAGCTGGGAAAAGAGAGGCAGGTTATCATTGGTTGTCTTTCACATTTGATGATCTGTTTCAGGGAGAACTCTGTTCACCGAACGTGCATCTCACATGGTATTAGACGCAACTATGTCAAGAGCAGGATGTATAAAGAAGAGCTCTGTCAAACCCTGTCCAGCCTATGTATTGCAAGTAATAGTATTTGTTTAAACAATGTAGTATCTGTAACAAAGACTCTACTAGATGTGATACACGGGTAGCAGAAACAAACCAGGTCTGTTCCATGTAAACCAGGCCTTTTTTTTTTTTTTTTTTTTTTTTGAGACGGAGTCTCGCTCTGTTGCCAGGCTGGAGGTCAGTGGTGCAGTCTCGGCTCACTGCAACCTCCGCTTCCCGGGTTCAAGCAATTCTCCCACCTCAGCCTCCTGAGTAGCTGGGATCTTACAGGCGCGCACTACCACGCTCGGCTAATTTCTGTATTTTTAGTAGAGACAAGGTTTCACCATGTTGGCCAGGTTGGTCTCAATTTGCTAACCTCGTGATCTGCCCGCCTCGGCCTCCCAAAGTGCTGGGACTACAGGCATGAGCCACCGCACCCGGCCAAACCAGGGCTTTTCTTTTCTTTACTTTTCTTTTTTGAGATGGAGTCTTGCTCTGTCACCCAGGCTGGAGTGCAGTGGCCGGATCTCAGCTCACTGCAAGCTCCGCCTCCCGGGTTCACGCCATTCTCCTGCCTCAGCCTCCCGAGTAGCTGGGACTACAGGCGCCTGCCACCACGCCCGGCTAGTTTTTTTTTTTTTTTTTTTTTGTATTTTTAGTAGAGACGGGGTTTCACCGTGTTAGCCAGGATGGTCTCGATCTCCTGACCTCGTGATCCTCCCATCTCGGCCTCCCAAAGTGCTGGGATTACAGGAGTGAGCCACCACGCCCGGCCCAACCAGGGCTTTTCATTGGAAATTAGGACATACCAATCTCTAACAGAGTGTGTGGTGTGTATGCAGCTACAAGAGAAAGCTGGTTGGAAAAGTCCCCTAAAACAGGTGACATTTGAACACACGAATAGATAGTTACAGTCAGAGGGCAAAGAAAGCACAGCAGATCTAATCTAGGAATTAAAGTATGCCCAAGCAAAAGAAAGATCATTTAAGACAGAAACATTAAGGGGTTGAGTGATAGGCAGTGAGGCAAGCAGAGATGAGATTATATGCAAATCGGGCTGACCCTCCTGTTATAGTAAGAAACAAAAAATTGGGACAGGGCCACATCAATTTCTGGGGTATTCTCTGTGACTGCTTTCCTGACACAACTTGGTTAAGTAGTTAAGGCAGGCATCCTATAAGCTGTAACACATAGAATATTTACTCTGCAACTCTTTAGAGAAAAAGTTGGCCAACCCATGGCATAGAGCGTAACCGGGTTCACGCCATTCTCCTGCCTCAGCCTCCCGAGTAGCTGGGACTATAGGCGCCCGCCACCTCGCCCGGCTAGTTTTTTGTATTTTTTAGTAGAGACGGGGTTTCACCGTGTTAGCCAGGATGGTCTCGATCTCCTGACCTCGTGATCCGCCCGTCTCGGCCTCCCAAAGTGCTGGGATTACAGGCGTGAGCCACCGCGCCCGGCCTACTCTGCAACTCTTTAGAGAAAAAGTTGGCCAACCCATGGCATAGAGCGTAAGACAAACCTGCAAACCAGTGAGCACTTGTAATCAGAATAAAATGAAAGTGAAAGCAGACACCTTGATGAAATGGCATACTGTACTTCTAAAATGTATTTTCCTAAATGATGCAACAGGACTTGAATGCCTTAAGGAAGATAGCTTAATGGGGATGTATAGCAACAGAACTATGGTGTTTGTCAAACTAGATGATAAATACAGATAAAACATTCCAGTGTATGCATTTGGTGAGAATTCAGATACTTACCTGTGGAAATTTTAGTTACGATGGTTGTCGAGTGAATGAATGAAAACTATTTAATATGCTTCCTACCTGATAGTCAAGAAACAGGCAACACTGGGCATGGTGGTGCACACCTGTAATACCAGCTTAAGCCCAGAAGTTTGAGACAAGTCTGGGCAGCATAGAAAGACCTCATCTGTTAAAGAAAAACCAAAAACTTAAAAGACATTGGTAAGATAAACAATGTATTGAGGGGATTTTTTTTAAAGCATAGTATTTCCTACATGTTTTTCTTGCTATATTTCTATTTATTTAAGATGCATACATATGAAATAATCATAGGCAGTAGGTATACTTTTAATACATATACTTTAAATCTTGCCACTATTAACATAAAAATACTTGTTAAATGGCCGGGCACGGTGACTCACGCCTGTAATGCCAGCACTCTGGGAGTCCAAGGCAGGTGGATCACCTGAGGTCAGGAGTTTGAGACTAGCCTGACCAACATGGTGAAACCCTGTCTCTACTAAAAATACAAAAATTAGCCGGATGTAGTGGCGCAGGCCTGTAATCCCAGCTACTCAGGAGGCTGAAATAGGAGAATCCCTTGAACCCAGGAGGCGGAGGTTGAAGTGAGTGGAGATCAGGTCATTGCACTCCAGCCTGTGAGACAGAGCAAGACTCCATCTCAAAAACAAAACAAAACAAAACTTGCGAAATAAAATTAAACTATATATTGAATCAATTTATTTTTGAATTTTAATTATTTCAGAATAAACATTTTTCATAGAGGATAATTAATGAGTACACTTGAAGCTATTGAAATTTAACATTGTGGCGGGGCACGGTGGCTCCAGCC
The DNA here is from genome assembly GCF_037993035.2 of Macaca fascicularis. NCBI lineage: Eukaryota > Metazoa > Chordata > Mammalia > Primates > Cercopithecidae > Macaca > Macaca fascicularis. Next base: position 20,330,562 of record NC_088390.1, on the reverse strand, counting down.
TGGGTAACAAGAGTGAAACCTTATCTCAAAAAAAAAAAAAAAATAAGAAAGTTAACATTGTTGTCTGGGCGAGGTGGCTCACGCCGGTAATCCCAGCACTTTGGGAGGCTGAGGAGGGAGGGTCACAAGGTCTGGAGTTCGAGACCAGCCTGACCAACATGGTGAAACCCTGTCTCTACTAAAAATACGAAAATTAGCCGGGCGTGGTGGCATGTGCCTATAATCCCAGCTACTCTGGAGGCTAAGGCAGGAGAATCGCTTGAACCCAGGAGGCAGAGGTTGCAGTGAGCCAAGATCGTGCCATTGCACTCCAGTTCTGGGCCACAGAGCAAGACTCTGTCTCAGAAAAAAAAAAAAAAAAAAAGAAATTTGACACTGTTTCGCTTAACTGTCTCAATCAGATAATGTAACATAGAAATTCTGTATAAATTACTTTATACTTCCAAACATTCTTCCTGTAATAATTTTAACCAATTTAGTAACAATATTTTTCCATTCAATTGAAAATAATGCAAAACAAAGGAGAACAGAAACCTGGCCAAGTTTCAGTTGACACAGATAGGCTTGTCTATTCAAAATGAAATATTTTTCTTCGGGCAGATTATGTTTCAATGCATCAATGCATCAGTATGTAAGATAGTCATTTTGCTTTCTGCCCGTCCTATGCTTACTGTCAATTTCTCAGCTTCATTTATAACCACTCCAAAAAACAATTCGCCTTTCAAATACATTATGGAGATAAGCCTGATTATTCTCATCGTACCAGAGATTCTAAAACTGCTCGTAACAAGTTTAAGGATCACCACTGGTGAAGATAATTATCTGTTTTTTTTTTTTTTTTCCTAAGAGTCACATTTTCATCATGATGTCGGAACGTCACTGACTGGGTTCATTGCTGGGCTGCAAGGGTCACTCACTGTATGAGCTTGGGCAAGTTCTAATCTCTCTGAGCCTCATCTTTAAAATGGGAGAAATATTAATATCTCATGAGATTCTTGTTTTAAATAAACCAATACATTTAACATACTGAGAATGTGGCCACCCGCATGTAATAACATTTCCATAACTATGATTATTTTGTTAATAAAGACTTTTGCCATCTCTCCTTCCACTCACAAATTGCCTGATTTAAATTCTTTTCAATGCTATTTTTACATACTTTACAAAAATATATATATTTATTGGTTGTACATGTGATCTTGGTTCTCTACAGATTCTAGTTTTAAACATTTATCCTAAGGATAAATGTACTTTATAGCTCAATTATAGAAGTGTATATTATCTGTATCTCTCAGGTTAGGCTTGGAATAGATGCATTTTTCATGTTAAATAATTATAACTAAATGTGTATCTTCAACTCTTTTTAGAGAATAAGCTGTGGTTCCCAAGGGATGGCATTGTAAAGCAGAATTGGACTGATAAATTTGTCAATGAAATGTAAACCATTACATTTTACTCAAGAACTTTTAAAAAAGCACAAGATGATTCATATTACTTTTACTTATTCAAGAATAATTTTAAAAATTTAGAGTGGGGTTGGGCCGGTGGCTCATGACTATAATCCCAGCACTTTGGGAGGCTGAGTTAGTTGGATCACTTGAGGTCAGGAGTTCGAGACCAGTCTGGCCAACATGGGTGAAAACCCATCTCTACTAAAAATACAAAAATTAGTCGGGCATGGTAGCGCACGCCTGTAGTCACAGATACTCGGGAGGCTGAGGCACGAGAATTGCTTGAGCCCGGGAGGCAGAGGTTGCAGTGAGCCAAGATTGCGACACTGCACTCCAGCCTCAGCGACACATAGTGAGACTCTGTTTCAATAAATAAATAAATAAAAATAAAAATTTAGATTGGGGTACAGAGGGCTGCAGAGGTGTACCGAGAGATTCAGCTGCAGGAGATACTTGGATGACCTTGAGGAAATAACCAGAAAGAAGTAAAAATTTTAAAGATAATTTAAAAAATTCTATGTATACATATATGTGTATTTTCAAATGAAATCATGTTTATTGCAGCAATGGATGGAACTGGAGGCCATTACCTTAAATGAAACAACTGAGACACAGAAAGACAAACACCCCACATTCTCATCAGTGGGAGCGAAATAATGTGTACACTTGGACGTAGCATGTAAAAAGATGGAGACTTGGAAGGGTTGGGGGTGCAAGATGCAAAATTACTAATGGGTGCAATGCATATTATTCCAGTGATGGATATTCAAAAATCCCTGACTTCACTCCATGCAGCAAACTATCCATGTAACAAAATTACAATTGTGCCCCATAACTTTATACAAAATTAAAAAAAAACAAATGTGTATAATATATATTTTCTCAGACAAAACTAAAAGTGTAAGTAGGCTGGGTGCGGTGGCTCACGCCTGTAATCCCAGCACTTCGGGAGGCCGAGGCAGGTGGATCACCTGAGGTCAGGAGTTCAAGACCAGCCTGGCTAACGTGGTGAAACCCCGTCTCTACTAAAACACAAAAATTAGCCGGATTAGCCGGGCGTGGTGGCGGGCGCCTGTAATCCCAGCTACTCGGGAGGCTGAGGCAGGAGAATCGCTTGAACCTGGGAGGCAGAGGTTACAGTGAACTGAGTTCGTGCCAGTGCACTCCAGCCTGAGCAACAGAGAGAGAGTCCGTCTCCAAAAAAAAAAAAAAAAAAAAAAAAAAAAAAAAAAAAAAAAAAGTGGAACTAATGATTGTGTGGAAACAAATGGTTTATTACTTTTGTAAATAACACTAGAAAAATGATCAGTATAAAGACATTTGTTGAAATCAGGTTAACGAAATAATGGTTTTATAACTCTTAACTTTATGTGGTATTCATTGTTATTAAAATATTGTTTTCTTTTGCAGATTCCTTTTCTCCAGTACTTTCCCCCTAATGTAACATTTTTCTGTTTTCCTGAATTCTCATTGCTGTCTTCCAAATGCTACCAGACTGGTAGGCCGTGCTGGGGTTGCCATTCTCCGCTTCACGGTCTGGAAACAGTTTCCAGGGGGTAAACTGGTAATATTTTCACACTCAGCTTTCTTATTTCCTTTACCTCATAGATCCCAATTCTGCACAGTCCTATTTTACAATGTTTATGAAAATTGTTTTCATATACTTTTCTAGTTTTCTAGATCATAAGGTGTGAAGTAAATCTGGTTACTATTACTCCAGTTTATTCTGAAGTGAAAGAATGTATGTAATTCACTTTTTGTGTCATAATAATTGTAGCTGGATATTAATTTTTCAAGTAATTTCAGAATTTTGTTTTTAGTAATTGGTTTGTATAGCCTGTTTACAATTCTTCTGGTTACTGAAATGTTATGTTGCTATTTTGTGACTTTTAGTTTTATTTAGTATGATTTCTATTAACTTATTTTTCCCCAGTTCTGTTCTTTATTATTTCCATTAAATATTTTATTTATTTGCTTATTTTTTGAATTCTATTTCTGTCATTTTTTATACTTACATATTTCCTTTCTGCATTTTTAGAATGTTTGTAAATTTTTGGCTTGCATAAATACTTTAACAAAACCTAGAGTTAATAAATATCTTTTCCCCAATATGTGGTAAAACCAAATATTTCTTTGAATCTGCCTTACTATTTTTGATTAAAATTTTAGGTCCAATTTGTATTGAATTATTTTTAGAGCCAATAGTCTCTTAAATATATTAGTATATTTACTAGTATTAACTAATTACTTTGTTTTGCTTTCCAAATCTTTCCCGAGATGAATTTCCTTCCTACCGTAATTTCTCCTTTGATGTTTCTGTTAGTAGTGTTTTATGATTGATAAATTTCATCAGACATTTATTGGATCTTTTTGTTTCTTTATTTTTCTTTTTAGACAGGGTCTTGCTGTGTCACCCAGGCTGCGGTGCAGTGGTGAGATCACAACTCACTGCAGCCTCAAACTTCTGAGTTTCAGCGATCCTCCCTCCTTAGCGTCCTGAGTAGCTGGAACCACAGGTGCAACCAAGCCTGCTAACTTTTTGTATTTTTTTGTAGAGATGGGGTCCAGCCTTGTTGCCTAGGTTTGTCTCCAACTCCTGAGCTCAAGTCATCCACCTGCCTCAGCCTCCCAAAATGCTGGGATTATAGGAGTGAGTCACCATGCCTGGCCTGGATCTTTTTTTTTTTTTTTTTTTTATCATTTATTTACTTTAATATAATTTCCTATTTTCCACCTATTTCTCTGTGCTCATTATGAAGTAATTTGTGTATTTTTTCCATTTTAAGTATATCTTCAGATTTATATCATTTGCTTTTCTGTTACATCACTTATTACTCTTTCTTATAGTCCTAATAATTATTTGACAACTTTTTTTCTAGTCTATTTTTATATTATACTGCTCATTTACCATTATTTTTTATCTGTCCATTTGCTCTTTAATTACTTGAAAATGATTTTTTTATGTCTTTTGGATTGTTCTACTGCTTTAACTAGAGCTGCTAATGTGAACAATAGGTTTCTGAAAAGGAATTTGGAGAAAAGAAACTTTATTTCAGTGAACAGTTTGCACACCAGGGAGACTATGTTTTGATGTGGTTGGTGATATGTATCTGTGCTATTTCCATATGATTAGAGTAGAAAGGGGTCTCATTTTATATTATTCTCTCATCATCGTTGCAGTGTATTGTTCTCTCTCTCTAGCCTTATGCTTTTCCTACTACATTGTCTCTGATATCTTTAATTTAAAATTTATTTAATTTAAAACATATTTATTCTGAATACGTGCATTTTAATATTTTTGAAAGTTTATTTAAAAATAAAATGTGGAAATACTAACAAAAAGGCAATATTTCTATGCCGTTGCTATATATTAGGTTGAAATGCCCTACTGAAATGATCTACTGAAATAATGGTGGTTATCTATTGACTAAAGTTTATCTGACATTCCCTAACCTGTATGATAGTAGGTTAAAATTTCAGCTAATATAATGTAAAGCAAACACAAATCGAAAATTTGAATGCAAGGGCTGTCATCCTTGACAAACTGGAATATATGGTAAAGTGTACTTTGGTAATTAGATAACCAAGAGTTGAAGAATAATACTTACACATGGAGAAAGTGTCCTCCTCATGTGTGTGATTGTTTGAGTTAGGGTCATCGGGAGACAAAAGATAAAAGCATAAGGAAGAGATATGGAGTGCATTTATACACACACTAGTTTTTACTTTTTTTGGCGTTAGAAGTTGCTGATATAGTTTTACAATTTTTACAGAAAAAAAATACTAGTAGAAAAGAAAATAACCAGAAAAACAACAGTCATTTAAAAATGTTTATATTACTTTAATAATTTTAAATATATTTAAATCTCATATATTTAAATATTTTACGTTTTTTGTAGTACTGAAGTTTCATAGGCAAACCTGTCATCTATATATTTTTGTAATCTAGAGAAGATTATTCACTTCATGCCCTCTGAGAGTCAGAGGTTATGAAAATTCTGTGAATTCCAAGAATGGAGCTATTTCGAACTGGTAAAATTTCCTTTTCTGTTTTAGTTTCTCAGCTTGCCCCCACTTTTTAGTTAAGAACTAGTACTTGGGCCGGGCGCGGTGGCTCAAGCCTGTAATCCCAGCACTTTGGGAGGCCAAGACGGGTGGATCACGAGATCAGGAGATCGAGACCGTCCTGGCTAACCCGGTGAAACCCCGTCTCTACTAAAAATACAAAAAACTAGCCGGGCGAGGTGGCGGGCGTCTGTAGCCCCAGCTACTCGGGAGGCTGAGGCAGGAGAATGCCGTGAACCCGGGAGGCGGAGCTTGCAGTGAGCTGAGATCTGGCCACTGCACTCCAGCCTGGGCGACAGGGCGGGACTCGGTCTCAAAAAAAAAAAAAAGAACTAGTACTTGTTGGTTGCCTTTAAAAAAATGTATTTCCTCACAGGCCAACTTCCATCCATATTTAAAATACAGTCACCTGTATTAGATGAGTAGTCTTTAAAAGATTAATAAGGTTGGCATATTGAGACTATGGATGAAAACTGCGAGCAAGGAGGTCAAGTAGCCTGCGAGATTTAAACAGGACTGATTTTGACCCGGAAGGCAGAGGACAAGTGTACCTACTGCACCCTGTATCTGCAAAAATGCAACCCAAACTCCTGCCAAGTAGGAGGCATTAGGAAAACTGGTAACCCTTACAATAATTGTGCAATCAATCACTGCAAGAACTAGTTGGGACATGCACATTAATACCGAGCGAGGTCATCATGATTAACATTGTGACAATAAATACCTGAGGAAATCAATAATGATCAGCGATTATTTTAAAGGGCTGCAACATAATTCAAACATTTTACCCTGAAATGCGAGTGCTTTTAGGGGACATGCCACATACAATTTTCCTGGCGAGCGACCCCGCAAGCAGAAGCAGGAGCGCCTGGCAGGGCCACACGACTGGCAGGGCCACTTCCCTGGCAGTGGTCTGGGCTCTAGCGCTGAGAGGGAGGTGCCTGTATTGAGGCGGTGTCTGCGCGGGTCATCAATGACGTCACAGCGCGGGGGAGCGCCGCGCGCCTGCGCCTGGGGGCCGTGCTCCCTGAGCTCTTCCGGCCACCCCCGCTAACCCTTGCGTCACCCCGCGCGGCGCCGGGGCTCAGGGGCCAGTGATTTCCACAGCCCCTGCTCGGCAGCTGCTGTCCCCGCCGCATTCTGCGAGAAGCTCCGTTTCCAGGTCGTTTCTCTGGACTCAGGTTCTGCGCTGCCTCGTGGCTCCCTGGCCTGTTCAAGCGCAGCCTCCGGCTCCAAGCAGCTGCGGGCCGGGGGCTCCTTTTATATTTTTAAAAACCAACATATTTTTGTTACACAGATACAAAAAATACATAGTTATATGCCCTGATCAAGCCAGAGGCAAGTCTGGAAAACAAGTAAAACAGGTATCCGTTAATTTTTTTTTTTTTTTTTAAGGCAAGGTCTCGCTTTGTTGCCCAGGCTGGAGTGCAGTGGCATGATCTCGATTCACTGCAACCTCCGTCTCTCGGGTTCAAGCGCTTCTTGTGCCTCAGCCTCCCGAGTAGCTGGGACTACAGGCGCGCACCACGGCGCCCGGCTAATTTTTGTATTTTTAGTAGAGACGGGGTTTCACCATGTTGGCCCGACTGGTCACCAACTCCTGACCTCGTGATCCGCCGGCCCCGGCCTCCCAAAGTACTGGGGATTACAGGCGTGAGCCGCCACGCAGGCCATCCCTAATTTTTAAGATTAGAGATAAGCAGACTTCTTTCCTGCACCGGGAGAGCTGGCGGCTCCCCTGCAAAGAGGGCGTGCTGCGTTCCCTAGGAATGTGCAACCCCAGTTCAGAGGCAGCGCTCTGCACACCAAGGCAAGCAGCGGGCTTAAACTGATACGCTCCCAGAACTTTGGGAGGCCGAGGCGGGAGGATTACCTGAGATCAGGAGTTGGACACCATTCTGGCCAACATGGAGAAACCGCGTCTCTACTAAAAATACAAAAATTAGCCAGGTGTGGTGGCAGGTGCCTGTAATCCCAGCTACTCGGGAGGCTGAGGCAGGAGTATTGCTTGAACCAGGGAGGTAGAGTTGCAGAGAGCCGAGATTGCACCACTGCACTCCAGCCTGGGCAACTGAGCAAGACTCTGTCTCAAAAAACAAAAACAAAACGCCCATACACACCGGATACTCAAACTTAAAATGTTCACGTCAAATATGTGTGTTTCATATGAACTGATCTTAGCACATTGTAATTATCTGTTTTGGAAATTTCAGTTGCTGCAATGTGGGTAGCTCGCATTGGCTGTCTTAATCGGTCAATTCAAGATCACATCACGATGCAAGATACCCACGGTTGTCTTCTCTTTCTCCTTGGTTATGTGAGTGACCGACAATTTCCCACAAGTTCTATGTATCATCCTAACATTTCGGGACCATAACATTCACCTATATTTAATGAACACATCTAAACTCAAAACCAGTAATTTATCATTGTAGTAAAAATATACAACCGAAATAATGAGACAGCTTCCCCAGAGAAAAGCGCTGCGTGCACAATCATTCTCTACGCGATTTCGTATTTCTCTAGTCCAGTTCTCTGGGAACAGTGACAGTGCTCTCTCTTCGCTCTTCCTCTAGTACCTACTTTTCACATGCAAAGGTATAGACCCTAGTGGGAAATAATGCCTAAGACCACCAAACCCTTGATGGTTTGCTCATAACACTATAAATGAAACTGTTTCCAAATAATATTAACATCCATCTTTGTCTATCACCATTGCATCAATGTTTGTGTTATCCTATAAAGTTTAGAAGGCCTAGAAGGATGTTTTTGCTTTTTGCAATACAAAAAATGGCCTAACGCAGACATAGATGATATAGATGTGGATAGATAGGGTGTGGTATTTTGAAATTTGTTTCTCTAAGGGACTTATTCACTTCAAATTTGAAATTATTCTGGTTTTAAATGTAACAAATGATAAAATTTATAGAATGACAACACAATTGAACATGTTATAAAGGCACAGGGTATATCAAATGATGAACCAATCATTTCGTGTTGAGGTTAATACTGTTTTTTTTTCCCTGAGACTTCAATTCTCAGTAATGAGAAGAGTTTTTATACAGAGGGGCCCTAACACCACCATAGTGGGCTTGTTCTCAGTCTGAGGTTCTGCCCACTCCAAGCCAGGATGAGAATTTTATTCCTCACACTGTTCTCAGTACTTGTTTATATCCTCCCAAAGTTCATTTTTTTATGGGGTTTGTTCTCTTACATTTAAAACATGTATCAAAAAATTATCTTCATTTTTAAAATAAATTATATGCTATCTTTGAATTTATGTCTCTATAGAATTATCTTGATCCATATACTTTTGTTGTTACAGGCAGATCAGGGTAAACTTCCTCCCTCTGGAATAAATGCCATGACCATGCTCTTTGAGCATTATTTTCCTTAAATTATTTTTTAAACAAAAATTTACTTACAATAACCAAATTTCTTTTCAAAGTAATCACATTTCTTTTAAGTGAAAAATGTTTACCTTCTGTTATCAAGAATTCTCTGAATATAAAATATTTATTTTTTTTTAAACTTTAGAAGAAATTGAAAATATCTACTTGTTACTAATCTAAAAATTCAGGCTCTGGGTTTATATGGTGTTAACATGTCTTCCAAATTTTAAGGAATAAGTATTTAACTGACATGCACTTTGTTTTCAAATTTAGAAAATGTTTCAACCTTTTGGCTGGACATGGTGGCTCATGCCTATAATCCCAGCACTTTGGGAAGCTGAGGTGGGAGGATCACTTAAGTCCAGGCATTCGAGACCAGCCTGGGCAACATGGTGAAACCCATCTCTACAAAAAATTACAAAAATTTGCCAGTCATGGTGGCACTACCTGTAGTCCCAGTTACTTAAGAGGCTGAGTGAGATGGGAAGATTGCTAGAGCCAGAAAAATTGAGGCTGCAGAAGGTAAAGTGTCGAGGCTAACAAATAGTAAACATTTAATTTTTCACTTAAAATAAATATTGGGCCGGGCGCGGTGGCTCAAGCCTGTAATCCCAGCACTTTGGGAGGCCGAGACAGGCGAATCACGAGGTCAGGAGATCGAGACCATCCTGGCTAACACAGTGAAACCCCGTCTCTACTAAAAAATACAAAAAACTAGCCGGGCGAGGTGGCGGGCGCCTGTAGTCCCAGCTACTCAGGAGGCTGAGGCAGGAGAATGGCGTAAACCCGGGAGGCGGAGCTTGCAGTGAGCTGAGATCTGGCCACTGCACTCCAGCCTGGACGACAGAGCCAGACTCCATCTCAAAAAAAAAAAAAAAAAAAGAACTATTGGTTACATTGAAATGTGGTTAATGTAAGATAGATACATTTCTGTTAAAAAAAATTTGAGTCTTGTTAACACCACTGCACTCCAGCCTGGGCAATAGAGCAAAATCTGAAGAAGGAAAGAGAGAGAGAGAAAGAAAGAAAAAGGAAGGAAGGAAGGAGGGAGGGAAGGAAGAAAGGAAGGGAGGGAGTGGAAGAGGGAAAGAGAAAGAAGGAAAGAAAGGAAAGAAGGAAGAAAAAACGAAGAAAGGAAGGAAAACAAAAAAGAAAATGTTTCAAGCTTTACAGTAGCAAAGCCACTCTGTGATGAATAAACAACAAAACCAAAACAAAAAAGGATTCTACCAACCAATCTAACCAACAATACAATTATAAAGTTGATTCGAATATCAAAAACCAATTTCAATACTAAATGTATGCTATGAAAACTCCACAAAGATCAAGTAGGATGTATTATACTTGAATGAATTTATGAGCTGAGAGCAGGAAATCTATAAATTTAATCAAACAAATCTAAGAATTATGAGGAAATTGTACTGCTAATGTATTATTTGACAAGCTATTCAGTGGAACACAAAGATATTCTTAATGAAGTTGCATATATATTTTAAAATGTTATCGAGGTAGATTTTTTAAAACGAGGAGATGAATAACTTGAAAAAGTATTCAGGGATAAGGAGAAAAATACATTTAGATTGTTTACATATATAAAATATATTTTAAAAGATAAGCTTGCCTTTTTTAATTCCTTAAATAAAAGGAATGGATATTCAAATTCCATGCCTTTCATTTTAAAATTTAGGAAAGGCTTACAGCTTCCCACACTGAAATCTATACTAACACAGCTAATCTAATCAATGGATAAGAAAATCAAAACACAGGAAATTCTCTTGACCAATCTATTTTCTTGATTTTTAAAAGTCCAGATGTATACTCAAGGAAAGAAAACGATTAATAATTGATTCTGTTATTTGGAAATATTTACTGATTATTTACTTTACACTAAGTGATCTCCAGCTCATGGAGATAGATCAGTGGAAAAGTATGGAAGCTACCCAGGTTTGTTAGGCTTAAATTCTAATGAGGGAGAAAAGAAGTAATGGAGCAGGTCCTTTGAAACAGGAGTGTTGGCCGGGTGTGTGTGGCTTACGCCTGTAATCCCAGCACTTTTGGGAGGCCAAGGTGGGCGGATCACCTGAGGTTGGGAGTTCGAGACCCGTCTGACCAACATGGAGAAACCCCGTCTCTACTAAGAATACAAAAAATTAGTTGGGTGTGGTGATGCACGCCTGTGATCCAGCTACTCGGGAGGCTGAGGCAGGAGAATTGCTTGAACCCGGGATGCAGAGGTTGCGGTGAGCTGAGATTGTGCCACTGCACTCCAGCCTGGGTAACAAGAACCAAACTCTGTCTAAAAAAAAAAAAAAAAAAAAGGAGTGTTATGATACGGCTTGGAATTCTAAACATTGCATACTGTGGTTGCTGTGTAGAGACTGGATTGAAGAAAAGGGCAATGATGAAAGCTTGAATTCGTATAGAATATGGCTGGCCTATAATTTTGAGGGTCCCTGAAATAAGAATGTGTAATAGTTCTCATTAGTTCCCCAAGAAATCCCTGCAGTAGAGCCCTGACCGTGGGAGGGAGATACTGTAGTTACCAAGTGGTGAGGGTGGGAAGGTGAATTTGAAAACACCATTTGGAATTACTGCACTTTAAAGGTAAAGTTGGCAGATTTTCCATACACAACAGATCTGAAAATGTGTGTGTGTGTGTGTGTGTGCGTGTGTGTGTGAAGGAGAGATAGAGACAGAGAGAGAGAGAGAGAGAGAGAGAGAGAGAGAGAGAATGAGAACCAGACAGATACAGAGAGAACTAAAAGGGGACACCAAGAATATTGAGCTGAGAAACTATAAAATGGGAGTTGTCATTAAACAGAAAGGGGAAGAGCAAGTTTGGGGAGTATCGGTGGCTCCATGTGGGCCTTCATGTTGAGATTCCTGACTGACACCCAAGTGAAGAAGTCAGGCGGTGTTGGGTGTAGTTCAGTGTTGACGTGTAATATGAAATATCCGGAAATTAATGACACAAAAATTAGTAAAAAAGCGAAGCAAAGAAAGGTAAGTCCAGGTCCTGAGCCAAGTTCTCTAACATTTAAAAAGTAGTAAAAGTGAGAAAAAAACAGAAAAAAGGACCAGGGGTAATTATAAAAAATGTTGGGGGAAAGTGGGTTAAGTGTTCTGGAATTCTGTCAAAGAAAGTTTTGCAAAAAGGAGGGAGAGATCACCTGTGTCAAATGCTGCTGATACATAAATTAAGACAAAGGCTGAGGAATTATGCTGCAATTCATAATTTAACAATATGACTATTGTTTGTGCTTTGAGAAGAGCAATTTTGTTGGAGTGAGTAGGCAAGAAACCATATTGGAGTCCTTGCTCAAAGGAATGTCTGACCTCTGGATTCTTTTTTTTTTTTAAGATGGAGTCTTGCTCTATCATGCAGGCTGGAGTGCAGTGGCTTGATCTTGGCTCACTGCAACCTCCATCTCCTGGGTTCAAGCGATTCTCCTGCCTCAGCCTCCCGAGCAGCTGGGACTACAGGTATGTAACACCATGCCTAGCTATCTAGCTAAGTTTTGTATTTTTTGTAGAGACGGAGTTTCACCACATTGGCCAGGCTGTTCTTGAACTCCTGACCTCGTGATCCACCCACCTTAGCCTCCCAAAGTGCTGGGACTACAGGCTTGAGCCACCGTGCCCAGCCTGACCTCTGGATTTCTAAGGAAATTTTTTATTGAACAGCAGAGGCACAAATTGGATTAGTTTTAATTCTGGGATCAGGACACACGCTAAACATGTGCCTCGGCATGCCCTGCTTTTTTTTAAGCTAGGTATTCTACTATCCTTTAATAATATAATAATCATCTGCAAAACCTACGCCCATTTAATTGAAAAACTTTACGAAGACTGATACTAGAGGTTGTTGGAGAGGACGTGGTTTCATGTAATATGAGTCACTGATGGACAAGTAAACTGGTAAAATTTCTTCGGAAAACTGGTCATACTTGTTACACTTAAACGTTCAGATACCAAACACCCAGAAATTCCATATTGTCATATGTTTCCATGAGAAAAAACAAGAGACCTGTATTAAAATATCAACGATTATTAAAAATAATCACACTGGGTTTCATGATTTTTGTGTTAGCAACTCAGTCTCTGCCTGTTTTCAGCAGCACAACCTCTACCCAATATACATTTTGTTTTTTTTTTAGTCTACCACTCTCTAAGAACAAATACTATATTTTCTATCAATTCTACATTCAGGGTCTATAACAGAAACCAGCATTTTGTAGATTCCAAAGAATTATTTGTTGAATAACTTAAATACGTTATTATTTATAGTATTTATATACAAATAATGTTATCATCTCAATACAGTGATAACATTTGTTATGCAGAAATTGATTTCAATCTCAGTTAAAAATATTTTGGGCATATGAGTTACTGTCACATATAGATGGTCACATTGTTTTGTTTACGTGAAGCTGTTTGTAGTTAATGTACATTTTTGGTACTTAAGCCTTTTGGTCTTGCTGCCATAGCAAATAGTGTGCCGCTTAAGAACATGAACCTGGCTGGGCGCGGTGGCTCACGCCTGTAATCCCAGCACTTTGGGAGGCTGAGGCGGGCAGATCAGGAGGTCAGGAGTTCGAGACCAGCCTGACCAACATGGTGAAACCCCATCTCTCCTAAAAATAAAAAAAATTAGCCAGGCATGGTGGTGCGCACCTGTTGTCCCAGCTACTCAGGAGGCTGAGGCAGGAGAATTGCTTGAACCCAGTAGGTGGAGGTTGCAGTGAACTGAGATCGTGCCACTGCACTCCAGCCTAGGCAACAAGAGCAAAACTCCGTCTCAAAAAAAAAAAAAAAAGAGAGAAAAGCCACTCTCATTTCTGTATCTTTTTAGCAAGTGTGTGAACTCACAGTGCTTTTCTGTGAAAAAACCCTGGATCAAATAAAAGATCATTTTTCTTAAAGCCAAAAAAAAAAAAAAAAAAAAATCTCTAAACCCAGAAAGGACCAGGAAATACTTAATAGAAGATTATAGATTTCCTGTGAGTGCATATGGCTTGGAGTGACATGATGCTATAAACCAAATGTTACTGTCCTCCTCAAATTCATGTGTCAAATTCTAATTCTATGAGATGGTATTTGGAGGAGGGGCCTTGGCAGGTGAATAAGTTCATGAAGGCAGGGACCTCGTGAATGGAATTGGTGCCCCTATCAAAGGGACTGCAGAGAGCTCCCTCATCCCTTCTGTCATGTAAGGACACAGGAAAAAGATGGCTGTCTATGAACCAGGAAGCCAGCCCTCTGCGGACACAGAATCTGCTGAACATCTGACCTTGGATTTTACCATCTCCAGAACTGTGAGAAATCAATTTTCTATGCTTCCTAGTCTATGGCATTCTGTTTTGACACCCAGATTAGCTAAAGTGCCAGCCTGTCAACTTGCACACATAATTTTTGGAAACTCTGATTCCAAAACCTTGATGGCAAAAGGTGACTTATCTGCTGGAGACATGAAACTACATGATCCCACTTTCCACAATACACTGGAGAATCAAAACAGGCAAGAGTAGGTCAAGGTCTTCTAAAAGCCATACCTGAAAGGTTTCCAATAACAGTTGATTTGGTGGTAACTCAATCACACAAACAACCACAACAAAAAGACACAACTATCAGAGATATTCAGGATCGCCTCAAAAACACCGTCTAACATTAGGGAGCTAAAAAAGGCGTGAACTTTCAAAAAGTTGAGCTTTAATGAAACATCATTTGCATAAACTGGTAATTTAACACTATGAATAAATCCTAGGGCAGGTGGCAGCATGGAGAGACCGAAGCACAAGTGCTGAGTTTGGAAGCTTTGGTTGCTGTACCCTTTGAAGCCGCCCCCTGGTCCTCGCACCCCCTGCCCGCCCATTAAGCCCATCCTGGGGAGCACATCAGGAGCAAACAGCCCAGAAGCCCAGTAGTAGAGAGACCTCCACGCCCGGAGCAGGAGGCCGCCTCTGGGAGCAGGAGGAGCTGCTGGAACCCTTTCTCACAAGCTTCTTTTCCTGCTCTCATAGAAGACAAGGCTGACTCTGGGAGCAGGAGGAGCTGCTGGAACCCTTTCCTGCAGGCTTCTGTTCCTGCTCTCAAGCACCTCCTGTGCGCAGATAGATACTCCCAGCACTGGCAGAATGCAAAGGTCCTGCTGCACCTGGGATGTGGCTCTGGTGAATAAAATAAGCCTCTTTCCAGTGAGGTAGATGAGCCGAGGCTGCATACCCTGGTCTCTGACTCCATGGCTCCCACCATGCCCGGGACTAGGGGCAGTGTGGGAGCTGCTGTCTAGGGTGGTGCTGGCCACCCGCTCTCTATCTCCAGCCACGCTGTCAGCTCCAGGGCTGAGGCCAGTGGCTACGGCAGGTGGCCTGAGGTCGGGCAGCTCCTCACTGGGCTGGTCCTTGGCTGTACCGGTGCACAGCCCGGAGGGCTCTGGAGCTGCCGCCTCTAGCTGCAGCGCTGTCTCTAGAGGGGCCCTCCCCGTGCCGTGGGCTCTGGCTCCACAGCGGGCGCTGGAAGTTCGTCTCTCTCTGCACATGGCGCAGGAGCTGAAAAAGGGGAAACGGTCACCCATGTCAGTCACTTTCCATTGGAATTTCCAAACATGGAAACCACCTCACTGAATTTAAAGGAATTCCAGTCCTCAAACACCTCTATCTCCAGCCATGTTCTCAGCTCCAGGGCTGAGGCCAGTGACTACGGCAGGTGGCCTGAGGTCGGGCAGCTCCTCACTGGGCTGGTCCTTGGCTGTACCGGTGCAGGGCCCGGAGGGCTCTGGAGCTGCTGCTCTAGCTGCAGCATGGCCTCTGGAGGGGCCCCTCCCATGCTGTGGGTTCTGGCTCCACAGAGGGGCGCTGGAAGTTCCCCTCTCTCTGCACGTGCGGCAGGAGCTGAAAAAGGAGAAAGGTCACCAACGTCAATCACTTTCCTCTGGAATTTCCAAACACAGAAACAACCTCACTGAATTTAAAGAATTCCAGCTGAAAAGCACCAACCCCACAAAGCCTTCCAGACTGCAGGCCACCTCACCATGTGCCTGTGCCCGTATAGGCTCCCGAATCTCCTCTTGGACAAGGACAACGTGCAGATGCAGGCCCGATGGGATCTCCGGTGAGGTGAGGCTGCCCTGTGGTACCTGGGTGCGCGTTTTTACAAAGGGCCACAGGCGTCTGGGGTGAGGGATAAGCCTTCGTCAGCATCGTCGGAAAAGGCTCTTCTGCCATTCCTGAAGGAGCAGCCTTGGGCAGTGGGGATGCAACACGAGAACATCTCTCTCTTTTGAGCGTCTCTCACCAAGTAAGCTGGCCACAGGGCTGACTCTAGGATATGGGCACCTGGTTACTAGAGTTCTAAGTTCTGTTCGGGTCTGTCATCAAGTAAGTGAGTCTGCTTCTTTAAGTTTCCGTCTCCACAGCCCCTTCCTTCCGTAAGACCTACTCAGGACTCCACTGGGCTACTGACTGCTCACCCTCCTCCAAGGTCAACTCCTTACCTAGACACTGTTATGTCCACTCAGGGCCTGCTTGGACACCTGCACCTAATGTTCACCAGGGGCCGGATGTCCTCCTCAGGCCTGATGTCCGCCTTGGGCTTGTGTCCCACTTGGGGCCTGGTGTCCACCGGGGCCTGATGTCTGCCTGGAGGACTGATGTCCTCCTGAGGTGGGAGGATCTCTGGAGCCCAGGAGGTCGAGGCTACAGTGAGCCGTGATTGTGCCACTGCCCTCTAGTCTGGGTGACAGAGTGAGACCCTGTCTCAAACAAATAAACAAAAAACCACACAAATTATATAGTTATACAAAAATATTTTCTTTCTTTTTAACCTTATTCTATGAGCTTTTTTCTATTATTTATTGATTTTACTTTTAAAACCTTTTTTTAAAAACCAAGACACAAACACACACATTTGCCTAAGCCTAAGCAGGTCAGGAGCATCAATATCACTGTCTTCTACCTCCACATCTTATCCCACTGGAAGGTCTTCAGGGGCAGTAACAGGCATGGAGCTGTCATCTCCTTGATAATAATGCCTTCTTCTGGAAACCTCCTGAAGGACCTGCCCGAGGCTGCTTCACAGTTAACTTAAAAAAAGAGTAGTAAACATATACTCTAAAATAACAATTTAAAAGTATACGATATTAAATACATAAAACATTAACATCATTTATTATTTTCATCAAGCGTTATGCACTATACATAATTGTATGTTCACACCCACATCACCACAAACACATAAGCTCTGTGGTGTCCAATAAATTTGCCTTTCTTTACCTACAACTGTCTTGGTAAATTCTTTCACCACCCATGCCACCATCTCAGAGAGTTGCTGCTCCCCTGTGACATGGAGTAAGGAGGATGTATAGCTGACACCACCCAGGAATATTCCCTGAGGCCAAGCTCAGGCCACAGATGATGGTGAAGTTTCCAACTTCCACACTGTAAGCCACCAGGGCACCCAGTTACCAGGCCCCAGGGAGCATCTATGGGTCAGGCACTTGCAGAGGCCCCAGGGTATACCCCAGCACACCCTTTCCACACCCAAATCAGCACACCCTTTCCACACCCAAAACCCCAGGCATGTATAGAGGATCCACACTGTTGCCCACAAACACCAGGTAATGCATGAGGGGAAGGGAGGCTACCTTGAGACTAAGCACTGCCTCACTACCTAAAAGCATTCTGTCATCATGAGAGTGAACCAGAGATTGACTCGACTGGCTGTTTAATCCATCACTTTGGCCCTTGAGTTACTAACATTGATGGAACTGTTCAAAGTTACGAACTTTGGGTTTTCTGCCCACCTAACTGCCGGAAGCTAAGATGGGAACATCAGTGTCAGTCAAATAAAGCAACATGCGTTAACTTAGGGACCATTGCACAAGCTCACCAATACATCCTTCTGGTGCCACTAGGATGCCACTTACTCCTCTACATAAGAGAAAATATTTTTAAAGTAGAATATGAATTATTGCTTTTTATGGAGATGTCATTATTAAACATTATAATTGCCCTGCTTTTTCCAAGTATGACATATAAACAGTTAATTCAAGATCATTAAATCATATGAAATAATTTTATATACATTATCTGCTGGGTTGAATATTGCATAAATCTTCTCCAACCCAGGTAGTCTTACAGAGACAGAGGCATAGTTTTTAAATTGCTGAGTTTGATATCAAACAATATAAAGGCTGTTACGAATGCTGAGATGGATTTGCTTAATAGATGTCAAACCGGCCTGCCTTCACAGGAAGGGCATACAGCCGCTGCACTTGCACTGGACAATTTATTTGTGTGTCTGTGGATAAGATGTAAAAAAAACAGTGAATAACTTCCAAAAGAGTGAAAACATTGCAGCTGAGCTCTGGAATTCTTAGTAGAAACCATGAAAAGGGAATGAAAACACTTAGAGCAATTGCAGGTTAGAACCTGTGATTCACAGGAGGTTAACGGAGCACATTGTGTTAAGTGAAATGAGCCAGGCACAAAAAGACAACTACCACGTGATCTGACTTAATTGGAATGTAAACAATGGAACTCACAGAAGCAGAGAGTAGAATGGAGGTTACCAGGGGCTGGGAGGCAGGGGTTTGGGGAGACAGTGAAAGCATTCAAAATTGTAGTTAGACAAGAAGAATAAGTTTAAGGGATGCATTACACAACATGGTGACTGCAGTTAATGTATTGTATTCTTGAAAATCAAGAAGTGTTCTCACCACAAAAAATAAGTATGCATATGTTCCTGAGCGCAATGTAATCATTCTACAATCTGCTTATTTCTAAACAGGTTTTACATAACATATATTCAATTTTATTTGCCATTTAAAAAAACTAATGAGTTGTAAAAATAATTAAGGCCGGGTGCAGTGGCTCACGCCTGTAATCCTAGTACTTTGGGAGGCCGAGACGGGCGGATCACGAGGTCAGGAGATCGAGACCATCCTGGCTAACATGGTGAAACCCCATCTCTACTAAGTATACAAAAAATTAGCTGGGCATGGTGGCGGGTGCCTGTAGTCCCAGCTACCTGGGAGGCTGAGGCAGGAGAATGGCGTGAACCCGGGAGGCGGAGCTTGCAGTAAGCTGAGATCTGGCCACTGCACTCCAGCCTGGGCGACAGAGTGAGACTCCGTCTCAAAAAAAAAAAAAGAATTAAGTACTGGAAAACTTGTCACAGTTTAGGACAACTCTCTTTGTAAAATTAATGGTTCCTTTCTTAACCAACCTGTTGGTCTGTATTAGTTAATGAAATGAGACTTGGTTTATACTCTAAATCTCAACACAAATTGTAGTCGTCTTCTACATATTAACTGATCTGAAAGTAACAGCAAAATCAGAATGAAAGCCATCTTAAAAGAAAGTTATCCCAAATGAAATGTTTTATTAGCCTTTGATTTATCTCTTTTACTTAGAAATAAAATGAATACTTATTATTTTCATAGACCTAATTGCTTCAGGCTATAAACTTCATTGCTTAATTTCAACTTCAATTTTTATAGCCTGAGAGACATGCTTTTGAAAATATTTTTGGCTGGGTGTGGTGGCTCGGCATCTGTAATCCCAGCTACTCAAGAAGCTGAGGCATGAGGATCTTTTGAACCCAGGAGGTGGAGATTGCAGTGAGCCAAATCATGCCACTACACTCCAGCCTGGGCAACAGAGGGAGGCTCTGTTTAAAAAAAAAAAAGTCATTTTTGAATAAAAACACAACACCTTTAATTCCATGCTATTGTCCTTTATATATTAACTTATAGAAAAAGAAAAAATGTATATAATGAAATTCATTATGTTCCCTTTAATTATTATTACTAATATGTTTATTATGTTCCCCTTTATATCACGCAGTTTACTTCTTCATCAACTCCATAATCAGCTGCATATTTCTTTACAGATATTAAATTTGAAGCAATTGTCTTTTAAGATACCCTTTTGTCAGTTTCACTTACTGATGGCAACTTTCTACTTTGAGTAGCATGATTCATCTCTGTTGTCAGGCATTGGGGTTGCTGAGGGAGGAAGGTGTGTGTGTGTGTCTATGTTTGTTTTGTTCACTGACTGCATCTGTCCTACTGGCTGGGAGAACACACACTGACATCTGTCCTGGCAGTGAAGGAGGGAGCCGCCCTCTGGGCACAGAGAGAAACCATCACTGCACCCAGACTGCACCTACTCTAGTAAAGAACAAGTCTGAGAGCTTGCACACTAGTGAGATGATCAGTTCCTCACTCTGCTCACAGTAAGGACAAGGCTGTGACTATCAGCTGGGGCAGAGAGTACACAGCTCAACTGCAGGTTTTTAAATAGGGAGCAGAGTCTTCTTTCTTCCATGTTAAAAAACAGTCATAATATGGTTCAGCTGACCACCAAGGACTGGGTTATATCCTGCTATTCTCTGAAACTCAATAGTGTCTTTGAATTTTTTGGAATCTCATAGCCTTTTCTATCTAAATGTGTACTGTTACTCTCATGGCTAAAAGTTGCAGGGAGCAGTCTCTTTCTTTCATTTGTGTTTCCAATTCTTTCTGGTTTCCTACACTATGACACTGTTTTAAACAAAATTTAAAAATCTTTCAGTCAGGCTGCACTCTCTGTTACACACTGGTTTTCGGTGCACTAAAATTCATAGCATTTCCTGTTTGGAAAATAAAAGCCACAATTTTATTAATCATCATCTGTTTGAAAGCCATGCTAGTTTTAATAGTTACTGTGCTTCTGAACGTATTTTAAATGCCCATTTATGTGTCTTCTCTAACATTCCCAGGTTTGTGCTATTATACACAGGGGTAAAAGAAATGACCAGGAGAATCAATGTACAAATCGCTGAAAAAACAAGACAGATCCCAGCAGTTGTTTAGAACAAAACAGACCTGGCTGAGTCTCAAGTACCAAAGCAGCAATCACAAACATGCCACAAGGGGATTTGCTCTAAATGATATTTAAATATTTTTTAAAAAGTACAATTTATATATGAGCAAAAAGAAAAGAATTAACTGTGTTTCTGAGACAGGGTCTCACTCTGTCACCCAGGCTGGAGTGCAGTGATGCAATCATGGCTCACTGCAGCCTTGAACTCCCAGGCTCAAGAGATCCTCACACCTCAGCCTCCTGAATGACTGGGACTGTCTGAATGCACACCTGGAAAGAAGGTGAAAACTTATTTATATTTCAATGTAATTCTTTGTGAAGAAGAAAAAATAATAAAGGCATTAGGAATGTAATGCCTAAATAGTAAAGTGTGTTTTTATGGAAAATGACCAGCAGCCAGAAAGAATGCCTCTCTGCAGAATATTTAGGTCCTGTTTGCAAGAGTAGCGGGGAGCACTGGACACATCTCACCTCAACCCACAGGCAAGGCAGGACCCGAGCCACAGCCTTAAATGTATTCATTTGCTAAAAGAAAACGAATACTTCTTTCTCTTCTTCCCATAAACTTAACTCTAGTTTTATCATTACATAATTTCTGGCCGGGCACAGTGACTCAAGCCTGTAATCCCAGCACTTTGGGAGGCTGAGGCACGTGGATTGCAAGGTCAGGAGTTTGAGACCAGCCTGACCAACGTGGTGAAACCCCATCTCTACTAAAAATACAAAAATCAGCCAGGCGTGGTGGCGGGCGTCTGTAATCCCAGTTACTCTGGAGGCTGAGGCAGGAGACTCGCTGGGAGGGGGAGGTTGCAGTGAGCCGAGATCACTTCATTGCACTCCAGCCTGAGCAACAGAGCGAGACTCCGACTAACAATAATAATAATAATTTTCATATTTGTGCCCTGATTAATATATCATTTGTGAAGCTGATGTCTGCTTTGATTTCCCCTTTCCTGAATTTTTAGAAAAATGCCAAGTTTCTACATTATGCCTGATGGCCAAGTGAGGGAGTCAGGGTGGAAGCATTTTTCGTGGAAGGTCCTGGTGGTCTCACAGGTAGCATTTAGGATGACATATGAGCTCAGGCGAGAGCAGTTTCTACCTTGTCTCTCCCTGGGAAATTATGAATATGACAAGGAGCTTCTTTCAAAATAGCCAATGCTTCCTGCATTTGCAATACAGGGTCTCGGATCCATGTCATGGGGGAAACACTCTTTCTTCTGCTTTCCTAAAATTGTCTCCAACATGAGGGATTTGACAGCATTGAATCACTGAATTCTCTCTGTGATGAAAGAGAATTCTGTCTCTTTGTATTCTGGTTAACATGTTTATTCATGTTTTAAGTATCTATAATTGGTATAATCCACAAAGATACATATTTTAAACCTCAAAGCTTTTCTTATGTCAATAGGAAATTTGTAATGCAAGCAGAAAAATGTATGATATATACAGATTCAACACATAACAGTTATTCTTCAAAACCAAGTGACAATGCATAATTTAAATACTCTGGTGCTATTTATTTATTTTTGAGAAGAAGTTTCACTCCTGTGGCCCAGGCTGGAGTGCAACGGTGCAGTCTTGGCTCACTGCAAACTTGGCCTCCCAGGTCCAAGTGATTCTTCTGCCTCAGCCTCCCAAGTAGCCAGGATTACAGACGCCCACCACCAAGCCTGGGCAATTTTTGTATTTTTAGTAGAGACAAGGTTTCACCTTCTTGGCCAGGCTGGTCTTGAACTCTTGACCTCAAGTGATCCACCTGCCTCAGCCTCCCAAAGTGCTGGGATTACAGGCATGAGCTATTGCACCTGGCCTCTGGTGCTTTTTAAATACGTATTCCTATTTAAGCCAAATGTTGATTTTTCCTTCAGGTTAATTTGCTGTAGCATTTGTTCTTTTGTACCTAGTGGGAGTGGGTTCCCACTGGCACGTCTCCAGTAGTCACTATGATAACTCAGACATTTCCCTGCCAGGTAAAGGAAAACCAGTGAGGATAGTTTGGCATTTTAAATGGTCAAATAACAATGATAACTTGGCAATCTCATTGCTAAATATTGTTACACAAAACAAAAAACCTTGACTATAGGTTACGTCCTAGCAAGATCTATGGAGGAACAGTGCTGAATGTGTATCTTTTCTCTTTAGGATTTATTATAAATTTTTGCTCTAAGTCTTACATTCTTGGAGTAACAATTTTAATTGGCCAAAACAGAATTTTATAATAATTCTCATCAGCATATCCCCATCGTCACTATGATAAACATTTGGCTGCCAAGTAAAGTAAAACCAATGAAGTACTAAACTGTGAATGCAGGTTCTAAAGCACATTTTAATTTATTTAATAAAATTTGAATCTATTAAGCATTTACTTGGGTGCACCAATATTTACTTTTCCTGGAATAATGATCATTTATGGCTATTCCAGGATCAAATTTTAAATCCAATTCTAATTATTTCAAAAGTCAAGACCAAATAGGTTATAATAAAGAGTATTTTTTCCAAGTTCCTCCATTTTCAGCTGTGTATGCTGGTGCATCCCTGTAGTCTCAGCTACTCAGGAGGCTGAGGCAAGAGGATTCCCTGAGCCCAGGAGTTGGAGGTGGCAGTGAGCTGTGACTGCACCACTGTACTCCAGCCTGGATGACAGAATGAGAACCCAACTCTTAAAAAACACCAACAATCAAGTCCCTCCATTTTCATTCAATAAAGGAAAAGGCTGAAGTTAAGCATATGAAAACTGAGTGAGGCTCTAAGTTATCATTAATGTGATATTTATATTATTAAATGGCAAAGCCTTAGGCAATACTGCATTACCATTCAGTTTTTATAAGCATTTAACTTCTGTTTTTTTAAAAAAAATGTTGGCCGGGTGCAGTGGCTCACGCCTGTAATCCCAGCACTTTGGGAGGCTGAGGTGAGTGGATCACGAGGTCAGGAGATTGAGACCATCCTGGCTAATACATTGAAACCCCGTTTCTACTAAAAATACAAAAAATTAGCTGGTCGTGGTAGCGGGTGCCTGTAGTCCCAGCTACTCGGGAGGCTGAAGCAGGAGATTGGCGTGAACCCGGAAGGCGGAGCTTGCAGTGAGCCAAGATCGCGCCACTGCACTCCAGCCTGGCAACAGAGCGAGACTCCGTCTTAAAACAAACAAACAAAAAATGTTAATAGTAGCTTTAGTCACAATTGTCAAAAGGTGGAAACAACCCAGCAGATGACTGGATTTAAAAACTGTAGTAGCCATCCCCATTAAGCTACCAATGACTTTCTTCACAGAATTGGAAAAAACTACTTTAAAGTTCATATGGAACCACAAAAGAGCCCGCATTGCCAAGACAATCCTAAGTCAAAAGAACAAAGCTGGAGGCATCACGCTACCTGGCTTCAAACTATACTACAAGGCTACAGTAACCAAAACAGCATGGTACTGGTAAGAAAACAGAGATATAGACCAATGGAACAGAACAGAGCCCTCAGAAATAATACCACACATCTACAACCATCTGATCTTCGACAAACCTGACAAAAACACGAAATGGGGAAAGGATTCCCTAATTAATGGTGCTGGGAAAACTGACTAGCCATAAGTGGAAAGCTGAAACTGAATCCCTTCCTTACTCCTTATACAAAAACTAATTCAAGATGGATTAGAGCTAATCTAATGTTAGACCTAAAACCATAAAAACCCTAGAAGAAAACGTAGGCAATACCATTCAGGACATAGGCATGGGCAAGGACTTCATGTCTAAAACATCAAAAGCAATGGCAACAAAAGCCAAAATTGACAAATGGGATCTAATTAAACTAAAGAGCTTCTGCACAGCAAAAGGAACTACTGTCAGAGTGAACAGGCAACCTACAGAATGGGAGAAAATTTTTGCAATCTACCCATCTGACAAAGGGCTAATATCAGAACCTACAAAGAACTCAAATTTATAAGAAAAAAACAACCCCATCAAAAAGTGGGCGAAGGAAATGAACAGACACTTCTCAAAAGAAGACATTTATACAGCCGACAGACACATGAAAAAATGCTCATCATCACTGGCCATCAGAGAAATGCAAATCAAAACCACTATGAGAATCCATCTCACACCAGTTAGAATCATTAAAAAGTCAGGAAACAACAGGTGCTGGAGAGGATGTGGAGAAACAGGAACACTTTTACACTGTTGGTGGGAGTATAAACTAGTTCAACCATTGTGGAAGACAATGTGGCAATTCCTCAAGGATCTAGAACTAGAAATTCCATTTGACCCAGCCACCCCATTACTGGGTATATACCCAAAGGATTATAAATCATGCTGCTATAAAGACACATGCACATGTATCTTTATTGCGGCACTACTCACAATAGCAAAGGCTTGGAACCAACCCAAATGTCCATCAGTGACAGACTGGATTAAGAAAATGTGGCACATATACACGATGGAATGCTATGCAGCCATAAAGAAGGATGAGTTCATGTCCTTTGTAGGGACATGAATGCAGATGGAAACCATCATTCTCAGCAAACTATCACAAGGATAGAAAACCAAACACTGCATGTTCTCGCTCATAGGTGGGAATTGAACAATGAGATCACTTGGACACAGGAAGGGGAACATCACACACTAGGGACTGTTGTGGGGTGGGGGGAAGGGGGAGGGATAGCATTAGGAGATATGCCTAATGTAAATGACAGTTAATGGGTACAGCGCACCAACATGGCACATGTATACATATGTAACAAACCTGCACATTGTGCACATGTACCCTAGAACATAAAGCATAATTTTAAAAAACAGATAAATAAAAAAATAAAAACTGTAGTATAGGCTGGGCGTGGTAGCTCATGCCTGTAATCCCAGCACTTTGGGAGGCCAAGATGGCCAGATCACGAAGTCAGGAGATCAAGACCATCCTGGCTAACACAGTGAAACCCTGTCTCTACTAAAAATACAAAAAAATTAGCCGGGCGTGGTGATGGGCGCCTGTAGTCCCAGCTACTCAGGAGGCTGAGGCAGGAGAATGGCGTGAACCCGGGAGGTGAAACTTGCAGTGAGCCGAGATTGTGCCACTGCACTCCAGGCTAAGCAACAGAGCAATACTCCGTCTCAAAAAACAAAATGTAGTATATACATACAATAAAATATAATTTAGGCATGAAAAGGAGTGAAGTTCTGATACCTCTTACAACACAGATGAACCTTGAAAACATTTTTTATAACTTCTTTCACTGTGACTTATTTTAATGCATTTTAATGTATTACTGACATTTGCATAATTTGTTTTTCGTTGCACAACCAGGATTTCTTTCCTAATGTTTCTGCTATAATCAAGGAACATGGAAAAGAGAGAAGTGGTTTACTACAATATCTAAACCCTTTACCCACACAATGGTCTCCTTCACAGATAGACTCTTGACTTTACAACTCTCTTGTTGCCTATGCCAGATCCTATCAGAGAGTGTGGAGGTGCTTCCAGAAGTTTCTCCTCTCATGTGCCATGAGGCAAGGTTGAAGGCTGGTTTTGCTCTCCAATGTGCACGCCTGAAAAAGCCCTGGTGGGGCACAGGCTGGGTAACTCCCGCTCCACTTCTCTGTTTCATGCAGGGATGACACGAGCGACTTCCCAGCTACCGATGGATGAAGAGCAGCTGCGGATATGGATATCAGCTTTTATATGGGTGAAGTGCTACTTTGTTTAAGAGGAGGAAATAATTTCCATAGATAAGATAATAGCTCTTATTTTAAACTAAATTGATTAACAATTTAGATTATTCATATAGAGAAGGAAAGGCCTTCTGGCAACAGGAAGCACAGTTTCATATCAAATACATAAAAATGATCAAAATCTTATGGAAGAAAGGTATCTTAATTTTAATCACCAAAATTTAACTTTTTTGATAAATATTTAGGGCTATAATGAAAAATAAACCAATGCTAATAGAATGACAGTTGCAGGGAATGCTGTTGAGTTTCTTGTTTGTGGTTTGAACACTGAAAGGCCCCACCTTGTTATGGTCATAATATTTGGCCTCACTCTTGTTGTTACGCTGAGGACACTCACCATTTAAGGTGAGAACAACTGGAAGGTATTCCTCGCGGAAGGAGCTCTTGCAGAGCTGTAAGCGGGGGGACGGTGGTTCGGAAGCTCAGTGTGGCCGCCTCTCTGGTCAGCATGACCCCTTCAGGAAATAAAGCTGCAGGGAAGCTAGAGTTCTTACTGAAGGTGTAAGTGTACTGTTCTTGAAGACTGTAGATCACCATGGTGCCCATTCAACATGCCAAAATCTCTGGAATGACACAGTTTTGCTTATATTAGGAATATGTATATGCCAGACTCTTGCTTTGTGTATATTTTTCAAGTATCTCTAACCCTTAAATATCTCAAGATAAAATAATCATGGCATTTTTGACGTTTTTTTTAAACTTTTAAATTTTAAAGATTTTAAAAGAGGAATATAAAATATAGATAATTAAACTCCCTCATATTCCCAGGACCCAGAATTGATTAACAATTAACATCCTATTATTGCCCCCAAAATGCTTCATCTTCGATTTGGATAAAGGTGAATCTCCAGTAGAACTGTGTAATTTCTATGTTACTGCTTTCCTCAGGGAGTTGCACTGATAATCCTCTGAGAAATGCAGAAAGGACTGCCACCAGATCCAACAGAAGCAGTCAAAGACATCTCAAGAATGGAATCCTATCTCCTCCTAAAGTAAATGGGTTTGGGACAGAAACGATTCTATTTTAAATAATCAGACAGAACTGCCTTATACTTTCCTTAGAGTGCCAAATGCCAGAATGATCTCTGCAGTCTGTGATCTCCCACAGTTTCTCTGCGACCTGCTCCATGGGCACACCCACCTTGTGTGTAGACAGCCCATCCTATGTGGCTGCTGCTGCCGTGTCCTGCACTCCCTGGCTCCACTCCTGGCATGGCTGTGGCTTTCTTCCAGCGTCTGGGGAGTGATGACAGAGAAGTCCTGGACAGAGCATATTCACGAGAGACGAGATCAAAGCTAGAATACATGTGTTTCATTTTGCCTGTTTTGGGGGAGCTGAGGTCATGGAGGTTTCCCTGTGAACATGCAGAGTTGTCAGAGGTGCTAACGAGCCAATAGGCCTGATGGCTCTGTCCTTGCATTTTCTCTTTTTTTTTTTTTTTTTGAGACAGAGTCTCGCTTAGTCGCCCAGGCTGGAGTGCAATGGCGCGATCTCGGCTCACTGCAAGCTCCGCCTCCCGGGTTCTCGCCATTCTCCTGCCTCAGCCTCCCGAGTAGCTGGGACTACAGGCGCCCGCCGCCTCGCCCGGCTAATTTTTTGCATTTTTAGTAGAGACGGGGTTTCACCGTGTTAGCCAGGATGGTCTCGATCTCCTGACCTCGTGATCCGCCTGCCTCGGCCTCCCAAAGTGCTGGGATTACAGGCGTGAGCCACCGCGCCCGGCCTGTCCTTGCATTTTCTCATTCGCTGACCAATTTTAGCGATCTTAGCTTTCAGTAAAGTAGGTATGGATAAAACACTTGCCAACAAGTGATAAAATATTTCAGATGATTCCATTAGTCTTTACAGCTGTGGTCTTATTTAAATACTGTATCGAAGAGACATAACCCAGAGGTAATATAATTTTTATCACTTTTTTCCCAATTATAAGATACATTGCTTTTTCAAGTTAATTATTCCTAATGAAATACAGATTACCAGGGCATATAATGTTGTTTTTAACCCATGCAGCTAACTTTCCCATAAAACATGGACATGTATTATTAGTGAGCCAAGACAGTTCCTCTTGCCACTACTTACTGTCCCTTTGGCAGAGCAGAGGCCCCAGCATGTAAGCCGCTTCAGAACATGGCCGGTGTGTGTCCATCCTAACAACCCGAGTAACTGGCAGGAGCTCCTTATGGGAAAGAACTTCTGTGTCACTGGCCTTAGGAAGCAAATACAACTACCTTAATGTTATTCTGAACAACATACAGCAAATAATAGCCTTTCATTGCAGTTCAAGAAGTATTAAGTTACATTTGTAAATATATAGTGTAAATCAAAAATATAATTCTAAGCCCACTGGCCATCTGAATGGACCCCTCCTCTGGGCAAGGGCATTCCAAGGCTAACCTGAGGGACTGGTTCAGGCCATGATGGGGGACAAGGGGTGCCTCATTACACCCTCCTCCCTTTCAGAATTACCAGTGGAACAAACTAAGTCTGCTGAGAAACATTTTCAATCTCTTCTCTCTGAAGCCTGCTACCTGGAGGCTTCATCTGCATGATAAACTTTGGTCTCCACAACCCCTTGTCATCATAACCCAGACATTCCTTTCTACCGACTCCAAGTCCTCCAGTTCATAACTTAACTCTTTCAACCAACTGGCAATCAGAAAATTGTTCCATCTACCCGTAATCTGGAAGCCTCCCCTTCCCTGTTTCGTGCTGCCTTTCCAGACTGAACCAATGTACATCTTACATGTATCTGACCGAGTCTCGTGTCTCCCTAAATGTATAAACTAGGATGTGCCCCAACGACCTTGGGCACATTTGGCTCAGAATAAGTCTCTTCAGATATTTTACAGAATTTGACTCTTTTCATCATCCATAATAGCAGGGAAATAAAACTGCTTGTGTGAACACTTACTAACATAGTAATGTATTTAGTGAGGCCATCTGAGGACCAGTGTTCACTGTTCATAAACCTGACCACAGAAAAATAAGTGGTCATGGGTGCAGGTGTGAGATTACCTTCTCCATGCAATTAAGCACGCCACTGCTCTTTCCAATGTAGCCACTGCATAAAACTTAAATGCAGTTACCATGTGAGGAATAGCAATCTGCCTTCACCATAAAAGCACCTGTCTGAGAAGATTTAGGATTTCAATTATCAGAACTTTATTGCTAAAGTCTTAAGAGATTCCTATTGTGATTTTTAGGCATTTCCTTACTCATTGATGTCATAAATTTAAAAACAAACAAAAAAAAATACTGATTCAAGAGCAAGATGAAGGTATGATACGATGCACTCTTTTTTTTTTTTTTTTTTTTGAGGTGGAGTCTTGCTCTGTTGCCCAGGCTAGAGTGCAGTGGCGCAATCTCAGCTCACTGCAAGTTCCACCTCCCGGGTTCATGCCATTCTCCTGCCTCAGCCTCCTGAGTAGCTTGGACTATAGGCACCCATCACCACACCCGGTTAATTTTTTGTATTTTTAGTAGAGATGAGGTTTCACTGTGTTAGCCAGGATGGTCTTGATCTCCTGACCTCGTGATCCGTCCGCCTTGGCCTCACAAAGTGCTGGGATTACAGGTGTGAGCCACCATGCCTGGCCACAGTGCACTCTTAAAGTTATTTTATGTAGCATAATGCTTGGGAAAGTGCTTGGCCTATGACTGTCACCACCCGTGCTTTGACACTTACTGCACATCTTGTATTTGCTGGGCCCTGTGTGTTGGGCATGTGGACATAAGTACCATTCATGCCCCCAGGAAATCTGCTGGATATTACAAACAATAATAATGACAGCAATAATATCATCATGTAAGTAAATATTTGGGGGAACACTAGTATCTGTGGTTCCAACACAAAAAGGACTAGCATAGGAACCAGAGACCTGGCAGGTGAGCTGGCTGGACCAACAACATCCCCTCTGGACACAGTAAGGCGATTTTTCTACAGCTCTTAAGCTGTTCATATATTGTGTTGTAATACTTCAATTACATGTGTATTTCTGATTTACGGACAAATAGTTGCTCATCTAGTTTATCTTTCTGATATCCTTTATCTGTGTAGAGCTTAGTAAGTTTTAATTCCTAACAATCACAAAGCCACCACTCGCTCCAGGATATACAGGCTGAAGCATCTGAAACCACCACTTTTGCAGGTCAAAAAGTCAGCAATTTAATATGACCCAAACTAATAGCTTTGCACCAAAAAATATGAATGACTTAGTAGCCATTCTTGTTCTATTTAGGTGTCAGAACACTCATTTAAGATAGAAAAGTTAGCATTGTTAAGTTTTTATCCTAAAATTTTTAATAAAACCACCAGTATATTTGGCAAGACAGGAATAACTATAAAATGAATATCCTAAAAGAAATTGTTTTATTGAATCAGGTTGCTACCAAAATCAGACAAAATAAAATGGCATGGCTTTATTTAGGTAAGCCCCTGTGATTCTCTCCCCCTAAGGAAAGCCCATAGATTATTGCAAACATAGTACTATCTAGCTGTGTTGTGGAACCAGTGGCCAACAAGGTAGAAGGAACCACCAGATTATAAGGGGAGTGAACCTAGACGTTTGTTTTATTATAAATGTGAGGATAATACACCAAATTAATTTCTGGTGTTAAATATCAACCTATTTGTAACATCACATATAAATGTTTTAATTCCTGTGATTGCTGTTTTGAAAAAATATCCTATAGTAAAAATATAAGTGTATTAGTTATTTCTTATGGATCTTTGAATCTTAAGGAACCAATTTAAAATGACATTTTTTAAATGTAGGAAAAACTAAATGTTAATTCTGTTTTTTTGTGTTTTGTTTTTTTGTTTTTTTGTTTTCTGAGACAGAGTGTCGCTCTGCCTCCGACTCCCTGGTTCAAGGGATTCTCCTGCCTCAGCCTCCCGAGTAGCCAGGATTATAGGCACACGCCACCATGCCCAGCTAATTTTTGTTATTTTTAGTAGAGATGGGGTTTCACCATGTTGGCTAGCATGGTCTCGATCTCCTGACCTTGTGATCTGCCCACCTCAGCCTCCCAAAGTGCGGGGATTACAGGCGTGAGCCACCACACCTGGTCAACTAAATGTTAATTCTGTTTTTAACATTGACAATGAATGCAGAGTCCTGAAAATACATAAATAAAATCATGATGCATGTTGTTTATATTAAGGCAGATAGTGTAATAGTCTTTTTCATTTTATTATTTGCAATGTACCTTGCTGAATGTATAGGAATTTCTAACAATTCTTATTTAAACTTTTATCATTAGTACAGGTCATGCCTAACTTGTTCAAAACTGCCTACTTTAGAGTTATATCTCAGTTTTTTCTTGCTTCTCTATTTTCCAAAATTTGCAAACATAGTATATACAGGCATGGTAATTTTTCCCAGCAGTTTTAAACATTAAGAAAGTTTTCAAATCCATCTTTTATAGTTCCTAATGCTCTAGAAATTATTTTTACTGTTGTGTTCCAGTGGATTTTTTTTTTTTTTAGGTAAAACAGAGCTTTGAGTACTTTGGGTTGTTGGGAAAACTGGGGGGAAAATACTGGGTCAAGCACGTTTAATAATTGGGTAAAAGGGACTGGAAACAACATCATCCTCATCATCCAGAATTATGTACTTTGGCAGCTCTTAGGCTCTGAGCATCTTTGTTTCATGTGCTCGACCCTTTGGCAACCCCAAACAGCAGCAACGAGGATGCAGCATGATACGTCTCCACATCTGTAGGGCTGGTCTCCCCACACTGTTTCCATTTTCAGAATTCTCTTAGCTATATGTGCCCCATTGTCTCTCCATACAAATTTTAGAACCAGTTTGTCAAAAATAAATACATAAACAAACAAATATTCAGCATATTCTTGGAATTAGATTAAATCAAAGAAAGCATTTTTTGGAGAGATACTTAGTTTGCCTCTGCATGGCAGTGGTGTGTCCTATCTCCATGCATTTAGGTCTTAAATTCTAATAAAGTTTTATGATGTCTTTTCCACAGAAGTCATGCATGTTTTTGTTATCTTGATTCCAAGCCATTATACCCTTTATTGCTTTTGCAAGTGGTTTTTATAGCATTTTCTTTTTTTTTTTTTTTTTTTTTTTTGAGACGGAGTCTCGCTCTGTAGCCCAGGCTGGAGTGCAGTGGCCGGATCTCAGCTCACTGCAAGCTCCGCCTCCCGGGTTCACGCCATTCTCCAGCCTCAGCCTCCCGAGTAGCTGGGACTACAGGCGCTGCCACCTCGCCCGGCTATTTTTTGTATTTCTTAGTAGAGACGGGGTTTCACTGTGTTAGCCAGGATGGTCTCGATCTCCTGACCTCGTGATCCGCCCATCTCGGCCTCCCAAAGTGCTGGGATTACAGGCTTGAGCCACCGCGCCCGGCCTATAGCATTTTCTTATGGTAACATGTTCTTCACAGGAATCCAGTTATTCTAAGATTCAGCAGTCTTACGAAATTCCTATCAATTTCTTTTTTTTTTTTTTTTTTTTTTTTTTTGAGACGGAGTCTTGCTCTGTCACCCAGGCTGGAGTGCAGTGGCCGGATCTCAGCTCACTGCAAGCTCCTCCTCTCGGGTTCACGCCATTCTCCTGCCTCAGCCTCCCAAGTAGCTGGGACTACAGGCACCCGTCACTTCGCCCGGCTAGTTTTTTGTATTTTTTAGTAGAGACGGGGTTTCACCGTATTAGCCAGGATGGTCTCGATCTCCTGACCTCATGATCCGCCCGTCTCGGCCTCCCAAAGTGCTGGGATTACAGGCTTGAGCCACCACGCCTGGCCGAAATTCCTATCAATTTCAACAATTTCTGTATATTCTCTTGGGCTTTCTTCGTAGACAACCATATTGTTTTCTGTTTATGAATAGTGCAATTTGTATTTTCTTGTTTTCAATCTTTTGTGTTTTAGAATTGAATCACATATATTTTTATCTCTTTATTACTAATTTGTACTCTAATTGCACTGTAATTATAGAAACTGTCCCTATGATAACAACTCGTATAAAACTTTTTGACTTTTGCTTTATGGAATATTGGGTAACCAGTTTTTAAAACCATGCCATGTATGCTTGAGAAAATTATGTATTCTTTAGTTTTGTTATAACAAATCAAGCTGTTCATTTTGTTTTTAAAATACCCTATTTCCTTACTAATTTTTGTCCAACTGACTTACCAATTACTAACAGATATATATTTAAGTCTCTTCCTATCATGGTTAATTTATAAATTTCTTCTTATAGTTTAGTCAACTTTTGTCTTTATACATCTTGACTCATTTTTACCAGAAGCATATGAGTTCAGATCTTCTGTTAAAATTAAAAAGTATCAGCTGGGATGGGTGCGGTGTGGTGGCTCACGCCTGTAATCCCAGCACTTTGGGAGGCTGAGGTGGGCAGATCACGAGGTCAAGAGATCGAGACCATCCCAGCCAACATGATGAAACCCTGTCTCTACTAAAAATACAAAAAATTAGCTGGGCATGGTGGCAGGCGCCTGTAATCCCAACTACTCAGGAGGCTAAGGCAGGAGAATCATTTGAACCTGGGAGGCAGAGGTTGCAGTGAGCCAAGATAGTGCCACTGCACTCCAGCCTGGCAACAGAGTGAGACTCCGTCTCAAAAAAAAAAAAAAAAAAAAAAAAGAAAAGAAAAAAAAATGTAGCAGCTCGGTGTGGTGGATCACGTCTGTAATCCTAGCCCTTTGGGAGGCTGAGGCAGGCATATCGCTTAAGCTCAGAAGTTCAAGACCAGCTTGGGCAACCCAGTGAGACCCTGTCTAGACAATACAAAAATTAGCTAGGTGTGCTGGGGCATGAGTAGTTTTAGTACGAGCTATTTGGAAGACTGAGGTAGGAGGGTAGCTTGAGCCCAGGAGGTCGAGGCTGCAGTGAGCTGTGATCTCACCACTGCACTCCAGCCTGGTGACAGAGTGAGACCTTGTCTCAAAAACAAACAAACAAACAAACAGATTAAACTGTGGAGTCTGATACTAACTCTGGGTAGTTAGCATTTTATTCAGTGATAGGACACACAATTGGTGTCCAGATAACTGGATAATTGGTGTTTAAAAAGATACTATATATTTGAGGTCAGCAGGAAAAAACTCACACATTTGGTGTTAGAAGTGTTAGGAACAAAAGTAGTTCAATTTCTTTATCAAAAATTACTTCAAGTGTGAATAAAATAAACTCCCCAATCAAAAGACACAGAGTGGCTCAATGGATAAAAAAAGATCTAACTGAATGTTGTCTGTAGGAGACTCACTTTATATACAAGAACACTTATAGGCTGAAAGTGAAAGAATGGTTAAAAGATAGTTCATGAAAATTGGAATCAAAATAGAGCAGGTGTGTCTAAACTTATCTCAGAAAAAATAGACTTTCAGTCAAAAATTGTCACAAAGGACAAAGAAGGACATCATAAAATGATAAAAGGGTCAATTCACCAGAAAGATAGAACAACCATAAACATATATACAACCAACATCAGAGCACTTAAATGCTGTATATAAAGTAAACATTGGGCCAGGCGTGGTGGCTCACGCCTGTAATGCTACCACTTTTGTAGGCCAAGGCAGGTGGATCACCTGAGGTCAAGAGTTCGGGACCAGCCTGGCCAACATGGTGAAACTCCGTCTCTACTAAAAATACAAAAATTAGCTGAGTGTGGTGGCACACGCCTGTAATTCCAGCTACTCAGGAGGCTGAGGCAGGAGAATTGCTTGAACCCAGGGGGTGGAGGTTGCAGTGAGCCAAGATCATGCATTTCACTCCAGCCTGGGTGAAAGAGCAAAACTTCATCTCAAAAAAAAAAAAAAAAAAAAAAAATTGAATAAATAAATAAAGCAAGCAAACATTGGGAGAACTGAACTGAGAAAAGAGAAATAGATAGCAATTTAATAATAGTAGCTTTCAATACCCAGCTTTCAATAATGGATAGAACATTCACACAGAAAATCAATAAAAACACAGCAGAGTTGAACAACATTATTGACCAAATGGACCAAACACACGTACAGAACATTCCACTCAGTTGCAGAAGAATGCACATTCTTCAAAGGACACAGAACATTCTTCAGAACAGATCACATAGTAGGCCAAAAAATAAATCTCAACAAACACAAGAACACTGAGTTCATATTAAGTATCTTTTCTGATCACAATGAAATTAAACTAGAAATTAACAGCTAAAGGAAAACTGGAAATTTCACAAATATCTGGAAATTAACACGTTTTTGAATGACCAATGTATCAAAGAAGAAATTAAAAGGGAAATCAGAAAACATCTTGTGACAAATGAAAATGAAAACACAGCATACCAAAACTTATGGGATGCAGCAAAAGCAGTGCTAGGAAGGAAATGTATAATAATAAAGGCTGACTTTGAAAAATATCTCAAATCAAGTATGTAACTTTACACTTCAAAAAACAAGAAAAAGAGCAAACTAAGCCTAAAGTTAGGCAAAGAAAGGAAATTATCAAATTAGAGAAGAAATAAATTGAGGATAGAAAAGGAATTTTTAAAAAGTCAATGAAATTAAGAGTTGGATTTTTGAAAAAAATGAGAAAATTGACAAACTTTTAGCTAGACCAGAAATAAAAGGAAAGACTCAAAAAAAATAAAAACAGAAATAAAAAAGGAGATATTACAACTGTTGCCACAGAAATAAAAAGAATCGTAAGAGACTATAATGAACAATTATATATCAACAAATTGAATAACCTAGAAGAAATGGTAAATTTCCAGAAACAACCTACCAATACTGAATCATGAAGAACAGAAAATCTGAACAGAACTATAACTACTAAGGAAATTGAATCAGTTGTCAAAAATCCCCCAACAAAAAAACACTCAGGACCAGATGGCTTCACTGGTGAATTCCACCAAAGATTTCAAGAATTAAAGAAAATCCTTCTCAAACTCCTTCAAAGACATTGAAGAGGGGGCGGAGCAAGATGGCCGAATAGGAACAGCTCCAGTCTCCAACTCCCAGTGTGAGCGACACAGAAGGCCGGTGATTTCTGCATTTTCAACTGAGGTACTGGGTTCATCTCACTAGGGAGTGCTGGACAATCGGTGCTGGTCAGCTGCTGCAGCCCAACCAGCGAGAGCTGAAGCAGGGCGAGGCATCGCCTCACCTGGGAAGCACAAGGGGGAAGGGAATCCCTTTTCCTAGCCAGGGGAACTGAGACACACAACACCTGGAAAATCGGGTAACTCCCACCCCAATACTGCGCTTTAAGCAAACGGGCACACCAGGAGATTATATCCCACACCTGGCCGGGAGGGTCCCATGCCCACGGAGCCTCCCTCATTGCTAGCACAGCAGTCTGCAATCTAACCGAAAGGCAGCAGCGAGGCTGGGGGAGGGGCGCCCGCCATTGCTGAGGCTTAAGTAGGTAAATAAAGCCGCTGGGAAGCTCGAACTGGGTGGAGCTCACAGTAGCTCAAGGAAACCTGCCTGTCTCTGTAGACTCCACCTCTGGGGACAGGGCACAGCTAACCAACAACAACAACAAAAGCAGCAGAAACCTCTGCAGATGCAAATGACTCTGTCTGACAGCTTTGAAGAAAGCAGTGGATCTCCCAACACGGAGGTTGAGATCTGAGAATGGACAGACTGCCTGCTTAAGTGGTTCTCTGACCCCTGAGTAGCCTAACTGGGAGACATCCCCCACTAGGAGCAGTCTGACACCCCACACCTCACAGGGTGGAGTACAACCCTGAGAGGAAGCTTCCAAAGTCAGAATCAGACAGGTACACTCGCTGTTCAGCAATATTCTATCTTCTGCAGCCTCTGCTGCTGATACCCAGGCAAAAGGGTCTGGAGTGGACCTCAAGCAATCTCCAACAGACCTACAGCTGAGGGTCCTGACTGTTAGAAGGAAAACTATCAAACAGGAAGGACACCTACACCAAAACCCCATCAGTACGTCACCATCATCAAAGACCAGAGGCAGATAAAACCACAAAGATGGGGAAAAAGCAGGGCAGAAAAGCTGGAAATTCAAAAAATAAGAGCGCATCTCCCCCGGCAAAGGAGCGCAGCTCATCGCCAGCAACAGATCAAAGCTGGACGGAGAATGACTTTGACGAGATGAGAGAAGAAGGCTTCAGTCCATCAAACTTCTCAGAGCTAAAGGAGGAATTACGTACCCAGCGCAAAGAAACTAAAAATCTTGAAAAAAGAGTGGAAGAATTGATAGCTAGAGTAATTAATGCAGAGAAGGTCATAAACAAAATGACAGAGATGAAAACCATGACATGAGAAATACGTGACAAATGCACAAGCTTCAGTAACCAACTCAATCAACTGGAAGAAAGAGTATCAGCGATTGAGGATCAAATGAATGAAATGAAGCAAGAAGAGAAACCAAAAGAAAAAAGAAGAAAAAGAAATGAACAAAGCCTGCAAGAAGTATGGGATTATGTAAAAAGACCAAATCTACGTCTGATTGGGGTGCCTGAAAGTGAGGGGGAAAATGGAACCAAGTTGGAAAACACTCTTCAGGATATCATCCAGGAGAACTTTCCCAACCTAGTAGGGCAGGCCAACATTCAAATCCAGGAAATACAGAGAACGCCACAAAG